>NW_024466454.1:6364166-7078333 GCF_017591425.1 Ochotona curzoniae
ACAATGAATTGCTTAGTTATACTTTAAAGGAACATTAACAGTACATAAAGAAGACAGTTATATAGGGCCTGGCGCAGTAGCCTAGTGGCTAAAATCCTTGCCTTGCATGTGCCAGGATCGCATATGGGCACCAGTTCGTGTCCTGGCAGCCACACTTCTCATCCATCTCTCTGCCTGTGGCCTGGGAAAGCAGTTGAGGACGGCCCAAAGCCTTGGGACCCTGCCCCTCATGGGAGACCCAGGAGAAGCTCCTGGCTCCTGGCTTTAGATTGGCTCAGCACCAGCCATTGCGGTCCCTTGGGGAGTGAATTATCGGACAGAAGATCTTCCTCTCTGTCTCTCTTCCTCTCTGTATATCTGATTTTGCAATAAAAATAAATAATGTTAAAAAATACAATTTTATAAAGAGTACAGTTATCAACTCTGGGATATTTAGCATTGATAGAATGCTTTATCATCCGTATATCACTTGTCATTTGACCTAATTTGTAATATCCTTTAAAGCCACCTGTACCTGTTTTCTCTTCCAGTTCAGAGTCCAGCACATCAATACTATATTTATGTGTTACTTCTCTTCTGTCCTTTTAAATTTTAAATTTGTCTTGTCGCATTAACATTTTTAATAATATAGCTCCTCTTCCCCCCTTTTTAAAAGAATGATATTTTTCTTTTGTATTATATGGTGTTCCCTATTCTTATAGTCAGATTGAACATCAACAGTCGGGACACTCTGTTTTCTCTGAGAGTGTCTTCCTAAGGATGAACTTCTGGAAGTATGCATTGTTTCTCTGAACCTTAATGATGCTGTTAATTTTGGTATCTTGGTCAATGTGAAATTTCTCTACTGTGTTGTTTTTTTCATTTTCAACTGATTAATAATTTGTGGGAGAACCACTTAAATCTATGGACATCCCTTAGATTTAGCATTTAATGGTTATTCTTATCTGTGCCAATTTTTATTATTGTAGCCACAAAGTGATTATTTTCCAACACCCTAGTCCCTCCACCTTTATTAGTCAGCAGTTGGCATTTTAGTGCAAGCAAGACTTTTCTTTGTTTAGTTTTTTCTCCCCTTCATGGCAGATCATTCAGTCATTTTTGTGAGGTGTATTTATTTGAAAGTCAGAAGTGTATGTGTGTGTGTGTGTGTGTGTGTTTGGAGGGAGAGGGAAAGAGAAAGAGAGATGTCAATCTTCAGTCTCTTCATTCACTGCCTAAATGACTTCAGTGGGCAGTACAGAGCCGAGCAGAAGCCAGGAACCTTGAACTCAGTCTCCCATGTGGATTCAGGGGCACAAGGATTTGGACTATCAGCCACTGCTTTATCACACGTAGCAGGGAGCTAGATCAAAAGTAGAGGAGCTAGGACTTGAACCAGTGCCAATATGAAATTCCTCAATCACTGATAGTGAGTTAACCTTCTATGCTACAACATGGACTCTGATTTTCATTATTTTAATGCAAAAGTTGTACTATTGCTTGACCTGGGTCACTGCTGAAGTTGTGTTATTTTAACAGAGCTCCATTTCTAGCACAACAAATAGATCAGGCTCATTGTATTCCTTTCCTTCCTCAGCCTCAGGAGTCAACCATTGCTTCCAGGATACTTGCCTCCTTTAAGTAAGGAATAACATTAGAAGCCATATGAGTTTTTGTATATGAGTTTTGCACTCTTTATCTTAAAAGTTTAGGACCGGAGATATTTCAGGTGGCAGAATTTTTCAGATTTTGGAATAATTTGCTAGAGCTGTTCTAGTTGAACATTCCTAATAAAATCACTATCCCAAACCTCTGAAATGCTCCAAAGTAAGGTTATTTGCTTTTCCTTTTGGAACATTTTAAGTGGCATGTTGATACTCAGAAAGTTTTAATTTCAGTACACTTTGGATTTTGGGTTTATACATGGGATGTTCCCCTTATTTTTCAAATTGTTGTTTTTAAAGTTTTTTTTTTTTAGTTCACGTATTTTACCACCTACCACTTTAAGTGAACCAAAAAATGACTTTTAGTCATTACAATATACTCAGCAAAAGTTTAAGTTCTGCTTTGTGTGAGTTGTTCTAAGATTCTAAAAATGCAAGTAAATTGTGAGAGAGTTCTGGCTTCTATATCATTGTATGTGGCATGCAGCCAGAGTTAGACTGCTTTTCTGTGTTACAAACAGCATGCAATGTCCTTTGGGTTTGATCCAAAAGATGGTACAAACAATGAAGTCAAATTTGGAAAAAATAAGCTAAAACACAGAAGATGTTCCTTTCTAGATCATTAATAAGGTTGTTCTCATTGTTGGCACATAGTTTTTAGCTGTGTCCTTTTTAAAAAATGTGTTTTTCCTTTATTTTTGGATCATTTCATCAGTTCAAAATAGATTTAATTCTCATTTGGTGTGAATTACTTCATACCAAATATTCATGACATATTGTTTTGGAAGCTTCAGAGGAGGAACTTAGGGCCATGCACCATCCAAGGTATAATTGAGCAACTTTAAAAGTGTTGGCTCTCTTATCTTGCCAAGATACAGTAACTATGTAAGTAATCACAAGTAAAACTTTGGCATTAAACTTGATAATATGTTTCCAAAACTATTGAACTGGGTCATATGATCCTAGATTTTTTTATCCAGCTCTCCCACACATTTGCAGATACTATTGTCTACTTGGGGCAACCCTGAATAATGCCTGCCTAACCTGCCTCCAGCCCCAGTCACACCTTCCATCTGGTGCTGTGACCTAGCCCAGCCCAGACAGGCCCCAGACCTGACTGTCACATGTGCTGGGAGGTGCTATGGCCTAGCTAGAACAACCCCAAATGAACCTACTGGGCCCACTCCCAGGCCTGGTTTTCACACCTGCCAGTGGATGCTGTGACCTAGCCTGACCCAACTTACTCTCAGTCCTAGTTCTTGTGCACACTGGCAGGTGCTGCAACCTAGTCAGGGTGACCCTTATGAACCTCCGTTATTTCTACCCTCAGCCCCAGCTCTTGTGCACACTGGCAGATGCTACAGGCTAGCAGGGATGTCCCCAAAGATCCCCTGCCAATCCCATCCCCAGCCCTGGTTCTCACATGTGCAGGTAGGTTCCACAACCTAGCTCATGCTATCCTAGCCCCAACACTCACCAGTAGGTGTCACAGTCTAGCTCAGCCCAGCCCACCCTCAGTCACAGATTTCACCTGCAGCAGGAGGCATTGTGGCCTGAAAATGGAGTTCCCAAAGATCCACCTACTTGTGCCAGTGGGTGCTACAGCCTAGTAAAGATGACCCCATCAAACCCCACATGACCTTCACCCACATGGGACCAAGAAGAAGCTCCTGGTTTCTGGCTCCAGGCTCCAGATCCAGTCAGCACCAGCCATTGTAACCATATGAGGAGTGAACCAACCAATGAGAAATCTGTGTGTTTGTGTGTTATGTCTCCTTTTCTCTTTGTGGATCTGCATTCCAAATAAAAATAAATATTTTTAAAAGAATTCTTGAAATAAAAAATGAAAAAAATAACAAATTACCACTAACGCATTTTTTCAATACTAAAAAATTTAAAAAGAAGAAAAAACTATTGCAAATACAATAATTTAATTACATGGGCAGGCAGTTAAGTCTAATCCCATAATTCAGGCTGATCACCATACAAAACCTATTGCTTTTTTTCTGGCCTTGGCCTCTTTGGGTGTTTAGCTTTTGGTACTATTAAATTCCTCTTTTTTCATCTTACTAGTACCTTTGTTCTATTTATCTTTTAATTCCCAGCCTAATGGTGGACCTCACAAATTTCCCTTCTTAGGCTGTCAATTCCAAAATGGTGCACTTTGTTTTGCACTAATTGATGATGTTTCATCTGTGTTACTGTTTGCCTGATAATGAATTGCATGACAGAGGGTACTGCACCCTATGTGTTAACACCAGCCATGTGGCCAACCCTGTAGCAAATGTTTAATAAATAAACACACGCTTTTATGTTACTATTTGCTTTTTTAAACTTTCTTGTAAACATAGAAATGTAGACTTTTTAGAAAAAATAATTTTCAGTATATGTATATTTTATGTGATATCTATCAGTTATAATCACATGATTCAATGACTTTGAAGTGTAACTTTACAAGCTGTTTTTCTTCCATATTAAAAGTATAATCATATTTAATACATATTTGTATCAAACATGGTATGAATGATACTTTAAAAACTTACTGTGCTTATATATTGATATAGTCACATATCAATATATTTATTATTAAATTTCTTTATAGTTATTATTTCTTTTTTTAAGAGTTATTTATTTTTTATTGGAAAGGCAGATTTACAGAAAGAAGGAGAGGCAGAGAGAAAGATTTTCTGTCTGCTGGTTCACTCTCCAAGTAGCCATAATTGCCAAAGCTGAGCCGATCTGGAGCCAGGAGTCAGGAACGTGCTCTAGGTCTCCCACACAGGAGCAGGATCCCAGGACATCCTCTACCACTTTCCCAGGCCAGAAGCAGGGAGCTGGAAGGAAAACCAGCCAGATCCGAGGTGGAGCCCATATGGGATCCTGGTAAGGCAAGCACTTCAGCCACTCATCAGACTACCTCGCTGGCCCTGTTATTTCCTTTTCTTAAAATATATTTATGTTAAGGCTGACTTATATATAGGGAGAAGTCTTCTATCTATTGTTTTACTCCTCAAATAACCACAAGATGTAGGGGTCAGCAAGGCTGAAGCCAGGAACGCAGAACTCTTTCTTCCAGGCCTCCCTTATGGGTTCAGGGCCCAGGTACATGGGTTATCTGGGCACATTATCAAGGAGCTGGATCAGAAATAGAGCTGCTAACACGCCAGCTAACACTCATGTGAGATACCAGTGTAACAAGTTGTGGCTTAACCCATTATACCACATCACCAATCCTTACTGTTGTTATTTCTAAACAGAGTCTTGACTTCAAGATATTCCGCACTTATATAATAGGAGAAACAACCCCCACTAATTGAAAGAGAAATGAAACTCACACTTGTTAAATCTTTAATATATGCAAGACAAATTGCCTCTTCATTACTCCACATTCTTTTCTTCTACCCCCTGCCCCTGTGTTCCTTCATTCATGTTCCTAATCTCAGTAAATAGCCTTACTGTACATCCACATGTTCAAACAAAAACTTGGAGCTATCACTTGTTCTCTTTCATTCTTCTTATTGGAAGCATTAGCATATGCTGTCAAATCCACTTCCAGTGTAAATCTTTAGACAGCTACTTCTCTGACCACTCTCTGTGTTTCTGTTTTTGACTTTTAGAAGCTATTCTGCATTCATCATCAGAGTGACTTCTTGAAAACAAAGTTCAGATTATTTCCTTGCTTAAAACCCTTCAGCAGATTGCCATAACATTTAGAATAAAAATCCCCCTTTTTTTTGGACTCTCAGTCCTAGATAATCTAATTCTTCACTGCATCTGATTTACAATTTTTTTTTCTTTCTTTGAAAGGCATAGTTACACAACGAGAAAGAGGAGAAAGAGAGAGGGAGAAGGGGGAGAGATCTTTCATCCACTAGTTCACTTCCTATATAGCAGTGTGAGCCAGGGCTGGGTCAGTCCAAAGCCAGGAGCCAGGAGCTTCTTCTGGATCTTCCACATTAGTGCAGGTACCCAAGCACTTGAACTGACTTCTGCTGCTTTCCCAGGCGCATTAACTGAGAACTGGGAAAGAGGTAGAGCAGTCAGATCTTGAACCTACGTACATATAGGATGCATCTATGCTACAATGTTGGCCCTTTCTTTTCCTTTTCTCTCTCTCTCGCTCAATATATATATTTATTTGAAAGGCAGAGCAACATGTAAGAGTTCTTCCACTTACCTACTCCCAAGAATGATCACAACAGTCAAGTGTGGGCCAGCTTGATACCCAGTCTGACCCAGGTACTCCAGTCTAATCTTTCATATGAGCGCCAGAGTCCCAAACGCTTGGACCATCATCCTCTGCTTTTCCCAAAGCACTAACCAGGAGCTGGGCCAAAAGCAGTGCAGTCAGAACTGACCTCACAAATGTGGGCTGAACTTACCCTCTGGTTTCTATTGCTTAAAGTATGCTGCACTTCTTCCTGCTTTAGGTCCTTTGTATTTTCGTCTCTGATGTCTAGAATGTCTAACTGCATCTTTCCGATGTCAGTCCCATCATCACCTGGTGTAACAGGCCTTTTCTTGTCTCCCTGACTCTAATTCTCCTCACCTCAGACACTCTTCATTTCTTCCTCCTTTCTTATTTTTTGTCTCCATAGGATATACATAAACTAAAATTGCTTATCTACTTATTTGAAGGACAGAGAGACACAGAGGAAAAGAGATCTTAATCTGCTGGTTCACTCCCCAAACGACCTCAAAGGCTGGGGCTAAGCCAAGTCCAAGCCAGGAGCTTGTGACTCCATCCAGGCCTCTCACTTGGTAGCAGGGGCCAAAGCATCTGCATCTGCTTTCCCAGACACATCAGCAGGGAACTGGGTTGGAAGAAGAGCAGCTGGGACTCAACTGTGTGATCCAGTATGGCATCTCCACATTGCAGCTTAACCTTCTTTGCCTCAACATTGGCTCTAGGAATACTTTGAATAATTTAAATATTATTATTTAATAATTTGAATATTGGAATTTTTGAATAATTTGAATAATAGTATCCCATCTATATTCTTAAATTCTTTAAAATTAACTCCAAAATATCTAAGTTTATTCTATTGAGAATTCATTTGGCTGAAAATTTTTGTTTTTTCGATAGTAGCATCCTTTTGAAGTATAGTAAGAAAACTGTCCTTTGTTCTGTGGGATAGCCTGCCTTCTGGGTTGGCTGCATAGTTACCCATATTATTATTTAGCTTATACCTCTATTGCTTGTAGTTTACATTAAGTGGTAGTAAGCTGTTAAGACTTGATTAAGTTAAAGTTCCTGAGGATTTGCTTGTGTTTGTTTAAAAGCAGAATGGGTTGAGGGGAATGTTGCATCTGTTGGCTGGGCTGGGTTGAAACCAGAAACCAGAAACTCTTTGAAGGTCTCATGTGGAATATAGCAGCCCCAGTACTTAAGCCATCATCTGCTATTTCTCAGGTGCATTAGCAGGGAACTGGATAAACAGATCAGCTGGTCCAGGAATTGGCATTCTAATAGGGGATGCTGGGCCTGCAAGCAGTGGCTTAATCTGTATTACAGTAGATTAATTACTGTACCCAGATTAATTTTTTAAAGCTAAATTATCTCAAAAATTGTGCTGTAATTTCTATTGTATCACATTAAGAGGAACTAATTTCCAGTTCCATTTTGAGTGATGGTAAGCTTAGTGAAGGGTTTTGAATGACACAGCCTTTTACTTAACATTTTGGTATCTTTTTAATGATCATTACCAAATTCATTACTTCATTAGAATGAGGAAAATGGTAATTTCTATTATGTGATTTCTTTTGCATTTATTAGCAGAAATTAATCTCTGCATTAGAACTTTGATCAACTATAGTTTTGTAGCACAGACATTAAACTTGTGTTCCTTTATTTTTAAATTTCAAAGTAGTAGATTAGTGTTCTAGCAGCCTTCAATAATAACCATTAAAAATGCTGTTATGGACTATTGGATTATTTTATACATTTGATGAGTTTTAGTCAACTGCAATTTTATTATTTTTGATAGTTTTTGTACAGATTCTTTTCTTTTTGACAAATGAAATGAACAGGGTTATTTTGTGTATTTTCCAACCTAGGAAATGAATGTCAATTCTCTTATTACTTACTCCAGGTTTCCATTACTGGAAAATAGTACTTAACAAATATTTGATGATTTAATGACTTCTTAAATGTACTACTTAGTATGGTGTCTCGTGTGTAGAATATATAAGTAACTATACTCATTTTCATTTATATTCTTATTTTAGTTCATCTAGAGCGATATCTCAGAGTATAATCCTTGGGCCAAATTGTTCAGTATCACCTGTGAGCTTTGTAGAAATAAATTCTTGGGCTTTAAACATTCTGAGTGAGAAACTACAACTGGAACCCAGAAACGTGTTTTACTAAGCCTTCCAGATGACCTGGCTTCATATTAAAATTTGAAATTTGAAATATTAAAATTTTCACTGTTCAAAAGTGAAAATTCCTATTTTTTCTGGCACGGATATAACACAGGTGTGCTGAGCTATTTTCGTAGGGCAAATGTGCAGTACCCCAACTTAGAGCACCATGTTAACTTTCTAATCTTTTTAAATCCTACATATGCTTTCTAAAATATAAGACATAAACTGGAATATTCTTTATGAAATAATCCTTGTGTTTTTCTAGCCTTCTAAGGATATAGAACATATATAGGTTTCATATTTCATGTCCTATTTTGGAAAACTATTCCAATATTCCAGTAGTTCCCCTAGATATTCTGGAAGGCAAAAACATATAATGACTTTGAGGGATCTATGCATTATGCCGCCTTTGCTTGGGATTGCAAGAACAATGTTTACATATCAAAGTTAAAGAAATTCTGCAGTAAAGACATTTTTAAAATTTGGTTTAATTAACTGTTCCCAGAGATACTTGATTAAAATATCCCGTGGCTAACAATATCTATTAGATTCGAGGAGAAAGAACTTCAGAAAATGCTGTCTTTTGAGTATGATTTTTAAAAATAGCCATTTGTGGGCTCTGTACTATTAAAGTAGAAGTTTTCTTAAGTGAACACTGGAAACCCAGGAGCCATGGGAATGGAAAACCTGTGTGGGAAGAATCAAGATGGCAGAATAAGATAAGGACATGTTTAAAAGGACTGAGAAATATTTAATCAGGATGAAGCAGAGAGGACACATTCCAGGAAATAGGAGAGGACAGAACAGCAGCAGAGGGGTACCTGGAGACTGACAGACACAGGAAAGCAGCAGACACAACAGTGTGGTGTTGCAGTGACTGATACTCCAGTGGCATTCAGCTAATGGGCAATCTGAACTCAACCAGCAGTTGGAACTCCACCAGCAACCAGGTGGGAAGGGACTTTCACTGGGAGCTTGGGAGGTGAACCCAAAGAACTATCCATGCTGCTGGTCTGTTTGATTTGACGAATTGACCAGGAGCAGAGACAGAGCAGCAGATCCCAGACAAGCAGTGTGAGAACAGGATGGATTTCATAGTCCAGTCAACCCCCAAAAGCTGAATTGGGTGCCATTTTGTGTAAGGAGGCAAAGGCAAGGGGAAGGACTGAGCATAAGCAGAGCTGAGAGTGAACTCATTTCTAACTCAGTGAATGGCATCAATGTGGCATTCTACAGGTTCCTCCCAAGACAGGTTCAGGTAGCCCTCAGACCTAATGACCAGCAGATGAAGAACTCTAGTAGTGGCATGTCAGGTGCCATTTTGTACATGGTAACAATAGCTTTAGGACTGCAGTGGACAACAGTGAACTGCGCATGTGCTGAGCTTGCGGGAACTCACTGAATTCCATGGATTGCACTGGTCCTGCAGGAAAATAATACCGATTGTGGCATTGTATGGGTCAAAATAGGTCTGTCTGGCACCCAGACCTAACGTTCAACAGGTTCTGACAAGATCAGCACCAACAACAACCTACCTATAAAGGACACTTGGTGTCTCTCTAATCCTGGGACCTGCTCCAAATGGAAGTAGGCAAAAGGTTGCAGAGACAATGGTGCAGCCTCAGCACGGTATCACAAGAGGTGGAGAGTGGTGAGCCAGGAGCTGGGGCTACAGAGTTCTTTGTGGAAATCTGACATAAGAACCCAGACCTGGAACTCACTGGAGGTTGTGGCACAAGTGGCTGCAAGCAAAAAGTTGTGCACCAACTGCAATAAGTAAAATTAAACTGTAGACCTGTGGGTGACACAGCTTAGATACCTGCCTCAAGGAGAAGACTCTGCTAACCAGAAGTACAATGACCAAGAGCAAAAGAAGAGACAAAGGCACAATGAATATTACTGAAAACTCCCCTGCAAAGGAGCAAAACCGTATGCCACTTCAGAGTTAACTGAGGAAGGCATCGAGAATATGGGGGACACAGAATCCATAAAACTCATTTTAAAGCTTCTGATCAACAATGAGAAGCACATACAAAAGTTCAAAGAATTTAAGGAAGCAATAAAGCAAATCAAGGCTGATATATCAGAAATTAAGAATACAGTAGAGCAAATTAAAAATACAGAGGAGAGTCTCCAAAGTAGAATGAAGCAAGCAGAAGAAAGAATCTCAGAATTGAAAGATAGCTCCTATCATCAGGGAGAAGCAAACAAAAAGCTGGAAGCAGAGCTGGATCAGGCCAAAAAAGTGTTCAAGAATTGAAAGACACTATTGAGAGGCCAAACATAAGAGTTATGGGAGTCCCAGAAGGTGCAGAAAGAGAAGCTGGTTTTACAAATATATTTAATGAAATAATACAGGAAAATTTCCCTAACCTAGAGAAAGAATTGGGAAACAACATCCAGGAAGGGCACAGAACTCCCAACAGGCTTGATCAAAAGCAACCTTCACCAAGACACGTGATCATCAAGCTCTCTTCAATTGAGCATAAGGAAAAGATGCTTAAATGTGCACATAAAAAAATCAATTGACATATAAAGGAATGCCAATTAAACTCACAGGAGATCTCTCACAGGAAACTCTACAGGCAAGAAGAGAATGGAGTAACATATTCCAGATTCTAAATGAAATAAAATTGTCAGCCTAGGATGACATATCCAGGAAAGCTTTCTTTTGTCTTTGAAGATGAAATAAAAATTTTCCACAGTCAAGAAAAGTTAAAAGAATTTGCCTCTTCCAAACCTGCCCTACAAATGATACTTCAAGATGTTCTCTTGACAGAGAAGAGGAATAGCACCTACCAAAACCAAAGGAAAACGGGAAGAACATCCCAGTAAAATGACAACAGAAGACTAAATCAATGAACAACCCATTCCTAAAATGACAGGACAAAAGTACCATCCATACATATTAACCCTGAATGCAAATTGCTTAAGCTCAATCAAACATTGTAGATTAGTAGTCTAGATTAAAAAACAAAGCCCATCTGTTTGTTGTCTAGAAGAAACACATTTCACCAATAAAAATCAGCAGAAACCATATTGCTTTGGGATTTGATGTTTTCTGTTAGTTCATCTCTTCAAAACACTTTCTTCTGATTAAATCATTCAATGGCTCATAGATCATACGCTAGCTGCGTTTTCTTTAAGAAGGTTCTTGATTTTCATTTCTTCAGCTACACGTTAGTCATTTAGTATCATATTATGTAACTTCATGGTGTTGTTAATTTCTTTTTTCTCCCTGATGTTGATTTTGTTTTGTGGCTCTTCATTTAAGGGGATGTACAGTAACTGTGTAATGGAGACTGTCATATCTACTAACATGTCATTTAACTTCATGGCATTGTAAATTTATATTTTTCTTTCTATTGTTGATTTTGTATGGTGACTTTTCATTTAAGGGGATGTACAGTAGCCGTGAAATGGAGACTTACATCCAGATGTGAGGATGCAGTGTAGTATGCATTTCTGCTTCCAGACAGGGATGAACTCCCAATGAAACTGTTTATTATATCTTGACAATAGGATTCTGGACTCTGCCATTGTCCATGCCCACAATGATGGAATCATTTCTGTGTATGAAGAACTATGCTTTAGTAATGATATAGAGGAACTGAGGCCGGCGGGGGGATGATTGGGGAGGGGATAAGGGACATGCCAGAAGCCTATGGAACTGTAACATAAAATGAGAGCAATTATAATAATAATAATAATAATAATAAACGAAATAAATTTTTTTTCAAAAAAGAAAATCTGCATGATATACTCCTTGCTAGATGTGTACTCAATTCAGAACCAAGAACTAGTGATTGATTTGTCTAAGTGTTACTTTTCTTTTCTTTTTTTATTATTTTTTTTTTATTGGAAAGGCAGATATACAGAGAGGAGAGACAGAGAGGAAGATCTTCCGTCTGATGATTCACTCCCCAAGTGAGCACAACGGCCGATGCTATGCCGATCCGAAGCCAGGAGCCTCTTCCGGGTCCCCCACGAGGGTGCAGGGTCCCAAAGCTTTGGGCCATCCTCGACTGCTCTCCGGGGCCACAGGCAGGGAGCTGGAAGGGAAGCAGGGCCACCGGGATAGAACCGGTGCCCATGGGATCCCGGGCGTGCAAGGCGAGGACCTTAACCACTTGCGCCACCGTGCCGGGCCCTAAGTGTTACTTTTCTATATATTCATTTTTTTTCAGGTAGACGCCAAGGTAAACCAGATTTCTTTTTTCTTTTTCTGAGAGACTTGTTTTTATTTAAGAGGCAGAGTTACAGAAAAGGTAAAACACAGATATCTTCGATCCACTAGTTCATTCCCCAACTAGCCACAAAAACAGGATGCGAGCTGATCTGAAGCAAGGAGCCTGTGTTTCCCTCAGCCTGTAGAGGGCCAGGGGTCCAAGTGCTTGAGCCATCGTCCTCTACTTTCTCAGGCACATTAGCAGATAGCTGGACCAGAAGTGGAGCAGCCAGGTCACAAACCCTTGCCCCTGTGGGATATACCAGCACCGCAGGCAGAGGTTTAGCCAAAGTGCCAGCCCCTAAACCAGTTTTTTTCATCTGGGCCTACCAATGTGATTTAAAGATTATTTGGCAAAAAAAGAAAAGAAAAAGAAACTTTTTAGGGGAAATTTTAAACCATACAGAATTTTGCAACTACTGAAAAGTTTTAAAGTCCTTAAATTTCCTTACTGAGGCAACTTCAAGAAATAATACTCCAGTAAGTCACATTTTAAAAAGGAAATTGATACCTGGAACTTTTTTACATGCAGAATATCTTTCATCCAATTTAAAAAGCTGATTCTTTAAAGAAATAATGTGGGAATGTGGAATGTTGAAATAACAGCACAGAGCACATGTTGGATACAGCATTTCCTTCGGGGCACAATGGACATGGCTTTACAGTTGGTTTGAGTGAATATCTAACGTTAGAAGGCAACCAGGATGACATTAAACTTTTCAAGCTATTAACCAGAAAGGTAGAGTACCTAAAGATTTCCCCTGTCTAATGCATAAAACGATCGTATAAAACCAATAATCAAATGTTGTCTCAAGATGTTTGAAGGACGGTAGCACATTTAATGTAGATTTGTAAGTTGGATATTTACACAAAATTTCAAAGCACATGTGCTGTCAGGTAAACATGACATAAGTTCCACAGAAGTTTGAAATTCCATTAGTAAAACTAGTTCATGTTAATGCAAGACAATGATATATGTAACTGAGCAGATTTGGTTGATGCTTAGGATATGAATAAGAGGTAAGGTGACCTTGCATGTCAGTGTGAGAGAATTCAATAGAGAGTAAAGTAAATTTGTGTATTTAATAAGGCTTAGTGAAAATAACAAATTAGCTAAGGTTAGAATAATGTTTATAAATTTTATAACTATAAAATAGTTGAACATGTTTTTGACTATAAATAGTAGGTTTCAAAACATCTTTTTAACATCTCACAGATTCATAGTTTTGCATTTCTTATTTTCTCACATATTTTTAAATGTGAAAATTTGTCATTGCGAAACACCAAATAAAGCCACAATCACTATAAAATCATTTCCCAAAAGATATCTAGCAGGTAGAATAAAGTGACAGTTTTCTCCTTACAGATATATTTTGAAAAATGTATCAAAATATTCATATTCCTATCTTTTAAAACAAGACTTATTTTACCTAATAAGATTTAAGTTTGTTATCTGCAGTGTATTTTGCTTTGAAAGCAAGAATTTGAATTTTTCTCTGTACCTGGGATACTGTTGTCTTGTATTGCAACTACTGTAATTAAAATCAGCATCTTCAGATTTATAGCATATTGAAAATTTAAAGGCAACAAAAAGTGATATAAATAATTTTGCTGAATACTTATTTACATTATTTGGAGATGTTTTATTGTTATTTAGCAAGTCCTTAACATCTTTAATAAATAACCAGCGTAAACTATTTTCTGTTGTTGTCATAGTTGATTGATAGTCACTTATTTGACATGATTATTGCTCTGAATTCTAATGGTACTCTGGGGTATTTATCACAATCTCATAAAAATGTGGAGAGTTTTATCTCTTCCAGGAATTTCAGTCATTCATTTTTATAGCAACCCATGAAGAATATGATTCATTAAGTGAGGAAATCTTTGATAAATTCATAGTTATCACGTTTTTGTTATTTATAAAGATTCCAGAAACCAACCAACCTAATTTTAGTTTTTGCTTTGTAACAAATGAAAATCTTTCAGGAACATATGGACTTTATCATGCGTATAAAAAGTAAACAGATAGTTCCCTTTAGATTATAATACATTCCAAGGACATTTGATACTTGATTGAGTTGTGCTGTACTAGCAACTAAATGAGCTATAAGAAGTAGAAAAATGTAGTTTTCAGTCCTCTTGAGAAGTAGGGGAAAATACCCAGAAATCTATTCTAATAAAATTCATTTTGGAGCCAGCATTGTGGCACAGAGGACTAAAAACCATCAACTGCAATGCCAGTATTCCATATGCATGTTGATTTGAGTCTTAGCTGCTGCATTTTCAATCCAGCTCCCTGCTAGTGAGCCTGGAACAGTAGCAGAAGATGGCCCAAGAGCTTCATACCTGCTTGGATAGGGGAGACCTAGATGAAGCTTCTGGCTTCTTGTTTCATCCTGGCCCATCCCTGGCTTTGCAGCCTTTTGACAAGTGAAACAGGAAATGGAAGATCTCTTCATCTCTACTCTCATTTTCCTTTATATTTCAAATAATAACATTTTTTAAAAGATTTATTTTTATTATGTTTTTATTGGAAAGGCGGATATACAGAGAGGAGAGACAGAGAGGAAGATCTTCCGTCCGATGATTCACTCCAAGTGAACGCAACAGGCCGATGCTATGCCAATCCGAAGCCAGGAGCCTCTTCTGGGTCTCCCATGTGGGTGCAGGGTCCCAAAGCTTTGGGCCGTCCTCGACTGCTTTCCCAGGCCACAGGCAGGGAGCTGGAAGGGAAGCAGGGCCACCGGGATAGAACCGGTGCCCATGGGATCCCGGGCGTGCAAGGCGAGGACTTAACCACTTGCGCCACCACGCCGGGCCCTCAAATAATAACATTTTTTAAAAAAGAAGTCATTTCTGTATTTATGGTAAACAAATATTAAATATCAACTGTTGCCCAATTCTTACTTTGAGGAAGATGCCGTCACTAAACAAAACAGAAATAAAAGCCTGTTTGGAAAATGTTTTAGTAAGGACACAGACCAGAAATCAAGATAAGTTATGTGGATAATTTGTTGGGCAGTGACAAGTACTATGGGGAAAATGAAGCAGAGAAACAGAATAGGCATGTTAATAACTACATATGGTATATTAACCATCTAGTGGGCATTACAGCTTCAAAAACAGTGGTCAGCAAAGGCATATTAGAGCAGACAAGGCTAGGAGGAAGACCTAAAGGGCACAAGGGGCTTAGTCCTTAGCATATCTGTGGATGGATGTTCTTATTATTATCTGGACAGAGAAAATCACATGCAATTCCTATTCATTAATAACCTGATTTGTGTTTGAAGAGCAATAAAGAAACACATCTGAAGAATGAAGGAGAGGGTCTTTCCTCTGGTGGAGACCCCTCCTGCTGTGGCAGGAAATTTCCATCTTTAGTATCTCCAATAAGTCTTATTTTTCACACTGAAAACACTTTTCACACTTGCTTTTCCCAAGTGGCTGCAACTGTCCAGGCTAAGCCAGATTGAAGCCAGTTGGGAGCTCCATTTGGTTCTTCCACACACGTAGCAGGGTCCAAGTTCTTGCCATCTGGGCTGTCTTCCAAGGTGCATTAGCAAGGATCTGGATCCAAAGCAAAGCAGCTGGAACTCAAACTAGCATTCTGATGTGGGATGCCAGCAAAATAAGCAGGTGGCTGAATTTGCTATGCCATATTGCCGGTCCCAATTGCTTCATAATCATTTTGCTTAATTTTTACAAATTATATTTGATAAGTTTTAATTTTTGCTCGTTATATGAAAGTTATATGATACATCTGTCTTGTGAGTTACAAACCCAGATAGTTCTGTTGATTATAGTATGCTTTTTTTCTAGGGAACAAAGAAGGAAGATGATGCTGAAAATGAAGAAGTATCTGGCTTAATTCAGCCTGCAGAAGTGTTTGCTCCCAAAAGCCTGGTGTTAGTGTCCAGATTGGATTACCCAGAAATTTTTAGGGTAAAGAACTCATAGTTACAATTATTAATGTATTTTGTGTAAATCTTGAGTAAACTGTAGAAGAAAGTTCTTTGTATTTAAAATACCATTAAATTAATTTAGAAATTCACCAATAAAATAAAATTAACCTGAACAGGAAGAAGAATAGCATGTTAGATGAAATGGATACCTGATTAAATTAACATGCCTTTTAAAACTAAGCTTCTAAAATATTATGCTTATCTTTTAAAAGATCTCATATTTGTTGAGGCTAAAATCTGTAAAGTCCTAAAGAAAAGATGTGAGTAATTTTGTCAAATTTAGCATGCAATAGTAATTTAAAAGCCTCATTTATTTTTGCCCATTCACATTGGTGTCAATGGAATGAATATTTGAGATTTTCTGTAATTCTGTTCATACTATTGCTATGCTGAGTTTTCATAGTCACAGAGTTCAATAAAGTAGAATTTGCTAAAATGGCATTTTGTATTTTATCATATTCCACTAAGTTCAGTGTTAGTACTATGTTTTCTGTATCTTTTTTGTTATGCTTTATTAGAAGCCATAAAATATTTTCTATTGGGTAAATTATCTGTTTATAAAAATCACAAAAGAAGGCAATAGTAGTGAACTTTGATCTTGACTTTTTTTATGTTGACGTTTTAAGTGATTTGTTCATTAGCTAAAACAACAGGGAAAACGGTAGAGCAAAATTGGTTTTTAGCCCTACACCTGTTTTATAAATTATGGATTTCTGCTTTCTGTAAACTCATCTCAGAAACTCATTTGGCAGTTCTGGTTCTAAAGGAAAATTTAATAAACTTAATCATATTTGCTACTTAAAAGTTATTCCATATTCAGTATAGAATGTACTTTACTAGATTCAAAGAGAAATTTTCCTAAGAGCAGATGTTACAAAAATGTATTTTTAGTGCTTTTTCCATGAAATAATTTTGTGTATCTTTCTCTTGGCAGGCCTGCCTGGGTTTAATCTATACTGTGTATGTAGACAGCCTGAATGTTTCTTTGGAAAGTTTAATTGCAAATCTTTGTGCTTGCCTTGTTCCTGCAGCTGGAGGGTCTCAGGTAAATTGAATAGAAAGGGAGATGGGAAGAATGTATTCTTTTCCCTTTCTCTAGATAGTTTCTGAAGAAGAAAGAGTGATTTAAATATTTTAGCTTTAAAGAGAATCCTAGTTTAGTTAAGCATTGTCCCTATGGTCTGCCTTTTAGACACCCAAAATTTTGTTCTTTTCTTAGGTCAGGAGGTTTATTTTAACACATGGCTCACCTTTCACATACATAATTAGAAGTCATATTCTGTGTAACTTGAACTCTATATTTTCTTGGAAATATACTTTTTAAAGTTTAACTTTTAAATACGTCCTTTCCATATTTCTTACCCTTAGTATAGTTCCATCTCATTTTTATTAATTTTGAGATGTTTCAGAGATAGAAATAAAATAACATTAATAATACTACTCTCATCCAGTTGTCTTCATAACTACAAGGACTTTGAGTAGATTTCTTTGCATGTCTTGAGATTTCTTTTTGTGTTTGAATTGCAAAAATTAAAATCTCAGTTGCTATGATTTAGTTATCGTTTCTGGGGGAAAGAAAATAAAAAGAACTGATTCGTCCTTAAATAATGAAAATGATTAGTTGGTAATAGGAGCTAAACTTTAAGAAGCAGAATTGCTTTATGAAATTTTTGAACCTTGGCTGAAGTTTCTTACTTTGACATTTTACTATTTTTAATATTAAGATTTTTCCATATTTTTTGTTTCTTGGGTCTAGTAAATGGTCTCTGACTTCTGACTCAGACCATTTTCAGGATAGAATGTAATGTGGATACTGTGGGCTTTGCGTTGTTGTTACTTGCATGATAACCAGTTCTGTATGTGGTCATTTGTTCGGAATTTGAGCTTTAAAAGGATTTTACTTCAAGAAGATCTCAACTCATTTGCTTCTGTGTGATTCTATCTTGTAGAAGCTGTTTTCCTTGGGTGCAGGCGATCGGCAACTGATTCAGACTCCTTTACATGATAGTCTTCCAGTCACAGGCACAAGTGTGGCTCTCTTGTTCCAGCAGCTGGGTACGTCTTTTCTTTCATTTTCGTTGTTCTTTGTAGAAGCTTATGGGGGCGGGGAACCATCCAACAGAAGTCAAGAAAATATAAAACAATCATTAAAAACCTCCCTGTAGCCTGAGGGGTAAAGACAGAAAAGCAGAGCTTACAGTGCAAATTCTGTTTGCTGAGGAGCTGCCTGCCTGAGGAACTTGCTGCTGTGTCATCTCTTGGGGAGAATAAGCAAGAACTGATTTAGTTTGGATGCTGTGGTGACTAATGTGACTAAGAATGAGGAAGGGAGATGGCGTGCTTGCAGTGGCTTGCATAGCTTGTTGCATTGTGAAAAAGCATGTGACTCGAAACTTAATTCCTCTGAAAGTTGAGAGAAAAAAGAGCATCCACTGTTTTGTCTTTTCAGAGAGCTGCCTGAATATTGGCAAAGATACAAAGAAATTGTAACTATTCTTTGCTAATAAACATGAGGCAAAATACAGTTACCTTGGAATACAGTTTGATTGTTCTTAAGTAAACGCTATGATCCAGCCATTTTGCTTCTATGTGTTTACCCAATGAAAATGATAATACATATCCATAAAAAACTCAAAATGCTCTTAGCCATCATGTTTTTTTTTTAAGATTTATTTATTTTTACTTGAAAGATTTACAAAGAGAAGAAGAAAAGAGCTTTTACCCATTGGTTCATTCCCCAAATGGCTCAATGGCCAGAGCTAAGCTAATCTGAAGCCATTGAGCCAGGAACTTCCTCCAGGTCTGCCATATGGGTGCAGGATCCCAAGACTTTGAGCTACACTCTACTGCTTTCCCAGGCCACAAGCAGGGAGCTGGAAAAGAAGTAGGGCCACCAGAATATGAACTGACATCATATGGGATCCTGATGCGTGCAGCACAAGGACTTTAGCCACTAGGTCACTGCACCAGGCGCAAAGATTTATTTTTAAATTTTTATTGGAAAGGCAGATTTGCAGAGAGAAGGAGGTACTGAGAGAAAGATCTTCCATTTTTTGGTTCAATCCCCAAGTGACAACAGTGGCTGGAGCTGAGCCAATCCAAAGCCTGGAGCCAGGAACTTCTTCAAGGTTTCCTACTCGAGTGCAGGGTCCCAAGGCACTGGACCGTTCTCGACTGCTTTCCCAGGCTGCAATCAGGGAGCTGAATGGGAAGTGGAGCAGCCAGAGCATAAACCAGTACTCATGTGGGATCTCAGCATGTAAAATGCGAGGATCTAGCCACTGAGTCATTCCACCAGGCCCAAAAGACATTGTTTTATCACGCTGTTAAAGGCCAATGTTAGGCTATTATCAGAGAGTTCACTACCTGGTTTGGGCGTAGGTGATAATTGTGGATTTTATGAAGTACCAATAGGAGACAGATAAAACTGTGAGGTTCTTTTGTAACTTTGACTAGTTTTCCTGTGAAAGGTCTAAATGTAATGATATTATTTCCTTTGTTCTTCTAACAATTATTAAGATATTGAATTTGTTTTTCAATTTGTAAGGTCTCAGTGTTTTCCAGAAATAATTGTGTGCCATTCTGACCCTCAATCTCCATAATTTCCTGTTCTTCACCATCATCCCTTGCTTACCATGTTTTTTTTATCCATTTGGTTTTTCTTTTTGTTGCAGTTTATTTGAAATGTTTCTGTTTGTCTGTGTTTTATATGCAGTAAACAGAAGTGTTTCTCAGTATTAAGATTGAATTTATTGGGCCTGCTGGTGGGTCTCAGGACGGGGCATCTCATGCCTGGATCCCAGACGACAGCCACCATGTGCACCTGGTGAGCTGTTCCTGGGCCTGCCTGGGCTCCGGGGGCTGCTCCCTTCGGGGTGAGTTCACCGAGGGGGGAGGTCTTCGTGACTGGGCAGGTCCGGGACCCACCTGCCGCCTTCATTGGGTGGTGAATGGGATTTGGGAGGGGTGCGACCTTGGGCCTGGGAATTTAAACTTCCAGCGGCTACGGCTGCTGGTGGGTCTCAGGACGGGGCATCTCATGCCTGGATCCCAGACGACAGCCACCACATGCACGTGGTGAGCTGTCCCCGGGCAGCAAGTGCGCCATTTGGTGCCAGGCTCCGCCTGCTTGCCACCTGGCTGGGGAGCTCTGGGGTTTTGATTCTTTGAATCGCTGCTTAGGTAGCTCCAGGTTAAACCCACTGTGCTTCTAGGACGTGAATCAATCGTATACATTCCCAAATGACAGTAACTCTTCCTTTAAAAAACTTGTAATCACTGAATAATGCTGTCCACCAAATACCAGTCCATGCTAAAGCTATGGCTCGGGGCTTGTCCAGCAGAATCATATCCTGTTACCTGAAATGATGATGGATCAGGAGAAGGGTCACATTAAGCAGGACCATTACATTAACTAGCACTCAAGAACCATAACCAGGGGGTAGATTCTGTGAGGGTTGTGTGGGCCAAACTCTATGGAAATTTTAGCCCCACTGGTTACCTCAAGAGTTGGGGTGGTGATGGACTAAGCTAAGTGTGACCAAGGAGCCTGCTATCAATCACAGGTAAAGGAACCCGCAACAGTCTGGACTGGTCAGGGCAGCAGCACCCAAATGTGCATCCTGAATAGGGTGTGGGGTGGGCTGGGGTGCAGCGTTCACCAGTTCATACAAGACCAAATGAAAGGCCAGACTTCATCGGAACCTGGCCTAAACCCAATGGCATGTATGAGAACTGGGTCTGGGAGTGGATTAAGTGGAGGAACTTGGGAAACTCCCTTGGTGAGTCATAGCTCCCACTGGGGAACATGTGGTCCAGACCTGGGGGTCGGACTAGCTGGGCAAAGTAGCTCCAACAGCTGGGTAATGTGTCAATTGGTAATAGAACAGGGTGGACCAGGCAGGACTGAGCAAACCTTAGCCCACAAGCGAAACTAGAGACCAGGAGGGAACACAGGGCATGCCAAGCTAGGCTCTTGCACCTACTGGTCTGCATGAGCCAGCAACGCTAAGCCAGTGTCTAAGGCAGAGATCGGGACAGGTGAGGGGCTGAGCCAGCTGAATCAGAGCAACCACTGGCATGCGCATGATCTATGGCTGGGAACATGCCCAGTTGGGGAGCTAAGGGGACAACCCTAGCTGGGTTGAGGTTCCCACCAAGGGGTGTGTGGGTTTGAATGGGGGCTACGTTCTGATCAGAAAATGGTTGTAGTCTCCCTTGGTACAAATGTGGACTGGGATTGGATGCACCGAGCCAGGCCAGACTCCAACACCCTCTGGTGTCCTGGAGGACCAGGGTAGATGTGGGATGGACTAGGCTGGGTCTCAACCCCTACTGAGCCATGTGTGAGCCATATGTGGGTATGGATGAGCCGTGGCTGGGCTGAAACATCCAACAGCAAGGACCAGTTTGGGTTGAAGGCCAGTCAGGAAAGGCTACTGTTCCTGCTAGGACAGGAAGTGAACTGAGTAGGGCTGGCTCATGGACCCACTGGTATGTGCAAAATCTGGCATTGGGAGAGGTTCTGATGGAGGAGCCTGGGCAACTCCTCTGTCAGGACACAGTTCCTGCAGGTAAGCACAAGAAACATGATAGGAAACAGCACAGAGCAGGCCATGGAAGGTTTCCAACTGGCATGTATTTGGCATGGGTTGAGGGCAGACCAGGCTGAATCTGTTCACATCATCCACTGGCAAATCCAAGCACCAGAACAGTGTGGGTAGAGCAAGGTTCGGTCGCAACAAAAACTAGTGCACAATACAGAATGCCAAGGTGAGGTTGCCTATACCAGATGTGACCGTAGCGCCAAACCAGCACACATGAGAACTAGGAAGGGAGGGGGCAGAGCCGGAAGGGGAATAGGGGTGGTTCCTTTGCTGGACAGCTACTCCCACTAGAGAGCACGAGCTGGGATGGGGGCAGACCAGACTAAGCAGGGCCACAACACCTGTGTGCCTCATGTGGACTAGACCATGAAAAAGCCAGGCTGGGCTGATTATTCCTACTGGTGCAAACAAAATTAGAGTGGGTGAGGGGTCTTTGGGCTTAGCCACAGCATCAGCTGGCACAAGCTGGCACTGAGGTACAATTCTGTCAAGTCAAACCACAGAACTACCTGGAGAGTGCCTAATCCGGGAGTAAGAGAGGCTTGGGAGGGAAATAGTGGGCTCTTCCCTCTTGGGTTACCACTTCCACTGGAGGCCACGAAAACCAGGACAGGGGCTGGGGTGGAATGGGGTGTGAGACAGACTGGATTACTGCTATACATACTGGCAAACCTGCGTAGGGGGCGGGCCTGGTGGGGGTTATTGTGGGTCGCTCCAACTAGACTACAGCTGCCACTTGTTTATGCGAGGGCTGAGTATGTGCTGGGCAGAACCAGCCTGGACTGCAACACCCATTGGTTCCAGTGGAAGTCGGGGCTGAAAACAGAACCAACCCAGTGATCACAGCCACCAGCTGATCAGGGTAATGGACTGTGCCAGGCCCTGTACTTGCTAGTACATACAAGAATATGGTCTGAGAACACCTCAGACAAAGTTTCTTTGGAGGTCTCCCCAATCAAAATGCTGGACTCAGAACCCTAACCAAGAAAAGGCAGAGGACAGAATAAGTCAATCAACCATCTCAGCTATATTTTGGCAGCGAAATACGGGGCAAATGGAGACTCTATGATGGACTAAATCAATGGATTCTTCAAAGACCTCATAGTGCTTGGAGTGGCAAGATTGGCAGCGATTCATAACTAGTGAACTATCAAAACCACTTGAGCAAGAACCTCGGAGCATACCCTACATGTAGGACCTGAGGAGGGTGGGAAATTGGGTGGGCCTTCTCCCTTTATACCCCTCTTTAAACATAAAAAAAACAATATGGAAATAATAGTCTTACCCACTTTCCTATAGCCCTTGAAGCTTTCACCCTAATTAACTATGTAAAGATTGTCAAAAATATAATTAAAAAAAGAAAATAAAGATAAAGAGATAGCAAAAAAACTGGAAGATTTTATTTATTGGAACTAATTTTTAAACCTTTTTTGATATTTGAATCAAACCCATAGCTGTTTGACATGGTATCCCTCCCTGACCTAAACAGTTTTATGTAATATCTCTGACATGTTTTGACTTCTTTACATCTGTAATTTGGATTTTAATTCCAAATACTTTAGGTTTTTATTACTCAGTTTTCAGTGTGCTCTTTGTTATACAGTTTAAAGTCACTGACCGAGCTGATCTTTTTCCAGAAATTGTCAAAATCTTTTTTTTTAACTTTCATATACTTTTTTTTTAAAGATTTATTTTTATTATGTTTTTATTGGAAAGGCGGATATACAGAGAGGAGAGACAGAGAGGAAGATCTTCCGTCCAATGATTCACTCCCCAAGTAAACGCAACGGCCGATGCTATGCCGATCCGAAGCCAGGAGCCTCTTCCGGGTCTCCCACGCAGGTGCAGGGTCCCAAAGCTTTGGGCCGTCCTTGACTGCTTTCCTGGGCCACAGGCAGGGAGCTGGAAGGGAAGCGGGGCTGCCGGGATAAGAACTGGCACCCATATGGGATCCCGGGCGTGCAAGGCGAGGCCCTTAACCACTTGCGCCACCGCGCCGGGCCCATCTTTTATATACTTTTATAGCATAAAAGGGAAAAAGTAAGATATTACAAAAATGTTTCTGTTAAGGCAAATTGAGTATGGTTAGAATATTTACATTTTTTGGCCCGGCGACGTGACCTAGCTGCCCAAGTCCTCGCCTTGAACGTGCTGGGATCCCATATGAGCGCCAGTTCTAATCCCGGCAGCTCCACTTCCCATCCAGCTCCCTGCTTGTGGACTGGGAAAGCAGTCGAGCACAGCCCAATGCTTTGGGATCTTGCACCCGTGTGGGAGACCTGAAGGAAGTTCTTGGCTCTGGATCGGTGCAGCACCAGCCATTGCAGTCACTTGGGGAGTGAATCATCAGATGGAAGATCTTCCTCTCTCTCTCCTCCTCTCTGTATGTCTAACTTTGTAATAAAAATTAATAAATCCTTTAAAAAAGTAGAATATTTAGATTGTTAATTTTTTTAAAGGATGAAATAATTCAAATAAATTTAGATTCCTTGGAGAAAGAAATAAAATATTGTGAAAAGATTTGGGTGCAGACTGGCATTGTGGCCTATATAAAGCCTTGCCTGCAAAGCGGGGATCTCATATGGATGCTGTTTCAAGTCCTATCTGCTCCCCTTGGTGACCAGCTTCTTGCTAACCTGCCTGGGAAAGCAGCAGAGGATTACCCAAGTGCTTGGCTCCTGAGCCCAGACTGGAAGTCTGAATGGCTCTCCTGGCTCCTGGCTTTTGCCTGGTCCAGCCCTGGCTGTTGCTGTATCCGGTCAGTGAGCCTGGGGATGGAAGAGTTCTAGGTGTCTCCAGGCACTTTACTTGTCAATGAGGATAAAGATGAACAAATCACAGCCCTTATCCTGGACACACCTTTAACTTAGTGAAGAAATAGTTACGATTTTAAAAGTATAGTACAATGTAACTAGAACACTGATCAAGATACTCTCGCCAGCTATAAAACTGGGAGGGAGGGAGAGAGGGAGGGAGGAAGGGGAAGGGAAGGATGGTATCCTGGAAGGAAAAGCATGTGCAGTAGTACAGGAAGTCATGAAAGGACTTCACAGAACAGCGAGATATTTGACAAAACCTGTTACAGAAATTAATCAGAATGTTATTGAGAAAATTGATTGTTTTTCATTGCAAACTGAAGATATAAGTATTGATGATAATTCTATAAAGTGTCATTTTGAAAATGCCAAAAAGTAACATTGAGTAAGCTAAGATCAAGTGTAGTAACATTGAGTCCTGGTTGATTCATATACTGCTACACTTAATAGAATCACACATAATAAAGTTTGCAGTTGCTACATGATGTATGTTTGAAGATAGAGGAGTATTGGTTAAGTCACTGCCAGGATTCCTTATGGGAGTCTTGGCTGAGTCTCAGCATCTCTCATTTCCAGGCAGCTTCCTACTAATGTGCATAGGAAGTCAGCAGGTGATGGTCCAAGTGCCTGGGCCACTGCCACCAGGTGGGGCTGTAGACCCAAATGGAGTTCCTGGCCCATCCTTGGCTGCTGTGCCATTTAAGGAATGAGCCAGCAAATGGAAGATCTGACTCTGTCTCTCTGTCTCTTGCTCTTGCTCTTGCTCTCTGTTTCTCATCCTCCCTTCTTCCACCTTCCATACTCTGTTGATTTGCCTTTCAAATAAATCTATGAAACAGCAATTAAATAAAATGTGTAAAACTTTCTAAAACATATCCTATCTTGAAAGTATAACCTTCTGTTCCTCAATTTATTCATTTTAAAGCTGAGACACAGTGTTCCTTCAGTATTTCATAATTGTTCAAAGAAGGCTGGGGTTCTAGAGGAAGGTCCCCACCCCCATCCCAAGACAGGAAACAGATATGTTTAATGCATTGAATTTTAGAACTGAGAACATCTTGACAAACTTGAGATCAGGAAGTTTTTCAGATTTTTTCTATTTAAAATAGTCAACAGGATGTGTATATGTACCATTGTAGTGAAGTCAGGAGGAGTTATCACTAGAATGTTTTTCAGATTGTCTGCTCTACTGTCATTGCGGCTTTAGATGGATGTTGGGCTTCAGAAGACTAGGAAACAGTCCAGTGGCTTAAGAACGTAAAATTGAATTTCTAAAATGAACACAGCAACGAACATTGTTACATAGGAGTAAAAAAGATTCATGAAACTTCATAAAATATTTGATGTAAAACTTGAGGAAGCCTGTGGTGTTTTAACCATGCAAAATTTAAGTAATTCTTCAGTCAAACATGTATGTTTTTGTGTGTTATATTATCAAGTTTCTGAGTAATCAGAAGCATACCTTAAGTACCAGGCAATTGACCCTAACTCATTTATATGATTTTACAGTATTTTATATATATGTAAATGATTATGTAGTATTTCCTCTGCTTAACAAAGTATGCTGCTCAATATTATTAATATGAGTAGTGAAGGTCCCTCAGAACTGCCTGCCTTTCTTCTTCCCACTTTATCTGATACTGGTGTCAGAAGGACACAATGTGAGAGAATTGGCCATTGTCGGCTTTAAAGATGGAAGATAGTCACTAGCCAAGTCATTTGGAGAGTTACTGGAAGTTGGAAAGCCAACTAGATCAATCAGATTTTGACCACCAGAACTGTAAGATAATAAATTTGTATTCCTTTAGGCATCCAGATTGTAGTAATTTGTCACAGCAATCATCAGAAAGTACTATATCTACAGAATTTTTTAAAATAAGCTTTGGGTTTTAAATAGCGTCACTTAGAAGAAATTGCTAAACCAATACAAATAATCTCTTGTGCGTAGATCACCCAGTATCTAGAGTTTATAGTCATTCAGTTGGCATTGTGGTAAAGGCTTGTTCTGGAAAGAATCATCAATAGATGATAAGTGTAGGCAGATATAACAAGATTGTTTACAGAGTCTTAAAATGTATTGTTTTATTTGAAATGCAGAATTTTTGAGAAAGGGAAAATGGAAAAATCTTCCATGTTCTAGTTTTCACCCTAGATGACCACAATGGCTGGGGCTGGGCTAGACCCAAGCCAGATCTCCCATGTGGGCGCAGGGTCCTAAGAACTTTTGCTGTTTTCTGTTCCTTTTCCAGGTACATCAATCAGCAGGATGTTGGATTAGAACCCATGTTCATATGGGATACCAACGATGCAGGCACTGATTTAGCCTACTGTGCCATATTCCTGATCCTTAGTGGGATCTTAAAAGTGTCTTGCTACACAGTGCCTATTAGTTATAAAGAAAGATATCGATTTTATTTTTGTTGAAGTTGGACAGCATTGAACTGAGAAATTAACTGGAAGAGAAATTAGCATGACAAAAGGAGTACTTGAGGTTATGGCAGTGTGAAGAAGTTCATGAAGTCCCTTCTCAAAAAAAAATTGTAAGATTGGACAAATTGTTGTATATAAGTGTAGACACTGAAAATGGACCAAAAGTGAACAACAAACTGGAAATCATTTATTCATGCTGGAACTTTGGGGAAAAAAGTCAGAAGTCTGCAACATTTTTGCCTGGTGATTGTCCCCTTCCCACATTTCGACTGTCAGTAAAAGTGGTAGTTTAACCAGGGTGGTGCTACCTAGAAAACCAGCAGTTTTACTGCCAAGAGAGGTAGATTTTGTTGGGGCTGAAATCTACAGTATCATTGTAAGTGAGGAGAAAATAAACTCTGACTCTACTTGTCAGTTATATTCTAGCTAGAGCTGGTGGGAAAAGAGCCAGAAATATATCAGGAAAGAAGAAGAAAATCTGGGCCCGGCGTGGTGGAGCAAGTGGTTAAGGTCCTCGCCTTGCACACCCGGGATCCCATATGGGTGCCAGTTCTTATCCCGGCAGCCCAGCTTCCCTTCCAGCTCCCTGCCTGTGGCCCAGGAAAGCAGTCAAGGACGGCCCAAAGCTTTGGGAACCTGCACCCACGTGGGAGACCCGGAAGAGGCTCCTGGCTTTGGATCGGCATAGCATCGGCCGTTGCGTTCACTTGGGGAGTGAATCATCAGATGGAAGATCTTCCTCTCTGTCTCTCCTCTCTGTATATCCGCCTTTCCAATAAAAACATAATAAAAATAAATCTTTAAAAAAAAAAAAGAAGAAAATCTAAATGTGTAAAGAGACTGTTGTGGAGAGGCTAAACAAGGTTTTTCTACATCTTTGGCTACCTGGGGAATTATGTCTATGTGCAGAAAGACCCAGGAGAGCTCAGCTGAAAGTGAGAGGAGATTTGAAAACAGGCCAAACGATCGGTGTGGACCAACCCACATAACAATTGATAAACAGTGCATGAAACCTTTGTCACCTCAAGGTATTTGAATATAATCTTTCCCAAGTTACAGGCTGACCATTGAGCCATTCCAACACAGAAACAACCTATAGGTAACATTGCTAAATAATAAAATTAAGTTTAAGACTGAATCACTGGAATATTCTTAACACTGCCTTTGGTTTGGGCAGGTGATATTTTCTCTGTCAAGAGAACATCTTTTAAGTATCATTTGTAGGGCAGGTCTGGAAAAGGTGTGTTCTTTGAGCGTTTCTTTTCTGCGGAAAAAATTTATTTCATTTTCAAAGGCAAAGGAAAGCTTAGCTGGGTTTTTCTGGGCCAACAGTTGTTTCCTCTTAAAATATGGAATATGTCTCTCCAATCTCTTTTGGCCTGTACAATTTCCTGTGAGAGGTCAATTGTGAGTTTGATTGGCATTTCTCTGTATGTCAGTTGAGTTTCTTTTTCATGTAAATATTTAAAGATCTTTTCCTTATGTTCAACTGAAGAGAACTTGATTTTCATGTGTTGTGTTAAAGATTGCTTTTGCTCAACCCTGTTGGGAATTTTGTGTCCCCCACCCCCTGTATTCTGTTTCCCAGTTCTTTCTCTAGATGAGGGAGGTTTTCTTTTATTGTTTCATTGAATGCATCTTTAAACCCAGCTTCTCTTTATGCACCTCTGGAACTCCCAGAAGGTGGCCTTTTAATAGTGGCCCTGAATTCTTGAATACTTATTTCGACTCAGTTCTTCTTCCAGCCTTTTGATTGTTTCCCCATTGTGGCAAGAAAAAACTTCCAATTCTGAAATTCTTTCTTCTGCCTCATTCATTCTATTATGGAAACTTTTCACTGAATTTCTTTAAAGGTATATTATATTTTTATTGTAAAGTCTGAGATAGAGAGGAGAGATAGAGAAGAAGATCTTTCATCCGTCAATTCACTCCCTAAGTGACCGCAATGGCCGGAGCTGAGCCAATCCAAAGCCAGGAGCCAGGAGCCTCTTCCGGGTATCCCACATGGACGCATGGTCCCAAGGCTTTGGGCTGTCCTCAGTTCTTTCCCAGGCCACAAGCAGTGAGCTAGATGGGAAGTGGGGCTGCCAGAATTAGAAGTGGGACCCATATAAGATCCCGGCATGTTCAAGGTGAGAACTTTTGCTGCTAGGCTATTGTACCTGGCACTTTTCACTGAATTTTTAATTTGCTCCATTGTGTCCTTCATTTGTAACAATTCTGCTTGCTTTTGTTTCAGTTTTGCTATTTCCTGTGTGGCATGTTCCTTAAATTCCTTGAACTCCTATGTGTGCTTCTCATTGTTGATAAGAAGCTTTATGACAAGTTTTTTTTTTTTAAAGTTCATTATCCCCCATTTCCTTGATGGGGGATAATAACTTGATAAAGGCTTTTGCTCCTTTGCAGGAGAGTCTTCAATAATAATCATAGTACCTCTCTGTCTTCTTTTGCTCTTGGTAATTGTACTACTGCTTAGCAGATTGTTCTCCTTAGGGCAGTTTCTAAGCTGTGTCACCCACAAGTGTACAGTTCAGTTAAAAAAAAAAGATTTATTATTATTTCTTTTTATTGGGAAGGCAGATACACAGAGAGGAGGTGAGACAGAGAAGATCTTCCGTCCATTGGTTCACGCTCCAAGTGGCCTCAATGGCTGGAGCTGAGCTAATCTGGAGCTAGGAGTCTGGAGCCTCATCTGGATCTCCCACATGGGTGCAGGGTCCCCAGGTTTGGGGATGTGCTTGACTGCTTTCCCAGGCCATAACAGGGAGCTGAATGGGAAGCGAGACCTCCAAGATTAGAACCAGTGCCCGTATAGGATCCTGGTGCATGCAAAGTGAGGACTTTAGCTGCTAGACTATCACACCAGGCCCTGCAGTTCAATTTTACTGATTGTGCTTGATTCCCAGTGCTTTGGAGTTACTTATGCCACTCCCTCCAGTGAGTTTCAGACCTGGATTCTTGTGTTGGGCTTCCATGATGGCTCACCACCCTCCACCTCCTCTGATCCTGTGCTTCTGGCTACACTGTTGTCTGTACAACCTTTCTCCCACTTCTGGTTCAGCAACTCCATAGACTAGAGAGAGATACCGGATGTCCTAAATAACTAGATTGTTAGTGGTGCTGATCTTGCCGGACAATCAGTTGTTAAAATGATAGAACCAAATTACCATCCATTCATATTAACCCTGAATAAATAGCTCAAACTCAATCAGATGATTAGTAGACTGGATCAAGAACCAAAACCAATCTATCTATTGCCTACAGGAGACAGATCTTAACAGCAAAGATCAGCAGAATTTATATCATGGAATTTGATGTTTGTTTTTATTTTAAGATCTTCAAAACAGTTTTTTTCTCATATTAAAGTTTTCACTGACTCAGGTCATAAAGTAGCATCATTTTCTTCAAGAAGGTTCTTGATTTTCTTTTTCATTTCTTCAGCGGTGCACTTGTTATTCAGTAGCATGTTGTCTAGCTTTATGGCATTGTAAATTTATATTTTTCTTCCTCTTTTTATGTTCTTTTGTGGCTTCTCATTTAAGGGGATGTTAACTATGTAATAGAAACTGTCATATCCAGATAGGAAGATTCAATGCAGTATGCATTTCTACTTCCAGATCAAACATGGACTCCCAATGAAACTATTTACTATATCTTGACAATAGAATGCTGAAGTCTCTGCCATTGTCCATTTCCACAATGATGGAATCATGACTTTATGAAGAACTATACTATTGTGTTAATATAGGAGAAATTAATGTGTGGAGGAAGGGGATTTAGAGAGGGATTTAAGGGAAATCCCAGAGCCTATAGAACTATATCTTAAAATAATGGTAACAGTAATAAAATACTGAATCACTGATAAAGGAATCAGTAGCACAAGAAAAATGGATCCTGCAATTTAAAGCAGTGATACTCCTGTAGAAATGAAAACCTGTAGGGGAGAAATAGAGTTTACGTGTGTGTGTGCGTGTGTGTGTGTGTGTGTGTGTGTGTGTGTGTGTGTGTGTGTGTGTGTAATATCCAATTCTTGAAAAAACTGAGAAGCATTCAATAACAATAAAGTATAACCAATACACAGGAAACAAATTGTATTGTCTGATTCTGTTTGGATTTAACAGATAAAGGCATCAAATCAGCCACTATGAATATGCTAAAATAGTTCGTGGAAACCATATTGAAAGAATGAGAACAAAATATACTAAGAGACTCAACACCTTTGCAATCTCAAAGTGAAATAAAATTGTAGGGGAAAACATCAAATAGGAATTACCAAATTGGAGCCTGGCACCTGCAGCACATTAAGCTCACTGCCCACGATGCCAGCATCCCAGATGAGTACCCGTTCGGCCCTAGTTGCCCCACTTGTGATCAAGTTCCCTGCTAATGCACTTGGGAAGGCTACAGCAGGTGCCCAAATACTTGGCCCAAGCCACACATTTGGGAGATGAGCTGGAGTTCCAGGCTCCTTACTTTGGCCTGGTCCAGTCCAAACTGCTGCAACCAGTTAGGGTGTGAGCCAGCAAATAGATATCTTTTTCTTTGTTTTTCCACCATGTGCTATACTTCTGCATTTGAATACATGAATAAATCTTTATAGAAAATATTAAAGAGTTGAATATAATAATTGAAATGAAATGTTTACTATTTAAGCTTAACAGCACATTCTTTAAAAGGATTTGTTTTTTTTTTTATCTATTTGAAAGTCAGAGTTACAGGTTGTGGAAGTAAAAGAATGATCTTCCATCTGCTGCTTCATTCCCCAAATGACAGCAAGGGCCAAAACTGCTCCAGGCAGAAGCCAGAAGCCAAGAGCTTCTACCAGATCTCCCATGTGGGTGCAGGGACCCAAGCACTTAGGCCATCTTCTGCTTACTCAAGGTCATTAGCAGGGAGCTGGATTGGAAGTGGAGCATCCAGAAATCATATTAGCACACATATAGAGTGCTGGTGTCATAGTGTCAGCCCCTTAACAGCACATTTGAGGTAGCAGAAAGAAATCTGTTAAATTAGATGACCAGTTAGTAGAAATGAACTAATGTGGAGATAGGAATTGTAATAACATTACAAGCACTCAAAGAATTTGACACAATAATAGTATGCTTGTACTGGATATTTTCCATGGATGATAGTGGGAAATGATTAGAAAAAAAATATTTTAAGAAATAATGTTCAAAGTATTCAAAAATTTATGAAAATCAATCTGTAGATCCTAGAAGCTTGGTGAAGATTGAGAACAGTAAACCCATTTAGGTAATGCATTGTTAGATACCTTAAAATATTAGAATTCTAAAGAACAACAACAAAAAAAACTATTTAGCACTGTTAACCAATAGAATAACTCAACTGTTACTGATCTATCATGAGAAATAGTGGATGCCAGAGGCCTTGATGTGACACATGCGATGTGCTGAAATGAAATAAGAGCTATCAGAAAGGAATTCTATTTCTGAAAACACTATCTTTCAAAAACAACGATAAAACAAAGATATTTCAAACTAAAATAAATTTGCATTTCACTCCTGACAGATCTTCTGTATAGGAAATACAAAAGGAAATCCTTTAGGCAGAAACAAACATATACCAGTTCACATAAAGAAATAAATAACAGTGGAGTGTTAGATTTATGGATAAATATATAAGACTATGTTTTTCTTAATTTTTAAAAAATTCAAATGTAACCAATAGTAATTACAACAACATATTGTTGCATTTCTACCATAAAGATGTTATATATGACAAAAGAAACACAGAGGAAAGGGAAGAAAGTGGAGCTATAATGGAACAACTTTGTTACATTTGATTATAGAACTCACCTGAAAGAGGGGGTGTGTAATTTAAGATACACAATGTAATCAACAGGGAAACCATTAAAAATAAACAGCGTTAGGGGCTGGTATTTGTGGTGCAATGTATTAAACTGCTACATGCTACACTGGCATCCCATACAGGTACCAGTTTGAGTCCCAGCTATTCCACTTCTGATCCTGCTCCCTGCTGCTGTGCCTAATATAATAAAGTAGCAGAAGATAGCCAAGATGCTTTGGTCACTGCAACCATTTGGGAGACCTAGTTTTGACCTGGCCAGCCCTGCTTCCATGTGGGAAGTGAACCAGTACATGGAAAAATCATTCTCTCTCCATCTCTCCCTCTCTTCCCCTCTCTCCCCCTCCCTCCACTCCTGCCTCTCTCTCTCTCTCTTCATCTCTCCCTCTCTCCTTCTCTCCCTTTCCTTCCCTTCCTTTCTCTACTTCTCTCCCTCTCCTTCCCTTTTTCCCACCTTCTCTCTCTTTCTTCACTCTGTAACAGTTGGTTTCAAGTAAATTTTTAAATTCTAAAACTATTTGGGGCCCGGCGCGGTGGCGCAAGTGGTTAAGGTCCTCGCCTTGCACACCCGGGATCCCATATGGGCGCTGGTTCTATCCCAGCGGCCCCGCTTCCCATCCAGCTCCCTGCCTGTGGCCCAGGAAAGCAGTCAAGGACGGCCCAAAGCTTTGGGACCCTGCACCCATGTGGGAGACCCGGAAGAGTCTCTTGGCTTTGGATCGGCATAGTATCAGCCCGTTGCGTTCACTTGGAGAGTGAATCATTGGACGGAAGATCTTCCTCTCTGTCTCTCCTCTCTGTATATCCACCTTTCCAATAAAAATTAACAAAAATAAATCTTTAAAAAACATTCTAAAACTATTTGTTAAAGACAAGACTATAAATAGTAGAAAGTATTACTCTCCTCTGTCTTCCTTCGGTCTTCCCATTCCCACGTCCATTCCTCTGCCCCCTCTCCCTCTCTCTCTTCCTCCTTCCCTCCCTCTTCTTTCTCTCTCTCTCTCTTCCTCTCTCCCTCACCTGCTCTCTTACCCTCTTTTCTCTCTCCTCTCTCCTTTTCTCTGCTTCTCCTCTGTTACTCTACCTACTAAGCAAACAAATATGTTACAACACATTTTTTTAAAAGGAAGGTCAGTTATACAGAGGGGAGGAGAGACAGAGAGGAAGATCTTCTGTTTAATGATTCATTCCACAAGTGACTCAATGGCTGGAGCTGAACCAATCTGAAGCCAGGAGCCTCTTCCGGGTCTCCCAGACAAGTGCAGGGTCCCAAGGCTTTGGGCCGTCCTCGACTGCTTTTCCAGGGCACCAGCAGGGAGCTGGATGGGAAGTGGGGCTACCAGGATTAGAACCAGTGTCCATACAGGATCCCGGCGTAGTCAAGACAAGGACTTTACCCGCTAGGCCACCACGCCAGACCCTACAACACATTAAAAAAAAAAACAACACAAAATGTGATATCACCTTGATACATTTTTAAAAGAAAAACAAATGTGTTATTTAGGATGTAGAGAAATGAAAAAATTCACATGTTGCTGATGAGAATGTAAAATGGTCCAACTGCTGTAAGAAACAATTCTTAAAGCATTAAACATAAAAGTACATGTAACTTTATAATTTCACTTTTAGCTATATACTCAAAAGAAATATACATACTGGAATGAGTATGTGTGTATGTATGTTGAGAGAAGGACTATTCCTAATAGCTAAAAGGTAGGAACTACTATAATGCTTATCAAAGGACGAACAAATGGAAAAATCAAAATATGGTGTATGCATACAAGGAAATGATTCTGCTTGCTCATGAAAAGGAATGAAGTGCTAAAACATGTCACAGATTTTTAGGCTTTATTTAAAAACATATCAAGGATATGTATTGCAAGAAGAGAAGGTCTGAGTTCAAAGATTGGGTGACATTTTCATAGAACTGGGTAAGCAACCCATATTGAAGCTCTTGTTCAAGTCCCACCTGCTCAGTTTTCAGTGTAGCTGCTGATAACGTGCCTGGGAAGGCAACAGATGATGGTCCAAGACTTAGACCAGAGCTACCCACTTGGGAGATCCAGATGGAGTTCCTGAATCCTGGCTTTAGCCTAAAGCAGGCTGGAGTAGTGTAGCCATTTCGGGAGTGAAGTAGCAAATGAAAAAATTTTCTCTCACCTTCTCCATCTCCCTATCATTCTGCCTGTTCAACAAAGAAATATTCAATAAAAAAGATGAAAAGGCGTATACAATTTTCAAAACAAAGTCAGTATGATTATATTAACACCAGACATATAGTGGGAAAAAATGTTAGTGGAAACAATTCCATCGTCTAAAACAGGAACTTAAGTACAGGCTTTGGAGATAAAGTTGAGAAGAAGTTAATACCACTATTAACCACTATTATCAATGAGTGTCACACTGATTTGGAAAGTAAAACGATGATATCTTGGAAAACAGACCCACAGGTTATATGCAATTTATAATTTATCATAGTTTATCCTGGCATTTTTCTTCTGAGATTCCGAAATTATTGGCTTTCTTTATTCTTTTCCATGGCATCTTAAGTCTGTGATGGTCAGCAACAGATATAAAATTAAATGCATTTTATAAACTTCTTTTTTTTGTGTGTTTTCAGGAATTCAAAATGTCCTCAGCCTCTTTTGTGCAGTACTCACAGAAAATAAAGTTCTGTTCCATTCCGCAAGTTTTCAGAGACTTAGTGATGCCTGCAGAGCCCTGGAGTCTTTAATGTTTCCTCTCAAATATAGGTAAGATTTTTACCTAACAAATTGTACATTTACTACATGTTGACCAGCTTTGTAAAAACAGTATTTAAATAGTATTGTCAGCAACACTTAATTCTGTTTTAATATAGTCTAATAAAAGTGTTTAGGAAGTGTTAACTAATTGGTATTAAAGAATTAGTTCATTTAGATATTCTAACAATGTTGCCATTTATTAATAAAAAATAGCCTTTATCTTTTTTAGGCACCTCCTAAAATATTTCCATATTTATGACACATTAATGATACATGGGGTTTGCTTAAAAATCTTATAGCAGAAAAGGGAACAAAAGTGAATTTAAATACATGTGGCTGTGGATTGTGTCTTGTCAGCTGAGCTTGATAGTGAAGTTTCATTATAAGTTTTCCTCCTTATATATTTTAATGATCTGTGAAAATTTTCCACAATAAAAAAGTAAAAAAAAATTGATGCATAATAGTGTTATAGAATTAATAATACTGTTCAATCAGTCTCATAATTGCAACATATAAGAAACATAAATTTATACAAACTAGATAAAATTCTCTCTACCTCAATAATTTCTATTAAATTTTTTGTCTAGGTTCCTTCCTTAGCCTTTTAAATAAAATAATATCTTCCTAGTCTGTCATCTTTTATTTGTTTGCTGTTCCTAGTTGATGTAAACAGTAAGTATAGGAGGTGAAATTTGAGTAATCATTTTATATACATAAATTTTTACTGCCTAGTGCCAAGAGCAGAGTCCTCATCAGAATATCAATATTACTATCTAATGTCAGGTTTCTATAAAAGGCAAAATATTTTCAAACAATATTAAAAGACTTGAAGAGATTACTTGCCTAAGAAAAATAAGAGACAAGAAAATTGGCCTGGGTTCCATTTACTTTGCATCTTTTATCTGGTCATATCTTTCACATAAATATTTTCAGTTGTTCCTGTCAATATTTTAATATTAATAGGCATAACAGTATTGATAATTTGTAAACACAAACAACGAAAATGTATCCAACATGAAAATGAAAGGGAATGTTTATATCATAGCAAAACAAATGTATCTTACAAATATTTTCATTGTTTCCAGCTATCCTTATATCCCCATTCTTCCAGCTCAGCTACTAGAAGTTCTAAGTTCCCCAACACCTTTCATTATTGGAGTACATTCTGTCTTTAAAACTGATATCCATGAACTTGTAAGTATTCATGTCTTTTAAAGTTGTTCTGATTGGTTTTCTTTTTTAAGATTTATTGATTTGTTTAAAGGTTAGAATTACAAAGAGAGAAGGAAAGACTTAGACAGTTGTCTTCCATCCATTGCTTCACTCCCTACTGGCTGCAGTGGCCAGGACTGAGCTGGCCAAAGCGAGGAGCCAGGAGCTTCATCTGGGTCTCCTAGGTGGCTGGCAGGGCTCCAAGCACTGGGACCATCTGTAACTGCATCTCCCAGCTGGAAGCTGGATCAGAAGTGAAGCAGCCAGCATTCTGGTACTGCAGGCAGCAATTTTGCCTGCTAAACCACAGCTCGAGATAATTGACTAAAAAAAAAATTCACTGAAGAGTCTAAATATATTAATTATGCCTTACAGCAAGTATGGACTTTTCTTAAGATTTATTTATTTCATAAACATGAACTGACACTAAAATGTGGTGCCAGGGCCATATGTGGAGGATTAGTGTGCTACACCACTGCGCCAACGCCATTATAGAAGATTTTAAGAAGGAAATCATTAAGATTCTTTATTTTTAAAATATTTATTCATTTGAATAGCAGATTGGTTGTGGGTAGGACACTCAGTGGAACTCAGGGAGAGGCAGAGAGAGAAATCTTCCATCCACTCATTCACTCTTCAAAAGTCCTCAACAGCCAGGACTAAAGCAACTCACGGTTGGGAGTCAAGAACCCCATTCCAGGTTTTCCATGCTTGTTACAGGAATGCAAGTAGTTGGGCATAATTAGCTGTTTTTCCAGCGGGTTACCAGGAAGCTGGATTGGAAGCAGAATAGATAGAATTCATGGGATGTAGGTGTCCTAAGTCATGGCTTAATCTACTACACCACAGCCACCTCTATTAATAGTCTGATTTTTTAAGACTTTATTTTATCTTTTATTTATTTATTTATTTATTTATTAAGATGTATTTGTTTCTGTCGAAAAGGCAGAGGAAGATACTGAGAGTAAAAGATCTTCCATCTACTGGTTCACTCCCTAAATGGCCTCAGTGGCTGGAGCTAAGCTGATCCGAAGCCAGGAGCCACTTGTGGACCTCCCACAGGGTTGCAGAGTCCCAGGGCTTTGGCGCATCCTCTGTTGCTTTCCCAGACTACAAGCAGGCAACTGGATGGGAAGTGGAACTGGACCAGCTAGGACACCAACCAGCACCCATATGAGATGCTGGTGCTTGCAGGCAGAGGATTAGCCTATTGAACCATCATGCTGGCCACAAATTTTATTTAATTTTTTTAAAGGAAGATTTATAGAGAGGGGAGACAGATCTTCCACCCTCTGGTCTATTCTACCAAATGACTGCAATGGCTGGAGCTGGACTAGTCCAAATCCTTGAGCCTGGAGCTTTGTCCAGGTCTTGCATGTGGGTTCAGGGGCCCAAGGATTTGAAACATCCTCCACTGCTTTCCCAAGCACATTGTAGGTAGCTAGATCAAAAGTGGAACAACTAGATTTTGAACTGACACCAATATGGGATGCCAACAAGGCAAACGGAGCTTTAATGTACTATACCACAGCACCAGCAACCCATTAAATTTTTTTAAAGATTGATTTATTTACTTCAAAGGCAGTAAGAGAGAGAGAGGGATTGTCATCCACTAATTAACTCTGCAGTAACTGTGCCAGAGCTGAGCCAGGCTGAAGGCATGAATCTAGAATACCATCAGGGTTTCCCACATGGTTGCAGGAGACAAGCGCTAGTACCACCCCCTCCCTTAATATTCTTAAATACCGCTCTTTTGTCAGGTTAAATGTTTGATTGTGTAATTTTTGTCCTATAAATGAAAAAAGAAGCTAAAATGATCCATTTATTCGTGTTAGACTTTGGTTGTTGGTGTTTAATTTATTCATAATTTTAAGTAAAATGGATCCAGCATTATGTACTGGTGGTTAAGCCACTGCCTACAATTGCCAACATCCCATTTTGGAGCATTAGTTTTTGTTCTGATTGTTCCATTTCCATTGCAACTCCCTATTGATGCTCCTATGAAAGCAGCAGAAAATTGCTCAAATGCTTGGGTCCCTGGCATCGGCATGGGAGACCAGAATGGAAGTTTCTGGCTCCTTGGCTTCAGCCTGGGACATCCCTGGCTTTTGTAGTCATTCAGCAGATGGAAGGTATGTGTGTGTGTGTCTCCCTTTCTGTCACTCTGCCTTTCAAATATATATATTTTTAATTCCTGAGCATCTTACAAATAACAAAATTTGCAAAAAGCCATGAGTTTCCAATGAAACAAAATTTGTTATGAGTCCCACCAAATTGTATATTCCTATGCCCTATGAGTGCAAATACCAAATAAGGAAAAATAATACTCTGTTCAAGCCAGTTCTGATATAACACTGTTAGATTTCTAAAAGTATTTCTTTAAAAGTATTATATTTTTAAAGGAATTATAACAAAATAAGGAATGTAGAGAATATCCAGGAGTGCCAAGATTTTGGGGATTGGTTCCATGGTAGTGGGTTAAGGCTTCACCTTTGGTGCTGGAATCTCATGTGGGCACTGGTTCAAATCCCAGCATACTTACTTCTAACCCACTAGCTGCTAGTGTAGCCTGATAAAGCAGTGGAGAGTGGCCAAAGTCCTTGGGTCTCTGCATTCATGTGGCCGATCCAGAGGAAGCTTCATGCCCCTGGCTTTGAACCTGCCTAGCTCTGGGTGTTGCAGCCATTTAGGGAATGAACCAGCATTGGATGGAATCTATCTCCCTCTTCTCTGTAAATCTACCTTTAAAATTAAAAAGTAAATAAATAAGTAAATAATTTTTTTCATCGTCATCCATTAAAAACAATTAAGAAAGTTTCATAATTTACTAAGTAAATTTTATTGGGTTCTAATGCTATTAGATAATATTTATGGGCTGTCATATTGAGGAAGAGTAATATTTTTGTGGCTCACAAAGGCAGAAATTTAATCAATATAGATTAGAAATATAAAAGAAGATTTCTGCAGTATCTAAGAACGTGATTACACATATAATCATATCATAGGTTTCATTTAATAGAAAATTATGCAATAGCATAATTATTAACAAAACCCTTGTAATCATAAGCTTATATGTTAATATATATTCCTATTTAATTTTAATATCATCATATAAAACATGTATAAATCAGTAAACATATTCAGAAAAATCTAATCATTACTAATTTGAAGCGTGCCCATCTGGTTTATAGATAATTTTATTAGCACTGAGTGTAAGCAGCACTGGAGATAAGAAAAACCAGGTGCTGGCAAATTAAATCTGTTATATTTTAATGGATAAATTAAAATTGAGTTATAATCACATTATCAGTATCAAAACTTTACTAATCTGGTTAGTTTCTCTTACTTTTTAGGTAAGTTATTTTTAAATAGACTCATATAAAATGTGTAATGTAGATTTTTTTCTTAAGTATTCAAGATACATACTGATTGCTTTTAACCATTTACTAAAGATATGGTTAAAGTACCACAGTAGAGCATTCAAAATCAAATTTGATATTCATATAGCAATTCATAAAGAACTTCAGTTGTGCAACACAAGTTTACTCAATGAAATCATCCAAAGTCCAGTTTTGTTTCCTGCTTGTTTCTCAATGAAAACCCTCAGGTACTTTAATCATTTGAATGCATAAGTATTGTTTGTTTCTAGTTCATGAGTTTAGCCATTAGGAAAGGAAAGAGCATAGGAGAACATTGCATAGTCTTGTCTTACCTGGCTGGAACTGTATACATCACTTTTCATGTTTAATGGACAAAAATTTAGTCACTTGATTACCAAAGAAGCTAGAAAAACCTGACCACAGAAGCCATGAACTCAGAATTCTGTTTCTGGGGACAATGGCAGGCCTAGTGACGTTTATTGGAGGATCACTCTAACTAGGCTGCAGTTCCCACTGGTGTACATGAGACCAAGTGTGTAGTAGGTTGGGTTGATCTGGGCTGCAGCATTCATTGATTTGTGTAAGAAATGGGGCTGGAGATAGACCTGACCCAGCAGTTGCAATTAGCAGAGTGTGTATAGGCTGATGAGGGTGACTGGCTGAGACAGACCCTGTACTGGAAAGCACACACGAGAGGTCTGGGATTACCTTAAACAAGGTTTCTTTGGGGATCACTCCAACTGAACCTCTGGACTCAGAACTCCAACCGTGGGGAGAATTGCAGGATCTGTGGTCTGACCTTATGTCAGAACTGGGCCTCTTCAGTGGAAAAGACAGAGCAGCGGACGGCAGGTCCAGATGCACAAGTAGGATATAGCAGTCCATTGGGACCTGCAGAGGACATCTGGTACCATAGCAGAGGAAGGAGAGCAGAACAAATTGGACAACTACTTCAGCCAAGTGTCGACGGCAAATATCTGGGCAGATGTAGACTCTAAGGTTAATTCTGTCAGCCAATGGACCTTGGAAGGATTTCCTCATCATTGAATCAGTGAGATCAACAGAATTTCAGAACTATTGAAACCACTTCAGCAGAACCCTTGGGACATGCTGCACATTGGGGATCCTGGGGTGAGACTGGGTGGCCATTCCCCATCATCGGATACTGAGGCAGTTGGGAGGCTGAATATGGCTTCTCCCCTCATCTGCCTCTTTCCCCCAGATAAAGGAAGAAGAAAAAGAAAATTTGAAACAATGGTTTCACCCACTTTCCCCTAACCCCCAATCCTTCCCACCGTCATCAACTATGTAAACATTATTTTTAAATTATAAATAGAAACAACAAAAAAAGTTCTCACACCTAGATCTTTTCATTTTGAATTAGGGCCAAATTAATTTGCTTGACAGTAAATGTGTTTTATTAATTATAGGTTCAATTTTTTTTCTCTTGCAGCTAGATGTAATCATAGCAGATTTGGATGGAGGCACTATTAAGATTCCAGAATGCATCCACCTCTCTTCCCTTCCAGAACCTCTCCTACATCAGACTCAAGCAGCTCTTTCTTTGGTATGATTTCCTTTTTAAATAGTGATTTTTCTGTTGACGTAAATCTGACACAAAGTTAATTGGAATCCAAAAATAATTGCCAGTTGGATCATTTAAAAGAGGATTATATGTTTGAAATTTGATTTATTCTGATACAGTATTTAGAATAGAATTCTCCATTTGTAGGAGTTAACTAAAGGTTCTACTTTGAATCCTAACTCAATGTTTAATCTACCTTCATTGTGGTTTTCATTGTTTTTGTGTAATTACTATCATATATCAGATACTGTTCTAGTTATTGGGTATAGTCTTACAAAGTCAAGAAAAAAAAATCTTCCTGATCTTCCTCTGAATCCCTGAATTCCCTAAAATCCTCACTTCCTGAAATTTACCTGTGTTCCCTAAACTCTTTATCAGCATCTCATTTTTCCTTGGTGGATGTGGTTCCTGCCAAGTGGTATGACAGTGTTTTGTGCTTTCAGATTACTGCAGGTAGGTGTGACTTAACATTATAGACAGTAAAGTTTTAAAATGTCTTGCAATCTGGATTTTTCTTGTCAACACAAATTTAATTTTTTTCATTTTTTAACTTGATTAATTTGTTTTTAAAACATTTGTTTATGTCACTTGAAAGAGTTACTGAGAGAAAGAGGGAGGCAGAGATTGTCCATCCACTAGTTCAGTCCCCAAATGACCACAATAGCCAGAGCTGAGTTGATCCAAATCTGGGAGCCAGGAGCTTCTTCTGGGTCTCTCATTAAGTGCATGGTTCCAAAGCCATGAGCCTCTCCCACTGCATTTCCAGGAGGGAGCTTACTTAGAAGTGAAGCCAGGACACAAACTGAAGCCCATATGGAATGCTGATGCCATAGGCAGAGGATTAGCTTGCTACACCACTGTGCCAGCTTCATCTTAGTTTAAAAATGATTTGTTTATTTGAAGTGTAGAATGACAGAGAAAGTGGAGAGAAAGAGAGAAAAAAAAAAAACCTCCATTTGCTGGTTCATTTCCCATATGGCTTCAATGGTTGGAACTTCAGCCAAGCTGAAGCCAGGAGCCCAGAACTCCTCTGTCTCCTGCTTGGATTATAGGGGCCCAAGTACTTGGGCCACCTTCCATTGCCTTTCCTTTTGTGCTAATAGGGAACTGGAAGGAATCAGAAGTGGAACAGCTAGAACAATTAGTGTTCCATCAAAAGCAATGGTCTAACCTGCTGCTGGAATACCACGCCTTGCCTTAGTTGATATTTAAGATCATTGTTTTACTGACTGCCTTTTAGGTGTTCGTTTATCTGTCATCAGAAAAATGAACCCTAGACATTCTATATTCTTTTCTAAAATATTGTTAGGACAAGCACCTTTATGTTCTCCTTTAGTAATATTCTAGCATAGGGTGTTTAAAGGGTTTTTTCCCTAAATATCATCCTAGAAATCTGAAATTACTAAGCTGATTCTTGTCTCAGAAAACTTTAAAATATGTATTATTGATTGTTATTATGATAATATATAAATATCCTATAAATGCTGTGTAATAATATATATAGTTATTCTATAAAGTGGAACTCTTTAGAGAACACTGGCTTTCCATAAGGTAATCTGTAATACAAGACTTGGCAGATTACAAAGGAAACTAGGATACGATGCAGGAGACCTGAGTCAGTCTTCATTCTGTCACATGACATTATTGAGCAAATCATAGCCCATCACTAGACCTGTTTATCTCTAGGATGATTATTTATTCAGAAGTGACTAAGTGACTTTCCCAAAGTGACTTTGGATGGTATGTGGTGAATCATTTTTATTCTAATTATCTACTAATTTTAATATACCTTCAAAATGTAAAACCTTTCACTTGACAAATATCTTCTAAGAAGAATTCTAGGTTTAAAAAGGTCAATGGATTTAAAAACAGTTTATAGAAAATATTAAGTGTAATTGCATAGTTGTATGGATAAAGCAAATGCTGAGAAGTTAGTATATAAATGATTAAAGTAAGCTTAATTTTTTTAGAGAAATTCTAGTGATGAAATTTATATATGGTTATATTCTTGCGAGATTAATAATTATTCAGGGATTAAGTATCAGATTAACTGAGATTTGGGGCCCGGCACGGTGGCCTAGCAGCTAAAGTCCTTGCCTTGGACACGCCAGGATCCCGTATGAGTGCCGGTTCTAATCCTGGGAGCTACACTTCCCATCCAGCTCCCTGCTGGTGGCCTGGGAAAGCAGTGGAAGGGGGCCCAAAGCCTTGGGATCTGCACCTGCATGGGAGACCTGGGGGAAACTTCTAGCTCCTGGCTTCAGATAAGCTAAACTCCGGCCATTAGACTGCTCCGGGAATGAATCAGCAGACAGAGGATCTTCCTCTCCTCCTCTCTGTATATCTGACTTTGCAATAAAAATAAATAAAATAGTTAACTGAGATTTTAATTCTTAAATCAGAGACTCCTAGCAGGAGTGATGCTACATAATGATACTTTTAACATACAACACTCATACCAGCAAATTCAAAGTATAAAATTCATTTTTGGTAAAACTGAGGATAGCTATTATTATGTTTATCAAGCACAATGGTGGATATTGTGTTATAGTCAGGTCCTGGAATTAAATATCAGAACACAGTATATTGTCAAGTAGAATCAGAGTTGATAAAGCCTTAAGGAGATTTCACTGGCAAGTGTATGAGCTTTTCATAGTTAGTAAATAATTGTAATCAGATGACAGTAAAATACCTCAACTGTTTAATAACTAAATGAATGTAAAGATACCAAGGCATTAATACAATGTATAGAAGATAGAATGCTACATATTGTCAATATTTACTGTTATTTCAAGCACTGTTTTCATGTTTTTGTCTATTCTAAGTATACTATTAAGGAACCTTAGTATTTGAAAAATATATGAAGACCAGAATTTGCTGAATCCTACTGAAGTTTCATCTTTTTCTTTGTGCAGATCTTGCATGGAACCTTCTTTCTCCATGCCCCCACTACTTTCCTCAGAATTGTACCCAAATAGTTCTTTATTTGTTTCCCCCTAGCTTTCCCTAGCATAAGTTACTTATACCTTATATAATTCTAACTCTTGTCACATCTTACTGAACTTGATCTTTCTAGATGGACTGTGAAGTTCAAAAGCTAACTCTTTTCTTCCCCCATATATCAGTTATTTTATTAGAATAAGAAACAGGAAAACAAATGCTTGGTTTTTTAAAATCAGCTATGTAGAAAAATAGCTCTATCCTAATCATTCTTTTTCCAGAAATGACTACTATTATTTTTTATAACTTCTCATTCTTGTTTATATGTATTTAGTCAGTGATTTTTTCAATGGAATCAGACTCTCACTGTATAATATATATTCTTATATATATAATATCATCTATAATTTTATATAATATATATAATTATATATTATTTATACAATATATTATTTTATATAATATATATTTATATAATATTATTTATATAATATTTATATAATATATATTTATATATTATATATAATCTTTATATATATAATATTCTTTTCTGGAACTTTTTTTCATGTTTTGTCCTAAAAAAAAATTCTACCGAACTCACTTAGCTGTCTAACTAATATTTCATGGAAGGAATGTACCATAATTCTTTTCCTGATATTTTTCTATCTTAATGCTGCAAGCATATGAAAGATTATGTTTTATTGATACTGGAGCCTTTCACATATTTCTTTACTTTAGATTTTACACCCAGATTTGGAAGTAGCAGATCATGCTTTTCCTCCTCCACGAACAGCTTTATCACATTCAAAAATGCTGGTAAGTTTAATAAGTCAATTTGGTATTTTTAGAGAGGTGTGCTTTTATCCTGTAGATTTGTTTAAAAAGTAGAGTAAAGTTAGAGTCAAATGTGTATCATACTAAAAAGTGCCCCCAGTTGGAAACTAGTAATTCCAGTGGCAGTCATATACCCTCCTTCTGGAGGAGCCACGGGTCAGGGCATTCACTGACCAGGAGAGGAGAGCTAAGACTGTGGCCCCTCAACAAACAATTCTAGAACAGAGAATCAGAACTAAAAACACAAGCATTTTAAAGAAATCAAGTTTAAATCAAGTTTAAAGAAAAAGTGAATGGAAATAGCTCCAGTTAGAAGCCAAAAGGTGATTATGTAACAAAGGGCCCTTTGTTATTTTGCCCAGTGTATTTCTTGGAGGGAGGTGAGCTTTATGTCCTGGAAGGAACGTCATAGTACTAGACATCATTGACAAGTAAAATTTGTCACTGATTTACCACAATGTTTTGGCACTAAAATTTGTGGTTGATTTTGCAGTATATTAGTAAAATAGACAGCTTTCATTTGAAACATAATTAAGATTTTGATATTTAAAAAGCGAGCCCTGGAGTATCAAAACAGAATTATAAAGTCGTACCTTTTTAATACCAGAATAAACTTTTAGATGTTATACAAACTTTGCAAACCCGTGTAAGAACTTCATGAATTCTTAAAATTTAAGTTTGAGGATTTTTCTTGTTATAATCTGTGACTGTAATTCTTTTGGAGGATATGGTAGACAAAACAGTTAGCATACATGCCCCTCTCTAACATGCTAACAGATCAGACCCAGCCTTATTTTCTGCCAAAGGAAAATTAGCTGCCGTAAGACAAGCTTGTTTATTGGGTTCAATACAAAGAACTGTTTAGCAACCTGCTCTGCTGCCCAGATGGGTGGGATAGATGGGATGGACTATAAGCCCGTTACTCAGAGTTGCTCCAAATGACCCTTTAACGAGTGAGAAGCATCAAAACACTCACTCTTTACAACTTTTTAATTTCTTTTTACTTAGGTTTTGGGTTTTGTTTTGTTTTACAAATTTATTTACTTAACATGTTTCTTTTTACATTTTCAGGATAAAGAAGTACGAGCAGTTTTCCTTAGATTATTTGCCCAACTTTTCCAAGGATATAGATCATGTTTACAACTTATAAGGATTCATGCAGAGCCAGTTATACATTTTCATAAAGTAAGATACTGAATGAACCCTATTGCATCTGTTGAAAGTTGACTGTAATTTAATGCAACAGCTTTGTTTTACTGGCCGTGTATTTTGACCTTATCAAATGTGATTATTTATAGTCTCTCCTTTCTTTGGCTAGACAATAATTCTTGCCACCATGGAATGGACAGAATGCTTTACTGTGTTAACTTTGAAGTTAATTTTCCTTTTGAAGTTGAACTTTAATTTCTGATTTGTCCTCCTGCCTAATACACAGATTGGTTTTTATTGTTTCTAATATGTGTTGTATTTCAGATATCAGACAAAAAACTTTTTCAAGAGAAATGCTATATATACATCTATGTATACATACATTATATGTGTGTGTGTTTTAAAAAGTTACAAAGGGAGAAAGACAGCTGGTGGTTCACTCCCCAGAAGGCTGCAGTGACCAGGTCTGGGCCAGACCAAAGCCAGGAGCCAGCAGCTCCATCAAGGTCTCCCAGGTGGGTGGCAGTGCCCTAAGCACTTAGCCATCTTCTGCTTTTCCCATGTCATTAGCAGGAAGTTGGGTGGGAAGTGGCTGGTAGCCACATGATAAGCTGGTATTGCAGGCAGAGGTTCTACCTGTTACATTACTACACTAGCTCCTAAGAAATATAGTGTATAGCAACTCATATTTATACATGTGGGCATTTATATAGGCTTCAATGTTTGTTGTCTTTGCTTTGACCATTTGTCTATTACCAAACAATAAATTATTATTTCACCTTTTCTTTCTTTACAGACAGCTTTCTTGGGACAGCGTGGTTTGGTTGAGAATGATTTCCTCTCTAAAGTACTCAATGGAATGGCGTTTGCAGGTTTTGTTTCAGAAAGAGGGCCTCCTTATAGATCCTGTGATCTCTTTGATGAGGTATGGCTCTTATAAAATGAGTGCAGTATTTACAGGCATACAGGCTGGTAGTTAAAAGTACCTTTTAATATTAACCCCCCAAAAATATAATTTAAATGTGAAATAACTAAATATTACTTATTATTTTGCCAATTTCTATATCATATAAGAAAATTTAGGGAAAAGATATAAGTATGGAATGCTTTAGAAAATCAAAAATTTTTCTTAATTTTAAAAAATTTATTTGAAATACAAAATCACAGGGGTGGGTTCACTTGGGTGAGGGGAAAAGACAGAGATAAAAATTCCATGCACTGGGCCCAGTGTGATAGCCTGTGGCTTAAGTCCTCTCCTAGCATCCACTTGGATCCCACACGAGTGTTGGTGCTAATCCTGGTAGCCCCACTTCCCATCCAACTCACTGCTTATGGCCTGGGAAAGCAGTGGAGGATGACTCAAAGCCTTGGGACCCTGCACTTGATGGGAGATCTGGAAGAGGCTCCTGGTTCCTGGCTTCAGATGGTTGCAGTTCTGGCTGTTGCACTCACTTGGGGAGTGAATCAATGCATGGAAGATCTTCCTCTCTCTGTCTTTCCTCCTTTCTGTATATCTGACTTTGCAATAAAAGTAAAACAAGTCTTTAAAAAATAAAATTTTTTAAATAATAAAAATCTTAAAGAAACAAAAAAAGGTACATTCCGTAAATGGCTGCAGTGGCCTGGGCTGAACCAGGCTAAAGCCAGGAGTCTAGAATTCCATTTAAGTCTTCTGTATGGACATAGAGGCTCAAGGAGTTGAACCATCTTCCCAGCTGCATCAGCAGGGAATTGAATCAGAAATTCAATAGCCAGGAATTGAACTGATGCCCACGTGGGATGCTGGAATTGCAAACAAAGGCTTAACCCACGCCCCACAACACCAGACCACCTGGTGTTCCCTGACAGGAAGGCAACTTTCCAAAATTAATTTTTAAATGATTTTTAAGAGTTGGTTAACATTTTTAAAGTTTTGGCAGTGATTTCAAAATTAAACTATTTGTTGAAGGCAGTAATGCAGTGATCTCTACCCATCTCATAGGAAGTGAGGAAGTGTGATGTATAGATGTGGAACTTAAAACTGCGGTGGCATAGAGCCATAGGCAACTAGGCGTTAAAAAAAAAAAAAAGAGGAAGTGGAGTAAGCCAGTTCACAGTTTTATATGTCTATTCGCGTGAAGTTACTAGTTCTAACATGAAATAATCCTATCATGTACTTTTCTCTTCCACATTCATTTACTCTCAAGTTTTTCTTCTTGTCAGTATCCTTTTCTCTGACTTAAGCATACACACTCACATAGTTATCCCAGTAAGTGACAGGAATACATGCTAGAATGTGTGTGTGTAATTTGAGACCTGGAAAGAGCCTCAGGTTCTCTTGTCCTTCCACCTTACTTGTGAGTGAGGAGCAGGTGATCTGTGGGGAATCATGCCCTCAGCAGAGCTGGACCTGGAGGCTGAGCAGGCTGACAGAAATGTCTGGGTCCTGCCTTATGCAGTAGAGGAGTATGTGGAGACTTCCAGAGTGACTCTGTGTGGGACGGTCCTTAGAGCAAGACTTGTGATTGACAGAGTCTCTCAGTTCCAGAAAGGACTTTCCCCACAAAGTCAAACCCAAAATCGTTAAGAATCCAGTTGACTTTGTAGTCCCCAAACAGAAGTAAAACCCAGCAGTAAACATCTACTGACAATAATATACATTCTAGAGTTTTCAGATTTATGAGTTGTGTGAAATTATGGAATGAATTTTTAAATTTCAGCATACTTTAGAGTTAATGTTTTGCCATTTGATTCTCTTTCCCAGTTGGTAGCCTTTGAAGTAGAGAGAATTAAAGTTGAAGAAAATAATCCATTGAAAATGATAAAGCATGTCAGAGAACTTGCTGAGCAACTATTTAAAAATGTAAGTAAGTATGTTTATTTGGATAGTAATTTAAAATGTACTAATAAGTGTTCTCTTTGCAAAGCTAAAACAGATAATCTTTCAAATGGTAATCTTTACTCTGGATTTTAAGCTGTAAGACATTAAAATTGATATGTAAATAAAAAATGACCACATTTTACAAAGTATTTTTGTCTATCACTATATTATAAAAATATTCACAATTTCCATCTTGTCATTTGCCCAAATTATAACTTGCATTTGAGTATTTATCTAATTATTTTAAAGTCAGAGTGGTAGAGAGAGAGAGAGAGAGAGAGACACAGAAAGATCTTCTATCTACTTGTTCACTCCCCAGATGGCCACAGTGCCAGTGCTGGTTCAGGAAAAAACCCAATGACTAGACTTAATCCCGAGCACTCTGAAACAGGATGTAGGTTTTCTGAGTGGTAGTTTGACCCACTATGACACAACTCTTACCTCTTTGGATTTCAGTCTTCAGACAGAGGAGATTCACTGGAGACCAGAACTTTAGACAGGATTGATCAATACGTTCTGCGTCAGACTATTGTGTGGTTTTCAATTGAATCAAGAAGGCATCTCAACATTGTTTTGAGTAAGCAAAGAATAAAAAACTGAAAGGAAATAAGTTGGCAAATCCCAACAGAAACTCCAGAGTTTCCAGAGGAAATGTATTAAGTTAAAAGGACTATGAGTTGGTCAAGTATAAAATAGGATGACTAGGCAGAAAGAGCCCAAGGCAGCAGTGAGAGCGTGTGTGTGTGGAAACTGGATTTGGTAGTGAGAGCTGTCACTCCTCCTGTGGGAATTAATCTAAAGGGAAAGTAAGTGAAGGTATATTTTAAGGACCAATACATATGACTTAATGTGACTAAGTTAACTTTTAGGCAGTGTTTTGTCACATGCATTGGAACCTGAGAACCAAGTGAATAAAGCAATATGTTTCTTAGTGCCATAATCAATTATTTATTAATTTTAAGTTTTTCCTTCAGATTGTGACCTTTCTTTGAGGGACATAGTCTTTTTTTTTGTTTAACTTCAAAGGTTCCAAATTAGGAGAAACACAATGCAACTTTTAAAATTTATTCTTATCTAAGTTTTGGTTAATTTGAGAATTCTGAAGTTCTTTTTTTCAGTTGCCAGTAGTTCACTATACACTCTGGAAATGTATGCAGTTTACCTATAATTTTTTTAAAAACGACTAACACATATGGAAGTTATTTGCCATGATATTCTTTAACCGGTCAAAAGATTAATTTAGGGCCTGGTGCGATTTTTAAGGTCCTTGCCTTGAGCGTGCCAGGATCCCATATAGACACCAGTTCTAATCCCGGCAACTCACTTCCCATCCAGCTCCCTGCTTGTGTATAATAAATACCATGCCCAATATAATAAATGCATTTTTTTTTTCTGAGATTTTTTTTTTAATTGGAAAAGCAGATACACAGAGAGAAGCAGATACATAGAAAAGGATCTGTCTGTTGGTTCACTCCACAAGTGGCCGTGTGTGTGTGGAAACTGGATTTGGTAGTGAGAGCTGCCAAAGCCGAGTGAATCCAAAGCCAGGAGCTTCTTCTTGGTCTTTCACATAGGTGCATGGTCCCAAGGCCTTGGACTGTCTTCCACTGCTTTCCCAGACCACAAGTAAGGAGCCAGATGAGAAGTGGAACAGCTGGGAGTGAATCACTGTCCATATGCGATCCTGACGAATGCAAGACGAGGATTCAGAAGCTAGATTATTGCGCTGGGCCTATTAAATGCGTTTCTTGATTAATGTACTCTAAATGTAAAAATAAGCTAAATAATTCCTCCCTATGGTATAACTTGCCTCTCTTGCCGCAGTGTATATATTCAGCCAGTACATAATTGAAAACTGAGGCAAAATGAATAACTAGTATTTGAAGTATTAAAGTTAAATGTAAAACATAACCAAGCCTTCTTAAAGCAATTATCCTGAGGTATTGTAAAAGTAGTCTGAGAGTTTATGTCATTAGATCAGAGTTCATCATATGTACCATTCTGGGACCCCTCATGGCTCTTTTTTTTCACAGTTTAATTGAACTACATTTAATATAATTAGTTCTGGAGAATCAAGATGGCAGAATAGGCAAGGACATGTTTAAGCAGAGAAACATACGCCAGTGTGAAGCAGAGAGGGCACATTCCAGGAAATAGGAGAGGATGGAACAACAGCAGAGGGGCACCTCGAGACTGCCAGACATGGGAAAGCAGTGACCAACATCCCAGTATCATTTATTGATCAGTGATCTGAACTACACTGGCAGCTGCAATTACACTAGCAACAAGGTGGGAAGGAACGTTCACCAGGAGCCCAGGAAGTGAACCCAGACAAAGAGCTGTCCATCCTGCTGGTCTGTTTGATTTGATTAGGAGGAGAGACATAGCGGCAGATCCCATATGGTCAGTGTGGTAACAGGGTGGATTTAACTGCCCAGTCTGCCATGTAGAGCTGAATAAGGTGCCATTTTGTATAGGGAGGCAAAGGCTATGGGACAGTATTGCACATGCCCTGACCTGGCAGTGAAGTAACTTCTGCCTCAGTGAACTGCAACAACATGGCATCCTACAAGTTACACCTAAGACAGGTCCAAGTAGCCCTCAGACATAACAGCCAACAGATCAAGAACTGTAGTGGTGCCACATCAAGAGCCATTTTGTACAGTGTGGAAAGACTTTAAGACTGCAGGGACAACAAGGAGCTGCGCATGCACTGAACAAACTCACTGAGCTCATTGCATTGCACTGGTCTCACAGGGAAAATAATGCTGACTTTGGCATTGTGCGGGTCAAAATAGCTCCGTGTGGCCCTTAGACCTAATAGCCAACAGGTTCTGGCAAGATCAGCACCACCAACAACCTAGCTATATAGGACTCCAGGTATCTCCCTAATCCTGGGACCTGTGCCAACCGTAAGTGAGAGAAAAGTTGTACAGACAACGATGCAGTCTCAGCACAGTATCACAGGAGTTGGAGACTGGTGAGCCAGAAGCTGGACTTCAAAGACCATGGTGGAAGCCTAACACAAGAATCCAGAACTGAAACTCACTGGAGGAATGGCACAAGTGTACTTTGTGCAAACAAAGAGCTGTGTGCCAACTACAATAAGTAAAATTGAATTGTGGACCTGTGGGTGACAAAGCTTATAAACCTGCTCCAGGGCCCGGCACGGTGGCACAAGTGGTTAAGGTCCTAGCCTTGCACACCCGGGATCCCATATGGGCGCCGGTTCTACCCCGGCAGCCCCACTTCCCATCCAGCTCCCTGCCTGTGGCCTGGGAAAGCAGTCGAGGACGGCCCAAAGCTTTGGGACCCTGCACCCGCGTGGGAGACCCAGAAGAGGCTCCTGGCTTTGGATCGGCATAGTATCGGCCGTTGTGCTCACTTGGGGAGTGAATCATCAGATGGAAGATCTTCCTCTCTGTCTCTCCTCTATGTATATCTGCCTTTCCAATAAAAAAATAATAAAAATAAATCCTTTAAAAAAAAATAAACCTGCTCCAAGGAGAAGAATCTGCCAACCAGAAGTACAATGACCAACACCAAAAGAGGAGACAGTCACAGTGAATATTACTGAAGACTCCCTGCAAAGAAGCAAAACCCTGTGCCAACCTCAGAGTTCACTGAGGAAGACATCAAGAAAATGAGGGATCCAGAATTCAAAATACTTATTATAAAGTTTGTTATTAACAATGAGAAGCATGTAATACAGGAGTCCAAGAAATTTAAGGAACATGTCACACTGGAAATGAGTCAAATGAAAGCTGATTCATCAGAAATTAAAACTACAGTGGAGCAAAATAAAAGTATGTGGAGAGTCTCCAAAGTAGAATGAAGCAAACAGAAGAAAGAATCTCAGAACTGGAAGATATTTCCTATCACCAGGAAGAAAAAAACAAAAGGCTGGAAGCAGATCTGGGTCAAGCTAAAAAAAGTATTCAAGAATTCAAAGACACTATTGAGAGGCCAAATATAAGAGTTATGGGAGTCCCAGAAGGTGCAGAAAGAGAAGCTGGGTTTACAAATGTATTTAATGAAATAATAAAGGAAATTTTCCCTAATCTAGAGGAAAATTGGGAAAAAAGATCCAGGAGGGACACAGAACTCCCAACAGGCTTGACCATAAGTGATCTTCACCATGACACTTGACCACCAAGCTCTCTTCAATCAAACATAAGGAAAAGATCCTTAAATGTGCACATAAAAAAATCAACTGACATATAAAGGAATGCCAATTGAATTCACAGGAGATCTCTCACAGGTAACTATAGGCAAGAAGAGAATGGAGTAACATATTCCAGATTCTAAAAGTAAAAAGTTGTTGGCCTAGGATAACATACCCAGCAGAACTTTCCTTTGTCTTTGAAAATGAAATAAAATTCTTCCACAGTCAAGAAAAGTTGAAAGAATATGCCTCTTCCAGATCTGCCCTACAAACGATACTTCAAGATGTTCTCTTGACAGAGAAGAGGAATAGCAGCCACCAAAACCAAAGGCAAATGTGAAAAACATTTCAGTAAATAAGAACAGAAGACTCGGGCCCGGCGCGGTGGCGCAAGTGGTTAAGGTCCTCGCCTTGCACACCCGGGATCCCATATGGGCGCCGGTTCTATCCCGGCAGCCCTGCTTCCTTTCCAGCTCCTGGCCTGTGGCCCCAGAGAGCAGTCAAGGATGGCCCAAGGCTTTGGGACTCTGCACCCACGCATGGGGCACCTGGAAGAGGCTCCTGGCTTCGGATCTGCATAGCATCGGCCGTTGTGCTCACTTGGGGAGTGAATCATCGGACAGAAGATCTTCCTCTCTGTCTCTCCTCTCTGTATATCCACCTTTCCAATAATAAAAATAAATCTTTTTTAAAAAATAAGAACAGAAGACTAAATCAATTAATAACCCACTGCTGAAATGACAGGACCAAATTACCACACATACATATCAACCCTGAATGTAAATGGTTTAAACTCGTCAATCAAACGTCATAGATTTACAGACTATATTAAAAAAAAAAACAAAGCCCATCTATTTGTTACCTACAGAAGTCATCTCACCAACATAAATCAGTGGAAACTATATCTCATGGGTTTTGATGTTTTTAAATTTAGTTTCATCTCTTCAGAACTCTCATTAAATAATTCACTGTCTCATAGATCATACAGTAGCATCGTTTTCTTCAAGAAGGTTCTTGATTTTCATTTCTTCAGCTACACGTTAGTCATTAACTTCATTGTGTTGTTAATGTCTTTTTTCTTCCTGATGTTGATTTTGTTTTGTGGCTCTTCATTTAAGGGATGTACAGTAACTGTGTAATGGAAACTATCCAGTATGTTATTTAACTTCATGCCATTGTAAATTTCGATTTTTCTTCCTGGTGTTGATTTTGTATTGTGGCTTTTCATTTAAAGGGATATATACTAACTGGGTAATGGAGACTAACATATCCAGATATGAGTATACAATGCAGTATGCATCTCTACTTCCAGATCAAAGATGAACTCCCAATGAAACTGTTTACTATAAGACAATAGGATGCTGGACTTTCTGCCATTGTCCATGCCTACAATGATGGACATATGACTGTTTATGAAGAACTATACTATAGTAATAGTATAGGGGAACTCTGGGGATGTGGATGGATCTTGGAGATGGAGTATGGAAAATGCCAGGGCTTATGGAAATGTATCATAAAATTATAATAATAAAAGTTAAAAAGGAAGAAAAATATATATAACTAGTTCCATTCATACTTGCCAGATACCTACTAGGCCCACCATAGTACATGATTTTCTTGCTGTTTAAAGAGGAAGTTACGTACATGTGCTTAGTGAGATTTTGAGAATATTCCAATGGATGTCGGATATTCAGAGATTCTTTCTGGTTCTATATTTTGAAGTTCCTGATGATTCCAGCATTCCTGGATAAATATAGAGTTAAAAAGAAAAACATGATTATAGATTAACTTTCTTGGATCATGCAGAGAATTCAGGGGAAGGAGGGAGAATGGTGTCAGTGAGAGAAATAATCCACATGGTTCTGTTTTTAAGTAGTTAGATTATTTAAAATCACATTTCTGAAATACCCTTTTAGTAAGCAAGATACAGCTATACAGTTTAATGATGTCCTTGTTATTAGGTGTTAATGAGGACCTGATGATTCCGTGCTGGTGTTTGTAAATACTTTATGGCACTGAAATCTGTTGTGGATGTAGCCATTCTGCAATGTCATTTAAATACCCCAAGTGTACCCTATCATATCGTTATAACACTTTTAAAAGTTTTACTTATTTATTTTTTAATTGAAAGGCAGTGGGGAGGGACAAAAAGAGTAAGAGATCTTCCACTCACTGGTTCACTCCCCAAATGGGCCAGTCTGAAGACAGGAATCAGAAGCTTCTTGCAGGTTTCCCATGTGAGTGCAAGGGCCCAAACACTTGAATCATCTTTCCCAGCTGCATTAGTAGAGAGTTGGAGCAGCAGGAGAACAGCCAGGTCTCAAAGCAGTGCACCTATGACATGCTGGTGCCACAGGTGGCAGCTTTACCTGCTGCCCTGGCACCAGCCCCTTACATAACTTTTTAGTCAGATTTCGGAACTATGGGTACAATAAGTTTAAAGTGAGGATAGCTGTTTTGAAGCTCTCTGGACCTTCCTTAGTAAGAAAAGTGTTTGATGACTCAAGTATTTGGTAGCCTGAAGGAAAAGGAAGATTTTAAATCTATTGAAGATAGATTTTCAGTATTTAACTATTAAATTGGCAGGATTTACACCATGAAAATTATTGATAGCAGATCTTTCCAAGCTCGGTTGGTAATACTAAGGTCTGGTAACTTTGGCTTTGAGTGTTTAGCTGCATGTAGGCACATTTACCTGTTAACTTACTCTAGCCCTGAGATTCTTTTTTTAAAAAATTATTTTTGTTGGAAAGACAGGTTTGCAGAGAGGAGAGACAGATAGATCTTTCATCCACTGGTTCACTCCCCAAAAGACCTCTATGGCCAGAGCTGAGCCAGTCTGAATCAGAAGCTTCTTCTTCTTGGTCTCCCACCTGGGTGCAGGGTCCCAAAGCTTTAGGCCATCCTACACTGTTTTCCCAGGCCACAAACAGGAAGTGGACGGGAAGTAGAGCACTTGGGACAAAAACTAATGCCTATATGGGATCCCAGCATGTGCAAGATGAGAATTTTAGTCACTGTGCCAGAAGACAGGGTCCAGCCCTATGATTCCTGCCATACACTTATAAAACACTGCCAACTGCATAATGAGAACATTATTACAGGCCAATGGGACAGGCATATGGCATAGCAATTAAGCTATTACTTGAGATGTCCACCTGCCATATCAGAGTACTGCAATCCTGGTTCCACTTCTGCTTCTAGGTTCTTTATCAAGAAGCACTACTTTCAGGGCCCTGTGCAGTGGCCTAGTGGCTAAAGTCTTCACCTTGAACGCTCCGGGATCCCATTTGGGTGCCGGTTCTATCCCAGCAGCCCCGCTTCCCAACCAGCTCCCTGCTTGGTGGCCTGGGAAAACAGTCGAGGATGGCCCAAAGCTTTGGGACCCTGCACCCACGCATGGGGCACCTGGAAGAGGTTCCGGGTTCCCAGCTTCGCACCGGCGGAGCACCAGAAGTTGCTGTCAATAGGGGAGTGAATCATCGGATGGAAAATCTTCCTCTCTGTCTCTCCTCCTCTCTGTATATCTAACTTTGTAATAAAAATAAATAAATCTTTTAAAAAAAGAAGAAGAAGCACTACTTTCATATCTCCCTGTCCCCCTTTACAAATAAATATCTGCAGAGTTGGCCAACACTGGGCCCGGTGCAAAAGACTAGTGGCTAAATCCTTGCCTTGTATGTGCCAGGATCCCATATGGGCACCGGTTCGAATCCTGGCTGCTCCACTTCCCTTCCAACTTCCTGCTTGTGCCCTGGGAAAGCAGTAGACCTTGGGACCCTGCACCTACTTGGAGACCTGGAAGATGTTCCTGACTCATGGCTTTGGATCAGCTTGGTGCCAGCTGTTGCACCCATGTGGGCTGTGAACCAACAGAGAGAGCTTTCTCTCTCTCTCCTCTCTGTATATCTGCCTTTCCAATAAAAATACATAAATCTTTAAATAAAATGACCAAGACAAGAGCCTTATAAAACCTATGTTCCAAGACACTAAGAAATCAGTTGCACCTGTGTTTTAGGCATACACATTGTATCTAATTTTTTGAAGTAGTATACTAGGCCATGTAATTTGACAACTTCATTAAAAATGAAGGGATCCAGATTGTCTTACGGATTAATATAGAATTTCTAATTGTGTCTTATGCATTTACCCAGTGTTGGGCCAGATGGGTGCTGAAATCTTAATGGAAAGGGTGAGCATTTAGCACTCTGGTGAAGCTGCTTCTTGGGATAACCACAACACGAATCCGAATACCTGGGCTCCCTTCTTTGCTCTGTTCTTCAACCAAGCTTTTTGCTAATGTGTACCCTGGGAGGCAAATGACTTAAGTGATCGGTTCTCTAAAAGACCCAGGTTGAATTTTTTGCTTTTGGCTTCAGTTTGACCCAGCTGGCTGCAGACATTTGGGAAATGAGTGAACCAACAAATGAGATTGATATTCGCTTTCTCTCAGGTGAATTAGTGAGGTTTTATTTCATTGAAACAATAAATGAAATACAGAAATAGCTATTCTAAACCAAAGAAGACCTTACATTTCTTTGAAAGTTAATGCCCCTTTGTAGCCCTGATCTGTTTTATGACAGTATCCTTGCTTTTTCTGTCACTGTGCAATTTTTTCAGCTTAGCTCCTGAAATAGCTTTTGCATTTTCACCAACTATATACGAGAGTTCCATTTGTTCCATGTTTTCACCAGCACAGTATTGTCAGTTATCTTCTTGTTTTTTTGTTTATTGGTTAATTTTTTTCTTTTTTTGTCTTAGCTGTTCTTACTGGTGTGTAGTGGTTTCTCATGGTTTTAATTTACTTTTCAGCAGGTGAGAGTAGGTCTGTTAGCTAGCAAACATGTGGACCTGTTACTTATGAAGGGGATACTTGTCTTAGAACAAGAAATTTCCACTGGAGTCATGAATTAGAGCAGTGGTTTTCAGTGGGGACAAAGCCCCATTCATACTCCATGAAATCTAGTTATATCAGAAACATTTTTGGCTATCACAGGTGAAAGAGATGTATTACTGTTACCTAGCAATATAGGCCATTGTTACTTGTAAACATCCTTAGTACAGGTTGCCCTGTCAACCAACCTGAGAGTTACTTTTGTTTGTTTGTTTGTTTAAAGATCTGTGTATTTTTGTTGGGAAGGAAGAGTTACAGAAAGAGGAGAAACAGAGGGAAAACAGAGAGAGGGTGAGAGGGAGTATCGATCTTCCATCTGTCTGTTGGAGTTGGGCTGGTCTGAAACCAGAAGCCAGGAGCTTCTTCCAGGCTCTTTGGACCCTCCTCTGCTGCTTTTCTAGACCATAAACAAGGAACTAGATAAGAAGTAGTGCGGCCAGACTGTGAACTAGCACCCACATAGGACACCAGTGCAACAGTTTGAGAGGATTAGCATGCTGTACCACTTTGCTGGCCACAACCCTGAAGGATTATTAAGCCCTGAACATCAGTATTGCTGAGATTGCGATATTTCTTTGTAGACAGGAGCAACCAGTTCACAGGTGTTAAAGTCATCCATGAAACTTCCCTGAATTAAAGGTGAGATATTAATTCAATTGAATAAGCATAGAAAGGCCTGTGAAGTTGGGAAACTGAGAGTTTCATTCCATCCATATTGACTGTAATGTTAAACCAACTCTAAAGAGTACAGTTATTGGCATAAATTGTTAAGTATTGTCAAAATTTGCTAGTATATATTTCATTTACATTTAAAGGAATTTTCATGTAATTTATTATCTCACATAGTTCCAGATATAATTGATGCATGTTGGATAATTTTAAATACATAAATGGAACTGACAGATTTGACAGTCTGTAGCAGGAGCATATTGCCTTGTCATTCACTACTGAGAACAGTAAGTAGGAAGGACTTTCCCCCAACATGGCTGTTACCTACTTTGAATTTCCATGGAGGATTTGGTGTTGTGTTTTGCTTTGGTTTGCTTGCTTACCTATATTCCTAGTCTTGTTAGGTGTAAGCCCTGGACATATTATTAGTTCTCCTGGCAAAGGAAAAAGATAAGAAAATCCAGATCTCCAGACCAGATAGTATGTGTGCATCACTTTTCAAATCTCAGAAAATCACTGTACCTCCCATTATGGTTTGTTTTGTTTTTGCTTTGTGGAAGTATTTAATGGGAATATAAAATTAATCATCTTTAGAGGGACCTTGAATTATTGTTAAAGAGATCTTTTAAAGCAGCTACAGGACCCAACACAGTGGTGGCCTATCAGCTAAAGTCCCTGCCTTGCCCATGCTGGGGTCCAATATGGATGCCAGTTCTAATCCTGGCAGCCCTGCTTCCCATCCAGCTCCCTGCTTGTGACCTGGGAAAGCAGTCAAGGACAGCCCAAAGCCTTGGGACCCTGTGCCTGTGTGGGAGACCTGGAAGAAGCTCCTAGCTCCTAACTTGGGATTGGCTCAGCTCTAACCATTGTGGCCGTTTGGGAAGTGAATCATCAAATGGAAAATCTTCTCTGTATATCTGACTTTGCAACAAAAATAAATAATTCTTTTTTTAAAAAAAAAAAAAAAAGCAGTTACAAAGGCTTTTCCTTGAAAGTCATTGTGTTTCCTCAAAAATCTCTCTCGAGGTAGTGCATTTTGCTAAGTTTCCTTGGGTAGTTTTTTCTGAATAAAAATGTTGTCTTATTCAGCGTATGTATTTAGTTGTCCAAATCCTGAGTTATTATTTTACATTTGTTTTTCTCTGGAATCGAAGATGAGGATTTGGCTATTTCTTGGTATTGTTGAAAAATACTGGATTTCTTTGTTTCAACAAAGAGATTGGACAACAAAATTGGGTGGCAGTTTTTAAGGAGCTCAAATAACCTTAAAGGGATCCATCAAAATGCACTGAGAGTTGCAAGTAACAGGAAGTATTCCTGAGAACACATAGAGGATAAACAGTCCTAGTTGATAGTTTCTGTTACTCTGCCATCTACTCAAGAAGTCATGATGAGCCCTCTCCACATTGATTTCTGTACTGGCTACACTTATCTACACTCCCACCAAGATTGGATTAGTTTATTTTTTCCCTGTATCCTCACTGGCAGGTGTTTTTTGTAGACTTGTGTATGTATATAAGGCTGTTGCCACTGGAGCGAGATGGAACCTCAATGTGGTTTTTATTTAGGAGCCTGAGCATTTTCTCATATGTCATTTAGTCATTTGAATTTCATCTTTTGAAAAACAGCTGCTCCTGTGTTTTGCCCATTTCTTAACAGGGTTGTTTGTTTTGCTGTTGTTGCATTTCTGAAGCTCTTTGCATGTCTTGGATATTAGTCCTCTACCATTTGCAATAAAATGATCCCAACTGGAAACCATACTTAGGGAAGTAAACCAGATCCAAAAGGACAAAGATCATATGTTCTCTCTGATATGTGACAGTCCTTGTGCAAAATACAAAGTAAATAAGGATAGGTAAACAAATATATACATACATTCCCATAGATGAACTGTGCAGCAGAGACTATCATACCAAGAAGTGGATACTTTGCACTACACATCTGCTTCTGAAGAAGAGTAGGACTCCCAAGGATATGTTTAAATATACTTTTACAGTATGATACTAGATTTTCCCCCTTTACTGATACATACCATGTCATGATGCATTCAAAGAGCAGGAAGTTAAGCTTGTAACGTTACAAAGGGAAATAGTAATAGTAATAACAAGTCATGATGTAGCCAGGTTACATGTAAGGTTGCACATGGTCTTGTGCACTTATGTGGCCCACCAGAGGGCAGCAGTGCACAGACACATTTCCAGAAAAGTTCATCTACGCTTGAAGAAATTCAGTTTTTTTTCAATCTTTCAAATACAGTTAAATATATTTTAATAAGTTTAGATCGTGACTTGCACTCCAGTATATAACATATACAACTACAGATGTATACAACTTTGAGCTTCAAGTTGACATGATTTTAAACAATGCTTGTTATTTTTATTTGTTATGGATTTTTTTTTTTACAATATTTCTAGTTGATTACTGGAAGAGTATTAATAGGTAAGAGCACTGTATCAGCAGTTCCTGTTTAAGTCCATATTTGATAATGAATCAGTTATCACTGCCATTATTAATATGCATAATATGTGTACATATACATAATATGAATGACTAGTTATATGATAGAAATCTTAGGAGAAACAGAATATTTTAAATTTAAAAGTATGGTTTCATGCACTAGAAAGAAATATTTTTCAAACAGGCTTTTGGAAAATAGTCATTTATTCTGGAAAATAGTCATTTATTCTGGAGTGGGGTGTGGTTGGGGCAGGTGTTCTAAGAGCTTTCTGGTAATAGCTTGGTCAGTTCTCACAAGGATATTATGAGCTTATATTATGTAGATATATATAAACTTATTTTCCTATCTTTGCTAATATAATGGGAAAATATAAGGCTTATGTGGAGGCTAATTGGCAGGAATAAATTTTATGTCTGACTTTACCATCTCAGGAACCTTGTATGTTAACCATGAGTAGATTTCTTAGGCACAATTATTTAGCTGTAATTACATATAAAATGTGGAGTAAGAACTAAAATCTTTTTTGACAGGGCAGAATTACGTTCATTCTATTGATACTGATATAGTATCGTCTACTGTAGACCAATCTTTCCTTTATCTGGGTTGGGGCCATATTGCCAAACAGAATTGTAGAGAGCAGCTCCAATTGATGTTGACAATTGGTTAATTTCAACTGTCAGCAGGATGTTTGTAGTAGTATTAGATTTAATCCACAATGTAAATAGTATCAAATTAGTGGGAACACGGAATTTTCTGGTTGTGGAGCATCTGATAAACACTGAGATTGTTCTAACAATTGTTGTAAAGCAACCTTCCCCCAGAGAACTTTATGAAAAGGGTGAATTCCACTATACCTGTATTATTTGAAATACAATACTGGTTAACCAAATGACTAGACATGAATTTACACAAGCCCCAAAAATCTGTAAGAACCTTGGTTGACTAATTTAATTGTTATTATAATTCTGATTTGTGTTCAAACAGGAAGTGGTTTAAGTGCCAGGCAATTACTAGATGTAACAGATAAACAACAAAGTTTTTCAATGACTACAGCTTCTCCCCTGTATAGGAGCTTCATTTTCGTGAGAGAAGATGAGCAGTAAGTTAAATTTATAGCATATGAGAAAGTGCTAAGTACTCGAGTAAAAGTTCAGTGAGAATAGAAAGTGTGAGGTGGGGAGAGAACATAGTTTTGACGAGGGTGGCCAGGAAAGATGGCATTTGAGCAAAGAAATAAAAGGGAGAAGGCGCTGTGCAAATTTGTAGAGTTACACATGTTCCAGACTGACAGAACAGTGATGTTCAAAGTCCACAACACATTTTCAAGAAGGCCTGTGTCTGAAGTACCAAGAGTGAAGCTGTAGTTTAGTAAGACATACTTATGTCAAGAGCCTGTATCTTAGGATATGCAGAAGTTTGAGTTTCATTCTGACATGAAGAACTATTTGAATGACCAGCTCATTATGTAATGACTTGGCATCCTTTGAGCTAGATCAGTCTCTGCAGTCCTGAAGGAGAGAGCCAAGCAGGGAATTGAAGCGAGTAGGAGACTGCAGTTGTCCTGTAATATGAGAAGCGTTAGTTTGAACCAAGGTGTTGATGAAGAGTGCTCAGCTTATTAACATTTTAAAGCTAAAGTCCACAATGGTTGTACAGGAGTAGATTATAGAAAGTCAACTCTAAGCTTTCATCCAAACAACTGCAAAAAATTCATATGCCATTTACCAAAGGAGGAACGCCGAAGAAGGCAAGTTTAAAGGTGGTTGAAAATCAAGAGCTCCATTTTAGACATGGTTTAACATGTCACTTTAAATCAAAGAATTATGTGTGGACAGTCAATGGTGTGGTTCGTGTGAGAAGACTAAGGGCCAATTCTGTCATGTGCTTCTTAGAAGATTCTAGACCTTGGATTTTAGGGCACATATGTGAACGATTGTACTTTCATCTGTGTGACTTCAGCTTGTGTCCCTCTGTGCTCCTGTTCCCTCTGATGATTTGCCATTGTTGTTTTGACTTTTGAATAATTTTGTTTGTATTTGATGTTGCAGGAGAATCCAAACCCTCATATGGCGTTCCAAAAAGTTCCACGCCCTACAGAAGGATGCCATTTGCGAGTTCATATTCTTCCTTTTCCAAAGATTAATGAATCCCGAGTTCAAGAGTTAATACAGGAAAATCTTGCTAAAAATCAGACTGCACCTCCTGCTACACGAGTTGAAAAGAAATGTGTTGTGCCAGCAGGTCCACCTGTTGGTATGTATTTGTCTTTTAATATAAACCTGTTGTTATGTTCAGGTCGGCAGCACAGATACTAAAATAAACCTGTTGTCATGTGTAGGACACATGAAAGCATTCAATTTGGTGAATTTTCATAAAGTGAACATACTCGTGTAACGTGACTCAGACCTAACACCTGAAACCTTCGTCCTTCTACTGACTTCCAGAAAGATAATCAATAGCCCATTAACCACTACACAATCTTTTCCTTTTAGTAACATAAACTCTACCATTTTGAGTATATAGTTCATTGGCTGTCATTGAATTATTCAGCCAGTATCACTATTTAATCTGAGAGCATTTTAAAAACTCAAATATATATTCTGATGTTAGTAATCACTGCTCATTTTTATAGTTTTATAGCTTTATAGTTTTCTTTCTTCATAGATTTGCCTTTTCTAGATATTATGTATAAGCTTTTCATTTATCATAGTGATTTTTTTAAAGAGGGAATCTTTTTTTAAGATATTTATTATTATTGGAAAGTCATATAAACAGAGGAGGAGAGACAGAAAGGAAGATCTTCTGTGCTCTGGTTCACTCCCCTAGTGGCTTCTATGGCAGAAGCTGAGCTGATCCGAAGCCAGGAGCCCAGAAATTCTTCCAGGTCTCCCATGTGGGTGCAGAGTCCCAAGGCTATGGGCCGTCCTCGGACTGCTTTCCCAGGCCACAAGCAGGCAGCTGGAAGGGAAGTGGAGCAGCCAAGATACGAATCAGTGAGGACTTTAGTCACTAGGCTACCACATCAGGTGCTAGCATAGTATTTCCAAGATTACTTTATGCTCTAGCATGTTTCTGTACTTCATTGCTTTTTGTGGCTGCCCAATATTCCGCTGAGAGGAGAGATACTTGTATATCATATTTTGTTATCCATGCATCACTTGATGGACATTTGAACTGGCTTTACTTTCTGGCTGTTATAACTAATGCCACCGTGAGCATTCATGTGCAAATTTTTGTACAGAAATGTATTTTCTGTTTTCCTGAGTGCGTACCCAGGAGTAGAATTGCTGAGTCATATACTAGGGCCGTGTTTTAAGTTCTGAGGAACTGCCAAGATGTTTTTTCCAAGGTAGCTTTTATACCTGGACCAGGAATGTATGAGGGTTTTGATTCTCCATTGCCGCTAATGGTATTCAGTGATTTTCATGTACTTACTGGCCGTTTAGATAACTACTCTTAGAAAAAATCTCTCAGGCCCAGCAACATGGTCTAGCAGCTAAAGTCCTTGCCTTGAACGCACCGGGATCCCATATGGGCGCCGGTTCTAATCCCGGCAGCTCCACTTTTCATCCAGCTCCCTGCTTGTGGCCTGGGAAAGCCGTCCAGAACAGCTCAAAGCCTTGGGATGCTGCACCCACGTGGGAGACCTGGAAGAGGTTCCTGGTTCCCGGCTTCGGATTGGCATAGCACCAGCCCGTTGTGGTCACTTGGGGAATGAATCATCAGACGGAAGATGTTCCTCTCTGTATATCTGACTTTGTAATACAAATAAATAAATCTTTAAAAAAAAATCTCTCAATTTTTAAATCAAGCTATTTTTCTTATTGAGAGTTATAACATTTTCTATGTACTCTGTATTCAAGTCCCTTATCAGAAATATGATTTGCAAATATTTTCTTCCACTCTGTGAATTGGCTACTGAATTAATTTTGCAGATATTGAAGGAAACATGTTAAAATCTTCCATTATTGTAATCAAATTTCCTATGTCTTATTTATGTCTTTTTATTTTTCCTCAATTTATTTTTGAAGTTGATTTTTAAGTGCCTGTATTTTAAAGTGTTATGACATCCTGGTGATTGACACCTCAACCTAAAAATGTAATGAAATGAAATACTTTCAATATCATGTAACGCGGACAAAAATAAACTCTGTATGTTGGTCGTATAAACAGTCTCAAAGTCATATTCTTGCTCTTGTAGTTGCCAAACTAGTTGAGTTTGTGTTTTCTTTCTCTTCCTTGACTAGTTTCAATAATGGATAAGGTCACGACAGTTTTCAACAGTGCACAGAGATTGGAAGTTGTCAGAAACTGCATTGCATTCATATTTGAAAATAAAACTTTGGAGACTGAAAAGGTAAGATCCTCTTTCTCAAGTAAGGGTTTATCGTTGCCATTTCAAATGTGGATGTTGTCTTCTCTACGTCTTTTCCTTTTCCCGAGAAAGTCCTTTCATGGCTGCCTTCATATCAAATTAGTAGTGGCTAAAGTGTAAAACTGTAGGTCAAGCCTAATGATATGACTGAGCAAAAATTTATTAGTAACTTTTTCCCTCAAATATTTAAACATTATTCAGTAAGCCATGTTTTACAACATACATAGAAACTTAACATTTTAGATATAGTTTTACTCATTACAAATAATCTAGTTAGTATATGTCATATGTTACAGATTTTAAATGTCTCTTTTGAAGCACATTTGCATACATTCTTCAGTGACACATGTTGACTGTAATGTAACCTTTTCTTACTGACTCAGTGTCCTTTTTATAAACATTACAAAAGGGGCTTATCAAACCTCTGCAAGTGCTCTAACTAGGAATGGCCCCAAGTCTCTCCGTCTTGACTTTTGGGGGTTTCCATATTTTTTTCATTTTAACGTACTATTTCTTGTAAAAATATCAAATCCTCCTCTATTGTTTTTGCCTTTCCTTTTTGTTCCTGCGTTTCTTTCTTTTTTTTTTTTTTAGATTTTCTAATTTCAATTAGATTATAATTTTTGTATGTAAAGTAACCAGACCTTAATGGTAAACTGAAAGGTACTTCCTTGTGAATATCCTTGTGGTGAAGTGACTTTTAATGTGTTTTGTTGTTGTTGTTGTTGTGAGCCCTTTTTATTTATTCTAATTTTAAAATTGGAGTAGAACTTTCCAGTCATAAATTAAAGCTGAATAGTGATTGGATAACTGATCAGTTGACATGGACGAAATAGCTTGTGTTTCTTGTTATTTTCGTCTTTCTCAATATTCTTGCCATGGAAAATTGGCCAATTATCGAAAGGTATCTACATGTCTGTGGCTTTGACTTTTGATCTGAAGTAGCCATTAATTTGGTCACTAAAATTTTGAATGTGAGGGCATTTTGGCTGCGACATCTGCCACCCCATTGATTGCTAGGAGTGATTTGGCTGATCTGACTGGCTAGGTGGATTTCCCCTTCCTCCCTCACTGCTCCATGTGCGTCCCTCCCAAAGCTGCACGTTGGGTCAAAAAGGAGGACCATCCCGCTAGAAGAGGACCGGTCTTTGGTCAATGGTATAAGAGTAGCTGTGCTAATTTTCTGGAACCTGCAAACAAGCTCTCAAGATTACTAAAATGTTGACTTTTAGGGAATAAAAGGGGGGGTGGAATTTAATGTTTTCAGTTTGCCAAACAAACTAATTCTATTTGTTTTTCTTACTGGCTTACAAATAAAAACAACTGCATATCTATTTTATCACTGTTCTTAAAAGCAAGTTTAACTCTTTCCTGGTAGTTTACTTCTACTAATAGCTTCACTGATTGAATTACAGGTTACATTTGAATTTCTGGTGCAATTGCCTGAATGCTGTTTTTTCTTATGAAAGCTTCTGATTTCTTGTCCTTAGACTCTCCCTGCTGCTCTGAGAGCCCTTAAAGGAAAGGCAGCAAGACAGTGTCTCACTGAGGAGCTGGGTTTACACGTCCAGCAAAACCGGGCGATATTGGACCATCAACAGTTTGACTATATAATAAGGATGATGAACTGTACTCTACAGGTAATTTTTAGGTTATTTTTATTTTTTTTCTTGCTCCTCCTGATTGAGAGTATATTTTCATTTTTTTCCAGGAAATGTAGTAATCAGTATACCAAATGTTTGAGCCTGCCACAGCAGAAAGAGCTGAGATCTATAATCCTAATAATTATTACAAGTTTTTCATTCTCTTGCTATTTTCTCTTGAAAAAGAATTTGTTGGATCCATAGTACAATCAACTATTTGAAAAATAATGTCCTATTTAAAGCATTTGTTTATATATTACTTAGTGTCTACAGTTGCAGCAGCCCTTTTCAGCTTTCATTGGTACTTAATAAGGCAGATGATAAATTGATTTTTCAGTTTGGTTTTTAAAAAGTGTTTCAAAATATGCATATGAGTCATAGAAATAAATTTTTCAAAAAAAAGTGAAGACCCAATTTAGAAGAATAAATAATATGTTTTGCTGTCCTGTCTCCCTTGTTGATGTCCTGTGACAGTGGCAGCCTGTTCCTTGCAGGTGGTACAAAAAAGTTCTTTCTCAAACCTTTGGTACAAGGAGAGAATATAATCCATTATTAAGTGTCATTTGCAAAATGTGTATCAAACTCTGGAAAATTAGGAGGAATTTATGGGGTGACATTTGATATAGCTTAGCTGCTCGAAAACATCACTGGGAATGCCTACATCCCAATCCAAGTGCCTTGGTTTAAGTCCCAGTTCTACTCATGATTCCTGCTTCCTGCTAATGCTCACCTTAGGAGGAAGGAATCATTTGGTACCTGCCACCTGCACAGGAAGTCTAGATTGAGTTCTCGGTGTCTGCTTTGGCCTGGCCCAGCCCTCGCTGTTGTGCGCATTGGGGAGTACGTCAGTAGATGGGAGTTCGCTTGCTAGCTTGCTTGCTCTCTCTCAATGCCTTTCAAATGCATAAATAAATAAACAGATATATAAAAAGAAAGGAATAATCATAGGGTATAATGAATAATAGAATGTTATTAGAAATGTGGGTTAATAAAGGGAGAAAATACACCATGTTTATGGATTATAAGCTTGATATAATAAAGAAGTCATGTTTTTCTAAAATCTGTAGAATCAGTACAGTGCCTATCAGAATCTCAGGTGGAAGAGCAAAACCTCACTATGTGATCAACACAATCCTAAAATGTACAACAACAAAGCATGGATATTTGCTGGATATAAAAATTGATTTATTATTAAGTTATTAAGATAGTTTGAAGTTAGCATAATCATAAACAAATTGACCAATAAAACGTAGTAGCCCAGAAATAGGTGTACATATAGATAGAAACTCGATTTATGACAAAATTGGCATTTTGGACTATTGGTGAAAAGATGAATTCAATAAATAGCATTTGGACATTTCATGCCCATAAACACGAAACATGTTATTGACGGAAAAAGTATACATATCTCGCACCACACATGAAAATCAATTCTAAGAAACATTGTTGCAACACAGAGGGGTAAGCCACCACTAGAAACACTGGCATTCTTTATCAGAGTACCTGCTGTGTCCCAGAACCCCAGGGCCAGTCTAGCAGTGGGTCACAGCAGAAGCACCGTTGTGGGAGACCCAGATAGAGATCCAGGCTGTGCGCACTTTGGCATGGCTCAGCCCTGCCCATTGCTGCCTTTTTAGGAGGGAACCAACACTCTGCCTTTCAAATAAATAAGTCTCTTTTAAAAGATCAGTTCCACATAGATTAATATGTAAATATGAAAAACTAGGAAAGCTAGCCAAGCTTAAAATATTTCAAGCATGATATAGAAACTGTCCTTGAAACTTTGGAATAAGGAAAGATTTGTGAAGTGAGTTACAAATATGCTACTCTTAAAAGAACAGATTGTATCTGGGCTGCTTCACTTCTCATCTAGCTCCAGTGTCCTGGGAAAAGCAACAGAAGATGACCAAAGTCATTAGGCCACTACCACCCACATGGAAGCTCCTAGCTTTAGACTGGGCCATCTCTGGCCATTGTGGATATCTTGGGAGTAAACCAGAGATAGAAAAACCTCTGTTTCTCCCTCTTTGTAACTCTGACTTTCAAATAACTAAATAAGTCTTTTGTAAAATGAACAAATTGATCAGTTTGACTACTTTAAAATAAAAAGATGCCATAAAGATAGCAAAAATAGAATGCTAAGAATGAAAGATGTGCAAAGCATATAGCTACCAACAAATGAGTACTTAGATTGTAAAGACTCCTACAACCTGAATTAATTTATTTTGAAGGGCAGAAACAGAAATTTTCATCAGGTAATTCAGTTCCCAAATGCTGACCACAGCCAGACCTGGGACAAACCTAAGCCAGGAGTCTGGAACTGACTCCACGTGTCTCATGTGTGTGGCAGGTACTAAAATACTCAAGATGCCATCTTCAGCATGTGCCCTATCAGGAAGTTGGTTCAGAAGTGGAGCTATATCTGAAACCACTGATAGAGGATATGGGTGTCCCAAATAGCATTATAAGCGCTGAGCCATAATTCTACACCATCCTGATTTATTTTATTTGAAAGAGAATCTTCATTGTTGATTTACTTTCCAAACAGCCACCACAGCCAAGCCTGGGCCTGACTGAAACCAGGAACCTAGAACTCCAGCCAGGTCTCCCACATTATTGCAGGGACCTAAGGATTTGTACCATCTTGACCTGATCAGTTGCTGCAATGTGGGATGGCGGCATAACAGATGGTGGCTTAGCCACCACACCACAGAAATGGCCTTTCAACATAATTAAAATAGTCAAAAAACATATATATATATATCCATCCCAAAAAAGGGGAACATACCTGAGTAGTAACTATATGAAAACGCATCTGTAAAAAGATGGTCTGTGGCCTGTTTTTTAGCACTGTGATTTAGGCCTGTGACATGAGTATCCAGAAGGAATACCAGTTTGAGTCCTGGCTGCTCTGCTTCCAATCCAGCTCCCCTGCAAACATGTCTGGGAAGATAACAGAAATGGCCCAAAGGCTTGGTTCCCTGCCAATCTATGTGGGAGACCCCAATGAAGATCTTGGCTCATGGCTTCCACCTGGCCCAACCATGGTCACTGTGACCATTTGGGGAGTGAACCAGCAGATAAAAGATTTCTCTTTCTCTGGAACTTTGCCTTTTAATGGATAAACCTTTTTAAATGTCGTTAAAACTTAAATGAATCAAAGCCCTATTAATAACAAAATAGAAAAATATGATGTATGTCAATAAAGAGCTACAAATTAAAATCATAATGCAGTGCCTTTACAGAATTTAAAACTCCAATAATATCCAATATTGGCAAAGTTATGGTACTAAAGCAGAGTTTACTAGAATATAACTACTTGCAAAATTGTAGTGATAAAAAAAGATGTAAGAGAATAAAAAATTTGTTATTACTTTATAAAAATACATATAATACATACTCCAGAACTCAGAGCTTTATTCCTAATAGAGCTTATTGCACATATACCAGAGACACCCACAGTTGTTCAGAATAGTGTTTTTCTGAAATAGTAGAAAACCTAAACCAACTCATGCCTTCTAGCATTAGGATGAGTAAATAAATTATGGTGTCTTCTTATAATACAGTATTGTCTAGCAAAGAAAGCAATGAATTGCACCTATAAGGAACAATTGCATCATGAACCTTAGGGAATATAATCATATGCAAAAATTAAATGATAACTCAGTTGCAGTTTAGTTCCACTTAAAATTCAAAAAGGATATTTAGTGATATGAATGGGTGGTAAAACTAAAGAAGTTGAAGATAATAAGAAACATTTTAAGATTACGTCTGAGGGGTGGAGGAGAATGGCACTGACCTTGGGGAGCTCCACCGGGAGTGGTAATATTCTGTGTCTTTAAATGTAATGGTGTGAATCATGTCATTATTCTTTGAAACGTGACTTATGCATATTTTGTGGCTTCAGATTTTTTTAGCAGGGCATATTGATCTTCTCAAACTCATTTTGAACAGTTGCTTTCCCAGAGAATCTTTAACAACCACATTGATAAAGTCTAGCATCAAAATAGATATGCAAAAAATACTTTGTAGGATGTGTAAGTCTGTTAACAAAATAAATTTATTATAGCTCCTCCTTCGAATACTTTTTTTTAAGCTTTATTTATTTTTATGCAAAGTCAGATATACAGAGAGGAAGAGAGACAGGAAGATCTTCCATCTGATGATTCACTCCCCAAGTGACCTCAATGGCCGGTGCTGCGCCAATCCGAAGCCAGAAGCCAGGAGCTTCTTCTGGGTCTCCCACACGGGTACAGGATCCCAGGCTTTGGACTGTGCTCCATTGCTTTCCCAGGGCACAGGTGGGGAGTTGGATGAGACTCAGGGCTGCCGGGATTAGAATCAGCACCCATATGGGACCCTGGTGCACACAAGGTGAGGACTTTAGCAGCTAGGCTACAACACTGGGCCCCAAAAAGTTTTGAGCCATTAAATACAGTAGGTGGATTTACATATATACTGACAAAGAAAACTTTGATGATATATTGGTAAATAAGCAAAAAAAGGAAGTAAATATTAAAGCTTTAAGTGGATGTTAAAGTGCAGTAGATATTAAGCTATTTAACCTAAAAATACATATATGTATATACCTATGTACTTGTGATCCTAAAAATACAAAAGAATTCTTACACTATATTCTTTGTTTTATGTTTAAGATATATTCATTTTTATTAGAAAGGCAGACTTACAGAAAGGAGAGACAGAAGGATTTTCCATGTACTGGTTTACTCCCCAAGTGCCCACCACAGCTGGAGTTTAGCCGATCCGAAGCCAGGAGTCAGGAACTTCTGGGTCTCTCACATGCATGAAGAGTCCCAAGGCTTTGGGCCGTCCCCCACTGCTTTCCCAGGCCACAAGCAGGGAGCTGGGTGGGAAGTGGAGCAGCCGGGACATGAACTGGCATTCAAATGGCATGCGGATGCTTGCAGGAGATGCATTAGCCAGCAGAGTTACTGCACCAATCCTGCATTGTATTCTTAACAGTGATTATCTCTAGGGTGTTCAAAAGAGATTAACCTCAGGTTTACTTCTTTCTGCTTCACTCAAATAAATACACTAAACATAATTATAATTTTTAGAAAGATCTCTTTTTTAGCATCTTAATAAAATTTTGAGCATCTTAATAAAAAATAAGATTATAAATTTGTCCCTTGAAAAATCACATCTTTTGTTGCTCTGTTACTATTATTATAAAGACTAAAGGAGGAAAATTAACAGAGCAAAGTCTCTAGAATTCTTAATGTTTGATAAGTCCCTGATTCCCTAATAGTATTAAATCTGCAAAATCTATTTCTGCAGCCTTTTTCCATTTGCACTTGTGCCATTTTTTAACTGAAGAAATCTAAACATTCTATTAAATTTCAGCACATATAATCAGATCACTTACAGAACAGCACATTTCCTTGGGCTACAAATGTTACTTTTCCATTTTATTAATAATATTACTGGAGACATGGATTTTTTTTTGCTACTTTCAGATATTCCTGAATGAATTGACAATAAATATTTTATCAATTAGTGTTCCATACCTATGTTAAAATGGAACCTGTGCATCTTTGAGCACCTGTTGTTTAACTTTATAGAGCAGTCCCCCTCAGTTATGGATTGGCTTTATGGCATGACACTCTTTTTCTTAATGAGTTCTTTATTATTGATTTGGGATTTAGTTGTATTTATATTCTTGTTGTAACAGTGTACTTATGGGGATTAAAGATGACATTCTGAACATTTTTTACAAAAGCACTGAGTTTCAGGGCCAAGAGGCCAAACATCTGTGATGGTGTTCTAAGAAAGAAACATTAACTGAATGAACTAATTTTTAGGTGGTGATTCAAAAACTTCAGTAGTCTTTGCCGCTTATGACCTCAAAGCTATTCTGTCTTTCCTCTCCTCATGGGAAAATTAGATGGAACATGAGTGTTGCCAAAGAGCTATTTTGTTAATCAGATTCTTTTAATGCCAGGCCACTTTTTTTCCTATAACACTAGCTTATAAAGGTTACAGATTATTCTCATGTCAAAGAAGTGATCTTACTTAAATATTTTCTGAAGCATTATTCTGAAAATCTCTCAAAAAATATTATGGTCTTAATTCTCCACTTTAGCAAGCATACAGTTAAAGTTGTTTAATTTGTCAAGGTCGTGACTAGAATCTTTTACACTGTTATAATGTGGAAACCCAGGGAAACCCTCATTTCCAGAGTCATGGTGACCTGCGTCCTGTGAAGAACCCTCTTACTAACACAGATAGATCTAAGGAAATTGCAAACAAACAAGACATCATTTTAATGCCTTATTTCCCCAAAGAAAAAGTAGAGTTTCTAATAGCCTCCACTTTGTATTCTCAAAGAAAGGACGAGAAACAAAGTTTGAGCTTGGCCCAGCCACAGTTATTGTGGATACCTGGGGAGTGACCAGTACGTGGAAGAGCTCACTCTCCCTTGCTCTATACCCGACTTTCAAAAGATAAATCTTTAAAAATAAAACAGGAAAAAGAAATTGGATGACTTAAGCAGCCCGATTTCAAGATTTGCTATCAACCCACAGTAATTGAGATGGTATAGTATTGATTTATGAGCCAATAGATCTGTGGAAAAGAGCACTGAGAAATAGAGCCCCATTTATGCTGGTTTTTTTTTCCTTCTATTTTATGTTTACAATTCCATAGGCTCTGGAATTTCCCCTACCCCCTTCTCATTTTCCTTGCCCCCATTTTATTTCCCCCATATTATTACAATAGTACTTCACAAGCAGTCATAACTCCATCATTCTGTTATTTAAGTGTGTCCCGACATTGCTTATACAGACAATGGCAGACAGTCCAGCATCCTATTGTAAATATATATCCAACAGTTTCATTGGGAGTCCATCTTTGATTTAGGAGTAGAAATACATACTGCATTGTATCTTCACAACTGGACATGATAGTCTCTATTACACAATTACTATACATTCCCTTAAATAAGAAGCCATGAAACAAAATCAACAACAGTAATAAAGATAAAACAAAATATTTGCAGCACCATGGAGTTAAGTAACGTGCTGCTGAGTAACCAATGTGTTGAAGAAGAAATGCAAAAGAAAACACCAAAGCTTCTTGGACCAAATGATACCTACTATGTGATCTACTAGTCAATGAAGAATTAAATAAGAAAAATCTATTTTGAAGGAACAAAAGTAAAACACTATCAAAACCAATGGGTTACAGCAGAAACAATATGGAAAGGGTTTTGATCTTATAATTTGCATTAAAATTGCCTTCTATCAGAGAGAACATATGGTATTTCTCTTTTGGGGATTGACTTATTTCACTGAGTATAATGGTCTCTAGTTGAGTCCATTTGATTGCAAATTGAATAATTCCATTCTTTTAATAGCTGAGTAGTATTCTGTGGAGTAGATGTACCACAATTTTTTTTAACCACTCCTGTTTGGATGGGCATCTGGGTTGTTTCCATGTCTTTACTATTGTAGGTTTTGCTGCTGTTAATATAGGATTACAGATCCCTTTCTCATATGCAGATTTCATTTTCTTTGGATATATTCCAAAGAAATACACCCTTCTAGTGTTTCTATTCTGTTTCATTGATCTTCTTCTCTGTTTTTATACCAGTACAAGACTGTTTTTTGTTTGTTTGTTTTAGTACCAGACTATTTTGATGACCACTTCTCTGTGTCTTGAGGTCTGGCATTGTGATTCCTCAGCTTTTTATTCTTTAGGATGGCTTGGGATATTCTTGCTGTCTTGTGTTTCCAGATGAACTTTTGTAGCTCCTTAGCACCCACACATTGTTGGGAAAGGAAAGTTTTTTTTCTCCAAATAATGCTGGAATATGTGGATATCCATTTGAATATTAATCAGTAACACAATAATTAATTTGAGATACAGCATAGACATAAAGCCTAAAATGTACAACCATAAAGTTTTTGAGGGAAATATGAAATAGTTCAAGCTTTCAAAATAGGCATACAGGCAGCTATTACTTAGGCCACAAAAAACAGTAGCAAAAAAAAAAAAAAGAAAGAAAGGGGGGGATAATTAGACTTTATTTACAATGCAAGACTCTGAATCAGTGAGCAAACTTGCTAGAATTAGTGTTGATTAGTGAGGTGTTAGCTGGTGGTGGTCAATGGCCTGTCTCCATAAACAATCAGGGTTCTTCCTTTATTACAGAGGACCTTCTGACCTGTCCCCATTCACCTGGTCCCTAGCAATGCATGGCCCTCTGACACATGGCAGCAGTAATGGCAGATGGGGTGGCCCTGCTTGGCATGTGCTTGCAGTGATGCAGCAGGCATTCTGCCCTGTCACTCTGGCTCTTACAAAAAAAAAAATAGGATGGACAACTATGCTGGCATACTGGTCAAGTTCACACAGAGGTGGCATTAGCCATGCCCATAATGCCCACCAGCTACTAGCTGCTTTTCTCCCAGCAATGGGAGAGTACAAAACAACCTAGGCAGTTGCCTACAGCTGGGATCTATTTTTCTTAGTTGCTTTTCAAGGAGCTGATTTTTGTTGTCAATAACTTTTGATTTTAGGTTTAAGAGAAAATTCATTAAATTAAATATTCTGAAAATGGCAGTCTTTGGGCCAGCACTTTTACCAGCACTACTCACCAGGATCACTAATTAAATCTCATTAATAAATCCAGTGAAAAATATTCATCCTTTACCTTCCCTATTTGACCTTCAGTAGGATTTAATGGCAGGCATTGTCACCTTTTTACAAAGCCCTCTCTATTCCTTGCTTTTGATCGTATGTTTCATCTAGTTTTTTTCCTCATTGTTCATCCTCAGGTTTTTGGTAATGCCTCTCCTCCTCCACCCCCCTTGCAAATAGTAATTGTCAGTTTGCATCTGTAGAGTCATCTTTATTAAAAAAAAATTCTAAAATTTTATTTGAAGGCACAGTTACAAAAAGGAGGTAGAAAGATGTTTCACTCTTCCAAAAGACCGCAAGAGCTAGGGCTGGGATAGGCCAGTGCCAGGATCCTAAAAGACTCTCCCCCATGGGTGACAGGGAGCCAAGTACTTGTCTCACCTTCTACTTTCTCAGGTGCGTGAGGAAGCCAGATCAAAAGGAAACAGTGGAGCCTTGAACCAGTACTACTCTAGAATGTCAGCATGACAGGCAGTAGCTTACCCCATGGCACCACAATGTCAGCCCCTAGATCTCTCTTTAAATCTTCTGTATCTATAGACTTTCCTAGGCAATTTTATTCTTTTACATTACTGTCTAATATTTCCCTGCGAAATCTGTATCTCAAACCCAAGTTGCTTTCTGAACTTCAGAACTGACTAACCTAGTTACCTTCTAGATGTCAATGAATTCCACATTAGAAATACCTTGCACCTTGCATTGTGATATAGCATGTTAAACTGTCACCTACAAGGCCAACAACCTGTGTAGATACCCATTTGTGTCCTGGCTACTTCCGTCCAGCTTTCTCCAGTGGCCTGGGGGAAAGCAGCAGTGACTCAGGTTCTTAGACTGCTGCCAGCCACCTGGAGACAAAGGTCAATCTCCTGCCTCCTGGCTACGCCCATTTGGGGAGTGGACCAGGCAATGGAAGATTTCTTTTTGTGTGTCTCATTCTCTGTAACTCTGGGTTTCAAATAAATAAATAAATAATTTTTTTTAAGAACAGAAAAAGGAGAGAGAAAAGAGAAGAAAAAAAAAAAAAAAAGATTTTTCCCTGAACCCAGCCACCACCCAAAACCTATTTCCCCTGACTTCAAAACAAATTCTTGCTTTAAAGTATACTAATGTTTTGGTTATACTTTTTCACAAACTTTTTGAAGTAACCAGAGGTGAACCTGTGGGGAGACAGGGGTAACTGGGAATTCATATATATGCATGTTTGTGTGGATATGACATGGCTATTCTCACTGAGAGGATCTGGCAATGAAACCACCTCATACAGATCATCTAAATAAGTCTCCACAGAAAGATCCTTGGGTTCCTTAAGAAAGAGTGGCTGTTAGCAGGACTAAGGCCGGGAAAATAAAAGGACTTGAAACATTATTCCAGAAAATGCAGAAGTACTGAAAGAATGAATAAGCTCTAGTTGGACTTTTTACAACTGTTGTTGTATAGCATAGAACTAATAATTTTAAATGTTTAATTCTGTGGCATTGTACACATTTGCATTATTTTGCAATGTCACCACAAAACTTTTTCTAGCTTCCCAAACTGAACCTTTTCATCAATTAAATACCTCCCTCCCAAGAACCACCACTCTGCATTTTTTTCAAATTTGTTTATTTTTATTGCAAAGGCAGATTTATAGGGAGAAGGGGAGACAGATAAAGATCTTCCATCAACTGGTTCACTTCCCAAATGACCACAACAGCCAGAGCTTAGCCAATCCGAAGTTAGGAACCAGGAGCTTCTTCTGGGTCTCCCATGTGGGTGCAGGGTCCCAAGGTTTTCAGCCATCCTCTGCTACCTGCCCATGCCATACACAGGCTGCTGAATGGAAATTGGAGCTGCTGGAACATGAACTGGTGCTAGTATGGGATGCCAGCGCTTGCAAGCAGATGATTAGTCAGCGAGACATCGCCCTGGCCCCATCACTCTGCTTTCTGTCTCTATGAATTTGACTACTCTAGGCTCTTCAAACAGGTTCTCTTGGATAATACAGAGGAATGTTATTGTTGAATGAAGAATATGTGCAAGTTTATCTTATTAGAGTATCACAAATAATTTTCAAACATTATTATAGAAACGTATACTTCTACAGAAACATACAAGAATTTTTATTGTCTTAAATACTTGCAAATTTTTATATTAAGATTTCTTAATTTTGTGAGTTGGGCATCATGTAGCAATTTCCTAACAGCCATATCTGAGTGCTGAGTTTAAGTGCCAGCTACTATACATTTCTGATCCAGCTTCCTGCTATTATTCCTGCAAATAGATGATAATCTAAGTTTTGTAGTTCCTGGTTCCTAATTTTGGCCTGGCCAAGCCCCAGTTGTTGTGGACATTTGAATGTGAATTAATAGGGGCCAGTGGTGTAGCAAGCTAATCCTTTGCCTGCCTACAGTGTTGGCATCCCATATGGGCACTAGTTCATGTCCCATCTAGCTTCCTGCTTGTGGCCTGGGCAGATAACATAAGATGGCCAAGAGCCTTGGGACCCTGCACCTGAGTGGGAGACCCAGAAGAAGCTCCTGGTTCCTGGATTCAGATCCGCCAAACTCTGGCTGTTGATATCATTTGGAGAGTGAACCAGTGGATGAAAGAGTCTTCTCTCTGTCTCACCTTCTCTCTGTAAATCTAACTTCTCAATAGAAGTGCCAGGCTGATGGCCTGTAAAGCAGTGGAGGCTGACTCAAGTACTTGGGCCCCTGCACCCACTTGGGAAACCTGGAGGAAGCTCCTGGTTCCCAGCCTCAGATCAGATCAGCTCTGGTTACTGTGGCCATTTGGGGAGCAACCTAGTACATGGAAGATCCCTCTCTCCATCTCTCCTCTCTGTAAAGCTGCCTTTCAAACAAAAGTAAATGCAACTTTAAAAAAAAAAAGTGAATAAATTGATGGAAGATCTCTTTTTCTCTGAGTATTTTTTATTTCTCCAGTTTGGTAATTATATTACTCATATTTTAACCTCATTTTTCCAAATATTGTAGGCATTTTTTTTTCTATCTGGCAAAGGCTTCTCCTATAACATTAAATAGACATGATAGTACCTTCTATTTTTTAAGGTTTAGTCAAAAAGCTTTGGCTTTGCTAAAAAAGTTTATGTAGGCATTCCATATTAGGTTTAAAAGTCTTCTTCATTTATAGTGTAAGAATTTTGTTGTAATAGGCATTAAATTTTATGAGATCCTTTTCCTACCACTACCAGTTTTGATGCACAGTTGTTTTCATGGATATTGTATTTAAGATAGCAAAATGAAATCAGAAACACTCCTCTGTATTTCTTCTGTGAAATACTTCATTTTATTTTGAAATGCTCTATTCCTTGAAAGCCTGTGAGAACTCAGTTGTAAAGCTGTCTGTATCTACTGTTTTCTTTGCCAGAATATTTTTAATTCCAGGAATACACTGTTTATGTTTTCAGTTCTTCCTGAATTTGTTTTGAAGGTTGTTTTCTAGTGGTTGCCCAGTGTTGTTTAGTGACTTGCTTATTTTGTAAAATGGCTTTTGTCTGTTTATTATTCTACATATCCTTTGTGTTTGTAGATTTGTTTTCTATTTCATTTCCTTTCTCTATTATTTCCTTTCTTTTTTCATTTTGTCCTCTTATCTTAGATTTCTTCAGTTAAAGGTTTAAGAAGTTTCCCACTTTTTGGGTCAGAAGTGCCCATATTTTCTGGGTTCAGATTTCATAGTGTCTCAGCATTTTTTTCTAGGTAGACCCTGAACCAAATGACATACCTAAGAACTTCAATTTTTAAATATTCCACCATTAACATTTAATGTTTACAACTGAACAACCATTTGAAAAAATTATGCACATAGGCTGAAAAACTATTAATTTTTTAAAATAGCTATAATTGCTTACTACTGAGGTGTATACTTTCTGTGTGCTATCCATCTTCTTGAACTTTGGCAATAGATTGACTCTGACAACAATATTTTCAGCTTTTGGCATAGTATTTGTTTTTGAATCATAGCGATTACTGAATACTCTGGTTCAGAAAGGTGATGTTGACAATAGCATGGTGTAATGTTGAAACTGTAAACTGCTTCAAGCATGTAACGTAGAAAATTCTACAGCAGATACATTTCACTTAAAACTTTAAAATATGCCACACCACTCTCAGATTTCCATGATAATTCACATAATGGTTAGGGAAAAGGCTCTAAAAAAAATTCTTACTTGCTCCTTTAAAGAGCACAGAGGGACAAAGTAGTCCAGTCTGTTGGCTGATTAAGCAAATCCACACAGTAGTAGTAACTAGATTCCACAGTAGGAGGGAATCTGGGAGCTTAATTCAGCTGCCACATGGGTGGCAGGAACTCAGCTGCTTGAGCCATCACTGTTGTCCTCTGGGGTCTGCATTAGCAGGAATTAGAAATCTGGAGCTAGGAGCTGAACTCATGCAATCTGACATGTGGGCATCCTAACTGGCGTATAACCATTAGGCTAATATGATACTTTCTAGTGTGACTGCAGTTTTGTTTTGATAAGAACGCAAATTCTGTCCAATTTTTTTTTTCATCTTGAATAAAGCTTCAATAAGCATCCATATACATTTGTCTTTACTGCTAATTTTGTATTTCTGTCACTTTAATTTCTGACATTGGAACTTCTTGACCAGAGGGTACACATGTATTTTGTACTAGTAGGTATTGGCAGATGCTGTTCTAAACGCTGTTACATTTCATATCCCCACCAGAAATTCTTTAAAAATATCTCGCTCCCCATGTCCTTGCCAATAACATTTTCAATTTTTTTCTTAATTATTTGTCATTTGCCATATGGAGAAAATATGATTAAAAGTGCATATAAAGAATTTTGTTTAGTTTATTTTTGATTCCTACCACCTATCCCATAAAAAAAGTTTCAATAAATATTTACTAAGTGGATAGATGCAGGCAGAAGGTAAATAAATGAATCAACTAATTTCATTTTACTGCAGTGTACAATCCCTTGACTATTGTGAATTTTAATATTTTTTAAAGATTTTTTTTTTACTTGAAAGGTAGATCTTGCATCCACTGGTTCATTAAAAAATATACATCTCTATATTTTAGGGCTGTAGCAGTCCAAACCAGGAGCTAAACATTCCTTCTGGGTGGGTGGACAGGGACTCAGATAGTTGAGCTATCACCCACTGCCACCCAGAGTACGTATTAGCAAGAAATCAGGTGAGAAGCAGGACTGGAATTGAGCCTAGCACTCTATATAGGATATGAGCATCCCAGATGGCATCTTAACCATCACAGCCAAAGGCCACTCCCCCTTTTTTAACATGATGAATTATAGTGATTGATATTTTCATGTGAAACCAACTTTTCATTTTACTTCATCATCATATATTAACTTTTTAAATATATAGTTGGATTTTATTTATTAAAATTATGCTTTGAATTTTTGTATTAATGTCTATAAGGAATCTTAGTCCATAATTTTCTTTTAAGATCTTTGTCTTGTTTTGATATCAAGATATTTTAGCCTCCTAGAATGAATTGGAACTGTATCTACTTATTTGATTTCCTAGTAGAATTTATATGGAATTGATATTTGTATTAGTCCACTTTTCATTACTTTAGCTAAAATACCCAAGAGATGTTTCTTGGGAACAAGAAAAGATTTATTTATTTATTTCAACTTTGGTTCAGAGATTGCAATTTAGGGTCACAGCCTCATACTTCCCCATCTATGAAGCTTTAATGGGGAATAAGTAGGAAGCAGGGAAAGAAGAGCAAGGCAAAACCTGGACTCAAGCAATAATCAACACTCTCGTGAGCTGACCTGAAACCCTCCCACCAGATTCACTTCTCAGAAGCCATAATTAAATCCACCCCCTTAATCTGTCAACCATTAAGAAGACACATTTTTAAACTTTTCTGTGTGAATTTGGGGAAGTCAAAACCTATTGCACCAGTAATATTAGTATTTCTTAATATGTGCTGTTCTTAACAGTATTCTTTAATATTTGGTAGAATTCAACAATGAAGCCATTCAGACCTGCATTTTCCTCTGTAGGAAGATTTTTAAACAAGATAAATTGTCTAATATATGGAGTACCACCCAGATTTTCTGTTTCTTTGGGTGATCTTTGGTATTTTGTTGTTCAGTATTTCCATATTCCCTTGTTATCTATTTAATATCTGTGGGAGCCAGAGTCCTACCTCCTCGTTCATTTCTCTAAGCAACACTGTGTTGTCTTCCTCTTCAGTCAGCTAGAGATTTATCAGTTTTGCTGAACTTCTCGAACTATCTCCTGATTTTACTGATTTTCTCTAATGTTTTCAAATTGTTGAATTACATGCTAAGCTTTATTGTTTCTTCTGTATCCTTCATATTTACTTGACTATCTACTTAAGATGGGGCCAAGGTGACACATTTAAGATTTTTTCTTTTCTGACATAGGCATTTAATGTTATAAGTTTCTAAGTACTGCTTTAACAATAGCCAGCAAATTTTAATGTATTTTCATTTTCATTCATTTTTTAAAATACATTTTATTCCCTTCATGATCTGTTTTTAGACCTGTTATTCATAATTACATTACATGGCTTTCATGTTTCTGTAGATCTTTCAGAGGACTTTGTTATGTTCATATTTCCTGATTTCATCATCTGAAAATGTGCTTCCCAAGCTTTGAATCCTTTTTTTTTTTAAGATTTACTTATTTTGAAAGCAGAGTTATAGAGTGAGAGGTGTAAAGAGAGAGGTCTCCTCTCTACTGGTTTATTCATCAGATGTCCTCAGTGACAAGGGCAAGGCCACCCAAGCTTCTTTCAGGTCTCCCACATGGATGCAGGGACCCAAGCACTTGGGCCATCAGGCATATTAGCAGGAAAAACAATCAGAAGTTGAGTGGCAATGCTTGAACCAGGGCCTATAAAAATGATTAAGACTCACTGTGACAAGATGGGAAAAGCAAGGAGGGTGGAGCATTTTTGTCAATGGAACTTAAGCCAGAATATGTAGTTTGCATAAGAGAACTCAGCGAAGTCCTAGGGAGATGATGGTCTTTGAGCCTGCCTGGCTTTCAAATCTTTGGCTTTCAGTCTTATCTCTCCTCTCTTTTATCTTTGTCTAGTTTTGTGAAAAACACTTTATCACATAGTTCCAAACTTCCTGTTTTTTCAGTCTGGAGAGACTGACGTTTTTTCAGTTGTCTTTGGAGAAGTTTAGTGTCCCAGTTTGATGTCCGCTGTCATAAATGTTCTAGCAGTTTTCCAAAAATGGCAGAGAAAGAGCAGTTATGGAAGGAAAATAATGAATAGCACGCTGCTCATAAATTTGGGAGTATGAGACCCAGATATTAAAGATATTAGCAGCAAATATTGGATTACTTCATCTGACATGCAAAGCTGGATATTGAATACTTGAAGTGTGACCAATTCAAATAGAGATGTACTGTTAGTATGAAGCACACACTGGCTTTTGAGGAGTTAGTCTCAAAAAGGAGCTTAAAATATGCCATTCACAATTTTTATATTGATTTCAAATTGATCACACTTTACTTAGACTAGATTAGATAAAATATATTTATAACATTTCATTTTACCTATTTCTGCCTCCTTAAGATTTAAAAAAATATCATTGTGTTATGAAATACTTCAGGTTTATAGAAAGTTTAGCACAATAATCTAAAGAGTTATCATATGCCTGACAAGTGGTCTCCCAGAATATTACCAACTTTTGTGGACATCCTTCAAAGTTAAAACCATCAGTGTTGCAGTACTGTCCACTAAACTGCAGATTTTACTCAGATTTTATATGAATTTCAATAGGTGTTCCACTAATGTATTTTATACTTTCTCATGGGCCTACTATGAAATTTTAGATTACCCATTTGCTAACTTTATATTTCAGTTAAACATTGATACAGTGTAAACCCACCAATAAACTTTAGCCCAAAATGCTGATTTGCTTTGCTTTACCTCTGTGAAGGAGGGAGGCGGTATAGACAAAGCATACATAGTTTTCTGAAAACATTAAGATTGGAAAGAAATTTGATAGGCTCCCATACAAATTCTTTGATGATGTTCCAAATAAAAAGGCCTACTTTCCACCTGAGATTTCTACGCCAGGCATATGTCGCTAGTATTTACCCATTGTTGAGCCTGATGAGTTTTATGTAGTTGTTAACTTTTTAATACCTGTCTACCTAATGTTATTTTCTGTGTTGTCAGACTAGATGACCGTATAAGAAGCTAGGAATTTTTTTTTTTAAGATAACGATGGAGTGGATTTTTAGAAAAATTTATTTATTGTTATTAGAAAGTCAGATATGGGCCCGGCACAATAGCATTGTGGTTAAAGTCCTCACCTTGCACGCACCAGGATCCGATATGGTCATCAGTTCTAATCCCAGCGGCCCTGCTTCCCATTCAGCTCCCCTCTTCTGACCTGGGAAAGCAGTTGAGAATGGCCCCAAAGTCTTGGGACCTTGCATCCACAAGGGAGACCTGAAAGAACTCCTGGATCCTGGCTTCGGATCGGCTCAGCTCCAGCCGTTGCGGCCACTTGCAAAGTAAACCATCAGACGGAAGATCTTCCTCTCTGTCTCTCCTCCTCTCTGTATATCTGACTTTCCCATAAAAATAAATCAATCTTTAAAAAAAAGAAAAGAAAAAAAGGTATACAGGGAGAAAGATCTTCCATCCACTGGTTCACTCCACAAGTGACCACTATGGCCACAACTGAGCCAATCTGAAGCCAGGAGACTGCAGCTTCTTCTAGGTCTCCCACATGGGTGCAGTGTCCCAAGGCTTTGGGCCATCCTCTACTGCTTTCCCAGAGCACAGGCAGGGAACTGGATGGGAAGCAGGGCTGCCAAGACATGAACCGGTGCTCATATAGGATCCTGGCACATGCAAGGTAAGCTCTTTAGCCACTAGGCTACCACACCAGGCCCAGGGTGGCTGTTTTAAATCTTGCATGGAAGACCATGCATTAGGTAATCTAAAGAGATTCAAATATTATTTTAAAGATGTATTTATTTTTATTTGAAAAATAGAATTACAGAGAAACAGAGCTCTCTCATCCACTGATTTCACTCCCCAAATGGCCATAAAGGCCAGAGCTGAAGTGATCTGAAGCTAGGAGTCAGGAGCCTCTTCCATGCCTCCCATGTGAGTACAGGGACCCAAAAACTTAGGCCATCTTCTGCGGCTTTCCAAGACCATAAGCAGAGAGCTGAAATGGAAGTACAGTAGTTGGAACTGAAACCAGCACTAATATGAGTTGCCAGCACCACAGCAGAGGAATTAGCCTATATGTCACTGTGCTAGCCCCAATTCAAGTATTCTGACAATATATGCTTAGATAAATTCCTTCCAATTTTAAAGTCAAGAATGGCCTGATGTTAACTCTCCATCATTCACCTTGATGCATTTCCTTCCAGTCTTCTTCCCTCCTAAAAATAATCGTGGAAGATTGTTTTGTTGAAGATTGCCATGAATCCACAAGAACATAGAAAACAGGAGAAGAGATGTTAGCAATAAAGTTTTCACAGACAGAAAGCCAATGGATAAGTGGTCACTGGCTTCTAGTATACATTTGCTCACTGAACTTATTGGGATAGAGTGTGGAGAAGCAGTTTGATTTGCCCTTCAGGACTGCCTTTTTGGACCCAAATTAAGACATTACAGTCTTGGTGAAAGTCCAAACAAAGGCTTAGGCTTAGGGTGCAGCAAGGACAAGAGGGAGATAATTTGGTTTAGAACATACTGAGTGTGGACTTTTTACAAGACATCAGATTGAAGGCATCCAGTCAGCTAGAGCTGAGAAAAATGGTCTAGACTAGATATCTAGAGTCTAGATAAAGATTTCAGAAGTGGCTTATGCCACAAAAATGACTGAACCAGCTGAAGTAAAATAGGTACTATGAGGGACGAAAGGCAAGGATGAGCTAGAAAAGAAAGTAGGAGGTGGGCACAAAAATAAAACTCTGTGAAACTAGGGTAAAAGGGTCTAGATCTTAACTGGAGAGCTAAGAAAAAGTGGGCCACGGAGTCTAAGAAATTAACTTGGTTTAAAAATGAAGTAACTAGGGCCCAGAAGAAGCTCCCAGCTCCTGGCTTCAGGTAGGCTCAGCACCAGCTGTGGCAGTCACTTTGGGAGTAAATCATTGAACAGAAAATCATCTTCTCTGTCTCTCCTCCTCTGTTTCGATCTGAATTTGCAATAAAAATAAATAAATCTTAAAAAAGAATGTAGTCACTTTATAAAAGGTAAAGTTAAATTCTATGGATAAATATGTAACCTGTGATTAGGAAAAGCATGGAGAATAGATGACAAAATATTATACATCAGTTAATCAAAGGTGAAGGATTCATCATAATTATTTTGCTTTCTTTTCGCTTACCTCTATTTCCTAGATACTTTACATTGAAATGAAAGTGTGCTTTTTCAAAAATGAAAGTAGAGAAAGAAAATATTTCATGTTTACTCTTGATCAATGTATAAATATAATCCATTAGGTTAGTGAGTAATGACTTTTGCCAGTGAAAATAAGCAGAGGGATGTGCAGAATCTGAAGCCAATCGACATTTTTAATCTTCTGGCCAGTGTGTAGTTTTATGCTGTCTTTAAGAAGTAAGTTCAGAATTCAAATATTGCTTTCCTAAGAATTCCATATTACTGTCCTGACCTTCTGTAGCAGTTCACACTTCACTGAGTATCACTGTTTTAAAAAAAAAAAGTGTGTGAGGCCCAGCACCGTGGCCTACTGGCTAAAGTCCTCGCCTTGAACACACTGAGATCCCATATGGGCGCCAGTTCTAATCCTGGCAGCCCCACTTCCCATCCAGCTCCATGCTTGTGACCTGGGAAAGCAGTTGAGGATGGCCCAAAGTCTTGGGACCCTGCACCCCTGTGGGAAACCTGGAAGAGGTTCCTAGTTCCCACTTCAGATCGATGCAGTACTGGCCATTGCGGTCACTTGAGGAATAAATCATTTGATGGAAGATCTTCCTCTCTGTCTCTCCTCCTCTCTGTATATCTGACTTTGTAATAAGATAAAGAAATCTTTAAAAAAAATATATATATATACAAAAAAATGTGTTTATTTGTGTTTGTATATGTATGTGTGTGTTTATGTAAACATATATATATATATATTTCATCATAGAGTTGCTAAATCCTTTTCTATCTTGGAATTAGTGAGGCATAGTTAATTCTCAGTTTCATATATTTTTTCATTGTGTGGAGCCTGACTTTACAAACAATGCTGAGCAATTTTTTTTAGATACCAACTAAATATGTAGAATAACAGATAAATAACAATAAACTGCAGTATTTTAGAGTAACACTAATCACTAATATCACAAAAATCTGAAAAATAACAATATTTTTATTAAATAGCACATTGGTACAACTTTATAATATTTTTCCTACATTTCAATGGGCACATACTCCTTGATCTCTTGCCATTGTAGTGATCTAATAGAAACTGTGTTCTTAAAATTTGTGGATTTTTTTCCAGTATCTCTTTTGACCATTTACAGTAACATTCCAGAATATTCATGAATCTAAGTAAACTGGGTCTTTTGTTAGCATCTTTTTACAATGTGAGTCATGAAAGCATTTGACACTAGTCACTTGTGATATTTGGCTACTTACATATTCATTCTATACTTTGTTAATATTATAAAGACAGCATTATAATCATCTTAAGTTTTAAAATGATGAAAAAAATGTTTTCTTTATGGTGTCATATCTATGGAGTCATTTCTAAAAATGTTTTATTTATATATTTGTATGTTTAGTCATCTTACTAATCCTTATAAATATAACATTTATAATTAACTTTTTGTTTCCTCACGTAAGTTTGGAAGTATGGTCTTTGTTTATTTCTGGAAGAAAAGCAAGCAGGATTTCATTATAGCAGCTGCCTTGACACCATATGAGCTGTACAGATTACTAGTATTATCTCTTCATGGCTGAGTCCACCAGTTTTCCTTTTTCCTTTTTCCTTTTTTTAAGGTAAAGGAAGCAATTTATCAAATAGAATTTCTTTTTGAAGCACCGGATCCTTGGCCTCTGCTATGGAATGCTTCCTGCATATCATTCTGTCTCTCTGCGCATTCCTTCTTTAGTAACTTTTAATGTTCTTCCTGCAATGGGGATTTACATAGGAAAAAACACAATTGTTAATAGGTCAATATTATGCTTATTTAATATATTTTCCCCTTTAAAATTTTACAAGTTAGTGTAATAAAATGGGTCTTAAGAACTTTCCATTGATCGAAATCGATACCTTTGCCAAATAAAAATGAGAAAAACTAAAAAAAAAAAACCTTATATCCTTTTTTTACGAAGACCTATTCTTTTAGAACAACCAAAAACTGTCTTCATTTATTTGTTTTTCAAAACAAAATTAAGCAGAAGGTACAGAGGTTTCCAATCAATCTTCCACCTGCCACTAGCCAACTACCTTACAGCCTTCTCCACTGTCGGGATCCTGCCCTGCAGTAGCACATTTGGGCATGCATTACCATCACACTGTCACCCAAAATTCATGGTATACATTAGGGTTCACTCTTGGGAATGTAGGTTCTGCAGGTTTTGACAAATAGATGATTATGTATGTCCATCAACTTAGTATATCATTCAGAGTAGCTTCACTACTCCCTGTAGCTTCACTACACTCCCCACTCCTCCTGGTCTCTCCTTCCAGAAGTCTCTGATGACTGCTAATCTACTCATAATTCCTGTGGTTCTGCCTATCCCAGAATGTCACTGTGTTTTCAGATGGGTTTCTTTCACTTAGTAATATGCATTTAAATTTCTTCCACGTTCATGTTTTTTCATGGTATGGCAGCTTTTAAAATTTTTTCAATTACTGAATATTTCCTGACTAGTACCATGCTTATCTGTTCAAGTACTGCAGAACATTTTCATTGCTTTCAAGATTGGGCAGTTATGAACAAAGCTATAAATGTTTCTACCTGTAGGTTTGTATAGCTACATAAGTTTTTCAACTCCTTTGGGTAGCTACCAAGAAGAAAGCTTTCTGGATGGTATGATTGAGAGTTTGTGCAATGTTGTGAGAAACCACCCACCTTTCAAACTGTATCACTTGGCATTCCCACCAACAACGAATGAGCGTTTCTATTGCTTCACATCCTTGTTAGCTATCATATCATCAATATTCTAGATTTGGGGCATTATAATAGGTATTTTGGGAATCAAATTATTTTAATTGGCATTTCCCAGATGATGCAGTAGTGAGGAATACCTTTCCATGTGTTTACTTGCTAATTGTCTACATTGCTGAGGTGTCTATTAAGTAAAGTGTTTGTCTATCTTTTAAATCGAAGTTTGTTTCATTTGATGGGTTTTAACACTCCTTGGAATATGTTACAAAGTAATTCATTATCTGCTATGTCTTTTTTATTTATTTATTATTATTATTATCATTTTATGATACAGTTCCCTTATGCCAGCCCCAATTCCCTCTCCCCCACCTAGTTCCTCTATATCATTACTAAAGTATAGTCCTTCATACACAGTCATATGTCTATCATTACGGGCATAGACAATGGCAGAAAGTCCAGCATCCTATTGTCACAATATAGTAAACAGTTTCATTGTAAGTCCATTTTTGTCTGGAAGTAGAGCTGCATACTACATTGTATCCTCACATCTGGATATGTTAGTCTCCATTTTACAGTTACTGTACATCCCCTCAAATGAAAAGTCATGACACAAAATCAACAATAGAAAGAAAAATAGAAATTTACAATGGCATGAAGTTAAACGACATGTTAGTAGATATGACAGTCTCCACTGCACAGCTACTATACACCCCCTTAAATGAAGAGCCACAAAACAAAATCAACATCAGGAAGAAAAAAGACGTTAACAACACCATTAAGCTAAATAACGTGCTACTAAATGACTAACATGTAGCTGAAGAAATGAAAATCAAGAATCTTCTTGAAGAAAATGATGCTACTGTGTGATCTATGAGTCATTGAAGAATAAAATCAGAAGAAAGTGTTTTGAAGAGAAGAAACTAACAGAAACATCAAAACCCATGAGATATAGTTTCCACTGATTTTTGTTGGTGAAGTGTGTCTCTTCTAGAAACAAATAGATGGGCTTTGTTTTTAAATCCAGACTACTAATCCATGACGTTTGATTGAGCTTAGGCCATTTACATACAGGGCTAATATGTATGGATGGTACTTTTGTCCTGTCATTTTAGGAATAGGTTGTTCATTGATTTAGTCTTCTGTTGTCATTTCACTGGAATGTTCTTCCCACTTGCCTTTGGTTTTGGTGGGTGCTATTCCTCTTCTCTGTCAAGAGAACATCTTGAAGTATCATTTGTAGGGCAGGTTTGGAAGAGGCAAATTCTTCGAACTTTTCTTGACTGTGGAAGAATTTTATTTCATCTTCAAAGACAAAAGAAAGCTTTCCTGGATATGCTATCCTAGGCTGATAATTTTTTTCTTTTGGAATCTGGAATATGTCACTCCATTCTCTTCTTGCCTGTTGAATTTCCTGTGAGAGATCTCCTGTGAGTTTAATTGGCATTCCTTTATATGTCAATTGATTTTTTAATGTACACATTTAAGGATCTTTTCCTTATGTTCAATTGAAAAGAGCTTGATGATCATGTGTCTTGGTGAAGGTTACTTTTGATCAAGCCTGTTGGGAGTTCTGTGCCCCTCCTGGATGTTGTTTCCCAATTCTTTCTCTAGGTTAGGGAAATTTTCCCGTATTATTTCATTAAATATATTTGTAAAACCAGCTTCTCTTTCTGCACCTTCTGAGACTCCCATAACTCTTATGTTTGGCCGCTTAATAGTGTCTTTGAATTCTTGAATACTTTTTTTGGCCTGATCCAGCTCTGCTTCCAGCTTTTTGTTTGCTTCTCCCTGATGATAGGAGCTATCTTTCAATTTTGAAATTCTTTCTTCTGCTTGCTTCATTCTATTTTGGAGATTCTCCTCTGTATGTTTAATTTGCTCTACTGCATTCTTAATTTCTTTTTTTTTTTAAAGGTTTATTTTTATTTTTATTGGAAAGGTGGATATACAGAGAGGAGAGACAGAGAGGAAGATCTTCCATCCGATCATTCACTCCCCAAGTGAGCGCAATGGCCGATGCTATGCCTATCCAAAGCCAGGAGCCTCTTCCAGGTCTCCCACGCGAGTGCAGGGTCCCAAAGCTTTGGGCTGTCCTCAACTGCTTTCCCGGGCCACAGGCAGGGAGCTAGATAGGATGCGGGGCCGCCGGGATTAAAACCGGTGCCCATATGGGATCCCAGGCGTGCAAGGCTAGGACCTTAACCACTGCGCCATTGCGCCAGGCACATTCTTAATTTCTGATATATCAGCCTTGATTTGCTTTATTGCTCTATTGCTTGAGTAAAATTTATCTTTAATTCTTTGAGCTCTTGTATGTGCTTTTCATTGTTGATCAGAATCTTTAAAATGAGTTTTCTGAATTCTGTGTCCCCCATATTCTCGATGTCTTCCTCAGTTAACTCTGAGGTGGCATACGGTTTTGCCCCCTTGCAGGGGAGTTTTCAGTAATATTCATTGTGCCTTTGTCTCTTCTTTTGCTCTTGGTCATTGTACTTCTGGTTTCTAAGCTGTGTCACCCACAGGTCTACAGTTTGATTTTACTTATTGCAGTTGGCACACAACTTTTTGCTTGCAGCCACTTGTGCCACAACCTCCAGTGAGTTCCAGGTCTGGGTTCTTATGTCAGATTTCCACAAAGAACTCTGTAGCACCAGCTCCTGGCTCACCAATCTCCTCCTCCTGTGACACGGTGCTGAGGCTGCACCATTGTCTCTGCAACCTTTTGCCTACTTCCATTTGGAGCAGGTCCCAGGATTAGAGAGACACCAAGTGTCCTTTATAGGTAGGTTGTTGTTGGTGCTGATCTTTTCAGAACCTGTTGAACGTTAGGCCTGGGTGCCAGACAGACCTATTTTGACCCATTCAATGCCACAATCGGTATTATTTTCCTGCAGGACCAGTACAATTTACTTAACTCAGTGAGTTCCCGCGAGCTCAGCACATGCGCAGTTCACTGTTGTCCACTGCAATCCCAAAGCTATTTCCACAGTGTACAAAATGGCACCTGACATGCCACTGCTAGAGTTCTTCATCTGCTGGCCGTCAAGTCTAAGGGCTACCCGGACCTGTCTTGGGTGGAACCTGTAGAATGCCACATTGATGCCGTTCACTGAGTCAGTAATTGAATTCACTCTCAGCTCTGCTTATGCTCAGTCCTTTCCCTTGCCTTTGCCTCCTTACACAAAATGGCGCCCAATTCAACTTTAGGGGGTTGACTGGGCTGTTAAATCCATCCTGTTCTCGCACTGTCTGTCTGGGATCTGCTGCTACCTGTCTCTACTCCTGGTCAAATCAAATGGACCAGCAGCATGGACGGTTCTTTGTCTCGATTTACCTCCCACGCTCCCAGTGAAAATTCCTTCCCACCTGGTTGCTGGTGGAGTTCCAACTGCTGGTTGAGTTCAGAGTGCCCATTAGCTGAATGCCACTGGAGTATCAGCCACTGTAACACCACACCGTTGTATCTGCTGCTTTCCTGTGTCTGTCAGTCTCCAGGTATCCCTCTGCTGTTGTTCTGTCCTCTCCTATTTCCTGGAATGTGTCCTCTCTGCTTCATCCTGATTAAATATTTCTTAGTCCTTTTAAGCGTGTCCTTATCCTATTCTGCTATATTGATTCTTCCCGCTATGTTTTTTTAAAGTGTTCTCCTGTGGGCCTGGCGTGATGGCATTGTGGCTAAATCCTTGCCTTGCTGCCCTGGGATCCCATATGGGCATTGGTTCATGTCCCGACTGCTCTGCTTCCCATCTAGCTCTCTACCTGTGGCCTGGGAAAGCAGTGGTAGGATGCCCCCAAAGCCTTGGGACCCTGCACTTGCATAGGAGACCCAGAGGGGGCTCCAGGCTCCTGATTTGGATTGGCTCAGCTCCATCCTTTGCAGCCACTGGTGAGAGTGAATCAGCGGACAGAAGATCTTTGTCTTTCTATCTCCTTTTCTGTGTAGGTCTGACTTTCCAATAAAAACATAAATAAAGATGAGAGATTCACTTTTATTTTTATTAGAAAGTCAAATTTATTGAGTCAAAGACAGAAAAATCTTCCATCGACTAGTTCACTCCCCAAGTAGCCACAATAGCTGTAGCTGAGCTTTTCTGAAATCCAGGAGCCAGGAGCTTCTTCCAGGTTTCCTACATAGATGCAGGATTCCAAGGTTTTGGACCATTCTGTGCTGCTCTCCCAGGCCATAAGCATTGAGCTGGATGAGAAATGAAGCATCCAGGACATGAACTGGTACCCATACGAGATCCTGGCACTTGCAAGGGAAGAATTAGCCAATTGAGCCATCTTGCCATGCCCGATCTCTAGATTTTTTGTTCTTTCAGTTTTGCCTACTTTATACATTACAGCATGTAGCATATTGACCATAATTTTTTAAGTTCTTAGTCTAATCAGTATAACATCTCTAACCATACCTGAGCTTTTTAGTGTGCCTTGTGATTTTTCTTAGTAGGCAGACATGAGGAATTGCTTTACTGCCTGCTTCAGCTTCTCTTCCTCCTAGCTATATCTCTTACCCTAAGTGGCTTCACGGGCAACATGAATGAGATCTTCATGTTACAGGTACCTAATACCTGTGTCACCAGTCCAGAGTGCTTGCATCTACTCATTTTCCATCACAGTTTCACAAAGAAGAACCAGAAAGTGCCCAAAGACTTAACCATGTGCCAAACTGCTCCCATTGTATAACAGTATCCATTTTTGTATCTGCCACTCAGGTTCACATATCCCTGTCAACATGGTGACTCTTGGGAAAGGCGTTGTGGCATTGGTTTAAGCCACCACTTAATGTGTGCCTACATCCCATATCAGAGTACTCATGCAAGTCCTGTCTCTGCCTTTGCTGCTGATCCAGCTTTTTGCTAATGTGCCTGGGAGACAGTGAGTAGCCCAAGGATTTTGGTCCCTGCCATCATATGGAAATCCAGATGGGTTGTTGGCTGCTGGCCTCAGACTGGCCTGCCTTTATTGTTGCAGGCATCTGAGGAATGAACCAGTGGATGGAAAGTATGTTTGCTCGTTCTCACTCTTTCTCATCTCATCTTTCTTTTTTTTTGTTATATTATTTTTTATTGATTACATTGCATTATGTGACACTGTCTCATAGGCTCTGGGATTCCCCCAACCCCTCTTCTCACCCTCGCCCCATGGTGGATTCACCTCATCTTTCAAAGAACTAAATGTTTTAAAAGGTGATTACTCTTCTTTTTTTGCTGATTCCTAGAAACTGGGAATCCAAAATGCCAAAAATAACAATTGTCACCTATAGATTAATGATATTTTCCCTGTATCCCCTATCGGAGAAGTTCTTTCTTTGGAAACCAGAACTTCTATCCCTGTGGAGCTGTAATTACAACAGTTCTTCACATGAGGCATGGCATGTGCTGATGAGCAGAACTAATTCCCAGGTTGGCCCCAGAGTCCTTTCTTGCTGAAAGTATAAACCAGAGCAATAGATCCAGATGTGGAATATGATGCTTCCATACCCAGAGAGGCCTACCAGAAGTTGCACTGCCCTCCCCATGTGCACAAAGAGGACACAATAAATTGTTCTTTCATGTCAGTGAAAGGTCATGTTTTTGAACGTCATAGAATTTACCTCCTACCTCATGGAGTTATGTGTCTTACCACACTTTCTAATGTGGCGGTCATTTCATGTCATCTAGCCTGGTCAGCTTGGTGTTAATGTAGTACAATAATGCTGTGTAGAAAACCTGTTTCTTCAAACTGGATTTTCTTTAAGAGAGCAGCTAGTTAGCATGTACTCCTGAGGCTAAATCATAAATGTTTGCAATTGTCCCTTTCATATGAATGCACACTGTTTTTGAAGATTTTCTCTAATAGATACAGATAAGGAAACATGCAGTAAATCACTGGTTGCATTCAGTGTACCTGAGGCTGTAATAATCTGCTCTAACAAAGATAATACATATTTGTTATGTAACTGAAATAGAGCTGCTATTTAATTGAGTTTCCTGCAGCCTGCTTTCATCCTCCAGGGTCCATCTGGTTTCTGCAACACCAAATGAGAACTAAGTAGGTATGACAGACCATCACTCCTGCATCCTTTAGACTCTTTTAAGTGCAGCAGTACTTTTTTTACTCAGTAATAGTGTATGCATTAAAAATGGATACTAAAATTTCATATCAAAGAATGAAAAGGAGCTTTATTTGGCTCCTTGTATTTAAAAGAAGAAATAATTAAAACGTTCTAACACGTCTTGAGATTCAAATTTTAGCCATCAGCTAATTTGTTTAGAAGCGAAGCATGAATCTGTCTTTTGTTTGAGAAAGGAAAGGATTTATTTATTTGAAAAGCAGAGGGGGGCCCGGCGTGGTGGCGCAGTGGTTAAGGTCCTAGCCTTGCAAGCCTGGGGTCCCATTTGGGCGCCGGTTCTTATCCCGGAAGCCCCGCTTCCCATCTAGCTCCCTGCCTGTGGCCCGGGAAAGCAGTTGAGGACAGCCCAAAGCTTTGGGACCCTGCACTCGTGTGGGAGACCTGGAAGAGGCTCCTGGCTTTGGATCAGCATAGTATCGGCCTTTGCGCTCACTTGGGGAGTGAATGGTCGGACAGAAGATCTTCCTCTCTGTCTCTCCTCTCTGTATATCCACCTTTCAAATAATAAAATAAATCTTTAAAAAGAAAAAGCAGAGGGACAGAGAGAGGGTACAAGATAAAGATACCTTTCAGCCTCTGGTTCTCTGCACAAATGCTTGAGCAGCCAGAGTTCGGCCAAGCTGATCCAAGGAGCCACACCAACTTCATCCAGGCCTCCCATGTGGATGACATCATGCTATGCCTATAAGCCACATTAACAGGAAGCTAGATTGGCAATGCAGAGTAACTGAGAGTCAAACCAATAGTCAGCACTCAAATATGGGAATCCAGCATCCCTAGCAAGACTTAACCCACTGTGCCACAGTGCTCATCCCAAGGAGAAAGTGAGAGTTAAAATATTTCTAACAAAATTGTGTGATGACTTATATTATGTTGGGCTTTTATAGCACTATAGCTTCTGCAGATACACACAGGCTTCGTTAATTTTCCAAGGAACTTCTAATTCTTTCACTCCTAATCAGTTTCTTTTAAATCAGGTATCTACTAACCAAACTGTGTCTCTGAGAGGTAAGGAGATGGTAAGAAACTCTTAAAGTGACAGATATCTGCTTAGTTACTCTAGAGACAATAGAAAGTCCATTACCACCCTGGAGCAATATTGGGAACCTAAAAATTGGAATATTTTCTTTAGCATGGCTTGTGTAATTCTGGTGCTTTTTCTGTTCCAATTGGAAAAGCCTGTATAATCTTGTGAAGGTATCACTGAAGACTAATAAATATCTGATTATTTGGTAGGAACATGTTAGGTGACATCTTTAACAAGTTCCAGGAGTAAGGGAAAGGTGATCTGGGGTAATCACAAAGGGAACAAGGTACTTCTAACAGCACATAGTTCTTGCTTTCAAATATACAGGAGACTCTCTGCTCTAAGGCCCCTCTTCCCAACTGAGTAGGATTACTTACTTCTTTGGTAATTCTTCATTGAGAGGCCATTGGGAGTATAACTATTAAGTTACTTTTTTAAATTAAGATTTGTTTATTTTCATTTGGAAGGTGGATTTGCAGAGCAAGAAAGGGAGACAGAGAGATCATCTATCCACTGGTTCACTTGCCTAATGGCTTCAACAGCTAGAGATGGGCCAATCCAAAGCCTAGAGCTTGGAGCGTAGAGTGTGTTCTGGTTCTCCCATGTGAGTACAAGGGCCCTAGGACTTGGGCCATGCTTTGCTGATTTCCCAGGCACATTAGCAGGGAGCTAAATTGTAGCAGCAAGGAATCAAACAAACACCCATGTAGGATGCCAGAATCACAGGTAGAGGTTCACCTATTTGTCCAATGCCAGCTTTGAGATCTAACTTTAAGATCTAAGTCCACCATCCATTGAAATCTCTAGTACAGCATTATTGCTGGACCCATTCTATTTCAACCATGATGTAATAGCTGTTTCTGAAACCTGCTAAGTAGCAGTCACCTTCGCTGCTCTATCTGCTAGTGTATTTCTTCAAAGATGTGGCTGTTCCCCTTTTAGTGTCCCCTGCAGTGGAGGATGGCTACTTTTAAAGGCTCCAAAACTTCCTAGAGGAAACCCCAAATCTCTTTCCCATGTTTAAGGGCAAAAATTCATGTAGTCAGCAGACTTCCTTTCAAAATTGCTTCTTGGGCATTTAACACAAGAAAAGTATACTCAGAGTTATACGAGTATTGATTCCTTGGCCCTTCCCCAGTTTTAAGGCTCTAGTTAACACATTCAGCCTTTTGGGTTGAAATCTTATGTGGCAATTTCTGAGCTTCCATCGCTTGGGTGAGACCCACTATGGCAGCAGTGGGAACTTTTGTCTAGAGAGGGCCATTTGGATATTTATAACATCATATGTGGCACATACAAAATTATCAAATTAATATTAGCCTGCTATGGATTTATTGAATTTTAAGTTATGCCTGTGGTTGTCTTGGCAGAGCCAGACCAGATGATGTTGCAGGCCTTATATGTCCTACAGGTTGAACAGGTTCTGCTCTTGCAGCATAGCATATACTGACTTTCCGATTCCTTCCTTCATGAAACTAGTGCCATAAGTGAAACATTCAACATCTGAATTTTATAGAGGTTCATCTTTTAGATTAGGTCTACTAGAAAGGCCTCTACACAGGAATGAACTGGTGTTTCAGCGCCTTTAGATGGCACCAAAATAGCTAGATTGAGAATTTGGTGTACATTGAGGGTAACATCAGGTGAGTCTAAACGAACCTAGTACTTAGTAAATCATCCTGCTGTTAACCTTTAGTGTGTTTTAATGTCCACAACTACTTATACCTGGTATTGAATCTGCATTTCAAAGAGCGAGTCTCACAAATCAGCTTGGTGGCTTTCTCCACCAAAAGCACAGTTGAAAGTGACTGCCGTTCAGCATACAGACCATCCTGTAACCTTTTGTTTAGAAAAGTGAGCCATTGGTCATGAAAGTGAACCCACTTTTTGCCTGAGAGCTTTTTTTTCCCCTTAAAAGTATATTAATTTATTTGTTTATTTGAAAGAAAAAGTTCAGGAAGGGAGATCTTCCATCAGCTGATTCACTCCTCATATGGCCACCCAGCCAAAGCTGGGTAAGATGTGAAACCAGGGGCTTCATTTGTTTTTTTTTTGTTTGTTTTTTGTTTGTTTGTTTTTATTGATTACATTGCATCATGCGACACAGTTTTACAGGCACTAGGTTCCCCCCCCCCCCCCAAAATCCGCTCCCCGCCCCCATGGTGGATTCTTCCATCTTGTTGCATTACCACAGGTCAAATTCAGTTGAGATTTTTTTCCTTGCAAACATCTACAAAGCATAGAGTCAAGCATCTTATTGTCCAGATAAGTTCAACAGTTTCATGGGGAGACAGTCTCTAGTCTGAAGGTACAGCCGAAAGAGTATCATCCCAATCAAAAGCCCTGACATTACATCAATAACAATTTATAACGTAATGGAATTAGTTGACATGGTATTGTGTAACCAGCATGTGCAAAGAGAGAAAAAACAAACAAACAAACAAAAAAAAACCAAAAAGAGTGCAAGTTCTGAACCACATCCTATGACTTCTACATTGACATTACAATTATTAGTTTATATACAGCTGGGTTCAACACACCTTAAAATGGCTATAGATTACTATTCAGCTGTCTCGTGTCTATTTTAATTTTAGTATTTAGCAGTTCATAGCATTGAAACATGATTTTGCAGAACCCGGCTGTTTTTTGGGCAGTTTAACTCTATAACTGTAACAAGACATATGTCAACAGTTTAGGTGAATGGTTTTAGGAGGGGTGTGCAGAGAAATCTTCAATACCCTAGTGAGGAGTAACCCGTCTTCGTGTCCCACCCAGTGAGTTATAAGTGCATCCCCCCTGCCCATTTCCTGTTTCTAAGCTTTCCTTGCTGTTCTCCATCTATGCTAGGTTTTTTTGTTTGTTTATTTGTTTATTTGTTAGTTTGTTTTGAGGGATTTCTGGAGCAATCCTGATGGTCATTATGAGAGAGAGTGGGGACCCAAAGTCAGAACCAGGCAAGAACCAGAGAAAGCTCCTCTCCCTAGTCCCGAAGGAAGTTTACTATTTTGTTTCTGCAGACCGCTCAGTGCTCCTGGTTGTCGTTCTGATGACCTTGGATCCTGCAAGGCGGGGTATGGGCTTCTTCCATCCCATGTGGGAGATCCAAATGGAGATGGGTGACCTCAAAGTTCTCGGCCTCCAAAGGCACTCCAATTCCCCGTTGGTCTCCTTGGCGATTGGGATGTAGTCCTCGGAGCTCGTACTGATAGTCCTTGGTGAGGATCTAGGAGTCTTCAGGGTTGGGATACATTCCTCTTCCTGTCTGCCTGCTCCACTCTGGGGTCCCCCCCTGCTCTGTGCATATGACCTCCTGTTAAGAGGTTATTGGGATTGCTCCTGATTCCAGGGGCTTCATTTGAATCTCCCATGTGGGTGATAGGATCCAAATACTTGGCTATCTTCCACCACTTTCCCAGGAACATTAGAAGGGAATTGGATTGGAAGTGGAGCATCTAGAACTCAGTCACCCAAATGGAATGCCACTGTGGCAGGCAACTGCTTAACTTGTTATGCCACAACACCAGCCTCCACCCAAAAAAACTATCCTTGCTTTCCTGCAAAAAACAGAATGAAGAGCTTATCTAGATTAAATATTTCTAGTGCAGGAGTCTTTGTCATAGGTCCTTAATCTCTTGAAAGGCCTGAAGTTGTTTTTGTTTTTGTTGTTGTTGTTGTTCATTCAAATGAGTCAATGTCAGAACCCTTTAAGATCTCATATAAGATTTAGCTATTAACTTAAATTTTGAAATCTAGGTCCTGCAGAAACATTCCCAGAAATGTCCTCAGCTGCTTTTTTGTTTTGTTTTGTTTTATTCTGTTTGGTTTGGTTTAGTTTGGCAGTGGTGTCACTATATACAAATCAGCTTCCTTTTACTTTCTCGGGATTAGAACGTATCTCAAGTAGATTACTTCCTCTTTAGAAATCTGAGCTTTGATTGGAGAGACTTTTAAAAAGTTTAAATCCTGGACTCAGCATTGTGGGCACCATTCACCTCCCAGCTACTCCACTTCATTCAGATCCCTCCCTGTGTATCTGGAAAAGGAGTGAAATAAGCAAGTTCTTGGACCTCTGCAATCATGTAAGATACCTAAATGTAACCCCTGGCTCTTTACAGGGACTGCAAGTGCTTTCTATGGGTCTCCCATGTGGGTAAGGGGTCCCTAAGCTTTGCGCCTCCTGTGCTGCTATAAGCCAGAACCTGGATTGGAACATGAACCTGGAAAACATACCAGTACCTGTGAGGGATGCCACTGCTTGCCAGTTCTGGTTATAAAAGATGCTGATGTCAGTGAGAAATGGCTTGTTCTTTAAAAAGACCTTAATGGAAACAACACATGCTGCCCATCCAGGTATGCTCTGATATCTTGTGAGATTTTAGTGCCAAGTAAGTGGCTTTCAAATCAATTGGAAAATATTGTTGTGACATCAGAAGTTACCCATAGCTCTAAGAATGAGATGTTTATATGGGTTATAGAAGGTGTCTGTGTTTGAAACCCCATCAGTCCTCAGATAAGAGTGTGAGGGAATTAGAAATCCTCACCTCCCATTGGAGCTGAAAACAATCCCATTCCAGTATCCCCTCTTTTAAATTGAGAACAAAGGTGAGTGGTTCAGGTAGAGACAGTCTTTGTCACTCCCTGGTCTGACCCTGACATCAGTGGCCATTGGTTACAATGGGAGCCTGCTACATAGGCTGAGACACACATCGTACTACCGTTTCCTCCTCATCCCTGTTCCTGTTATTAAAAATCTGAAATGTTGTATTAAGCATCTGATTCCTAGGAATCTTTATGAAGCTTCCTCTGGATATCTATTGCTGAGTGGCTAGTCAAATGGGCACCAAATAGAACCCATCCTGCAGGAAGCTAGGTGATTGTGGGTACGTTTCTTTAGACTTTCTACCAGCCATCCCTGGAATAGGCTGGGTTTTTCTTTCCTGTGCTGTGTTACCTCCCTGACCTTATCATAATTTATAGGTTTGACAATACATTTCCTCATCCCAGTCAGTAAACAGGAAAACATGTGGTCTCAGTATTCAAATCCTTATGACCTCTGATAATTCTAGTCAGGTGCTGTTGGAACTGAAACTCTCATGACAGACCAGTCAGGCTGTTGAGCCATCAGAGAATAGTTTGGTTTTGGGCCTCAACCCAGATACATGCTTTCTCTCCTGGGGTGCAACAAGTGAGTAAGACTGTATAGGCCAGCCCAGGTCAAGTAAAAATCCATATAGTCAGGGCCTTAAACTCCTCAGTAAATTTGTTACAAACTAATGATACTTCCTTATTTTTGGTTATATTGACTTCAGTCACTTATGAAGAAAGGGATATATACTCTGTTCCAACATCTGCATTTGCCACTTTCTTCAGGCAACAGATCTTACTTGTGTTTGGCTGATAGTAGGCCCTACTACAAATGACTCCAATCAGGCAGTCTTTTGGTAGAGGGGGATAGGATGTGCTGTGGAACAGAGGCTATAGGCTAAAAGGAGATGAAGAAGAATTAGGTTTTGATAGTATAGGAAAGGATCTGGGAATTGCCTTAGCCACGGGACATGTTGAGCTCAGGATGGTGGAAGACCACCCAATAATAGGTCATCCACCATTCCTATCCTTTGCTTGTATCACTTGTCTTGAAGACAGCAGAGTATAATGCTCCCTGTTTGAGGCCTGAGAAAGCAATCGAGGACAGCCCAAAGCCTTGGGATCCTGCACCCATGTGGGAGACCTAGAGGAAGTTCCTGGCTCCTGGCTTCGGATCGGTGCAGTAGTGGCTATTGTGGTCACTTGGGGAGTGAATCATCGGATGGAAGATCTTCCTCTCAGTCTCTCTTCCTCTCTGTATATCTGACTTTGCAATAAAAATAAATAAATCTTTAAAAAAAAAAAGAGTGGGATTTTGAAATAGTACTATAAAGGCCTAAGTAAAAGGAACTTCTGACTCTTTTTGATGCCTCTGTTGAGGGGAGTCAAAATGTGAGATAGTGTTCAGGGTTAGAGTCATGTTCAGTGGCTATGTCTTTCCATTCTCGTTTGTGTCTTGGCCAGACAACTCTGCAAAAGAAAATAGTCTGGTGTTTGATTACAGTATCTAGCATAACAGTTTCTCAGTTATTAAGTAGGTATCCCAAGGGTAAGTCCATGGGGCTGGATGTAGTTACCCATACCTGAAAATCTCTTCATAATCAGCATGAGGCCAGTATTGCTGCAACACTTAGCTTGAACTTTGGAAAGCAGTGATGATCTGGCATTCCCAGGTCTTTTTGCGCCCCAGATTGGAACTGGTTTTGTATGTTGTTTGAGATTGGAATCTAGTTTCATTTTATTCATATGTGTGCCTAATATTCTCAGCATCGCTCACTTAAATGTACATAGTATTTCCTTTGATCTGCCATACCACCTCTATAGTCATGCATTAGACCTAGATATAATACAGTAGTGGTCAGTGGAGATCATGAGATATACATAACAGCTAATGTAACTTCTGATAAAGAACCCAGGGAGTAGAGGTGTTTACAACTTATCACAAAAGCTATGTTTATAGCTTTCCTTCCAAGATCAAAAGGGGAAAACAGGAAGTATGGTAAAAATCCAACAAAACAGAAAGCAAGAGACCTCCAAAATAGTGGTTAAATGAGTACCCTTGCATTGAAAATGTTGCACCTTTTTGAAAAGAAGTATTTTTAGGCTGGCTTGGTGGCATTGCTTGCAAAATCATCATCTGCAATGTGGGCATTGAATATGGACACCAGTTCATGTCCCAACTGCCCTCACTTTACTAATGGCCTAGGAAAAGTAGTAAAAGACAACCACAAAAGCAAGGATTGGGTGAGGCCAAAGCCAAGTGCCAGCAGTTTCATCTAGGTCTTCCATGTGGATGCAGAGACCCAGCACTTGGATCAGCTTCCACTGCTTTCCCTTGCACATTTTCAGGGAGCTATATTGAAAGTAGAACAGTCAGGAGTTACAACCAAATGATGCTCTGGAGTCCTAGGCAGCAATTGAACCCGCTATGTCACATTGCTGCCCATCTCCGACTACACTTAAAAATTGATTCTATAGAAAGCGTTATAGCAATAATACTTTAATTTTTGTTTTAACATTATTATTTTATACAGCTTTACCTTTCTTTCTTTAAGATTTTATTTATTATTGGAAAGTCAGATATATCGAGAGGAGGAGAGACAGAGAGGAAGATCTACAACTGCTGACTTACTCCACAAGTGACCACGATGGCCAGAGCCATGCTGATCCAAATCCGAAAGCCAGGAGCTTCTTCTGGGTCTCCCATGTGGGTGCAGGGTCCCAAGGCTTTGGGCTGTCCTCAGTTGTTTTCCCAGGGCACAAGTAGGGAGCTGGATGGGAAGTGGGGCTGCTGGGATTAGAACGGGTGCCCATATGCAGTAGCAGGAATTCAAGGCAAGGACTTTAGCTGCTAAACTACTATTCCAGGCCCTTACCTTTCATTTTTGAATACTCATTGAGTATCTGTTCTATGCAACATGATCATTAATATTAAAAGGAGGTATTACTTGTGTAATAAATATGAAGTAGAGGACAGTATGGCATTAAACTTGGGCCTCCATTGAAATGCCCACATACCATATTGGAATATCTGGTTTAACTATGACTACTCCATACTTCTGATCCAGCAGGTGCACTTGAGAAACAGCAGATGATGGCCCAAGAGCTTGAGTACTGCCACCCCTGTAGAAGACCAGGTGGAGTCCTGGCTGTTGGGTTCTGCCTGCCCTAGTCCTGAATATTGCAGGCGTCTGAGGAGTGAACCAGCAGGTAGAATACTGTGGGCTGATACTGTTGCACAGAGAGTTAAGTTTTTACTTGTGACATTAGATGCTGTATTTAAGCACTGATTCAAGTTGCAACTGCTCTGCTTCTGTTCCAGCTATCTGCTAATGTACCTGTGGAGGCAACCAAAGATGGTCCAAGTACTTAGACCTCTGCTACCCAGGTGGAAGATAAAAATGAAATCCTGGCTTCTGGTTTTGGCCTAGCCCCACACACCAGGCAGTGAAGCAGCAGATGGAAGATCTCTCTCTCTTTCTCTATCTTTCTCTCTCTCTCAATCTACATTTCAGATACAAAAATCATTTTTTAAAAAATGAGTTCTAGGGGAGGGGAGGGGGGAATCCCAGTGCCTGTAAAACTGTGTCTCATGATGCAATGTAATAAAAAATAAATAAATAAATAAAATTATTAAAAAAAAAAATAAAAAAAAAAAATGAGTTCTAGGACCAGTGTAGTAGCCTACTGGCTAAAATCCTTGCCTTTTATGTGCTGGGATCCCACATCGTTGCCAGTTCATGGCCCTGCTTCCCATCTTGTTCCCTACTTGAGGCCTGGGAAGGCAATGGAAGGTGACTCAAAACCTTGGGACCCTGCATTGGAGATCCAGAATAAGCCATTAGTTCCTAGCTTTGGATCAGCATAGCTCTGGCCATTGTGGCCACTTGAGTTGTGGATCAACATATATAAGATCTTTCTCTATATATCTGCTTCTCTCTGTAAATTGGCTTTTCCAATTAAAGAGAGAGAGGGAGGGAAGGAGGGTAGAAAGAAGGAAGCCTTGATCAACAAAATAGATGTAATTATAATATCTACTGTAGGAGGACATTGTGACCCTAGAAGGTCAGCAAGCACAGGATTACAGTTGATCGGACAATATGTGTATGAAAACAACTGAATGGGTGCCTTTTGTGTGACTGATTGGATATCCTTTGCGTGAGAACAACCGAATGACTACCTTTTGCATATCTGATGGGATATCATTTGTATAAGAGCAGTTGAGTGGAAAGTATGTGTATGAGAACACTTGGTGGAATATACAAGATAAAAGGAGTTCCAAACAAAAGCATAGAAACAGTTCACGGGTTTGTTGATGAGCTCAATACCTCCATCCTAATCCTCTGTGACCCTCGGTGTATAAAGTCTTTTGCCTCTAATAAATTTCGGCTATTGATCATCAGTCAATAGTCCATGCATGTTATTATCGGCTCTGTGCACCAAGTCCATTGCTGCAGGACAGCAATAAGATGTGAAAAATAAATGAAATTATATTGAGCATTCCTTAAGTGCTCAATGTAAGCTATTCTTACCATATGGTATATGTAGTTTCCTAGTTTCTAGGCATAGGAAGCTGAAACAGATCATTAAACTCCAAGAGCTTTAAGTGTGGTATTCTCAAGCCTAGATTCACCTTCCATCTCATTGGAAATCACAGTAAATACACACAGCCACAATGTTACTATGATCCAATCAAAATTGCGATAAGCCATTTATGGTTTTGAAATGTTATTCAGCATTAAACTATACCCTGAGGCTGAAATTGCAGTCAAAACTAATTTGCCTATTTTATGATTAATATTATATTCAGAAAGAATGAATATAGGAGCATACAGTTGGAGACCCCAAGAGAACATATAAATGATCAAGCACATCATGGACAGTTTTCTTGGGGAGATGAGATGTGGTAAGAATGAGTGTGATGCCAAGTGGAGCAGGCTAACTGGAGCTGCTTGGTCGTGTGAATGTGGAAATGGATTCACACCATGTGTGACTTACAGATCTGGCTGAGAGTTTTGTCATTATCCTGTAACACTCAGGACATGACTAAGGTTTTCAAGTGAGATAATGTGATAGAAGAGAGTATTTTAAATTTTTCTCCACACAAAGAAGTTGCAGATGTTTATATTGGTTTCAGAGCTATGCCTAAGCTCTAAAGGAAAGTCTTTGGTAGCACACTATACCTTTAAATCTCATTTTCTTCTTTAATGTTTAAATGTAACGTATTTGAGAGATTTTATTTAATAGGAAAGTTTTATTTAGTAGGAATGTTGGCTATGACAGTGCAAAGCTACATAGATAAATATGAAAGGTTTCAGGAAAAAGAGGATTTAAGATTGTAGGCCTTGTGAGGAGTGATTTGAACATCCCATCTTGGATCCTGTGCCATTTCCTGTTCCTCACAGCTCACAAAATTCAAGCTGTTCTAGTTATCCACCAATCAGATGTAACTTGGCGCCTAACCTGAGAATACCCACTTCCCAATCTCTGACCCCTCCCCCTAGTCTCTACCCACCTACCTGTGCCTAGATAATCTCAGTCCTCAGTCCCTGGGGGCAGAGCACACAGCCCACACAGCCCACACAGCCCTTCCCTTCTCCTTCCCAGTCTCTCTTCCCTTCCCTTCTTATCTACCTCTTCCCCATCCCCCTCCATCTTGTCCCTGGTAACCCCTATCCTGCCACCATGGCATCCCCCTCCAACCCTGCTTCCATTTCTTCCCTACTGGAAAAAAGGACCTACTAAGCACCTTACTGCGTCTGGGATTTGGGCTTGTGGTAAACTAATACTGAAAAGAGGACTTGGTGCGGAAATTAGCTGGGCGTAACAATGTAAGAACTTTAAGAATTTTTTAAGTGTACTTATAACCTAACAGGGCTCAGTCTTCAATTGTACTAGAAGTTTAAAGGTAAATTATATATCAAGGTTCAGAACAAAATTTAAATAAGAATTCAAGTCCTTGCAAGTTTATAAATTGTCTGGTATGTTTGTAACTACGATGGTATTATGTGGCCAAAGCGCAAGGGACTTGAGGATGTGTATTTATGGACTGATTCCCCACAGATAACTGCACTGTTCTGGAATGCTATTGCTGTGTCAATGGCTGTAGACTTATTGTTTTAAAATTTTTCCATCTTTCAACCTAATTAGCTTAGAATGTCTCTAACGTGATTTGCAAAGAATTTTATATTTATATTTTGCAATCAGCATTCAACTGGCAGACAGGTTTGAGACATGCACTACAATGTGTAAATATTTTGCAAGATAGTAAATAGTTCCTTCTAGTCTAAATGTTTTATGATTGCCTGTTCTCTGCTAATTGGTCATGGATTGAAATTCCCCATTGTTTAATTTTTTTTTAATTTGTGGGAGATTTTTATAAATAAGTGTGTGGAGCTTCATATCACAGCTGTTGTCATTTAAAGTTTGGACAACATCATTACAAATGAAGCCCTGCTGTGAAATCAAAATCAAAAGACATCTTGGCATCCCAAACATTTCCTTGGGAGATTACAGCTCAAGTCTGCCTAACTTTATTGCCTTGGGCCTCATGACAGTCTTCAGAAACATGCAAGGCATTTCTGCTAAAGAAATTCAGATGTGTGAGGAAGCAGATGACATTCCTGCACATAGCAGCTTCCTAAGGGGATGGAGAGTAAGCCAGGAAGAAAAAGATGATTCACACTTTTTGCTGTGTTCTAGAATTATCTGATAAACTCCAAGGAGATGTGATAGAGACCATGCCAAGGATACCACACAGGCAAAAGTTTGATTTTTTGCTATCTGGCCTAATTATATTTTAACAAAATCTTAAACATGACTCCAAAGACTGTCTTCAAAATCACCTTTCAATTGTTTTTCCAATTCCCTTTGACGAATGTTCCCATTGGCTGTTCTTTCTTTTTGCCCTCTGTTACAGCAATCTGGGGCAGTAAAGTAGCAAGTGGAAGATATTTATTCATCCACTCTCTCAGCCCTTTTAGTCTCTCTGCCTTTTCAAATAAATCTTTACGTTTTTATTTCATGAGTGTATGTTTAGATACACCCACATATTTATTACTTAGTGTACTCTGTTATCTTATATCTCAGACTTTCTGTCTGATGCCCTAGGTGGCAGTAAGGACCCCTGATTTCTAGTAGTCCTCCTAAGGAACTTTGTACCTTAAATAAGTGTTGGGCCTTGTCTCCTATCCCTTGAATTCAAGGGATATTCCTATGTGTATGTATTTGTGCTTTTTGCATATTAGAGAGGATATATAATATTTGTCCTGTTGGGACTGGCTTCTTTGAGTAAGCATAATGATTTCTAGCTGGGATCATTTTGTTCATTATCTTTACGGCTGAGTAGTATTCCTTAGTGTGAATGTACCAGTTTATTTATGCAGCTGTATGGTCTAACCCTGCCTTAGAAATGGAGACTATACTCACCACCAGTTGCATCTCACCCAGAAAGCTTACTGTGCTAGGGCTCTTTCTTCTTCATCTTGCTCTGTTGGCATTTCCCTTTTGGTGTTCTTGAACCATCCTAATTGTTACATTACAAAAAGGATATATCAAATCATAATCTTCTGGTTTATACCAGTTAAAATTTATTAGATTCATGAAATTACTGAGTAATGTACGGTTGTAATTCCTCAAGTGCTATTTTATTTTCTTATAGCTGTGCACTTTTACTTTAGAGACTTTTGTTTTACTTGAACACCGGTACCTTAATCATATCAGAAGTTGCTGGTCATTTCTTCCGCTTCTTGACTTTTTCTGTTTATTGAATGTTCTCCAAAGTATTCAACATTACTGGTCATTCTCTCCTCTGACATCTGTGGTATTGCTCTATCCTAATTCTTCATCATTTTGATTTCCCTTATTCTCTGCATAAGTCTGTGTCTTTCCCAAGTTTCCTTCTCTTTTCATTACTCTGTCTCCTTGCATTCATCCCTTTATTAGTTCAGTTACTCATTTGTCCAATAAATATTACTGAATGTTATAAATTAATTAGGAGTATTATTTTTAGTGTAGGAATATTGAGCCTTTAACTTATTTTCAATTGGATCCCAGAATATAAGCTATCTAAAAATGATTTTTTATTACAGAAATTTGTCTTATAACCAAATTTGTTTCAGTACTCCAGTATTCAATGCAAAATGTGTTTCTCATTTTTTAAAAAAGATTAATTTGTTTTTATTGGAAAGTCAGATATACAGAGAGACAAGGGGAGACTAAGATGCTCTGTTCCTCAGTTCACGCCCCACCTGGCCGCTATGGCCAGACCTGAGTTGATCCAAAGCTCAGGAGCCTGGAGTCTCTCCTAGGTCTCCCACATGGGTGCAGCGTCCCAAGGCCTTAGGCTGTCCTCCATTGCTTTCCCAGGCCACAAGCAAGGAGCTGGAAGGGAAGTGGAGCAGCCAGGACATGAACCAGTGCCCTTGTGGGATCCCAGCACATGCAAGGCAAGGATGTTAGCCAATAGGTTACCATGCCAGGCCCTTCATTTTATTTCTTATGAAGTTTGTTTATTTCAAATGCATAGTTACAAGGAGAGAAAAATAGAGAGAAAGAGATCTACTATTCACCAGGGTACTTCCCAAATGACTGCTGCTACCAGGGTTGGGCCAGGTGAAAATCAAGAGTCTGGAACTCCATCCAGGTCTCCCCCATGAGTGGCAAGGTTCCAGGTATTAATACCATCTTCCACTGTCTTACCAGGCACATTACCAGGAGCTGGGTCAAAAGTGGAGCAGCCAAGACTCTAGTCAGTACCCACATGGAATGCCAGCATCATAGGCAGTTGCTTAACTGGCTACACTACAACACTGGCCTCAAAAAGTAGTTTTTCAAAACCAACCAAGTATGAAATTCACAACACCAGATGTACTCATTGCTAGACAAGACATATGGCCACCATAAAGTAACCAGCCACCTCTAAGTCATGATTTGAGAAAGTATCTTATTTTTTACCCATCTGGATAGAACAACACTGTCACATCCCCACCGCCTACCCTGACAAGCCCCAATGGTATTTTTAAATAAGCCAAAGTTTTCTATGGTTTATTCACACTTTCTTGTCAAATTCTTCCTTCTCTTTTTTAGAGCCTTTTCCCTAGCACTTACTATACTGTTCTGTTCAGGTGTGTTTTCCCTACCCTTACACTCCAAAATTCGTGCCAGCAGCTCAAAAACTTCTTATCTCCTACCTCATGGACAGGAAGAAAGCAATTTAGGTTTGCAGTTTCTACGTCTCCAAAGGAAAAAACGATGGTGTCAGGTAGATAAATCTAGATTGCATTCATTGCTGTGTGGTTGACTGCAAATATTTTTTTTTAAAGATTTATTTTTATTAATTTTTTTTATTGGAAAGGCAGATATACAGAGAGGAAGATCTTCCGTCCAATGATTCACTCCCCAAGTAAGCGCAACAGCCGATACTATGCCGATCCGAAGCCAAAAGACTCTTCCGGGTCTCCCACGTGGGTTCAGCATCCCAAGGCTTTGGGCCGTCCTCAACTGCTTTCCCGGGCCACAGGCAGGGAGCTGGAAGGGAAGCGGGGCTGCTGGGATAGAACCGGCACCCATATGGGATCCAGGGGCGTGCAAGGCAAGGACCTTAACCACTTGCGCCACCACGCCAGGCCCTGCAAATATTTTTTTTCTCCTGTCATCAGGATAGTAGAGAATTGAATAACTCTTTAAAAAAAATCAATTCTCAGAAATGTGACTAATTGATGGGTGAGGAATTTGCGTTTTGATAGTGATAGCTACTTTTTAAAAAAAGATTTATTTTCATTTGAAAGGCAGAGCTATAGACAAGAGAGAGAGAAAGAGATCTTACATCTTTTGATTTACTCTCCAAATGGCTGCAACAGCCAGAGCTGAGCAGATCTGAAGCCGAGAACTTCTTCCAGGACTCTCACATAGGTGGGGAAGCCCAAGGACTTGGGCCATCCTCCAGTACTTTCCCAGATTATAAGCAAGGAGCTGGATCAGAAGAGCAGCTGGGACATAAACTGGTGCCCATATGGGATGCTGGAGCTGCAGGACAGGCTTAGTTTACTACATGTGGCACTGGCCGCCAATAGCTGCTTCTGTTTACAATTGGGATGTAACCTTCGTTTTCCTTGGTCTCTATCCCAGGTCCTAGCTTCCCTGTAGCGCATATTGTACCCCTTTGCCAAAGGAAAGACTGGATAGTCTGTGAATCCATACAGCATAATGTCTTCAGGGTCCATCCATGTTACAGCACATGTCATATTTTCTTTTCTTTTTAAGGCAATAATTCTCTGATGTGTGTACATTTGGATGCAACAGTATACATACCACATTTTGTTTATTCATTCAGGTTGTATAGGGGAGAGTGAGATTCTCTCTGTCATTCCTTAGTTCCTTAGATAGGCTCTTTGCCTACCTGCATCAAGAAACCCAGTTAATACAAGAACTGATTTAGAAAAGAAAAGCATGGAAGCTCTAATACATTTACACGTGCATACCTATGTTCACAAGAGAATGAATAGATCTGTAAAGGAATGGCAGGACAAATGGATCTCTGGACTAAGACTTAAATACTAGGAACGTTACTAAGCTGTGTGTGGGGCTAAAAAAGCTTGCAGAGGGTAAAGATTATTTCGAAGAGTTTGTTTATTCAGGTTGCTTGCAATCCCAAATAACGGTCTCTAGTGACCAAAGCTATTTCACAGCATTAGCATGTGCAGGATGTCCTCCTGAAAGAATCGTTTTGGCTTGCAGCATGTAGGAAAAGACAGATCAGAGGCCTTTCCTGCGGTGAAAGTTCCTCAAGTGATTTCAGCTCAGAATAATCCATCTACTAGTTCAGCATATTTGGGGTGGTATTTACTTAACTTTTACCTTTTGCTTTTATGAGTAATGGAACTGTGAACATGAATATACAAACTTCTGTTTGTTCTCTGTTTGGATTCATATCAGACGTAGAATAGCTGGAGCACATTGTTATCCAATTTTTCTATTTATTATGGTTTCTAATTTGATTTAAGAATTATTTTTTTGAGGAACTGCCATAGCAGCTACATAATTTTATATTCCCACTGAGATGTTCTCCTTTTCCTGGAAGTAGCATAACTTGTTGGCATGTTATATGAACATTATATATCACATTGCTCTTTGCTATGGTTATATTAATATTATGTATATTTTTCTGTCCCGTAGTTCTAAATGGTGTTCTCTGTGTAGGTTGGAACCACTGAGACTTCCTCTCCTCCTCCTCAAGGACATTTTACTCTAAGTGTTATCATCAGTGATAGATCTTGACTGGTTAACTGGGTACCCTTTTAAAGTAACACTAAAGTAGAAGAAAATTTAAAGCTATTTATCATAGATTTGGTGACATGCACTAAAACTCTTTCCAAAAGAATTTTTGTTGTGAACTGCATAACTTGTAACACTTTTGGCAGAGCGGAAAAGTAGAAGCAACTGCTCACTGATGGCATACGCAAATGATGTTCTTATCAAATGTATTTCTTACTTATCTCTAAAAGAATGTGCTGAGGGACATTATTTTTTTCTTTTTCATACTTGTCAAACTATGCTTAGTGATAATTTAGAACCTCAGAGATCAGTAAACAATGTATCCCATATTTTGATTTCTATGTGCTTGTGATTTGTGGTAAATATCCTAATAAAGCTGTTTTGTCTTTATTTTGTTTAAGGATTGTTCAAGTTTAGAAGAATATAACATTGCTGCAGCATTACTCCCTTTGACCAGTGCTTTCTATAGGGTGAGTTGCATTGATCTTTGTGTAGGCCTGTCATGAGACATTTGTTCACTTTGCTTTTCATAGAACTGCTGGAATCCTGTCCTCTTAGTATGCTCAAGGCATATCTATGGTTCTGTTATAACATTTATTACAAGCCATGTATTGGAAATATAGTGCAAAACACCAAATTATCTGCTAAGCAAGGACTCCCACCCATTTAATCTCTACTTTTTCCTAATATCTTATAACATTCAAAGTTATGTATTGATTTGTTTATGTGTTTGATTTTTCCCCTACCACAAAGAGTAAATTCAGTAAGGCTAACATATTGTCTGTTTCATTTACTGGTTATGTCCTAGTGCCACTAAATATGTATTTATTGAGTGAACAAATAAATTGGTGAGTAAATGCTGCCAATGGAAATGGAAATTAGAGGTTTTTACTTCATTAGAAATTTCTATGAGCCATTTTAGAATTTTCTGTACTGTTCAGTAGTTTTCAAAATTCTGTAAGCATTATAGCTCTCCTAGATATACTTCATCATAAATGGTTGAAATTTTAGGACAAACAAATCCAGCAAATTCTCTATTCTCTCTCTCCCTGTGAAGGATTTGTAAAGAATTAGGTAACCACACTTTGAACAGTGCTCTTAATCCATCTTTCTGAAATGTGTAGTAGCAAACAATAAATGCATGGCAACAGGCTGACTCACTGCTGAGCCACACACATAGCTGGTCCAGGATGCAGTACATTAACAGGATTGCTGACATGCTGTGCTAGTTCTCTGTGTTACATAAAACTTCATACAGCAACATTTTATGAGTATGTTTGCAGATTTAAATATTTGTGTTGGTTTTGGAGTGAGTCAAAGCTAGGAACCAGAAGCCACATCAGTAAATTAGACAGGGAAATTTTAGTAGAAGGAGCTATTAGTAATAGCAGAGAATTGACTACTGGGAGGTACAGAGAATTCTAAAAAAACACAAAGATTGAATATGTAAGGAATTGCTGTTAGCTCCAGAGCTCAATGAGAGTACTTAAGAAAAAACCATACTTGGCCAAGGACCCCTCCCAAGATCTAGGCTGATTCAGTTCCTGTTGAAGATCTTACTGTGGCCACCAAAGGCATGGAGTTCACCAGGGTGCCACAGACTTAAACTGACAATCAGGAAACTGCCTGCTCAGGTGTGGGCAATGCTTCCTGGGAAGCCACCTGCAAGGACGTATCTGGTGTCAAGCGTGCTGGTAAAACCACCAGCTGGGGTGTCGGGATAAGAAGTACATCTGGGTCTCCCACATGCTACTAGCAGGTCTATGTCACAGGTACAGTGCACAATCTCCCATGCACTGAAGAAATAGATTTTACATTTTGATCTGTATTGTTTTATAGTATTTTGATGTCTTGATTGCTAAATTCATTAACTAACTTATCCAGCAATAAATAATTTTTTTAGACCTAAGTATTATTTACATCTCAGAATATAAAAAACCAGAGCAAGTAAAATCAGGGTGATACAGTAGGAAAAATTTGTTGAACACTAGCTGAAAAAACATCACTTGTGTAAACCTGACTCCCCTCATCAGTCAGAAGCAGAGAATGAACATTAAAGCATGGTGAGCCATGGAATTTCCTGAACAATCTCCTACACAGTAACCATCCTGCCACATCTAGTCTCCAACAGTAATCCTTCCTACAATGTCTGCTCCCAAAATATGCAAATTAAAATCTACTGACCTGCATTTCTGAGAGACATGATATTTCTTGTACTAGTCAGTTTGCCTAATAGAGCATGATGAAGAGCAGAGACCAAGAGGAAGGTGATAGGAATAACTTAAAAAGTTATTTACTGGATTTTCACTATATACAAGACTTGCAGAACCTGATCCAACTCAGTGTGGTGCTATCCCCACTGCAAGGTGAAGGAAATGTGATTCATAAGAGATCTATGCCCCTTAGCTAGCAAGTGATATAGCCAGGATTCAAATTCAGTTCTCTCTAAATCCAAAGTTCATGTTATTTAGTTCTAACCCCAAAATCTATACAACATATTTCTGGGAATTTTTGTTGTTTTTATTTAGACACAATGAATTGGCATCACTTCTTCATTTCTTCAGCCAGTTATGTTTGTCTATCCAACAAGGTTCATTTTTAAAAGTTCATTTTTTAAAAAATAATTTAATTTATTTTTTTTTTCATCTAAAAGACACACATATAAAAACAGAGGCAGGTCTCTTATCTATTGCTTCACTTACTCGTGCAATGTCTGCAACAGATAGGGCTGGGATAGGCTGAAGCCAGAAGGCCAGTCTCCCAGCATGGGTGGCAGGGACCCAGCTATTTGAACCATCACCAGAGTGCACGTTAGTAGGGTGCTGGAATTGAAGCAAACCCAGGGCTCAAACCCGGGAACTCTGATGCATACATCTTAAAAGCTACATCTGTGTTAGTTCACTCAGCTAGCTAATGCTCCACCTCCAAGCACGACATTCCATATGGGCACTAGTTCGTGTCCCCAGCTGAGGACAGCCCGGTGCCTTGTGCCCCTGCATCTGCGTGGGAATCCCCAAAGAAGCCCGTAGCCACCTGCTTTGGATTGGCTCAGCTCCGGGCATCATGGTCTTTTGGAGAGTAAGCCTTCTCTCTGTAAATCTGCCTTTCCAATAAAAATAAGTAATAAATTTTAAAAAAAAAAACTACCCCCAGCAAAGATATTTTGTCCTCAAAGGGGCAATGTCTGCAAATACAAACTAAGTTATGATTTAAATAATTGTCAGATATTATTATTTATAAATTTTCAATTTCCACATATTTCTGATAGAAGACATACTAAATATTCAAAATGACACCAAGTACATGCTTATGTTTCTCTGATGATTGTGGTGAAAATGAGGAAGAGGTAGGTATATTTAGTTTTTCTAAAGAACAGACATACTTTTGTTTTTTTCTGGTTTAGAAGTTGCTCAAATACTGGCTTTTCCTCTTGGGCAAGAATATAGACCTAATTGTCTTACTATGACATGACTATCTGTAAGTAATTTTAACTGATGGGATCCAAATAAACCTGTTCTTCTGTTATCAAGATTGTTGATACTATGTTTTCTGTGCATAGTATGATATAAGCATTCCATGAGTCATTATTTCTAAATGATACATTTTTAAAAGAATGATTCATTGATTGTAAGTTGCATTTAGAGAGTGCAGGAGAAACAGAGAGAGATGTTTCATCTACTGGTTCACTCCCCAAATGGCCACAACAGCCAGAGCTAAACTGATCCAAAGTTGGGAGCTAAGAGCTTTTTACACATCTGCCAAACATGGTACGGGATCCCAAGGATAGGAGCCATCCTCCACTGCATTCCCATTGCTGTAAGCAGGGAACCAGATCGGAAGTGGAGCAGCTAGGACTGGAACTGGCGCCCACATAGGATACTGGCACTGCAAAGTAAAAGATTAACAATCCCTGATAAAAATCTTCAGAACAGGAAAAGAATTTTGTTTTTCTCAGACTTAGTTATTTAGAAGCATTGCATTTCCTACAGCAAGTCCCAAGGGATTTGATTTTTTGAGGGGGAAAAAGAAACATAGAGGTAGGAGGGTAATAAGACTCTTTTTTTCTGTTATAAAATCAAACATTACAACTCAAAAATAAGTTAGAAAACGTTTGAGAGTAAAAATGAACATCAACACGGGCTGAATCCAAATTTGGAGGAAGTGTGAATGTGTTTATTACGGGAGATGCCTCCAGCACAGAATCAGTTTATGATGGCCAGAGAATTAATGTCTTGCTTTGGTTTCCTCCCTTCACTTTCATCTTGTTCTTTGTGAAGAGTTAGCATTCCTTCCTCCTGCGTTTCAGCACAGCCTCCATCTCTCCTTGCTTCTTACTCTTTACTGGGATTTGTTGTTTTCTAGCATGCCTGGAAAACCACTGCTGCTGAGAAATTTAATTACTATAATTAGTTTGTAAATATTGTTTATTAGTTTATAGTCAAATATTTAAAATACTGATATAAGAAAACTGCAAAAATTTACCCAATAACCCTACCACCAGTATTATTGCTGTTTCTCAGTGTATAGTTAGTGTTTCTATTTTAACTAAATTTATTATTTATTTTTATTGACGTTAGATTTTTCTGAATATTCTCACTTCTTTCATGTGATGGCCGAAGTTTTGGGCTCCTTTGTTTATTCTTCAGAATACAAGATCAACTACTAGGGCTCTGGGTCTTTCTTTATTCCCCCGCAAAAAACAAAACCAAACCAAAAATAACTTCTAACATTCAGTTCAGGAGATACTGAACTACTCTCGCTTCCCAAATGTTAGAAATATAAGGCTGGGGTCTCTCTCTCCCTTCCCTGCTCACCTGGTTCCTTCGCAAACAAACTTTTCTGTCTGGGGAAAAAAAAGAAGGGAAAGGATGAGCAAACCAAGGAATGCAAATGCTTGCACAAAAGGCAAAGTAGTAAACCATGTTACTGTGTCAATGAATTAAATCTCATATAATTGAGAATTTTAAGAATACACTAATTCCTAGTGAACCAATGACCACAGAGTAATTGTGAAATTGTGCCCCTGAAAAATAATGTACATTTGTCCTGGGACAAAGTGAAGAGTGACTGAAGGGTAGAAAGACAAATGTTATAGGCAGAGAAAACACCACAAATAGCTGAAATCTGAAACTTCCGACTGAAACTTCTAAGTATACTTACACTTGTAAATTAAAGAAATAGCCGCCTCTTAGTTGCCTTGCCACTTTCAACTTTGCCTACTGCTTTGTGTTATCAACACAGCTACCAGAATCAGCAAGTCCAAATAAGCATTTGGCCTGGTGTCTAAGACCAAGATCAAGATGCCTTAGTTCAGTAACCACACTCACTCATCCTGAGAAGCAGCAGTGATGGCTCAGGAATCTGGGTCCCTACTGCCCACATGGGAGGCATCCTAGTTTGAATGCCTGGCTGTAGCCTGCCCTGATCTGGTGTAGCTACCCCATTGCAGGAATTTGGAGAGCAAATAACAGAAGGAAGCTCTGTTTGTCTCTGCTTCTCAAAACAAACAAAAACAAAGAAAAGGAGAAAAAGAGGAGAAAGAAAGAGATGAGGGGAGGGAAGGGAGAAGAAAAGGAGACAAAAGGGAAAGGGAAAGAAAAAAGGGAAACTAAGACCTTAGTCATGTTATTTGTTTAAAACCCTCCAATTGCTTTACAATCTACTTAAAGACACTTTCCTAAATTGAATCCATGACTGTGTCCTCCATTTCTGTCGTGTCACTGGATAAATGTCACTGACTTAAAGTGTTAGCCGTCACTCTCCAGCACTGACGTGTGTGTCCACATCTCTTGTATGACCTTACTTGTTGTTAGTTTTGTGTGTGTGTGCCACTAGGATGTAGATTCCATGAAGGCAAGACATTTTAGTTTGCTGAAAAATCCTTATCTCCTGTATTATACCTGATACATAATTAGCAGTCAGTAATGAATAAAGTTAACAAAATGATAAAAATACAATACGGAAAATCACCAAAGCCAAAAACGATTTTGAAAAGGCTGATGTAATCTAGACTTCACACTTCAGTTTCTGTCTTTGAAGGTTTATTTAAAAGACAGAGTGACAGAGAGGAAGAGACAGAAGTCTTTCAACTCCTGATTTATCTCCCAGATGTTTACAACAACCACGGCCAGGCTAGAGCAAAGCTAGGAGCCAAGAACTCCACAGGGATCTCTCATCTGGGTGTGGGGCCATCCTCTACTGCCTTCACAGGCACAGTAGCAGGAAGTTGGATCAGAAACAGTGGATCCAGGACGCAAACCAGTGTTCTGATCAAGGAGGCAGGTGTTCCAAGTGGCAGTTTCACCGCAGTACTCACCCTTCACACTCCATTGTTTTGTTTTGTTTTGTTTTGTTTTTTAATGCCAGAACTCATCCCTCTAACTATTACATTAATACACAGCATCCTTCTGCCTTGGAGAAGTTTGCCATGTAGTGAGTTGACATTAGAGTCATTTCCTAGAACTTAATTAGCTCTGTGTCCTTGGGAATGTTATGTTTTACTTTTCTGTGCCACAATGTCTTTAATGAAGACGATAATGATATTTACTTTCTAGGATTTTTCTGAGTATAAAGTGTGATAATACACGTTTTTGATTCTTAGTGCCCAGTACATAATAAGTACAATAATGTTAGTGCTGCTGATGTTTCATTGTTGTTGCACCGTGTCTCCTGCTTTTCCTTTTGTCAGGCCTATCTCAGTTCCCTCACAAAATGCAATGAATATGATAAAGCCCAATCAGAAATCATATAGGTAGACATTCTAGTTGTTTGACAAAAGAATCAACACACAAGCCAACTGTTCAGTTAATTCTGACTGGTGCTGCTGATTTTTGACGATAATGGCAAATGAATAATGGGCAGAGGCTGTAAGAAGAACATCATGTTCTTATGGCAAGAATACTAGAATATCTTCCAGAAGCTCTGTGAGAGCCCTCTCCCTGTGCACACCAAATTCTACTTAGGCTGTGCACTGCCTACTGAAAGATTTTATGATGATAACAAACTGAAAAACAAATGAAATCTTTTCCTCCCTAAAGTTGTCAATATTAATATAGGTGTTTAGAAGTGGACAGTCACTAAATATTTGACAGTTTATGGCAAAAGAGCTCCCAAAGCTCTGGTCGGTCCAGCTGCTGTTCTTCCTGTACTCTTCAACAAATTACAAACTCAGATGCTTAAGGGAGCCAGAAAAATAACATAAATAATTGGAGTGGAAATATGCAGCACCAGAGAATGCTTGCTTCATGTTAAAGGAGTATCTGCCATCTAGTTCCAGTTCTTTGTTTTCAGCCAAAAATGTGGACACAATCTTATCACCACTTCCTATTTTAAAAAGATTTCCTAATTGATTATTCCTAATAATTTGCTGCCAGGACTTATTTTTTTTTAGTTGAAGCATTTTTTTAATCTTGAATTTCATGGTACAATTTCATAGGGTCTGGGATTTACCCACCCACCTCCATATTACCACCCCCCCAACTAATTTTCCCCTTATTATTACAGTAGTGTAATTCTTCATAAGCAGTGATAAATCCATCAGTCTGTTATTTAAGTGTGCACCAACATTGTTGGTATAGAAAATCTCAGACAGCCCAGCATCCCATTGTCTCTAGATATGTCAGACAATTTCATTGAGAGTCTATCTTTGCTTTGGAAATGGGGAATGCATATTGCATTGTATCTTCACATCTAAATATGACAGTCTGTATTATGCCATCACTATACATTCCCTTAAATGAGAAGCCACAAAACAAAGCCAGCAACAGGTATGAAGTTAAAACAAAAAATTTACAGCACCATGGAGTTGAAAAACGTGCCACTGATGAACCAACACATGCTTGAAGAAAGGAAAACACAGAAGCCTCTTGGATAAAATCAGGGCACCGTGCAATCCGTGAGCCAGCAATGAATTTGACAAGAGAGAAGAAACTATTTGGAAGAAGTGAAAATGAAACAAAAACATCAAAGCACATGGGATGCAGCAAAAATAGTATGCCTGAATCAGAAAGAAAATATGAATTTTGTCCTTTTGGAATTGACTTTTTTCACTGAGCATAATGGTCTCTAATTGGGACCATCTAGTAGCAAATGGTATGATTTCATTTTCAATAATGGCTGAAATAATATTCCATGGAGTAGATGTACCACAGTTTCTTTAACCACTCTTCTTTGGATGGGCATCTGGATTATTTCCGTGTCTTGCTAATATAGATTGTACTTGGTGCTTGGACTTCTGTGTATATCTCTCCAGAAAGTACTGATTATTGTAAAATTTTGACTTAAAAGATAGACCCATCAAAAATATAAATTTGAGTAATCACCTACAGAGAGGTGATTACCAATTTTTGTAGGGAGAAAAAAAGAATAAAGGTCGAACACTTGTAAGCATTTCAGAATGGGGCCAGCATTGTGGGGCAGCAGATTAAATCACAACCATACTGGCATTCCATTTGAGTGCTAGTTGAGTCCTGGCTGCTCTATTTCCAATCAAACTCTGCTCACGTGCCTAGAAAAGTAGTAGAAGATAGCCCAAATACTTGGGCCACTTCCATTCATGTTAAAGACCAGGACAGAACCCCAGGCTTCTGAGTTTGGCCTGGCCTGGCCTGGCACTTGCCATTGCAGTCATTTGGGAAATGAACGAGAAGATGTAAGATCTTTTTGACTCTGTTTCTCTTTCTGTAGCTCTGCTTTTCAAATAAATAAAATAACAAATCTTTTAAAAAGGAGAAAATAATAAGGGGAAAAAGACTGAAAAGCAAGACAGCACAAGAGGAGCATATAGGAAAAATCAAATGAAGTTGCAAAATTCCTTCTCTGGGGAATTGGCACCATGCTGTAGTAGGCTAAGCTCCCCAATGGGCACCAGTTCGAGTCCAGCTGCTCCACTTCTAATCTAACTCACTACTTATGGTCTGGGAAAGCAGATAAAGATGGCTCAGGTACGTGGGCCCCTGCAACCACGGGGGAGACCTTGGGAAGGCTCCTGACTCCTGGTTCCGGATCAGCTCCCGTCTGGAGAGTGAAGCAGCAGTGATGTCCCTCCCTCTCTCTCCTTCTCTTTAACAATACTCTTCAAATAAAACTAAAAAAATTTTTTTAATTCTTTGAAATAAAAGTTGCAGTTTCAATTCAAGCATTCTTTTAGTAGATTACGTAGCACCATTAAAAATAAATATTTTGGGAAGAAAGCAAATATAATTACATAATTATGAACTGAAGTTAGACTCTAATTTACTGTTCATTAGCATGGAATTTCTTTATTCCGTTGACCTGTCCAAGTACATTTTCTTTTTAGAAGATTGAGGCAGGTAGATAAAACGATTATAAGTCTGACATAATCCTGGATTGAGAGAACAGCAGAAGGAGAGGACAAAGGCAGCCGTGAAGGATGGAGGTGTACATCCAGTAACAAGTCACACAGGAAGATGGGGACTGGGCTGTCCAAGGTGTCCCATGCCATGTGGGGTTCAGTTCCAGTTATGCCTCAGCCTCGGTATACCTGGCAGTTGGGTCCTGTTGCTGGAGGATTTTAAGATGGTCATATGATTCCTTAATGCAGATTTTAAAATAAAGTGTTTAACAGGATAGCTTAATGAAAAGATGAGGGAAATTTTGTTTTACTTTATTTTGATGTTTTATTTATTTTGTTATTTTTAGGCAAAACCAAAGAGAGCTCTCATCTGCTGTCTTAGATCACTTATTGCTCTATATAGGATTTTTATTTATTTATTTATTTTGATTAGGAAGCCAGATTTGCAGAGAGGAGAAACAGATAGATCTTCCATCCACTGGTTCTCTCCCTAAGTGGCTACTATGGCCAGAGCTGAGCCAATCCAAAGCCAGGATCCAGGTGCTTCTTCAGGGTCTCCCACATGGGTGCAGAGTCCCAAGGCTTTGGGCTGTCTTCAACTACTTTCCCAAGCCACAAGCAGGGAGCTGCAGTGGAGTAGCCAAGAAACAAACTGGCACCCGTAAGGGATCCTGGCATGTGCAAGGCGAAGATTTAGTCACTGAGCCATCATACTGGACCCTCCACATGAGGATTTTGGAAAAGTTTGTGGACAAATAGAATTAAAAGATACCTTTTGTGTAGAAAAATTTGAAATCCATGTATAACTTCATAATAGCATTTTGGATGAGGTTTTTGAAAACCCCTCCCATGAGCTCTAGTCCTCTTGCTTAAATCAGTGACTCAGCCTTTCCAGCAAAGTGACCTGGAGTGCTTATACGGAGAAGGCACTTAAACTGAATCTCTGGGACTGAGGTCTGGTTGCCAGTGTCTTAAAAGTTCCACAGTTGCTGGATTCAGAAGTTTAGGTTCCTGAAACCTGAGAGATTATTGTTCACATTTGTGTGCAATAACCAATGAATGCTGAAGATCTTTCCCATAATTTAATGTCCTTACTTGATCAGTAGAAACTGGTTATGAAGACAATTCTCTCCTGGGTGGGAGAGGGGAGGAAAACATTTGTAATTTCAAAGTCCAAAAAATAATATACTTTCCTTTATCTTACAGCTCTAAAAGTTTAGAATTCCAAAAGATAGATTAGCAAAAAATGGGATGTTTGCTTCCATTCATTGTACCCATTGATTCAAAAAAAATTTTTTTTAAAAAAGATGTATTTGTTTCTATTGGAAAGTCAGATATACTGAGAGGAGGAGAGACAAAGATCTTCCATCTGCTGGTTCACTCCCCAAGTGGCCACAATGGCTGGAGCTGAGCTGATCCGAAGCCAAGAGCTTCTTTTGGGTCTCCCACGTGGGTGCAGGGTCCCACGGCTTTGGGCTGTCCTCTACTTCTCTTCCCAGTCACAAGCAGGGAGCTAGAAGGGATGTAGAACAGCTAGGATATGAACTAGTGAACATATGGGATCCTGGCAGTTGCAAGGCGAGAACTCTAGCCACTAGGCTACCGCACTGGGCCCTAGACATTCAAATTTAAAAATTCTTCTGTTTGTTCTTTTTGCTCAGAACCCTTGACAGACAAAATGAGAAGCTAGCAGAAAATCTAAACTTTCCCTTTGAGGGGCTTTTGTAATGTACTAGAATTGGATTGGGGAGAAAATAACTCATAAAATATCAAGGTAGTAATAATGCTTAGCCATGCTGGAACATTTCCCAAGTGTTAAACACTTTACACACAGAATGACACACAAGCTTCACGGTCCTAACCTTAGCAGATCCTCGAAGTGCTGAACCCATTCTTATTACCACCTGTCGATCTACACACTAATGGGAGGTAAAGAAAAGCTCGTGTTTAAGCCACTAAGTTTTGGCTGTTACTTTTAATATTGATTTTGATTGAATATTGTTTTTGACTAAAACAATAAATATTAGTAAATGACCTGAGAGTATTATTATTGTCATTAAGTAGACTTTTGATACCAGATTATGAAGTCCAAATATGAACAGTTGTGAATTATAATAGATACTTGGGCATAGAACCGATATGAATTAATCTGTTTTGTTAACTTTGCAGTGAAGCATCGCTTAAAATAAGCATTCATTAATGCAAGAAAACATATTTTGAAGTGCAGATTAGAAGTTTCACAAAAACAGAACATCATGTATGCTACTCAGTTGTTCCATGTCAAGTTACTTTACATGTTGCAAGTATCTGTTAAAATTGTGCAACTTTATACCTTTTGTGACTTAGAATATTGAATTGCCATTAACAATTATTTTTCCTCATGGTCACAGTTTTATTAGCTTCATACTGATTTGCTTGTGAATGCTGTAGAAAACATTTTTTAGGATAGCAGTAAAAGTAGCAGTTCCAAAGTCTCAAGGTTAACAAGTAATGAAGTTTATTTTCATTCAGGCAAGCCCTGGAATACTTTGTCTGAAACAGTTTCTGGCAGCTGTTTGTACTTTTGCTGACTCTCAAGGAGATGTTTTTATGTGGCCAGAAGTTTTGTCTGTTTACTAAATAATTGATTTCGCAATTGCATGTTTGATGACTTAACTCATGTTGTAAAGAACTGTGATGTTAAAAGAAAGGCTTGGAAGAGAAACGCATTCTTCTTAGCACAAGTTCTTCTTATTATTTTTCTTAGCACAAGTTCATTTGTTTAATTATGGTTGGGGAGAGAGTTGTAGAACCTATTCTAGGCCAAAACTAAAATCTGTTCTCTTTTCCGTCCAAGAGAGTTGACTGAAGCTGACTTGACTTGTGGGAAGTGCATTGCAGCTGACATCTGGGCATGTTGCAGGCCAAAGTGTTAGCATAACAAATCTATCCAACAGAATAGAATTTGAATTCTCTAGAATTGAGTAAAAAAAAAAGTTATCTGGACAATATCACCTTGTTTGGAACTAATAAATGATAAATTCTTATAGACTAGCCACCTCTGTCATGGAGACAAGATGCTGGGTAACAATTAGTAGTTGTACCTTCTGGGACAACAATGTGCCTAATTTCATAGGCTTCATGTGGTACTTGCAGCTTCATATATGAGAGTGCCTTTGAGAATTACCATCCAGCCCCCCAGCCAAATGCTAAATATCTTTGGTGCTCTAAAAAAATGGTAATGATTGCAGAAAAATTTATCCTTACATGCTAGTACTGTGCAGACATTATCCTGTTTAATCATTGTTCGGTTCGTTTGTATTTTTATACTGCCATTCTGTTTTTCTTTTTGGTCTTCAAATAATGAGATATTACATATAAAAGAAAAGGTCAGTAGTCCTTGCTATACTGTAAAAAGGCAAAAGAGCATTAATATCTTTGTGTTTATGATTGGCTTGTGGGTGATCTTAAAACCACTGTTAACTACAGAACTTCTTTTTAAAGATCCAGTTTCAAATTCTGAAACCACATCTTTTTTGTTTGTTTGTTTTTTGTTTGAGAGGCAGAGAGACAAAGGACAAGCTCCCACATCCAGCTTTCTCCACAGAGCGCTTCCAACAGCTGAGGCTGGGACAGGGCCAATGCCAGGAACCAAAAACTCAGTCCACGTTTTCATGTGGATTGCTGAAACTCAGTTACTTGAGCTACCACCACAGCCTCCCTAGGTCAGAATTAGCAGGAAACTGGAGTCAGGAGTGCAGTGTGGAATTAAACTCAGGCACTCTGACCTAAGATGTAGGTCTCTTAACCACTTGGTAAGTGCCCATCCTAACCCCAGGTCTTTTTGTTTTCCATAGTATCCACTTGTGAAAGGTTTCTATAGTTAGAGAATTAAAGCATGCAACTGCAAAGGTGGATATAGATAAATTTAGATGTTTTCTGTTCCTTCTACTTATTCTCAAAAACCATACTTCTTGCAATGCAAACCACTGGTAAAAATCTCAAGGACAGATTTTGTAGACAATTACTTGACACTTTGTTTTAGAAAAATACAATCCATTCAGTCACTACATGGGAATCAAATCACAGAATTCCTAGGATATCATGTTAAAGAATTTAGGTTAATATTATTATCAAGTCACTAAGGAGTTGTAAATAGTACATCACTGTTGAGCAGGGCAGTCTCAATAATTTATGATCGAGGAGGATTAAGATGTTAGAGTGATAGAGGACAGAGACCACTTTGTGTGCTAGCCTAGCAGATGAATGTTGACGAGGGAACTTGAAAGTGATCCATATTGAAAGGTAGCAAGTGTTAGAAAGCAAATGCCTACATTAGCCCAGCCATGCAGCTGAGCTGAGCAGGCCAGATGGAGAGCATGTGCCATCTAAGAAGAAGACCCCCCAAAGCTCCACCATTGTTGACGTTCAGTAGTTCAGGGACATCATTTCCACATTGCTGAGTTTCAAAACAAGCTCCATTTCAAAATGTTGGCTTCCTTTTTTGAAAAGTCCTAGATACCTGAAACAGAACAGTATCTGTAGCCAATAAAGTTAATAGGATACCAGCTTTACATCTTACACTTTAGCTTCTGGTTGTGAAATTTAAAAAATATTTACCTTTCTATATATTTTTTCAAGGCAAAAAGTGAGAGAGAGTGTGTAAATGGTATCTTCTGGTTGCTACTTCATTCCTTAAATGTCTTCAACAGTGGGGCTGGGCCAAGCTGAAGTCAGGAGCTTAGAGCTCCTTCCATTCTTGAGCCATCACCTGCTGCTTCCACGATGTGTTAGCAGGAAGCTGAATGGAGCAACCAGAACCCAAACCAAGCATTCAGTGTGAGATGCAGGCATCCTAAGCTGCAGGTTTATGTGCTGTGCCACAGGGCCTACCCCAGGTTTTGAATTCCTAACTGTGTGGTACAGTAGAAAAAAGGCTTTATCTTTGGATTCAAAAAGATCTGAATTTGGAGGTGACCATTTGGTATAGTGGTAAAGATACCACATCCCTCTTTGGACAGCCTGGGTTCAAGTACCAACTCTGCTTCAGATTCTAACTTCCTGTGAATACATACCTTGAGAAGCATCAGGTGATGGCTGGAATACTTGAGTCCCCCAGTCATCCAAAGGGAGACTCAGCCTGAGTTCCTGGTTCTCAGTTTCAGCATGGCCCAGCCCCAGCTTTTGCAGGCATTTGAAACAGAGCCAGCAGATGGAAGATCAATCAATCAATTTCAGACTCCCCCCGCACCCCCCTTTCTCTCTCTCTCTCTCTATTTCTCTCTCTCCCTCTCCCTCCCCCTCCCCCTCCCTTTCTCCCGCCACTCTTGCTTTACCTGCGTTTCAAATAAAATGAAAATAAATTTATATTTTTAAAATCTGGATCTGAATTTTCAGGTATTCTGTGGCTTTAAACAAATGCCTGAAGTGGAAACAATAAAGATAAGAGGTGTCAATTCTTCTAGAGAACCTGGCTTATAGTAAGTGTGCAATGAATATATGTTGAATGAAAGCAGGACATGAATACAACTCCCAATCACATGTAGACTTTGTTAGTCACCTGGATATACATTGAAGAATAAAAGATTCTTGCTGTGCTCCCTGAATTTGGTCAACCCACCTGCTAAATAGTGAGGCCCACATGAACTCATCAACATTCTTAACTGCTATCCTATTCTGCCTGTGGTGGTATGAAGTCCTCTTCCATGAGTTATCTGCTCTCTCTGCAGACAGTTTTGGCTGCAAACAGTTTTCCATTTAGCAACTTTCACCCCAAGGAAAGTATAAGCAAAACTTTAGTGTGTATTCTCTGCCTTGCTTTATCTGTATTAGATGACTGTTGCTATAATAGCACTGCAACTCTGATCATAAGAAAGATTAGTGCCGGGCCCGGCACGGTAATGTAGTGGTTAAAGTCCTTGCCTTGAATGCGCCAGGATCCCATAAGGGTGCTAGTTCTAATCCCAGCAGCCCCACTTCCCATCCAGCTCCCTGCCTGTGGCCTGGGAAAGCAGTGGAGGATGGCACAGAGCACTGGGACCCTGCACCTGCATGAGAGACAGGAAAGAAGTTCCTGGCTCCTGGCTTCAAATCGGTGTAGCACAGCACCGGTCGTTGTGGCTACTTGGGGAGTGAATCATCGGACGGAAGATTTTCCTCTCCATCTCTCCTCTCTGAATATCTGCCTTTCCAATAAAAATAAATTGTTTTTTTTGAAAAAGAAAGATCAGTGCCAGTCACAGTGTTAAGGATTATGACCCAGGCCAACAGTGGGAGAAAACTACCTCTGTCAGGAAGTGGACTCAGCATGTCCCCACATGGGCATCTTTTTTTCATTTTCTACTTCTTTGAGGCCCCTTAGGGGTACTAGTCAGCTGCTCTGAAGGTCACAGAGCATGCTTGATTATGATGATTTTTAAGACCTTATTAGATGCATTTAGGGCAAGGACTCCCTGGCTTTAGAACAGAAATTGGGACACTTTTGGTGTGGTACAGATTGATAACTGAGAGTTAAGTAGAAAATATAAAACTCATGACTTATTTCTCGGTAGCAAAAAAAAAAAAAATTATTAGCAGCTTGTCCGTAAGGAGAACTTCCTTAAATAGATCATTCTTCAAGTTAAATTTTGCTTAGGTAGCACTGTTTCCTTCATGTTAGTCAGCATTGTTAGCATTTTTAACAAGTCAGAGACTTCGCAGAGATTTGTGGAGGAGCTGCTGAATTACACAAGAAATTAGTACAGCAGAAAATAAATTATGTGGTGCTATAAATATGTGACTCAGTGACTCAGCAAATTCCCTTTATGTCCAAAGTGCAAACATGTTGTACCTAACTCAAGAGATCTGTTTTTAATTTCCACAGCCATTTTTTAAGTCAGTGATAGATTTTTTACATGATAGGGGAGGTATGCAGATTAGGAGAGGCAGCTTAGAGAGGGAAGTTTAGATGTCAGGGACGTGATAGCAGGGGGAGCCCTGGGTCCTGGAAATGCCTCAGCATTGAAGGCAGGGGAGTGCCGGGAAGGTCAGTCATTTGGAATGACTGTGACAAATTAGCTGATTTTATTACAGTGACATTTGCAGCTTATAAAATTAGAATTAGAATTTTAATCTTAGAAGCAAATCTTTGGAAAGCGCGTGACTAATCTTTTCAAATATAACAAGTGTTCTGTGGTATTCCCAGTACCTGTAGGCAATAGAAGGGTGAAGGTATGATCTCTAGGATGGCTATTTATAAATTTATTTTTAAATTGTAATCTCTTCACTTTCAGCATCTTGAATTTGAAAATCATACTTGCAATCTGTGTCACTGGTTAGAATGCCAGAAAGGGTACAGTTTTATGGCAGGCCACTTTGTGATACTTTTTATTTGCAGTAGTATTAATTTACCCAGCCAATAGTTACCATCTCTGCAGTGAAATATTTGAGATACTTTACATTATGAAAACATCTGGTTTATGGTGAGGTGTGCAAGGCACATGCTCTGCCAACAAAGGCTATTAGGAGAGAGACTGCTGAAAAACTTTTTCTTTTGTTTTTTATTTTTAATTGATTAATGGTGTTCTCTAGCAGGGGACACGGGCATTCCTAACAATAGCTTAGCTCACTATGTAGTGCCAACCCCTCTTCTTCAGTTTTACTTCTCCTAATTCTGATTTATTTTGGAAAGATTAATTGAGACTAAATCTCTAGAGACAAGATGTTTACTTAAGAAGCCGTTCCCAAGGAGAAAGAATTATCCTGTGACTTACTCAGAACAGATCAAGATTGTTCAAGTATTTGCATGAACAACCAAAAGTTATACCTAGAATTCTAGAAAATAGGAAGGAAGTTAAGAGATAGATGGAGAGATAGATAGATAGAGATATATACACACAAAATGACAATTCAATAGTATTGTGGTTTTGCCTTCATCTATTAAGTAAGGAATAGTATAAGTTATAGTAATACTTTTTCTTAAATTTACTGTCATTGCTAATAAAAACTCCAATTAAAAATAACTTAAAATCATAGCTTGCTAGTCAGGTTTTTCCCCTAGATTTGCCATCTCATTGGGATAGTCTCCAAGGTAGTAATAAAATCCTCATTTAATAAAAAGAACTTAAACTCTGAAGTTTAATTACACAAGGAAAAAAATGTGCTCTTCTGGAAGATATCTCTTTGTCTTTTTTCATTCAAAATGAACAGTGAGCTATGAAATGCTGAAGCTAGATAATTATCACCATCTTTTAGTCTACCTGCTAAAACTCAGTAACTGTTTCTCTACTTAGCCAGGTGCTTTGGTTTTCCACAGATAAGCACGACTTTCCACATGGGCTTTCTAGTGCTGTGCTATGACCTTGTAAAACTGTACCACTGCCTCCACTGTCTCCTTAAGCCCTTGGCTGCTACTGCTGCTCAGTAAATACATATTAAATTCCACGAGCTTTACATATTAGATCCTTACACCTCCATGGGGCAGAGCTTCTCTGAAATCAGCTTAGCACAGTGCAGCATGACCATCTTAACTTTGTTCCCACCATCTACCTTCAAAATTATCAGACTGAGGTGAATGACTATAATCACCACTTGTGGCTGAATTAATATTTTTACACTGGGTTAGCCCATTTATCTTTAGACTTTTGTGGCAAACTACAAAAATCCCCTGTATTTATTGCTTCAGTTAACTAAAGAATCTCCAGTGCAAAGGCAGTTTTCCCTTCATCTCTGATAAAATGGAACCCAAGAACCTTTAGCATCCCAAAAGCTACTTTCATTGCCTAATCTGTTATTCTTATCTAGAAACAGTATTCAGTGACATCAGCAGAAGAATAATAGTTACTGTAGAATAAATGCTATTTTGAATAAATTTACCATATTTTTGTATTTGTTACTCCATCTTTGGAGTCTGCCAAGCCACGAGGGCTTGGACTTTGGAACCAGTAGCTACTCAACGCCTCTTCTGTCTTCATGTGTTATACCATAGCCCTGTTAGGAACTGGCAACTCCCTCAATCTGATTTTAAGGCATTCTACTTGTGGAATATTGCCTTTCCTCCGAAAGGAAGTGTACACATGCTAGTAAACAGAGAGAGAGAGAGTGCAGATCATTTACTGTGAAGAATAAATGGCTAAGGAACAGCCCTTTTAAATCACATTTTGTTTGACTGGTATCTTTGTAAATATATGTCCAAATAGCAAAGGCATACGAAGTTGAGGCCAAATGAAAGAATTCCAGTGTCAGCTGACCTTTTCAGTTTTTCTGGTTGATTTGTTTTCTAGCTACCCTAGGGTTAAAAACCCAAACATTTCAAGCCTTGCAGTTAGATACATTATTTTGGTCTACTTTCTTCCCTTAAATAATAGATTAAAAACATGCACAGTCACCATTCTTTACTTGAGGGCTTCATAGGACTTTGAGTTTATAAATTCTTGCTTAGGAATAAAGACTCAGAAGGTGAAAGTTCAACAGGCCAAGCTGAACCTTAGTTGAGCCCACATATGCTTTGGAATGCTGGTTGTTTTTCCTGCAGTGTGAGGTACTGGGAATGAATGGTGGAGCTGGAGCCATTAGACAGTGAAAACCTCTGCGAGATATGATAGAGTTACAAGACACTCCTGGAACCAGTTGCTTTGTAACATCTACTTCAAGGTCATTGTAGTTTGAATTGACCTGTTTTGTTTGTTTGTTTGTTTTGTTTTGTTTTTAAGATTTATTTATTTTTATTGCAAAGTCACATATACAGAGAGGAGAGACAGAAAGATCTTCTGTGTGATGATCTACACCCCAAGTGACCTCATCGACCGGTGCTGTGCCAATCTGAAGCCAGGAGCCAGGAATTTCTTTCTGGGTCTCCCACATGGGTGCAAGATCCCAAAGCATTGGGCCATCCTCCACTGCTTTCCCAGACCACAAGCAGGGAGCTGGATGGGAAGTGTAGCTGCCGGGATTAGAACTGGCACCCATATGGGATCCCTGCGTGTTCAAGGCGAAGATTTTAACCACTAGGCCACGCCACCGGGCCCCGTTGTATTATTCTCACTGTAAAGGGGAAGGTGTTCATTCTTTTACCATTAAGTATGTTTAGCTGCAGCATTTTGTGAATGCCATAGGAGTTTGAGTGGGATTCTCCTTTATTTCTAATTGCCAAGAGTGTTTTTATCAGGCATTTTATCAAATGTTTTTTCTGTTGTTAAGTGAGATAGTCTTGGTGGTTTGCTTAGTTTGTCGTAGCCAGTTTTTTTTTTTTTCAAGTTTTTTTTTATTGGAAAGTTAGATATACAGAGAGGAGAGCCAGAAAGGAAGATTTTCCATCCGATGATTCACTCTCCAAGTGATTATAACAGCTGGAGCTGAGCCGATCCGAAGCCAGGAGCCAGGAACTCTTTTAGGTCTCCCATGTGGATACAAGGTCCCAAGACTTTGGGCCATTCTCAACTGCTTTCCCAAGCCACAGGCAGGGAGCTGGATGGGAAGTAGGTCTGCTGGGATTAGAACCGGCGCCCCCTGGCATCCTGGTGCATTCAAGGCAAGGGCTTTAGCTACTAGGCCTCTGTGCTGAGCCCTTTCAGAGCAAATTTTACTGAATAATCTTGGATATTAAACTTTTAGTGCATTGCATTCTTAGAATAAACTATTTGATTTTAAGAAATAATTCTTTTAATATTTTTGTGGATTTAATGTTCATGTAATGCATTGATCCATTTTTGTAATGTCTAGAGTAATTCTCTTCACAGAATGATTCAGGAAGTATATTCTCTCCTCTTTCATTATCTGTAGTTTTTTTCAAATACTTGTTAGAGTTCTTAGCAAAGCCACTTGTGACTGGCATTGTTTTATTAGATTCTTTAAACTGCAGTTACAATTTAGAACTATGCTGATTATCTTGTGCCACCTGAGTGGTAGCTAGAACGTCCTAGGGAGCCTCAGGGGAGAGTCCGCGTGCCGGCGGAACCTTCCATGAGGTTAGAGGGTTGGGACTTTCAGCCTGTAGGAAGCAAGGTTCTGAAGGTTCGGTGGATCAGCATTTATGTCATAAGCCTCCTGTATCGTGACACCTCCGTAAGAATCCACAAGGCTGAGGTTCCGAAATCTTGCAGATTGCTGAGCCTCTGTTTGCTGGGAGGATAGTGTGCCCCAGCTGCACACTGCTAGGTACATTTGCATGTTCATTTGTATCCTTCAAAGTATCCTTTGTGATAAATCAGCAATAGTAAATGAAGTGTTTTGCTGAGATCTGTGACTTGTTCTAGAAAACTGTCAGGCCTGAGAGCGGAGTTGTGGGAACTCCTAGATAATAGCCAATGTGTCAGAGGTACAGAAGGCATGGGTTTGCATTGACATCTAAAGCCAGGTAAGTGGTGTCAGATTGAATTCAGGTACAAGACTCCTAACTGTGTTGGTTAGTTTATCATTGCAGGGAAAAAAGAAACTCACATATCTGGTTGCTAGAGTCTTAAGCTGAGTGTTGTAAGTTTAGTAGGAGAAAATGAAAATAACACCATTAACATCTACAAATAACAGCTTTATTGAGTACAATCCATGTGGTATGCAATTAACTCATTTAAAGCATACAAATCAATGAAGCCAGTGTTGTGGCAGAGCAAGTTAAGCCACCACCTACAATGCCAGCAGCCCATAAGAATACCCATTCATGTCCCAGCCTCTTTACTTCCTCTGTAGCTCACTGCAGATGAGCCTGGGAAAGCAGCAGAAATTGGTCCAAGTGCTTGGACCTCTGGCTTCAACCTGATTCAAGTACTGGCCATTGCAGCCATTTGTGGAGTAAAACTAGTGAGCAAAAGACATATTCATTCTCTCACTCTGTCTGTCCCTCCTCTGTGTAACTTTGCTTTTCAAATAATAAGTAAAAAATGTACAACTCAATTAAATGTTTTTAGTATATCCATGTATTCACAGTTCATCTTGAACATTTTAATCACTCCAAAAAGAAACAGTGCCCTCGTTATACAAGATTGGGAATCATTGTTTCCCCATCATTGTTTTTTAGAATGAAAACATTTTTATTTTTACCATGAAGAAACTCTATGAACTAATATCAGGTAATGATTCACAGAAAGTAGAATAAACTCCTGACAGAAAGATTGTACAGGTATGAACATTGCAGTATTGGGGGAAATGACAGAGAAAAGCCGGCCAAGGAGGTTCAGGAATCTTCAGAGTATGCATGCTTTGACAACATCTTGCTCAGTGCTTATCATTTTTATCTTTTGGGGTGCAACACTGAACAATATGGAATTTTCTCATAGTGACTTTATGTTTGAAAAAAAGATACAACCCTTTAAAGATTTATTTATTTATTTGAACAGCAAAGTTACAGAGAAAGGAGAAGAAACAGAGAGAAAAAAACCTTCCATCTGCTGGTTCACTTCCCAGATGGTTGCAATGGTGAGGCCTGGGCCAATCCAAAGTCAGGGTTCAGGAACTTAATCTGGTTTTCTTACAGGGATTTAGGTCATCCTCCCCTGTTGTCACAGGCATATTGACTGGAAGCTGGATCTGAAATGGAGCTGCCAGCACTTGAACCCAGTGCCCATATGGGGTGCCAGCATTGTAGACAGTGGCTTTACCCACTTTGCCATGACACACATCCCAAGATATAATTAATGTGACATAAGATTGATCTTTTTAAAGTATAAACTTTTCCCTTCTTTTTTAGCTTTAACTCTTTTTTTTTTTTTTTTTTTTACTGATTTACAAATTTGCTTCTCTTTTTTAAGATTTTGTTTTTATTGGAAAGTCAGATATACAGAGAGGAAGATATTCCGTTTGATGATTCACTCCCCAAGTGGCCACAATAGCCAGAGATGCGCTGATCAAAAGCCAGGAACCTGGAGTCTCTTCGGGTCTTCCACACAGGTGCAGGGTCCCAAGGTTTTGAGCCGACTTCGACTGCTTTCTCAGGCCATAAGTGGGAAACTGGATGGGAAGCAGGGCTACTGGGATTAGAACCAGCACCCATTTGGGATCCTAGTGCATTCAAGGCGAGAACTTTAGCTGCTAGGCCACTGCGCCAGGCCCACGAATTTGCTTCTGATTTCCAGTATTTCAGTAGCATTGATCTGAGGTTTCCTTTCTCGTTATATGTGTTCCTGAATGTTTTTTTTTTTTTTGTCATTTTGTTCTTTTGCTTTCATTTTAGCAGTAGTTAAGAAACAAAACAAATTTTAAGTAGCCACATTTCACAAAAAGTACACTTAAAAATGTATATAATTTCACTATCAGATTCATACTTTTTAAAAAGATAAATACTTCTTTCACTTTGTTTATGAAAAGACAGAACAGTGGTGAAGAAAAAAAAAAAAAGTGTCTCCTGTCTCCTGGTGCACTGCACAAATACCTGCAGTATCTGGGATTGGACCAAGGAACCAGATAAGGCAAGGACACAATCACTTGAGCCTTCACTACTGCTTCCTAGGGCACATTAGCAAGAAACAAATTGGGAGCAGACCCAGTCACTCTGATATGGACTGTGGACATCCCAAATGGTGTCTTTATCACTAGACCAAACATCCACCCTTTGTCTTCACTTTAACTCTTTTTTTCTCCCTGTCTTTGTGTACTTGCAGACCCGAGCACTTACCATGTTTTCTGAATGTGGTATAAGCACTTTCATGAACTTGTCAACATATTAGCCAGTATAATAGCCACATAATATTGTTGCACCACCATTTACCTAGCATTTGTTCCCTATACTGGGTGTTAAAATGCCAGCTGTGGTGAGGGATAACTAACTATTAAACAATGATATGATAAACATTTTTGTTGAGGATTAGGGCTGTTTGTGAGAGCTATGACTCACCACATTCCTTTGTTTCCTGTACCAGTATACACCACTGCTTTTCCTCTGCTGCTCATCTTACACATCACAGGCTGCTTACCCTCCCAGTTGATAGTGCTGTTATAATCAATAGGTTTATCAATTGGCAGGAGTTCTTATCTCCCAATGTAGATTATAGCCACTTGGCACTGAGTGGATGCAAACACAGACTTCCAGGAATCACTTAAGGATAGATTTTTGTGGCTTATTTCCAAATTTAGGCTTAAGAGTAACTTAAATAAGATTAAAAATTCATATACTTGTTAATATAAGAAAAAATATTAGTCACTTATATGGCTGCTAGAAAAACAACTCATAGTTTTGAAACTTATGAGTGAAGCATATAGCTTGATCTTTCAGTGTAGACCATATGAATATATGGATCACCATACATTTGATCAGGGAAAATGTGAAAGTATTGCTGCAATGAGAATGCCTCTGCTTTACTACTACTACTAATGATAAATGAATGTTAGAATTGAACATATAGAGAGCCTCTGAAATCATTAAAGAAAGTGCTAACAAATCATCTCCTTAGGCTTGTACTATCTGCAGCATTTTCTTGCCAGATAAGCCTAACATGTAATCAAAATTCTATATCTGACAGTTTGTAGGAAATAGACAAGTCAAAGGGAATGTCAGGTGATAGCACTGAGAAAGAGTCAGCAACCATCAGGCTGGTGAGAACTCCATAGGACAAATATGCTTCTTTACCAAGTGTATGTGGGAAAAGAACCTACAGAAAAAATTGACTTCAGTGATATACAAACTAATGTAATATTTATAAACCTTATTAATTAAGAGTCCTGCTGGATTAAATAAGCTGATTATAAAAAATAGCCAAAGAAATTTTTTTATACCTAAGACAGTTGGATGTTTTAATAAAGTTGATATTTGGTATTAAAGTTATTGCTAATATTTTATCACTGGATTTTCAAGAGAACCTCTGTGAAGTGAATTCTTACTGAAAAAATAACCAACACAGAGTAACTCGAAAATGTGCAGGCAGCAATAAATATTATTACATTTCTTGGGACCTTTCACAAGTCTCTGTTACGTGATGCTGAAACCAATATTTGACAATTGACATGTGATTATAATCTAGTGCCATTGTTTGTAATAGCAAAACTTGGACACTTTGTGCCTCAACAGGAACAAAGAAGCACCATATTCACACAATGAAATCCCACATTGTAATAATGCACTGGTGAAAACTGCAGTTCATAGCCAAGCTCCATGTTTTGAATCTTAGTTTAGACTTGACAACAACCAAGCAAGATTCCTGTGGAAGCTCTCTTCAGAGTACCTCTTTGGTCCTGTTTTGTCACTTTTAAACATGGAGAAATGACATTACTTTCCTAAATAGGTCGACATAAGATTGCTTGTGAGGATTGAGTTGTTAAATATTCACAGTGAGCACTAAGTACAGGTTGATTATGATTACCTAAGTAATTTAACTGTATAATGTTTGGAAAAGCAAGTTGCAGGATGATATAAATGTAGAGGCTAGATATTTGGATTATGTCTTACATATTTAAGAATGCCAAAACAGAGGCTAAGGACTTGACAACAAGCTTGTGTTTGTTTTTGTTCCCTTTCACCAAGGAAGAAATCCTCTGATCTCTCAATATTTTCTAAGCAACTTCAGACAAAATCATTTGAAGGATGAGCGATTTACAAATGAACTTCAGTCCTGTCATTCCAGCTACTGACACGTACAGAACCTGGCACATGATGTGACTGTTGGGCGATACTAATGACTGAGTAAACCTCTCATGCAGAACTTTGTGCCTAGATATTCCGAATAACCCGTAAGAGATTTAGACCACTCTGAATTTTGAGGATAGTTTCATGATTTGGTATCTGAATATCAAATAATAAAATGAGAAAAAACTCTAATAGATGTTCATAGTTTTAACTAAATGGAATCACTAACCAATCTTGGTGACTAATAAATACAAAATTGTAAATACTGATTGTTCAGAATTTACCCTCTTCTGCCCTTACTACATATACAAAGTCAATGTGTTTTGTCCCAATTAATTAAATAGTTCAGTTAGAAATTACATAAAAAGATTAAATTTGCATTTTGTACTTGAAATGGATATCTAAGGAATAAAATAAAACTAGCAATATTATATATTCTTTATATGTTCACATACATGCACATAAATACATAAATAGGAAGGGTAAAAACCTAGTTCAGGTTTTTATTGTCATCTCAAGATTGGAGCAATACACAGTGAGCCCCAACTAAATCTGAGGATGTATCGCTCAGCTTCAGGGGGAAAAAGGCACAGAGTAAATCTGCTTATGGTTTGATAGAGCCAGTTTTGGGGTATACATTTTTCTATCATCTATCTTCCTTCTGTATCTCAAGACTAGGTCTTTCCAAAACTCATCAGAAAATACTCAGAAGTTAATTTTTAAAAGGAGTTAACATCTGTATTTGCTCAGGCCAAAGTAGAACCACAGTTGGTCTTGGCAGCATTGTGCCTGAACAGTACAGTCAGGATTGCTTGTATTCTACAGACAGAAATGGATGGGAAGTCCCCAGCAGTTGAGACAGTGAGTCTGCACATTCTTTAAGAATCTGCCTTTAAGACCATTCATGTTTAAGGAGTAAGTCCTGTCAAGGTTGCTTTCTTGAAATCTTGTTTGCTTCTGGGCTTCCTAGTTGGAGCCTCAGGCCTGAGTAGTAAATATGTCTAGCCACACAGGCCTAAGACCCTTCATACTGATATCTTAACCTTTTCCCTGACCATTTCATCTTTGAGATGATTTGCGTCTATTTATTTGGATTTGGATCTGGCTTGCTGGTTGGTGAACCCCATGAGTTTACTCTCTGTATCCTGTCCCATGCTGGGTTTCCTTTGAAAGCTTTTTGAAAAATGAATGGCATTGCTTAATCTAGTACCTTCAGAACTATTTTTTCTAGATAAGGAAGGAAGTCAACACATTCTTAAACATCATAAAATTTCAGGCAAAATATCATTTGTTTCTTTAGGACAGAATCACAAGAATTATTATGAAATATAAATATTGCCAGAAGTAAAAGAGAAATGTCATTTGACAGCAACATTCTCTGCCACCACCATGCTCACGTCCTCAGTATGGACTGGATCTCATCTCTGTGCAAATAAAGGCTGTGAAGCTGGCATACAAACGTGTTTTGGGAAACCATCTGGAAAAATGTTTTCTGTTTAAACTAAAGAAGTGATGAAAATCAGGAGATAATTTTTAGCCACAGGCATTTCTTTTCTCTCTCAGTACTGAAACTACTGGTACTAACAAAGGTTACACCACATCTGAAACCCTAAAAAGTCTCAGTAGATCTTTTGTTTTCAATATATCTTGCCGTATATAATTATATTAGTCTTACTTTGCAGAGTATCTTATTTTGTTTCTTACAAAAACAGTGTGTAGCGGAAAATGTTATTTCAGTTCCATCTCTTCCCCATCTTGTTAAACAACCTTGAGCATTTTTTATAGACTCTCTTGAGTGTGTATCGAAAACATGCAGTAGTCAATTGATCACCCATTCTCCAGCTCAACTAGACTGCACAGCTCCAACTTTGCAATTTCTCTTTGAAGCTGAGTAAGATGCTACTGCCCTCTGCTGGTCCTAAGAGCTTACCTGCCCATAGTGCAAGGGCCCTACCATCCTGTTGCGAGGCAGTGCCCTTGCTGCTGGTGAGCAGACAAAACAGGTAACCATGAAGAAAGGCACATTGCATATTTGCAAAAATAATGGTTTTAAGTATTTCAATAGTAGCAATTTTTATGTACATATCAGATGCCACAGATGCATGTGAGTACCTTGCCACCAAAATTTCCTCATAGTTTCTTCATATTACTACAAACCTCCCCAAGTAAACAAACTGAATTTTGACCATTTGGGTCATTGTCATTTTATTTTGCCCTATTTTTTTCTTTGCATAAAGTCGACCAATACTACTTTCATTGATGAGAAGTAAGTTTTTACATATTCATTTTACTTTGTGAATAAACTAAAATGTTTAACTGATATGTGCCATGCAAAGTAAATATACAGAGGGCCCGGCAGTTTCAGTTTTCATTGTGATCTTCCATGGAGGCCAAGCTTGTGGAGCATCTGGAGTGAGAGTTAGGGACCCTGGTCACGAGACAAAAATCCTAGGGCCATGAGAAGCGCGATGGTGAGTTATACAGGTCCACAACTAATTAAGTAGTAGAGCTGGGATTAGAACACAGATTTCCCACCTCCAAAGTCTGCAGAAGCAAACCCCTAGTGACTTCTTAAGGCAAATTATCACATGACCAGTTATGGTAAAATTAAATCCTGGGATGGGTTACCAAAGAGCCCTGGCTTGCCTGGATGGCTACACAAATATAACCCTGGAGTGGACAGAAAAATATGTAAGTGGGCAGCTGTATGGGGATGCGTTTATCCAAGAAAACAATGTGTTGTACAAAAGTATGCAAAAGAGGAGAATGTAAAGAAATATGGAAAGCAGTTCTTTCAAAAGTGCGATATATATTTTATGAAGTTGTTTTTTCATTTTTTGGCTCTTTGGTGATATCACTTCATAATATTATTTTGGCTCTTTTGTGATGCTATTTGTCCTGGTTTCATAGTAGTTTGCCAGAGGCCAGCTCCGGCTGAGTTCGGAGCTTGATAATTAATGATTTTTCATTGGTATACAAGTAAGATAAATGTATAAGACAGGTCTTAACTGTGAAGAGTTATTTCCAATTGAACTTTCAGTCATTTTCTTTTACCTCTGTTTCAGTGTCCAAAATGCTAAATGAAAAATAAAATGAATAGGCATCATCAGTGAAGACCAGACTTTGTTACACCCTCAGATTTTATCAAGTTTTAACTAGAGATTTGGGGGGGGGGGGTTGAAAACATTATATGTACACATATATATACATATATATATGATATTTATTTTTTCCTGCATTTTTTTGCATGCATAGGGTATCATCTCTTTCCCTCTGTATTACCCACCTTCCTCGCCATAGCTTGCTCTCCTTGTTTGTTCCCAAGTTGTTACAGTGGCATGGTCATTCATTTCACTGTTACAGTGTATCATATGACAAATGTTGGGGAAGGAAGAATATAAAGTATTGTAATATAAAGTTATGACTACAAATAATAACGGAAATCCTACTGTTATTTGGCAGAAAAGATGCATGCTGTATTCATCCTTTAATTCCCACTATGCTAATCTTCCTTGTGAAATTTGTAGTTTTTGTGTGTGTGTTCTGTATATTAGTCATCACATATCAGAGGGAACATACAATATTTGTCTTTTGGGGCCTGGCTCATTTCACTATGCATAATGGCTTCCCTCTGCATCCATTTTGTTACAAACAGTAAAATTTCTTTTCTTTCCTTTTTTTTTTTTTTTTAATGCCTTAATGCCTGAGTAGTACTCCATGGAGTAAATAGCACATTTTGTTTATCCATTCATCTGTTGAAGGGCATCAGGGTTGTTTCCAGGTCTTAGCTATTGTGAATTACACTGCTGTAAACATGGTTTGCAGGTACCTTTCTCATAAGCAGATTTCATTTGTTGGATATATTCCTAAGAGTGGGATGGATATAGCATATGGTAGATTTATTTTCAGTTGTTTGAGGAATCTCCATACTGACTTCCCTTGTGGTTGTACTGTTTGTAGTCCCATCAACAGTGGATTAGGGTACCTTTTTCTCCACATCCTTGCCAGCAAGTACTGTTTGTTGATTTCTGTATATAGGTCATTCTCACCAGAGGTGGGTAGACCTCACTGTGATTTTTGTTAGCATTCCCTGATTGCCAGAGAAACTAAACATCTTTCCGTGTGTCTGTTAGCCATTTGAATTTAATCATTGGAAAAATATCAGTTCATGTCCTCTATCCATTTCTTAACTGGGTTGCTTGTTTTATAGTTGTTAAGTTTCTAGAGTTCTTTTTAAATCCTTGATAGTAATCCTCTATCTGTTATATAATTTGTGAATATTTTTTCCCATTCTGTTGGTTGTTCTCTTGCTTTAAGGCCTGTTTCTCTTGTAGCAAAAAAAGCTTCTTTAAAAAAAATTTGTTTATTTTTATTAGAAAGTCAGATATAGAGAGAAGAGGAGAGACAGAGAGGAAGCTCTCCCGTCCAGTGACTCCCCAAGTGACTGCCATGGCTGGTGCTGCACCGATCTGAAGCCAAGTACCAGGAACTTCTTCCCTGGTCTCCCACATGGGTGCAGGGTCCCAATGCCCCAGGCTGTCCTCAATTGCCTTCACAAGCCATAAGCAGGGAGCTAGATGGGAAGCGGGGTCACTAGGATTAGAACCAGCACCCATTTGGGGATCCCAGCACATTCTAGGCCAGGACCCTAGCTGCTAGACCACAGTGCCAGGCCCCCTTTCTAATTTCTTAAAGCAGTAACTATGAACTTCCCATTTAGTACTGCTTTATCAGTATCCCATTAAGTTCAGTATGTTGTGTTGGCATCCTCACTTATTTTCAGGAATTTTTAAATTTCCATTCGAATTCTTGTGTGATCCACTGTTCATTCAGAAAATGTTGTTCAGCCCCCCAATATGTGTATATATTCTGGTGTTTCTTGACTTGCTGATGGTCTGCAAGGATACATGGTATGTCAGTTTTTTTTAATTTGCTGACGTCTGTTTTATGGCCTATCGTGTAGTCTGTCCTGGAGAAGGTTTCATGTACTGATGAATAGAATGTGTATTCTGTGTTCTCCTTCATCTCTTTTATTAATGGTTTTTGTGTTAAAGACTATTTTGTATGGTACTAGCACAGCTACAGAAGCTTGTTTTTCCTTCCCACTGGCATGGACTGTTTCTTTCCATCCTTTCATTTTCAGTGTGTGTGTGTATTTTACTATATGAGATGTGTCTCTTATAGGCAACATATACATGGATCTTGGTTTTTGATCCAGTACACTAATCTCTATCTTTTTATTGGAGAGTTTGGGCCATTTGCATTCTGGGATATTATTGAAATGTTGTGATTTGGTCTTATTATATAAACGTAGATTTTCTCATTGTTTGGTTTCGGGGTTTTGGTTGCTTTCCTGGGATGTTCTCCACTTCTGTCTTTAATTATGGTGGGTATCATTATCATTTTCTGTGTGTAGCACATCTTCATCTTCAAGCATCATTTCTGGGGTTCTTTATCTTCATATAAAAATGAAAGCTTTTCTAGGGATAGTATTCTTGGTTGGCGTTTTCTTTCTTGTAAGATCTGAATAATGTCTCTCCATTCTCTCTTGAACCTATAGTGCTTCTGATGAGAGGCCAGCCGTCTTATGTGCTATCAGCCATTTCTCACATGTACAGTTATCTTTTTTGGAGGGAGAGGGTTTAACTGTAGAAGGCTCAATGGTGAGGTGCTGTGATGAGGATCATTTCTAGTCATGTCTGTTTCGGATTCTCTGCGCTTCCTGTACTTGAATACCCCTTTCTTTTTCCATATTGGGAAAGTTTTCTTTTTTCTTTTTCTTTTTTTTTTTTGCTTTTTTAAAGATTTATTTATTTTTATCGCAAAATCAAATAGACAGAGAGGAAGATGTTTCATCTGATAACTCACTCCCCAAGTGACTGCAACAGTGGGTGCTACCCTGATCCGAAGCCAGGAGCCAGGAACTTCCTCTAGATCTCCCACACAGGTGCAGAGTCCCAAACCTTTGGGCCATCCTTGATTGCTTTCCCAGGCCGCAAGCAGGGAGCTGGAAGGGAAGCAGGGTCACTGGGATTAGAGCTGGAGCCCATATGGGATCCCAGTGCACACATGGCAAGGACTTAAGGCACGAGGCCACAGTGCCAGGCCTGGAAAAGTTTTCGTTTTCGTTTCATTGATTATGCCTTTCAATTTATTCTCTCTGACCACACCTTCAGGAACTCCTAAGATGTGTATCTTTGCTCACTTTATGACATCACTTTCTTCGACAGGCTTTTTTGGTTTTACTCAATTCTTTTAGTTTTTTTTCTCTAACTGAGCTTTTCCCCCAAAAATTGTCTTCTAATTCAGAGAGTCTTCCACCTTGCTCACACTGATGTTAAAGGTTTTCCTTTGTATTTTTCATAATAGTGGATTCTTTTTTAAGATTTATTTATTTTTATTGCAAAATCAGAGAAAAGGAGAGGCAGAGAGGAAGATCTTCTGTCTGATGGTTCACTCCCCAAGTGACCGCAATGGCCAGAGTTGTGCCGATCCAGAGCCAGGAACCTCTTCCAGGTCTCCCACATGCAGGTGCAGGGTCACAGGGCTTTGGGCCCCCTTCCACTGCTTTCCCAGGCCACAAGCAGGGAACTGGATGGAAAGTGGGGTTGCCGTGATTAGAACCAGCAACCATATGGGATCCCAGCGTGTTCAAGGCAAGGACTTTAGCTGCTAGGCCACCACGCTGCACCCAATATTGAATTCTTCATTTCTAATAATTCAGATTTTTATTTTGCTTCAATGTTTCAGTCACCTGTGAAAAAGATTCCTCCATTTATTGGGAGGAGTTTATTAATTCCTGCATTGACTTTTCATTGTTTTTGAAAAGCTTTATAATATTTTTTGAATTATTTATCCAGCAAACCCTCAACATCATCATCTTCACATTCTAAAAGTGAAATACTTTTCATGCTGTTTTCCTCATTCATGGTGGTTATGTAACTTCTTTTACCCTTGGACATTGCAATGCAGATTAGCAAGTTTTCTAGTCAGGCAGATGTTATCTTTGAACCATGTCTCTATGATTTTAAGAGTGTAGCTAATTCTTTTTCTTTTTTAAGATTTATTTATTTTTGTTGGAAAGTCAGATATACATAGAGGAGGAGAGACAGAGAGGAAGATCTTCCGTCCGATGATTCACTCCCCAAGTGACCACAACAGCTAGAGCCAAGCCGATCTGAGGCCAGGAACCAGGAACCTCTTCTGGGTCTCCCACGCGGGTGCAGGGTCCCAAGGCTTTGGGCCGTCCTCGACTGTTTTCCCAGGCCACAGCAGGGAGGTGGGTAGGAAATGGGGTTGCCAAGATTAGAACTGGCATCCATAGGGGACCCTGAGCGTTCAGAATGAGGACTTTAGCCGCTAGGCTACGCTGCTGGGCCCGAGTATAGCTAATTCTTCAGTGAGAATCTGATGATGTGTGCTGGGAGTGGGCCGTGCATTCTGGTCAGTGCGCGAGTATGAGGGTTCAGAGTCTAGGGTGACACCCTGTTGGAGGTGTGATAGATTACCTCCCTTGTCCTGCCTGAGGAGATAGTATTCACTACTATCACAGCCTCCCCTCTGCTCTTTCAAGGTGATTGATGACAAGGTTATGCCATGATGGCTGTGACCCCCAACCCACACCAGTGCCAGTACCATGGAAGAGATCTGTACAGCTCTCTGTGCCCTGGGAGCCAGCTGTCCTCTAGACCTCAATGTAGAGGCACAGAATTCCCACTGTTCCTGTGCACAGTCCTCCCATAGCCCCAAGTCACTGATATGTATCTCTGTTCCATGAAGTTGCTCTAACCTTGCTCAAAAAGCTCTTTACCCAGGCCAGCTATCTACAGGTTACCATCTTGATTTCTTACTTCTTTTCTTTTCCCACTCAGTGTCTGATTCTCTGTTCATTCTCCAATCTAAACTCTAGTTCAGTGCAGAGCATGGACCCATTTTCTTGCAGGATCCTGCAAAAATCTAGATCAGAGAATAATCTGGTCTTATTTTTGGATGGAACCTATGAGATGCTAAGTAAACGGTATTTTTCTGGCAGGACCAGCAAAATGCAATTTGCTGTGTCAGCTTACATGGAAGTCTCTTGGAGAGCCAGATGTGTGTTCTTCCTCAAACCTGACACATGCCCATAATAGTTGTTTTTCTAAGCCCTGTGCAATATCTATGTGGAATCTGCCCAAAATGGCACCCAGAGGGATAAGGGAGGGTCTGGAGTGCACACTCCACTCCACACCACACCTACCACAGGGGCTTTGCTTGTCCATCTTGGCTCACATTTGAACAAAGGATCAACCAAACTAGTGATCCTATGGCATGAATTATCCCCTGCCTCCCCAGTGGTTTCCCATTCCCACCTGTGTCCCAGAAAGTTCTGGTCGCTGATGAGAAATCTGGCTGCTGATGCTGCCATTTGGCTGTCTCTACTTCTTCCCAGTATCCCTGGATCCCCGACAATTTCTCTGCCATCAGCCTGTTAACACCCATCACCCAGAACTGTACTCTGACTCCTCTCCCCAGCTAATTCTTCCCTGTCCAACTTGGCAGATCTTTACCCTATTCCACCATCTTGTATCTTCTTAATAAGAGATTTTAAACTAATAGCTTTGCTGGTGTGTTGATTATCTTAAAGTCCTTATTGAGAAACTGGTAAGAATTTAAGAGCCCAGTTTTTCTGAGTCAACTATATTAGTATAATTACTATAATATCCAAGTCGTTTAGTTGTCCATTCCATTCTACTACATTTATAAGCAATAACGGAACCTCTGACTATGCTCATAGGAAAGGCAGTTAGAATTGTTTTTACCTTGTTTGAATTCCATGCCTTTAAAATCTCTCTGAAAACAAGCCTCTGAGCTGTTACTGAAATAATTGTTAGTACATAGAATGAAGGATTAAAGTGTGAAAAGGAAAATGTGTGACCCACCTCTTCAGTATCTTCATGTAGAACGTAAGAAGAGTGATGTGACCCTTTGCGTACACACAGAATCACACATTTTGCCCATGATTTTTCTATAGGTAGGTTGCATGTGTGTATTAAACAGATAGACATCACTAAGACCAGTGATAGAAAGCTACCTCAGCAGCAGCACACAATCCCATCGTGGAAGGATCTTACATATGGAATGCAGTACACAGACTTTTATAGCCAAATCATTGTGCAAGTGCTGTGTTTTACAGTATACATGATAAATATTCCGGCTTTAGATTTAGTGTTCTAGATTAAAATAAATCAGCATGTATTGAGCATATAGTTTTTCATTATGTATGTTACATCTTACACGTTGTCATTTGTTTTACATCTTTCGTATTTATGTTTTACATTATATTTTTGTAATGTGTTCCTAAAAAATGAACAACTGTTGCTCTATAACTATTATATATATAGTCATAATAGCAATCTTCTGTATCCAGCATTTCAGAGGAGAATTCAGCTAATTGCTTCAAAAGAAAATTATCTGAAATTTAGTTCTACTCATAGATGAAGTCAATTCCAAAGAAAAACATTGACCACAAACAATGATCTATCTATTGAAAATATTACCTGCTTGAAATGATACTTTGAAAAGTTTTTGAAGCATCCTTAAGTTTTAGAGGTTAAAGCAGCAGCTGTGTAATGATTGTTCAAATCACTAAAATTTGGCAATGTAAATTATCTGTAAAATAAAAATATGTTACATGAAGTTATCGCTGAGGTTTCAAGGCAGAATATTATTTTGGGAAACAAAAATCCTATTGTGAAATAGCAGGATGAAGGAACTTGGAAAGCCATTTGGTATAGTGAAAAAAGCAGGGGTTTAGGGCTTGAAATTCACTTCCACCACTTACATAATTAATTATTAAAGAAATCTTCCAAAATTTCAATTAAAATTCTTATTATAATATGTATTATGGATTTCACATTTTTATGCTTAAATAAAATTATCTTTAAATTACATATTTTTACAAATGATTTTAGGCCCCATTGTATGGCCTTGAGCAATAACTTAAACCTTCCTGAACTTCTGTATTTGCTTTCTTAAATTAGAGGTAATAATGATTATCCTTCAAGATTTTTATTACATTAGATATATAAATTAGTATGACATACCTACATAGTTTCCTTCCCTGTTTTAAAGAAATCATAATAGAATCATCTGTGAAGTTGGCTCTTGCTCCAAACTCCAGCAGGATGTCCTAGAAAGGCAGACGTTTTGGTTTGTGGTTCCTTTCCCATGCCCAAATTTGGTTACCAGAAAATGCCACTGAAGCCCAGGGTAACCTTCCGGGAGTGTGCAAACCGGGCAGCGGCCATGATAGGAGAGTAAAGACTAGAGTGAGCAGTGGTGAGGCATTTTTTTTCTGAGTTCTAAATTCACAAGATTCATTCATTTTGCATAGAAGCCAACATACAGTCATTCAACATTTCAGTTACTTTAAGAATAAAAAAAATTAATAATAAACATGCTAAACTTTTGGAAGACTTATTTGAAAATGGAGTTTTATATTTAGATTGTGATATATTTTATTATATGTTGTAATTTCAATAATTTCTCCTGATTTTGTACTGCCTACTAACACACAGTATAGTTCTAGGTAGTGTTCATGTATTATCTAATTCATAGTCTACAACTTTGAATTTTAACTACTGCTAAAATGCCCATTTTGATAAAATGACCCTAAGTGATCTATTAGAATCTAAAGGATGTGATAGCAAATCCAAAGTTGTTCATTAAAACGGAGTAAATTGCTGATTGCTAAGCCTGTGCTGCTGACAGATACTTGGGCTACATATATGATTAACTGTGGCCCTTGTGATGGCCAACACTGCTTAACTCTGCCAGCCCTGTGATCATGGATGTTGTATGTTCTTACAGAAACTTGCTCCTGGAGTCAGCCAGTTTGCTTACACCTGCGTACAGGACCACCCCATTTGGACAAATCAGCAGTTTTGGGAAACAACTTTTTATAGTGCAGTACAAGAACAAGTTCGCTCCCTGTATCTTTCAGCCAAGGAAGACAATCATGCACCACACCTGAAGCAAAAGGTAAGCCAGGGGAAGGAGGATACTTGTATAGGTCAAGGCTTTAAGCAAAGCTTAGCTTACAGATATTCCCAGGACAGATGGAAATCTGGCCACTTCCATGTATTTGCTGTTTACTTTAGGGAATCCTGAGATAAACATGTTTCTTCTACAGATTTATGACATTACACTTCTCCATAGTAACTTCCTGATGTGATTCTTTAGTCCTGGAATGATTTTATATTTATGTGAATAAGCATTCACTGGAAGCAGTTTTGAGAAGTTGAGTATCAAAAACAAATTGAGGCAGGTGTTAGGATGCTGGTTAGGCCTTCGACGTCCTCGGTTGAGGATCCTGAGGTCAGTTCCTGGCTCCTGACTCCAATTCCCATCAACAAAGACCTTGTGAATAAGTGTTAATGGTTCAAACAGTTGGGTTTCTATCACCGATGAGGGAGACCTGGACTGGGTTCTTTGACCTGGCCCAGCCACAACTGTTGAAGACATTTAAAGAGAGAACAAATCTAAAATATTTAGGTATAAATTTCTATACAATTAATTCCCTTGAAGAAATGTCAGATTATAGTTAATAAACACTAAAATAAATACAAAATTCAGTAGCTGTGTTAAACGCATGCCAACAATAAATTTAAGTCTTCTTTTAGGGATATTCTGTGTGCTGCTATATATATTGTCAGCATAAAATCTTTTTAAGAAAAATAGGGCCCGATGCCATGGCCTAGCAGCTAAAGTTCTCGACTTGCATGTACCAGAATCCCATTTGGGCGCCGGTTCTAATCCTGGCAACCCTACTTCCCACCTCACCTCACTGCTTGTGGCCTGGAAAAGCAGTCGAGGATGGCCCAAAGCCTTGGGATCCTGCACTTGCATGGGAGATCCAGAAGAGGCTCCAGGCTCCTGGCTTCAGATCGGTACAGCTCTAGCTGTTGTGGCTGCTTGGGGAATAAATCAACAGATGGAAAATCTTCCTGTCTCTCCTCTTCTATGTGTATCTGACTTTCCAATAAAAATAAATGAATCTTTTTTAAAAATCTTTTTAAGAAAAATCAAATTGTTAAAAACGCAAGGAAATTATTATTAATTTGAAATTTAATTTTTAAATGTCATTTACTAGCTGTTGGCCTTGGGCTTAGCAAATTACCTCTAAATGCTTTATTTCTTTGCTGGTAAAACAAATGGCTCAGAATAGTTAAAACTTTGAATGTCTGAGAGTTTACTGTTGGAGTTCCCAGTTAAGGGGCAGGATGGCTAAGGGGAGACAATGGAAAGGAAAGATCTGATGGGGAAACTTGAAAGTAGGGTCAGCCTCTCTAGGCTTAGCTGTATAGGATTGGCAGGGGAATAGGGGGAGGACACAAGAACATGTTGCAGAAAAGGGGAATAAGGAATTTCAAAGGGAGTGGATGGCCAACTGAGGATGGCTCCATTGGAGGATGGGACTGAGGGAAAACCATTGGTAGTGCTGCAGGAGACTGGGTCCTTCACAGTGGTGATGTCGTTCAGAGGCGGAGATGACATTTCACAGGTCTTGGAATCAGCAGATGTAAGAAAGAGAATTGTGGACCAGGATTGTCAGAACCGAAGGGTGAAAAAAAGATGGCAAGAAGGCAGCATAAACCCATTTTGAAAATGTTTTGGTTTCTTTGTGCTTAACTGCATTGTCAAAGAAAGAAATGACTGGGGCGGGGGAAGGTGCAAAGCAACAGGAAGCAATAGTAAGTAATGAAACCTCCAAACGAGAGGCAGTTCAAAGTGCAGGCGGGAGAGTAAGCCTGCATCAGTAGCCGTAGCTCAGGGAGCCGTGATCTTGAGCAGAGGGGCAGGGTACTCGCTTGAGGGCACTGCAGAAGTGAAAGCATGGAACAAGTGCAAGTTACTCTCCTTCTGAAAGAATTCCCCTGTGTAGATGGGATTTCATAAAACTTTTGCTCTTTGAGAGGTAAAAATTAAAAGTTTTAATATATAATATGCATAAACTACATCAGAGAGTCCTCACACATGGTAACTAATAAATGGTGGAAATTATCACACTCATGAATTGAACTTCAGTGCTGGTTCACTTAGGAGTCATTTTTAGTTGCGTGTGCTAGGCACATGTTACTGCTGATCCTTTTTGTCATCCTCCCTCTTAAACTGACCTCATGAAAAATAAAGTAATCCGGGTTTCCAACAGAAACAGCACAGTAACATTCAAAGTGGTTAAAGTTGTCATTGCCTCGTGTGATATGAAACAAAGTATTTGTCCATTTTGAGTATGATTAGAACAGAAGCTTTAGTAACAGATAGCACTGATACCAACCTGATAGTGCACCTATGTGAACAAATGTGATATGTTTGCTTAATTAAATTCAAAATTCAATTTTTTTCTCATAGAACACTAAAAATACTCAATTTAAAGGCCACTTGTAGCAGATGTAAAAAAGACTGTTAGGTTGGAGTCGGGCTACAGAGACACTTGGGCTGTTGGGGTGCTTTTGTTGGTTTCTCAAAATCCCTCTGAATGAGCACCTCTCAGAGCTTCTGTGTCCTCCCTTCTAAAGCAGTCTACCTCCGAGCTGTAGGTTAGAAACTAACGCCAGCTCCTCATAAGCTATGAAGTGCTCTGCAAGATATGGATTAAAGTTACTTAACTCACTAAAAAGCCCAGCGGCTGGCATGATGGCACAATGGGTAAAACTACCATCTGTGATGTTGGCATTACCTATGGGCATTAGTTCAAGTTCTGACTGCGCCACTTCTTATCCAGCACCCTGCCAAAGAGCCTGCTAAAGCAGTAGAGGGCAGTTCAAATGCTTGGGCCTGCACCCGCGTAGGAGACCTGGAAGAAGCTCCTGGCTCCTGGCTTTAGAGCAGCTCAACTCCAGCTGGAGTGAACCAGCAGATGGAAGATCCTTCTTGTCTCTCCCTCTCTCTGTGTAATTCTGACTTCCTAAAGAAATAAATAAGCCCAGAGTTACTTACATACTCCTATACATGATGAGGCTTTATTCTCATTTGTAGGCAACTCTGGCTGTGTATTTTCTCTGTCCTTGGTCAATCCATCTCCTTTCCTAATAAGCAAGAGAAAAATAGAGTATCAGTGAACGTTGCTATAACTTGTAGCTTGAAAGAAATAGAGCCACTAAGGTAAAAATAAATGCAACAGGGCCCGGAGGTGTGGCCTAGTGGCTAAAGTCCTCACCTTGAATGCACCAGGATCCCATATGGGCGCCGGTTCTAATCCTGGTAGCTCCACTTCCCATCCAGCTCCCTGCTTGTGGCCTGGGAAAACAGTCGAGGACGGCCCAAAGCTTTGGGAACCTGCACCCACGTGGGATACCCAGAAGAATTTCCTGGATCCTGGCTTCGGATCGGCATAGCATCGGCCATTGCGGCTACTTGGGGAGTGAATCATCAGACGGAAGATCTTCCTCTCTGTCTCTCCTCCTCTCTGTATATCTGCCTTTCCAATATATAATAAATAAATCTTTTTTTAAAAAATGCAACAAGATGTCAACAGTGAGAAACACGTATCTATCTGTGCCTTACCTCTGCTTCCTTGAGTATACCTTGTAGCTCCACTGAAGGCCTCAAAAGCTGGGGATAAATTGCTAGTTTTTGGATTTGTGGTTGTTTTGTTTATATTTTCATATTTGCTGGTTTAGTAGAATTATTAAAACCTATTCCTTGGGCCAACACTGTTAAACTGCCACCTGAGGGCCAGCGTCTCATAAAGGCAGCAGTTCTAGTCCCAGCGACTCCACTTTCAGTCCACTTCTGTGCCAATGCACTTGGGAAAGCAGCAGCAGATGGGCCAAATGCTTGAGTGTATGCATCCCTGTGGGAAACCCAGAAGCTCCTGGCTTTGGCCTGGCCCAACGCCAGCATTGCACCTCTTTGGAGAGTGAGCCAGTAGATAGAAGAGCAATCTCTATCTCTGTCTGTAACTGCCTTTCAAAAAAAAATTTTTTTTTTTTTAAAGAAACCCATGATTTTTCAGGCTCATACAAAGTAACGATGGATGTTCTGCTTTGAGTCGAGTTACTTTGGTTTTTTTTTAGGATAAGGTTCCTGATGACAAGTATCGGGAGAAGACAGCAATGGACTTGGCAGCTGAACAGCTACGTCTTTGGCCTACTCTGAGCAAATTAACTCAACAAGAGCTGGTACAACATGAGGAAAGCACTGTCTTCAGTCAGGCCATCCACTTTGCAAATCTCATGGTTAACCTGCTGGTTCCACTGGACACAAGTAAAAACAAGCTCCTGAGAACATCGGCGCCAGGCGACTGGGAGAGCGGAAGCAACAGCATTGTCACAAACAGGTGCTGACACGTCGGCTCACAGTGACCCTCCTTTCCTTTTTAGAGTTAGTCTTGGATGAACATAGAATAACTGTCTTCTGGCTTGCTCAGGTCTTCTTTCTTTATCCTACTTGTAACCACCTGCCCCAATTCTCCTTCATGACCTAGTTTTTATAATGTTGCACCTTCTACTAATCTAACTAATCAGTTTCTTTACATAAAATATTGGGAAATAACTAGTGAGCACCTGCTTATTTCTTTCTCAGCCCCTGTCCTTTTCCTCAACTTTTCTATGGCGTATGCCTGTAGTCTTGTACTTACCTGTGCCTTTCCCTCTACCCTCCAGTAACTTTCCATATCACAGAGATTAAAAGCCAGAGTCTTTTTAACATAGTGTAGAAAGCCTAATAGGACCTGTCCCCTCACTACTGCAATGACCTGTTGCTCTCCTGTCAACAAAGTCTTCTTGCTCCTATTGATTTTCAAAGACAAGTCATGTTCTTGCCTGAGGACTTTGTGCTTATTGTTCCGTCAGTCTGGAAGACTCACCAAAATAGTTACAAGGACCACTCCCTCACCTCATTCAGGGTTTTATTCAAATGTCACTTCTCTGGGGAATCTAGACTTCTCTATTTATTTCCTACCTTGCTTTGTTTTCCTTTCTGGCATTTTCTACAGTCTGATGTGTTTGTTTATTATCTGTTCCTTTGGTTTGTTCATTTCTGTATCCTCAACATCTTTGCACATAGTAAGTACTCAGTATTTACTGGAACAGATGATTAAATGAATGAATTAATGAGCCACAGCATCCTGGAAATTCTAGTTCTAACATGTTCTTGTTGTATGTGATGTGTAAAGTGATCTAGCTGTGATGATGGGTGTTTTTCTTCGAACTGAATTGCTTTGGCTTCTAGGATGAGGCTCCTGGTGAACAGAATCAAGTGGCAGTGGGCAGGGCAGCTGAGCAGCTGTATATTTGGCACCTCCTTTGTTCCCCTCACCTCCTTTCTGTAAAACCTCTTCAAACCCTATTGGAAAACACATTCACATACCTAACCGCCAACCCTAACCTCTCAGTCTCCCTGTCTCCCAAGTCATTCATTTGTGTCAAGACCATGCCAGAGTTTCTAATTGTCCAGGCTAGACAACTTGGTAGTAGCATTTTGTAGATAGATTCCAAAACACGGAGCTATTATTTTTTCCTATGTGGTTTCTAGTTCATCCTTTCTTTTACGTGAACAACATAGCCCTAGGCCCTTATCATTTTAAGCCATAAATAAATAAAACTCTAGATTTGTTTACTCCTCTCTCTGTAGTTCTCTGCCCAACCACCAAAAGAACCTGCATGGAACAATATTCACATGTTCTTTTACTGCTCATGACCCTCCAAGACTGCCTCATTAATTCTGGACTCATTGGCTTGAGTTTCAAGACCTTCCTTACTCATCTCCAACTTTATTTCCCACTGTCATTCATCTCGCTTATGACCATCAATAACCATGATTTCACTTTTTGAAACATTGTCACAGAGTGAGCATGTAGCACAACAGTTAAGTCATTGCTTGAGTCTTTTGCATCCCTGAGTTCGAGCTTCACTTTCATCTCTAGCTTCCTGCTTGTGTGTGCCCTGGAAAGCAGCAGAGACAACTCAAGTACTTGAATTCCTGCCACCCATATGGGAGACCTGGATTGTGTTCCCAGCTTCTGGCTTCAATCTGGCCAAGTCCCAGATCTTCTTAGGCACTTAGCAAGTAAACCAGCAAATGGGAGGGCTCTGTCTATCCTTTTCCCTCCCTTGTCTCTCACCTTTTTCAAATAAATTAAATAAATGAGTTTTTAAAATAAAATTATCATTATAAATGACAGTCCTCTCAAAGCCTGCGTAGTATGTGACTAAGGCATCTGAGTTCTTTAATGATTGAGGATGATATAACAGTCATAATCTCTGCTTACATTTTTTGAGCTCCAGGCTTCTGGCTTCAGATAGGCTCATCTCCAGCCATTGGTGGCCCCTTGGGGTAGTGAATCAGCAGAAGAAAGATAATTTATCTTTGTCTCTCCTTGTCTCTGTATATCTGACTTTACAATAAAAATAAATAGATCTTAAAAAAATTTTTTTGACCATCTATGTAGAATATGGTAGTTGCTGCAAATAAGTTCTTTTTCTTTTTCTTTCTTATTAGAAAACATCTTATTTTGGCACCATGTGGTCGTTAACTTGGAGGACAGGTATTTTGGGAAGGTTCAGGTTGTAGATTATAAATATAATAGTCCCCTTTTGCTTTATTTTTAGTGTCTCCCAAGTTTGTCTTGGGAGAGTAACAGAAGGGATGCTTTACAGAATCAAATCTGAATCCAAAGGGTAATGCCTGACAGTGGTTTCAAATGTAGGCAAGTAGAACATTATGTTTCACCACTCTTGTAAAGAAGGAATGCAGTTAAGTGAGCCTCCAACTTGAGCACACGCCGCTTTGAGCAAGTTTCAGTCGCTGTGTAAATGGGCTGTAATGTAGTGATCATTTGTGGCACTTGAGTTCTGATTGTGATTTCTTTGTCTTTCTTAGTATTGCAGGAAGTGTCGCTGAGAGCTATGATACAGAAAGTGGATTTGAAGACTCAGAGAATGACATTGCCAATTCTGTTGTGCGATTCATTACTCGGTTTATTGACAAGGTTTGTACAGAGAGTGGAGTTACTCAGGATCATATCAAGAGCCTCCATTGTATGATACCAGGTAATTGCTTTGCAGGAATTAGAGAACAAGGACATAGGAGATAATTGAATTCTAAGTAACACCTATAATCTCTAGTCCAAGTAGTTTGCCCCTTATTAGTTTGCTATTTATTTATGATTATTAATGTTTTTAAGTTGTAATTAGATATATGTAACAAAAATTGCCATTGCATACCATTTTTAAGTGTCCATTTAAAAGGATTAATGACATTCACAGTGTTAATGCAACCCTCACGACTATCTGTTTGAAAAATTCTCTTATCAATCACAGTCAGACACTCTATGCATTACGCAGTAAACCCTTGCTTCCTCACTGACTGCTCTCTTATAATATCTAATCTAGTCTGCCTGTGCATTCATCTATTCTGGATGTTTCTTGTAAGTGGAATCATACAATTTTTGTGTCTTTGTGTCTGGACTATTCCACTTAGTGCAGTATTTTCTAGACTTGTGGGCTAGCCTGTCACAATACTTTATTCCTTTTACTTCTAATATTCCACTGCATTGGTAGACCATTTTCAAAGTCTGCTGATGGACACTTGGGTTGCTTATACCCTTTGACTGTGGTGAATACCGCTCCTATAAACACTGACATGCAGGTGTCTGAGTCCTTGAATTCAGTTCTTTGGATTTAATACTTCAAGGTGTTATTTCTGTGTCAAATCAAAATTCTGTTTAACTTTCTGATGAATTGCCAACTGATTGCTTGTTAATTCTGAAATATCGGGAATTTGTCTTTATATTGTTTATTTTGTGCTCTTTGATTTTGAATACTCTGACTCATCCTAGGAATTGTAGCCATGCACATTGAAACTCTGGAAGCAGTGCATCGGGAGAGTAGAAGACTTCCACCTATACAGAAGGTACATGCTTTCAGAGTGTAACGGCTCTTAAAAACAGCAGTAGGCTGTTGTGCTTCAAAAAAGTGTTTTCTCCTAACTTTTTACAGAGACCAGTGCCAGTTTTAAAATACATTAAACTTTCGAAGTAGTTTGTCATGTAGAACCTAATAAAAATGACACTGAAATAGGAACAGTATCCACTCTTGGATTCAACAAAGGAGCAGTAATAACATCTTGTTGCATCTACTTTTATAAGCAAGGCATAAATTAGCAATTCTAAGTTCTTAGCCCAACCCGAGATGTTTTGTCTTCCCTACTTACCAAAGATAAAGAGGATTTAGGCAATTACTCTACAGCACCAAATTTGTAGTCTTAAAATTCAAAGTCCTGAATTGTATTTCACCTCCTAAGCTGGAGTGCCCTGAAGAAAGCTTCCCAGATTATTATTTTACAACTAGTGTAGCATCAGTCTGAGGACTAGCACTCAGGAACTAATCCACTGTATGGCAGAGTTGTTAAAGTCAAGGGGCCCCTGGCATGGTGGCCTAGTGGCTAAATCCTCACCTTGCAACCACCAGGATCCCATGTGGGCATCCAGCTGCCCTACTTCCCATCCAGCTCCATGCTTGTGGCCTGGGAAGGCAGTCAAGAACAGCTCAAAGCCTTGGGACCCTACACCCAAATGGGAGACCTAGAGGAGAACCCTGGCTCCTGGCTTCAAATCAGCTCAGCTCTGGCCGTTGTGGCCACATAAGGAGTGAACCAGCAGACAGAGATCTTCTTGTCTGTCTCTCCTTCTCTCTGTAAACCTGCTTTTCCAATAAAAAAGATAATAATAAACTGAAGGATGACATTAGACACCAGAGCAATAAGAAAACCAGTCTGTTGAAACCCTGAGAGGTACTACATTTGATCTTCTCTACATATTTGTGCTTTCAACGTGCAAATGTAATACTACTTTTTTGGTAAGATTTATTTATTTATTGGAAAGTCAGATATGGTTCCAACTGTCCAATGGTTCACTCCCCAAGTGAGCACAACAGCCGATGCGCTGCCAATCCGAAGCCAGGATCCAGGAACTTCCTCCAGGTCTCCCACGCGGGTGCAGGTTCCCAAAGCTTTGGGCCGTCCTCCACTGCTTTCCCAGGCCACAAGCAGGGAGCTAGATGGGAAGTGGAGCTGCTGGGATTAGAACCGGCGCCCATATTGGATCCTGGGCGCATTCAAGGCGAGGACTTTAGCCACTAGGCCACGCCGCCAGGCCCTACTCTTTAAAATTCAAGCATGAAAAAAATAGTGCAAAATGAAAGTCTAACCCATATCCACCTCCACTTTTTTTTAAGATTTATTTTTATTTGAAAGGCAGATTTACAGAGAGAAGGAGAGACAGAGAAAGATTTTCCATCCACTGATTCACTCTCCAAATGGCCACCTCCACTTTTAACTCTGATGCCAACGTTTTTAACAGTTGTGGTCATATTCTTTTTTTTAAGACTTACTCATTTTTATTTGAAAGGCAGAATTTTTTTTTTATTGTTGCTTACATTATATTATGTAGTACAGTTTTATAGGCGCTGGGGATCCCCCCCACCCCTCCCATACCCCTCCCCCCATGGTGGATTCCTCCACCTTGTTGCATAACCATAGTTCAAGTTCAGTTGAGATTCATTCCTTGCAAACACATGCCTAGCATAAAGTTCAGCGTCTTATTGTCCAGATAAGTTCAGTGGCCTCTTGGGGAGACCTTCTATGGTCTGAAGATAGGTCTAACAGAGTAAAGATCCAGTCAGTTAAAAGCCCCAACAAGGCCTCAGTATCATTATACAACATTATGGAATTAATTGACATAGTATTGGGTAAACAATATGTTAAAAATAATGCAAGTTCCATTCTTCGAAACATCTGGGTTGAGACAGTATCAATGACAGGTTCAAAAAATAACAAACAACCAAACAAAAAATTACAGGTTAAATCAAGGCAAACATGTGGTATCTAATCTTTTGGGATTCGCTCATTTCCCTTAGCATTATAGTTTCCAGTTGTGCCCATTTAGCCACAAAGAACTGCATTTTGTTTTTTTTAATAGCTGAGTAGTATTCCATGGAGTAGATGAACCAAAGCTTTCTTATCCAATCTTCTGCTGATGGGCATTTCGGTTGCTTCCATGTTTTCGCAATTACTGATTGTGCTGCAATGAACATAGGGATGCATGTTGGTTTGTCGTAAAACAGGTGTTTTGGATATATTCCTAGGAGTGCTATTGCTGGGTCATATGGTATGCAGATTTTGAGTTGTTTGAGTGTTCTCCAGACTGATTTCCATAAAGGCTGTACCAATTTGCAGCTCCACCAGCAGTGGAGTAGGGTTCCCTTTTCCCCGCATCCTCGCCAGCAAGCGTCGTTGGTGTTCTTGTTTATGTGGGCCAATCTTACTGGTGTTAGGTGGTACCTCATCGATGTTTTAATTTGGATTTCCCTTATTGCTAGGGAGCTGGAACATTTTGAAAGGCAGAATTACAGAAAGAGAAAGAGAGAGAGAAAAAGAGAGATTTTCTATTTTTTGGTTCACTTCCCAAATGGCCACAACTGCTAGAGCTTGTCCATTCTGAATCTAGGAGCTATGTGGGTGCACTGCTCTAAGACCTTGGGCTCCCCTCTGCCTTCCCTGGCCATTAGTCAGGAGCTAGATCAGAAGCAAAGCTGGCATTGAATGGGATGCTGGCACTGCAGATAGAGACTTAGTGTGCTATGCCATGATGTGGACGCAGGATTCATATGCTTACGCTGCTTTATCCAAAAAACATGATTTATGTATCCTGTGTATATATGTATAATGTACAGATTTGCAACTTGGTGTTTTTACTTAATCATATTCTGGTTATCTTTTTATATTGACACATATAGATCAATGTCTCTTTTTAAGGGGTTACCAAATATCTTACTATGAATGAATATTTGAAGAAATTAGATATTATTCCAATGACTCCACGGTTAACAAGCCATGCTACCAAGAATCTTTCCACACTTGTGCAGAAAACTTCATTTCTGCCTCTTCTCAAATCCGTTTCCTCCTTTGGTTACCTAGGAAGTCTGGCTCAGATACTTTAGATCCATAACTAAGTGTGGAGAAGTTTTTTGCCAAGAGCTATTTGAATATTTATTAAAAAACACTTGTGGGCTATACTGAATTAAGTCTCACCTGTAGCTGCCTTGGGAGGACCAAACCTAATGATTTTGCAGGTTTTGTACAGCCAACAGGCCAGACAATCCCCCACCATAGCCTAAGTGTTGGAAATCTCACAGAGTTGTGATTAAAATACTTTCTGCGTTGTTAGCCCAAGATTCTTAGACCCGCACTGCTGCCAGGAGAAGAAATCGTATGTGAAGGTCTCCGGGTTCTGCTGGACCCCGATGGAAGAGAAGAAGCCGCCGGAGGTCTTCTTGGGGGCCCTCAGCTGCTGCCCGCCGAAGGAGCCCTGTTCCTGACCACCTACAGAATTCTCTTCAGAGGGACTCCCCATGATCAGCTAGGTGTGTGTGATTCCTCGTCCGCCATCAGAACTTCAGAATCTGTGTGGAGCTGGAGCTGCTGATTCAGTCTGTGCACAGTGACTTGTAAATTGTTTCAAGTCCAAACTAAGCTTTTTTGCCATGCAGCTTTGCCTGTTGAAGATAATTATAATTTAGGTCATATATTTTTACTTGAAGAACAAAGGATGTCTTGTAAATAAAGCAAAGGTTCCTATGCTGAAATAGTTTCTTGAGGAAAAGAGTATTGTTACCTAGGAAAGGCCATGTTTGACTTATACATATTCCCCAGCAGACTTGCCCCAACTTTGTGTTTCCTACAGTTAAATGTAAGGCTAAAGTCCTGACACATGAGCCTCTTTTATTGGAAGAATACACTAAGCACCACAGGCTTGGACGACAGTAATCAGCTCTGCTTCCCTCTCATTGGGCTTTTTTTCCTCTCATAAGCTTCTATAACTTGTATTTCCTTTCCCTATGGCTCTATCAAACCTTCTGTATTAGAGAGGAATAACATATCCTCGCCAGAAATACTCCGCATTCTTATTAAAATTACTGTAGTCTCTATAGTAATATTATTATTGATGGTAAAAGCGAATAAGGTTTGGGGTGAAGCTGTTGGACTGCAAGTCAAAAAATTCAAATTTGAATTGCTGCTCATCAGTCTTGATAGCTGCAGCAAGTCACTTAACTCCTTTGGCCTTCATTTTCCTCTTATTAAAATGAGAAGATTGGGCTTTCATTGGTGATAATTCTGTAGTTTTCACATTGAGCTGATTACGTGTGTTATCTGGAGGGCTTGAAATACATGTATCAATTTTGACCCATACCTCAAACAGCTGAACCGGAGTCTGAAGCTCTAAGAATGGGGAGATGTGGGAATCTGTATACTTTTCATGCCCTACAGATGCTGAGAACTGTGAACCACTGGGCTACATGGCTCTTCTTCCTGTGATGGCATTTGATAGCATTTGATGAGTTAGTCTGTGTGCAATCCATTTTGTTGAATAATGAAATTCAGATATATTATCTTTAAAATCTTGAATTATATAAAAATTTTATACTTAAAATCTAGTTGAATTATTCTAGGTTTGATAGACTCAAGATGGTTTAAGATACTGGTCATAAAGATTGCTTCCTGTGCCCAGTGTGATAGCCTAGTGGCTAAATCCTCACCTTGCAACTGCTGGAATCCTATCTGGGTGCCAGTTTGTGCCCTTACTGTTCCACTTCCCTTCCTGTTTCCTGTTTGTGGCAGTCAAAGGAAAGCAGTGGAGGATGGCCCAAAGCCTTGGGACCCTGCACCCGCGTGGGGAACCCGGAGGAGGCTCCTGGTTCCTGGCTCAGCTCCAGCCATTGTAGCCACTTGGAGAGTAAATCAGTAGATAGAAGATCTTCCTCTCTGTCTCTTCTTCTCTCTGCAAATCTGCCTGATTGCTTACTATATAATATAGAAAAAAAAAAAAGGCTTCAATAAAGTGGGACTAGCATGGTGCTCCTAGGGAAAACTACACCCAAAATCAGAGTCCTGGTTCAAGCCCTGGCCACTGTGTCCACCTTCCTGCTAATATGCCTGGAAAGGCAGTCAAGATAGTTCCCTGCCACCTAAATGGGAAAATTATATTGGGGTCCTCATAGTGGGATGGCAGGCTAATCTTCCACTCTGGTGCCAGCTTCCCACAAGAGCCAGGGCTCAGCCAGACCAAAGCCAGGATCCAAGAACTCCATCAGGAGTGCCCCTTGGGTATCAGGGAACCAGAAACTTCTCCTGCTCTCGCAGACACATTAGCAGGGAGCTTGGTTGGAAATGGAACAACCAGTACTTGAAACAGCACTCAGGTATTAGATGCCAATATTATGAAAGGCAGCTTAACATGCTATACCAGAACACCAACCCAAATTCAACTTTCTCAGACTTCACATGTGAGTGATTTGTGATACTTGTCTCTGGCTCGTTTCAGTTAACATCACAGCCTCACTTCTAGCCATCTTGTTGAAAATCACAAAATTTTGTTCTTTTATTGCTGACTAATAATATGTAATGCATTTTTTATACATTCATCAGTGGGTGAACACTTGGTTGTTTCCCTCAGGTGGATACCCAATGCAGGCCCACTGGACCATGTAGCAGTACTACTTTTAATTTTTTTTTTTTTGAAGAACTGCCAGTTTTCTTCCACGTGGCTCTCCTGTTTGAAATCGCTACAGCTTCCCCTTTCTCCAGAACCAGTCCTCACCAGAACTAGTTGTGGGGTTCTTTGTTTTGTTGTTTGGTTGGGTGTTTTTTCTTTTTACTTTTTATTGGAAAAATTGGATTTTACCAAGTGAAGAGAGATAGAAAGATTTTCCGTCTGCTGATTCAGCCCCCAAGTAGCCACAACAGCCAGAGCTAAGCTGATCCAAAGCCAGGAACCAGAAGCTCCTTCCAGTCTCCCATGCAGGTGCAGGGTCCCAAGGCTTTGGTTCATCCTCAGCTGCTTTCCCAGGCCACAAGCAGAGAGCTGGATGGCAAGTGGGACATAAAGCAGTACCCAGATAGGATCCTGGTGCATGCAAGGCGAGGACCTTAACCACTACACTACTGCGCTGGGCCCATTGTGTCTTTTTAATAACAGTCATTGTGACTTGAGGGAGATATCTCATTGTGGTTTACATTTGCATTTCTCTTAAGATTAGTGGTGTTGAGCATTTTTTCATGTGTGTGTTGCCATTCATATGTCTTCCTTTGAAAACTGTTTATATCTGTGGCCTCTTTTTTAGTTGAACTTGGAGTTTTACTATTGAAGTGTTTTTCTTTTATACTCTGGTTATTGTCAGGTGTGTAACTTGCAAGTATCTTCCCCTATTCTGTAGATTGTTTCCTCAGCCATATTTTCTTTGTTGTGCAAGTTTTGTGGCTTGATGAGATCCCATTTGTCTATTTTTGCAGCTGTTTCCTATGCTTTTAGGGTCTTATTCAGAAAATGCTTGTCCATTCCAATGTTCTGATGCACTTCCTGCTGCGTTTTCTTCTAGTAATCTCAACGTTTCAGGTCTTAAATTTAGGTATTTAATCCATTCTGATTTGGTTTTTGTACATGTGAGACAAGGGTCCGGTTCCTTTTTCCAGCACCATTTATTGCAGACTGCCCTTATTCTAATGGATGTTCTTATTTGTCAGAGATTAGCTGGCTTCGGATGTGTGAGTCTGTTTCTAGAGTATCTATTACCTTCCATTGGTCTGTGGGTCTGTATTTATGTTGACAACATATGGTTGTTTTTTATTTTTTTAATTGTGATTGCATGGTGATCAGGGTAGGAAGGGTAAAGCTTTAGGGAAAATTGGGTGAATTCATTGCTTCCAAATTTGCTATTCTTATTGTTCCTGGGGAAAGGGGGAAAACACTCACGACTTTCCACACGTCCCAGTACCCAAGAAGGAGGAACCGCCACCTGATATCAACCCAGAGTCTCGGTGTGTACATACTCTGAGGGTTCTGTCCAGGTAGTTTGGATAGTTCTGAAATGCTGCTGTTTTCACCAATCCAAGGGTGATGTCACCCTCCCAATGTCCATTGACTCCATTCACCAAGATATTTTTGCTGTCGTAGTTTGTTTGGGATAGTTAGCCAGTTAGTTCTGTTCTCCTCTTTCTGCTACAGCACAAAATGTGCTGCCAAACATATGGTTTTAATTACTATATCTGTAATATATTTTAAAATCAGGAGTGTAAATGCCTTTTGCTTTGTTCTTTTTGCTAAGGTTGTTTCAGCTATTTCAGGTCTTCTATGATTCTATGCAAGTTTTAGAATTGTTTTTTTTTTTCTAGTGCTGTGAAACATGTCATTGGTTTGGTTTGGTTTTTTGAATAGGGATTACATTGTATTTGTGAGTTGATTTAGTTGGTATACACATTTTTAAGATTTATTTTTTTTTATTTGAAAGAGTTACGAAAAGATGGAGAGACAAAGAAAGAAGGGGGAAAGAGAAAGGTTGTTCCACCCACTGGTTTACTCCCCAAATGGCTGCAGTAGCTGAAATTGAGCTGATCCAAAGCCAGGAGCAGAATTTCTTCCAGGTCTCCCACATGGGTGTGGGGACACAAGGACATGTGCCATCATCTGCTGCTTTCCCAGGCCATAAGCAAAGAGCTGGGTCAGAAATGGAGCAGCTTGGACTAGAACCAGCCACACGTATGGGTTACCAGTACCACACGCAGAAATTTAGCCTACTGATATATCATGGGTCTGGTCCTGGTGGAGACATTTTAAAATATTGATTTTTTTTTCTAGGAATATTCTGCATGTGCGTCTCCTCTTATGAGGAGCTGGAAATTATCCTGGGATCCTTTGTGTGTGGTGCTTCTTTTCTAGACTTTTATTGCCAATGCCTTAGTGTGGGCAAATAATACTTATATTTCCCTATTATTTTATAGTTAAACTCTTAAAAATTCTTGGGCTTAAGGCCATTCCTGTCTCCCCAGGGCATATATAATTGTGTTTATGCGACACTTTTTACTATATATGCAAGCAAACTTCAAAAACTTGCTCTCCTTTGTCCTCTCCTTTCATTAACTGTCTTGAATGTTTTTTCCCTACTTGAAGAGAAAGAATCTGTTTCCTATAAGATTGCCTTAAACCAGGCAATTCTAAGTTACACACAGTAAGTCAAGACATAGAACAAAATTAAGGTAGGCTATGACAGTTCCTTCTCTCCATGTCTTAGGGATAAATTGCCATCTAGTAAAAATTAACGAATGAGCCTCACTGCATTCCTAGTTGTTGTCCTGTTTAGACACATTCCCCAGCACAGGCTGTTGCAGCGAGTGATGGAGACGACAGACAGGAGCAGTACCACTGTCTTACTGAGTCTGTCCTGTCTTCCCACAGTTGGTGAGCAGACAGTCGTGCGCAGCTTTCCCATTGCTTCCATCACCAAGGAAAAGAAAATCACAATGCAGAACCAGCTGCAGCAAAACATGCAGGAAGGACTGCAGATCACATCAGCATCTTTTCAGGTATGAAGAAAGAAAACTGTTCTTCCCAAGTAAACGTTTTCACCCGTCTGCTGCTTTTACAGCCATTCTGTATAGTCATGGTCAGAAGTTAGAGGACGAGAAGGACAAGGGAGCCAAGACATTAATCTTCAGCAGAGTAGACTTACAAATACTGTAGTCTTGGCTTTAATGCTTCATGTCATGGGCCGCTTGGCCAACTCAAGCATACAAGCAGGTTGTCTGTCATTATCTAGAGATCTTAGAAACTGGTAAGCTTTCAGTTGGCTCTTGTTCTCTATAAAATTCTACCCCAATTCTTATTTGATAAAACTTTCATATAAAAAGCAATTCTTCTGACATCTGTTTCAGAAGGAAATACCCTCTGGCTCATCGGTGGCAGAAGGCAAACTATAAGAAACACAACCAAAACTAAAGTATCATTGGTATCAATGAATGACCCCTGATAAGACAAGGGTTTTTGTACGGGACTGTAAATATCAAAACTTAAGAAATTACTAATGCAAACCAGACTCTGGAAGAAGGAACCTTCTCATAGTTTTTCTTTCTCATGTTATGTCATTTTTCCCGTTCTTCATGTATTGGCTTTGACTTTCAAGATGACACGGTTTCCAATTCTTGCCCATTCCTTGCACTGGAGTTGCTGTGTGGACCTGAAGGCTCCAGACTTTCTCCCATCTCCTGAGAGTGTTAACTGCTCGGAGCCATAGTTGGTTTTTGTTTGTTTGTTTGAATTTCTCACTATTTCAGCTGCCAGTACTTTGTATACCAACATTGCCTGACTGTGCTTTTAAGATTGTAGTAAATTTGATTTTTTTATCTACCTAGATTTATTATAACCCAGATAATAAAGGAGCCTCACTAGGCAGATTTCCCTTTCAAGAGCCAACAGTTAAGAAATAAGAAAAGAATGTTTGCTACTTCAGCCACAACAAGCTAATTTCCATTGCATTTTATGATAGAAAGTCTTAAAGCCCACTTCAAGATATGTGATTTTCCTTGTCAGCTGTCCATCTATGGAAAGCAAACACTTCTGAACCTCACTTTTTAATTTTTTAAAGATTTTTACTTGAAGAGAGTAGAAGAGGAACAGATGGATAAAGATCTTCATCCACTGACGTACTTTCCAAGATGACTGCAGTAGCTAGAGCTTGGCTAGTCCAGAGCCAGGAGCCAAAAGTTCTGTCCTTGTCTCCACATGGATGACAGGGACCCAAGTCCGTGAGCTGTCTTCCACTGCCTCCCCGCATACATTAGCAGAAGGCTGGTTTACCAATGGAGAAGCCAGGACTCAAACTGATACCCTAGGAAGGAATGATTTTGTCACAACATACTGCGGCACTGTAATACTGGCCCTAACATTTTTACTTTTAAAATTTAAAAATTTGAGGTGGGTGTTGGGGCACAGTAGGTTGTATAGCACCTAGGGTTGCCCACATCCCATCCTGGGATATTTGGGATCAATTCCTGCCTCTACTTTTGATCAAATTCCTGCCACTATCCCCAGGAGACAGCAGAGGATAGCCCACATATTGGCTTCCTGCCATCCACTCGGGAGAGCCATACGGAGTGCCCAACTCATGGCTTCGGGCATTTGGAGGAGAAAGCAGTGGAGGGAAGATTTCTCTGTTCCTCCCTCTCTCTGCCACTCTACCTTTCAAATTAAAAATAACAGCTTTTAAAATGAGATTGTCAAACATTTAAAATACCTCATGTTATTGCCATGTAGTGCCATTGTTTTCTGTTATTTCAGTAACTTGGGGGAAATTGTCTAAAAGTCATCAATGCTTCTGATGCGTTTAATCTCTTTTGTTTCCAGTTGATTAAAGTAGCATTTGATGAAGAAGTCAGTCCAGAAGTGGTTGAAATCTTTAAGAAGCAGTTGATGAAGTTCCGTTACCCTCAGTCCATTTTCAGTACCTTTGCCTTTGCTACTGGACAAACAACCCCACAAATAATTTTACCCAAACAGAAGGAAAAGACTACTTCCTTTCGGTAAGATAAATGAAAGATCTATTAATTTTAATCTTCTCATAATTGCTTATCCCTGGAAGTAATACATCTTTTGTGTCAAGGTATAAATGATTGCTCCTTTTGTTGGCTAATCTGTCGAGCCCATTAGGCCAAGCTTAGAATGCTATGGACTAGCAGCTTTGTAGCAGATTTCAAAATGTAAGGGCTGTAAGAGGCTTTGACTGTCATATGTACATATATATATTTCTCACAATCCATTTATTATTTTTTTCAGATTTATTTATTCTTTGAAAGTCAAATTTGGAGAGACAGCAACAGATCTTCCATCCACTGGTTCACTTCCCAGATGGCCACAGTGTCCAGGGCTGGGTTAGGTGCTCCCAAATATTTAGGCCATCTTATGCTGTTTTTCCCAGGATTGTAGTAAATCCATTAGCAGGGAGTTGAATTGGATGAGGAGCAGCCAAGATACAAACCAGTGCCCATATAGGATGCCAGTTTCACAGACATCAGCTACAGTGCTGGTCCCTCACAATGCATTTTGACAACACAAAATTTTATTTTCCTTTTCTCCATATTGATAAATTTTTGAGTAATATTCTCTTCAAATTTTTACCAATATTCTTGCTTAAAAGTTTTGCTTTGATCTAGAGAGAAAACTTTATTTTGTATAACTTATAATTTTGAATAATTTCAAAACTTACAGAAAATTCACAATACTACCAAGAATTCTGTGTGTATGTGTTAATATTCAAATTAACCAGAAGTTTTTTATTTTGGTTCACTTGATTTATTATTCTCATATAAACAATATGAGAATAAAAAAATAAATCTACAACATGAACTTCAAAACATTCATGGAAAGTGGATCTAAAAGGTAATACAAGGGCAGGTGTGGCCTCACTTTTAGGTTGCTGGTTGGGATACCTGCATCTCAAATCAGAATACCTGGCTTCCAGCTGCCGTGCAGCTCCAGTTCCCTGCCCAGGCAGAGCCTGAGTGGCATGGATGGCTCATGCCACCTACATGGGAGGACAGGCCACCTCCATGGGAGGACAGGCCTGACCACTCCCAGCGTCAGCCCTGTCTCCGTCTTGCCACTGCCAACAACTAAGGAATGTACCAATGGATAGGAATTCTCTATTTCACTTTTCTCCCTCTCTAATAATGAATATATACATAGTTTTTAAAAAAGATAATACACCTGTTTTTTCCCCTGAGTCATTTGAATTGAAGTGAATACGTCAGTATGTGTTCTCTAAGGAAAAAAATACCATTTTCTATAACCACGGTGCAAAAGTCAAAAATGGGAAATTTAATTGATACAAAATCCTTAGCTAACCCAGAGGCCATAATAAAATTTTTCTAAGTATCATTTACAACTACTTTTTTTCTCATCCAGGACCCAAAGCAGGGTTAGGGCAGTGAGTTTAGTTGTCATAGTTCTATAGTATAAACTCTTACTTTCTGATGAAAAAAGGTTTAAAATTTTATGTTGAAACTTTTGAATTTGTTATTACAAAATAACAATCGTTTTACAATTCTATTAGTAATAAAATGTAGTGGATAGAATTTCAACTCTAACATTATTGTCTTCAATTTGAACATCTATAATGTAAACTATATATTACAGCTTTGCAGATTTTGGGTAAAAACATCTCCATTTGCCTATGTGTAGAATAGGTTTAGAATTTTGAAAGATTTGAGGTCCCATATTGTATGTTGTCTATTGGATACATGACTAAACTGATACACTACATGGGAAGCCAATAAGCTCTTGAATTCCCACATGCGACATCCTGGCACATGATAGCTTTCTAAAGATTTGCACTGGTGAGCCAAGGCTGGTGTCTTAGCGCCATAGAGACACAGAGGAGGTGATGAGGCTCTACTTTCAATGACATCGACAACTTTCTCTAATGTTTCAGTCTTGGATGACATCTTGGTGGGTAGGTAGGTAGATATCAGTATCAGGTGTGTTGTATAAACTACAACAGAGATAAAGCAATTTTAACAATTAGGGAAGGGCCGTATGCGATAGCCTAGTGTCTAAATTCTCACCTTGCAAATGCCCGGATCTCATATGGGTGGTGGTTTGTGTCCTAACTCATCCACTTCCCATCTAGCTGCCTGCTTGTGGCCTGGGAAAGCAGTCGAGAATGGCCCAAAGCCTTGGGACCCTGCACCTGCGTGGGAGACCCAGAAGAGCTCCTGGTCCCTGGCTTAAGAACAGCTCTGGCCATTGCAGCCACTTAGGGAGTGAACCTGGGACGAAAGATCTTCCTCTCTGTCTCTCCTTCTCTCTGTAATTCTGCCTTTTCAATAAATATAAATAAATGTTTTTAAAAAGAATTAGGGAGTAGACATTTGGCCTAGTGGTTCAAGTGCCCACATCCTATATCAGAGTGTCTGGATGCAATACATGGCTTCACGTCATGGCTCCATCTTCCTGCTAATGCAGATCCCACGAGTCAACATGATGTCTCCTTGCTGTCAGTCTCAGCCCTGCCTGTTGGAAACATTTGCGGAGCTAACTGTTAGATGGAAGTGCTCACTATTTGTCTGTCTGTCTCTCTCACCCTTCCCCCATCACATATATCCTTATCTCTTCCTCTCAAGAAAATAAAAGTTAAAGAAAGGCTTACAGTTTTAACAATTGCCTCAAGCTATAGCTATGGGAAATTTTTTCAGAATATCCCATTGAGTTCATTTGATGATTCCCAGAATTTAAAACATGTTAAGGGGCCCACCTTGCAGCAGTAGACTGAGTGCTTACTGCCTGGGATCCCACACCCTATATTGAAGTCCCACACCATCCACTACCAATCCAGCTTCCTGCTGATGTGCTTGGGAGGCAACATGATGCGTTGGAGACCCAGATGGGGTTCAGGTTCCTGCTTCAAAGTGCATCTGTGAGGGTAGCTGGGAATCAATCCCAGGACAGCAAATTGATTCATTCTCTCTCTCTCTCTCTCTCTCTCTCTCTCTCTCTCCCCCCCCACCCTTTGTCACACACAAACACAAAATCTCTCTCTCCATGCTCCTTCCTCTATCTTTCAGATCTCTCTTTCTCTTTTCCTCTCTCCTTCTCTCCCTCTCACCCTTTCAAATAACTAAATAACTAAATCTGTAAAATGTATTTGTAACTTTCAGATTTGCCATGCAGGTGACCAAATATAAGATCTGATAAAATTGTTTGACAGTAAAAGAACATTTTTACCTTTTAAACAAATGACAAAAAAAGTTTTGATTGTCATGAAGGAAAAAAACACGATTGAAAACAATTTTAGTGAGCTGGTACTGTGGTATAGCAGAGTAATCTTCTACCTGTGGTGCCAGCACCCTGTGTGAGTGCCACTTTGAGTCGCAGCAACTCCATTGCCCATCCAGCTCTCTGCTAATGGCCTGGAAAGGCAGCAGAGAGGGACCCAAATCCTAGGCCCCTTAACCCATGTGGAAGACCCGAGAAAACTCCTGGCTCCTGACTTCAAACCAGCCCAGCTATGGCTGTTGTGGCCATTTGGGGAGTGCACCAGCAGATGGAAGATTCTCTGTAACTCTGCCTTTCAAATAAAAAATAAATGTTTAAGGAAATAGAAAAAATATTATCAAAATCTTCACCACCGTCTAACAAGCCAGAAAACAGGATCTGTGTTTAATTCTTTGAGTTATATAATTACTATATGCCGCTTTTTTTTAGGTCCAAGTGATTTATATCCTAATTTCCCTCTAAAAGATTCTCAAATTTCTCATTTCTTTTTTTTCTCCTTTTCTCAAAAGGAAACTTTGAAAAAAAAGATTTGCTTTTTTATTGGAAAGACACATTTACAGAGAGAAAGAGACACAGAGGAAGATCTTCTGTCCACTGGTTCACTCCCCAAGTGGCTGCAATGGCCGGAACTGAGCCAATCTGAAGCCAGGAGCTTCCTCCAGGTCTTCCATGGAGGGTGGAGAGGTGCAGGGTCCCAAGGCTTTGGGCCATTCTCTACTGCCCTCCCAGCGAGCGGGATGGAAAGTGGAGCACCCAGGACAGAAACCAGTGCTCTTATGGGAGGAGGATTTAGGCACTGACCCATAGTGACAGGCACAGGAAATCATATTTTTAGGATTTGTTTTATGTATTCAAAAGACGGTGACGGAAACAAAGATAAAAGGGTTCACAGGGCCCGGCACGATAGCATAGTGGTTTAAGTCCTTGCCTTGAACATGCCAGGATCCCATGTGGGCACCGGTTCTAATCCCGGTGGCCCCACTCTCCATCCAGCTCCCTGCTTATGGCCAGGAAAAGCAGTCAAGGATGGCCCAAAGCTTTGAGACCCTGCACCTGCGTGGGAGACCCGGAAGAAGCTCCTGGCTCCGGATTGGCTCAGCTCCAGTCATTGTGGCCACTTGAAGATCTTCCTCTCTGTCTCTCTTCTCTGAATATCTGCCTTTCCAATAAAAACAAATAACTCTTTAAAAAAAGGAGGGGGGCGTGTTTCACGGAGATCTTGTACTGGTTCACTTTCCCAGCATCAGGACAATCATTGCTCAGCTAGCCAAAAATTACATCCAGAACTCCCATAGTGGGTCAGGGACCCAAATACTTGGGTTATCTTTGCTACATTATCAGGTGCATTAGCAGGACCTGGGATCCAGTGTTGCAAGAGAGAACTTAACCAACTGCTCATACCACCAGCTTATTCTTTTTCTCTGCATCAGAAAGCTTGCAGCTATTTAGAGGCAGGATACCACCCATACGCACGTAAGCCAGTTAAGAAATGAAGGTTTTGTCGGTTATGACCTCAAAGGAGGGCTCTGTGAGTTAGCAGAAAGAACTTGACTCAGTGGAGATAGGGAGGCTGACTTTCTGTATGAGTCCATCTGAAATGTGATTAAGGGAGCTGGTCGAGACAATGCTTATGATTAGCAGAATGGCTTCAGGCATGCTAGACAAAAAGCCGAAGGTTTAACTTCAGTGTAAGGACTAGTTTGTGTTCCCTTCAGGTTCAAGTATTTTCTGCCTAAAACACGTTCTTGATGACAGACAAAGGTCTTTAACAGGAAATTAGTACACTGTCATATGCTCTCCCCCCACAGAAAAAAAAAAAATCCAAAGGAGAGGTTTAATGAAGAATAAAGCTTTGTGGATGTCAAAAGTGTAATTGGTACCTTCATATTAAATTGATATTCTTTTTTGTTACTTATAGCACTTTCTCAAAAACAATAGTAAAAGGTGCCAAAAGGGCAGGAAAAATGACAATTGGGCGACAGTATTTATTGAAAAAGAGGACAGGGACAATTGTGGAAGAAAGAGTCAATCGTCCTGGATGGAACGAAGATGATGACATTTCTGGTATGTGAGAATTCACTTTTCCTTCTTGGTTCAATTTTACTCTTTCTTGTATGAATAAGAAACTAGGACATAGTTGCCTTAAACCTCGAGAACTTGTGAGAAGCTTGAAAGCACTTATCAGTTTTTTTAGAACTGGAATAAATATTTTCCCCAGTATTCCATTGTTCAAATAAGACTTTGTTAAATTAGCTTCTCTTTTGTTAAATCCATATGTTGTCCACTTTGTGTGTGTTTCACAAAATCAAGAAAGAAATAGGGACTGTGTAGGAAATTTTTAGTGAATATAAACAGGTGTAAGATAGTGTGCTGTATCTTATTCTTACACAAGGAGAACAAGTACATTGAATACTTGAATATTTAGGTTTTCGTAATTTGGATTTTGGTGAATATTCTTGATCAAAATGGAGACCTAACATATAGGAATTCAGGTCATAAGAGGAAAACTGCCTGCTCTTTAAAGGGGCCAAATTTGGGCAATTAAGATGGCAATATGTTGGGAAGATAGATTTAGAAAACCAGTAGCAAAATGTCTTATTAAAAGTTAGTTACCTATTTCCACCTTCCAGTACACTGTAGAAACAACACTAGAGACGCAGACAGCCATTGGTATGCTAGATGCAGCAACTACTACCACTTAGGAAAAAAGAAACTTCATCTTAAAGAAAAGACTGGCTAAAAAGTTTCCATTTCAGTTTTCTAGGGTAGGAATCTATGTGACTTTGAGTGTAGGTAGGCATGCCCTGTGTGAGAATGTGTCCATCTAAGCCTGCCTTTAAGGGCCCTGAAAAGATCCACCATTAGGTGTTCAAGTGGCCTTTTATTGGAATCCTGACTCCCAGTCCTGTGTAAAACCGAAGGAATACTGTTGACGCTCCAAAGTTTTGATGATTTTATGAAGCAAAAACTAATGTTCTGTGGTAATTGTTTCACCAAGAGGTCAAATTGTGTAATGTTCTCTGCTGTGAAAATAAAAGATTGACTGGTATTTGATTATATTATGGCATTCACAAGTTAAAACTCAATCTGATATTTGTAGGGATAAGTTTTAGCTTTTTAAAAAATTTCAGTGGAAAACAGCTGTAACTTTCCCTTGCACATTAATGATTTGACTTCTGTCACTTTGAAAATAAATAGGAAAGTAAATTAGGATATTTTCCAGTATGGATTTTTAAAAATCAGAAAACACAGTATCAATTAAGAATGCTGGTTTTTTTTAAAAAATTCTCCCTGAAATACTTTATTATTGAGTAGGTTCTTCCACATCTATAATCTTCAACCAGTCTGCAACTTGTGATTGCAAAACTGTGAGTTTCCCATGCATAACCATTTCCTCCAACTAAAATATTTCCATAAAAAAAACAACTGCTCTAAGAACAGAAAAAATCTTTTTCCTTCTGGTAACTTCTGATTGATGTAGAAATTTGTAATAAAAGTTTATGTTTTGAAGAATAAACTGAGACCTGAGTGATTCATTTTTATAGTGATCCTGTTAAAGATAAATTTTACCAATAGGTTAGCTCTAACAAAATCTGGGTTTTTTTTTTTAAGTCCTCAATAGAAATCACTGTCATCTGTCATTATTTAGCAAACTTGACTGAAACAAAATATGGATGATTCATTTAAAATATATACATTTTAGAAACTATTTAAATGACCATTTTATTTGAGTTACTGATACTCATTTCCTATAAACTGTTTTATTTGAATGATTCCTCATTGATGTTGAATAATTTGTTTTATAATATGTGTAAAAGCCATAATCCCTAACATAAATTTCTCTTGGTTTAAGGAGCCTTTTCAAAAAGTTTGAAACCCTTTATCTTGGCACTTCTTCAACCTGTTCCTGTCCTCACAGTTTCAGATGAGAGTGAACTTCCCACAAGCACCACCTTGAAGGCCTCAGAGAAGTCTACAATGGAACAGTTAGTAGAAAAAGCTTGTTTTAGAGACTATCAGCGCTTAGGATTGGGAACCATAAGTGGCAGCTCTTCTCGATCTAAACCAGAGTATTTTCGAATCACTGCCTCCAACAGGATGTATTCACTGTGCCGAAGGTAAGTCTGTTTGGGGGCCACTTTCTTCCCTGTTGAGTCTGAGAGAGAGAGAGAGAGAGAGAGAGAGAGAGAGAGAGAGAGGAGGGGAGGTAGGAAGAGATTTACTCAAAAAGCAGAGTAACAGAGTCAGATAGGGAGGGACAGATTTCTGCTGGTTCACTCCCTAAATGGCTGCAGCAGCAGGATCTGGACATAGCAAAGCCAGGAGCTTGGAACTTCTTCCTGGTCACCCATGTGGGTACAGGGACCCAGACATTTGGACCATCTTCCACTGTTTGACCAGGCACATTAGCAGGGAGCTGGATCAGAAGTAGAACAGGCCAATGTGGGGTGTGCTAACACCACAAAGTGGAGGCTTTATTCACCATCCCAAAACACCAGCACCAGCCTCACCCCGTTGGAGCCTTGAGTTATTTAAATTGTAACCAGAAATAAATAAAAATGCCAGAAAATCAGGGAGATGTTTCCAGGAATATGTATATTAAGATCTTTGCCTACAGCATGGACAAACATCTCATCAGCAGTCTCAGAATAATTGCATCACTGCAAAGTGTTCCTAATGGGTGAAAAGATAAGAAGTTAAGCTCTTGTCCCTTTTATGAATTTCACTTTGTTGCCTTCTTCTTCTCAATTTGTCCCTTTTCTAGTAGGCCTAAAGGGAACTTGCAGTACGAACAGTTTTTGTCCAGGCCAGTGGGCCTACTTAGAGGTGCAGGATCCACCAACTTTCTGTAAAAGATCAAGTAGAATATATTTTCAGCTAATGAGTCATAGGTCTTGTATCTATTTAACTCATTTCCAAAAGAGTATAGACAGTAAGGCAATGAATAGGTGTGGCCAGTTGGAGCCCATAGCTGTAATTTGCAGGACCAGGGACACTCAAGGCTTGCTTTCACTGTCTAATTAGAATATTTTCTTTCTTTCTTTTTTTTTTTTTTTGGAAAGTCAGATTTACAGAGAGGAGAGACAGAGAGGAAGATCTTCCATCCAATGATTCACTCCCCAAGTAGCAATAGATAGAGCTGAACTGATCCAAGCCTGGTAACCAGGAGCTTCCTCCAGGTCTCCCACACGGGTGCTGGGTCCCAAGGCTTTGGGATGTGCTTGACTGCTTTTCCTGCCCACAAGCAGGGAGCTGGATGGGAAGTGGAGCAGCTAGGAATGGAACCGGCGCCCATATGGAATCCCGGCACATGCAAGGCAAGGATTTAGCCGCTAGGTTACCACACTGGGCCCTGATTAGTGTATTTTCTAATGAATATTGCTTGAAGAAACTCCAAGAACACATTTTGCTTTTTTCTGTTGTCATTCTTAGTGCCTTTAAAAGGTTAAGCCCTATATCATGCCTTATTATATATATTTTCTGGAACTGAATTGCTACCACTACAAGTTTAGTCACTTTGATCTCCAGCTAAATTGCTGCCTTTGCATTTATAAATTCAGCTTTCATTAGATACCAGATTGTAAATTTTAGGCCTTACATATACTTTAGAAACTTGTCTGAGATTGGCACTTTTGTATATGAGTAAAGCTGCTACCTGCTACACCAGCATCCTTTGTGGGTGCCAGTTTGACTCCTGGCTGTTCCATTTCTGATCCAGCTCCCTGCTTATGTGCCTGGGAAAGCATCAGAGGATGACCCAAGTTCTTGGGTCCCTACATCTACATGGAAGACCCAGAGGAAGCTCCTGGCTCCTGGCTTGGGGCTGGCCCAGCTACAGCAATTGTGTCTGAGGGGGTGGGATGAGGCAGTAGATGAAGATTATCTCCCTCTCTTTCTCTGTTCTCTCTGGGCTCTCCAGTCTTTCCATTCTCTTTGTGTGTAATTCTGCCTTTCAGATAAGTAAATAACTCTTTAAAAACAAAAAATGCAAATTGTCCTGGGTCAGCATTGTGACATAGCAGGTAAAGCTGCCACCTGTAGTGTGGATCCCTTACAAATGCCAATGTGAGTCCTAAAGTCTCCGCCTCCACTCAAGCTCCTACTAGGCTTGGGAAAAGCAACAGAAGATGGTCCAAGTGCTTGGTCTTCAGTGCCCATTGGGAAAACCCAAAAGAAGCTCCTGAGCTTTAGCCTGGCCCAACTCAACTAGTCATTGCAACTGTCCAGGGAGTGAACCAGCTAATGGAAGATCTCTCTCTCCCTCTCCATCTGTCTGTCCTTCCCTCCCACCTTCTCTATCTCTGTAAATCCAACTTTCAAATAAGTGCATAAATCTTTGAAAAGAAAAAAAGGTTGTCTTAATGTTCTGGTTAGTTTCAGCCCTGTTCTTTAAGAACTATAAATCTTTTAAATGATAATTTATGTGTACAAATTTCAGTGTTAAACTGGAGGAAAATATGGTTTAAGACTGTGGCCAAACAAGCATTTTGCACAAAGTACTAAAAAATTGAGTCTCTGAATATGCAGTTACGAGCTAGTTAATTTTTAGATAAATGTAAGCACTGTTGTTGGGGTATGATTATCGTGCTATTAGGAAAACTGTCGAAAGTATGCCAAACATTGAGAAAAAAACAAAACGTCAATTATCACTTCAGTCTTACAGAAACAAAATAAATGTATTTAAAAGTCGGTTACAGAGAGAAAGGGAGAGACAGAGAAAGGAGAGATTTTCCTTAAACTGGTTCACTCTCCAGATGGCCACAGCAGCCAGGACTGGGCCACGGTGAAGCCAAGAGCTTGTTTCTGCTCTCCCACATGGCCAGCAGGGGTCCAAGCACTTGCTGTATCCTCCATTGCTTTTCACAGGCCATTAGTATGGAGCTGCATTGGAAGTGCAGCAACCAGGACAAACAGCAGAGTGACTTGTATCTATTATACCATAATGCCTTCCCCCCACCCCAAAAAAAGTTGTAATAAGTTATTTGTTAGAACACATTTTTTATAAAGTGTTTATGGTGGTATGAACTAATATACATCTGTAAAACTGTTGGAAGGAAGAAATGGAATAATAAATATAATCCAAAACAAGGCAAAAAAGGTTACCAAAGGAAATATGGAGCAGATGGGACAATAAAATGCATGTAGTAAGAATGAAAACTTAAGTCCAAATATGTTAATAATTATGTTCATTGAAATTAATTCAATTCTCTGATTGAACCAATGCTGTCTTTTTAAGCTTTCTGCTGCTTTTCTTGTATGCATTCTGACATATAAGAATTTGTTATAAAGCAGAAAGTAAAATGATGGAAAAACACCATTCAAGACTACTTCAAAACTTCTGTTGTCACTATGCAAATATCAAAGTAGACCTTAAAAGCATTAATAGTGGGGCAGATGTTATAGCAAAGCACTTTAAGCCACTGCTTGTGACAGGTGGGATGAGCGGCCCAGGTACTTCTGGCCCCTCCACCCATGTGGACGACCAAGATGAGATTCCTGGCTCCTGACTTGAACCTTTCCCAGCCCTCGCTGTTGAAGCCATCTGAGGAGTGAATCAGTATATGAAAGAGCTCTGTTTCTGTCTCTTCCTTCATTCTGTCCTTTCAAATAAATACTTTTAAAAAAAAAATTACCGGTGACAAGATATATTTAACAGTTTCATTGGGAGTCCATCTTTGATTTGGAAGTAGAGATGCATACTACATTATATCTTCACATCTCAATGTGATAGTTTCTATTATACAGTTCCTTTAGGTGATTGTATGTACATGCTTTTTTACCTGTGTATCTCCTGATCTTGTACTCTGCATGAAGGTTGCTTTATATCAGAGAAAGCATACAATATTAATGCCTTTGGGGATTGACTTGTTTCACTGAGCACAATGGTCTCTAGTTGGGACTGTTTTGTTGCAGATGCTAGAATTTCACTCTTTTTCATGACTAAGTAGTATTCCATAGAGTAGATATATCACACTTTCCTTATCTACTCCTCTTTTGATAGACACCTGGGTTGTTTACATGCCTTTGCTATTGTAGATGTTGCTGCTATAAATATAGGATTACAGATCATTTTCTAATATGTAGATTTCATTTCCTTTGCATATATTCCCAGAAGTGAGATACCTGGGTCATACAGCAGGTCAATTTTCAGTTGTCTTAACACTCTCTGTACTGACTTCCATAGTGGTTGTACTAGCCTTCACTCCCACCAGCAGTGAAGGATGGAAAATATCTTTCCACATCTATACCAGCAGGTGTTGTTAGTAAAGTTGTGAATATACACCAGTCTCACTGGAGTTAGGTACAACCTCAATGACATTTTCATTTGTATTTCCCTGATAGATACGGGGCCTGAACATTTTTTCATGTCCATTAGCCATTTAAATTTGTTCTTTTGAAAAATGTTCATTTACTTCACCCATTTCTTTATAGGGTTGTTTGTTTTGCTGTCATTGAGTTTCTGAAGCTCTTTATAAATCCTGGATATTGGTCCCCTATTAATTATGTAGTATACAAAGATTCTCCATACCTACAATATCAAGATACACTTCAGTAACATGATGATAGACATATGATTGCATATGAAGGACTGTGCTATTATACTAAAATGCAGGATATCAGCTGGGGGAAGGGATCTAGGGAGGGAGAGAGGGAAAAATCCCAGAGCTTTTTGAACTGTATCATAAAATAATTTTTTTATATAAAAAAGAAACGGAGTATCATGATTAAGTCCAGACCAAAAAAAATTTTTTTACTAGTGACAAAGAAGGATGCCAGAAATTCATTCAATAGGATCCAGTAAACTTTATTATAGGAAATACAGAACACTTCTCATTTGAAAATTGATAATCATAATTTGGGCCCAGCACAATAGCCTAGTGGTTAAAGTCCTTGCCTTGCATGCACTGGGATCCCATATCGGTGCTGGTTCCCATCCAGTTCCCTGCTTGTGATCTAGAAAGCAGTCAAGCACGTCTAAAAGCCTTGCGACCCTGCACCCACATGGGAGACCTGGAAGAGCTCCTGGCTCCTGGCTTTGGATTGGCTGAGCTCCAGCCGTTGCAGCTGCTTGGGGAATGAATCATCAGATGGAGGATCTTCCTCTGTCTCTCCTCCTCTCTGTATATCTGCCTTTCCAATAAAAAGAAATAAATGTTTTTAAAAAATTCATAATTTACCTACCGCATTAAAATAATTTTAAGTGTAATAAAGTCATTATCTACAGAAAAACCTTTCATATAATATAAAATATAGTTTATGATTTCTATTTTTGCTTTATTTGAAAAAGTTACTCACTTGCTGGTTCACTCTCCAGATGTCAGAGCTAGTGCTGGGCCAGGCCAAAATCAGGATCCAGGAACTCAATTTGTCTCCCATGTGTGTGGCAGGGACATAAGTATGTGAGCTGTCACCTGTTGCCTCTTACGGTACCTGGCAGTGAGAAGCTGGAATCTGGAGCATGGCCAGAACTCAAACCTGGGCACTGCAGTATGAGATATGGGAATCCCACCCCTTAACCACTATGCCAAATGCCTGTCCTGACAACATTGTCCTTAAGTAAAATGTTAGAAACTGCCTAAAGTCAACAACAGAAGAAAAGGAAGTGCTGGTAGACCACATAGTGGAATACTACACTAAAAGCTAGCAATCTAAACATGATCACATTGGTGAAACTCGCAGACATAATGTTGAGCAAAAGAAACCAAGCAAAAAATAATACATTCTTTTTTTCATTTTTTATTATATTTTTGACAATATTAGGGTAAAAAGGTTCAAGGGCTATAGGAAAGTGGGTAAGACTATTATTTACATATTGTTTCCTTCATGTATCTGAGGTAAAGGGGGATATTGAGGGAGAAGCCCCACCCAGTTTCCAACCCACCGCCCAAAAATAATAAATTCTACTAACTTCTTTTATCTAGAATTTTTAAATGGGTAAAACTCCTGATGCAGTCACATTGGTGCTAATCTGTAGAGGACTTGTTCATAGTGCTGGGAGAAGACATGGAGTCTTGGCCGCTGCTGAGGGTTTGTCTCTTCATATTGTTAGTGGTGACATGGAGTTCATTTTGTGTTAGTTTATGTTTTGAGCCTTTACATGGGAATTATTCTTGACTAGAGAGTTTGCACAGCAGCTTCTGAAACACACTACCTCATGAGGCTTCCCTGGGTGCTTTCCATTATTAACTATGCCTGGCTCTGCAGGCCCAGCACTTCCTGCCCCAGCACAGGACCATCCCACTGTCCTTGAAGCCTGGGCCTGGGAGCAGCAGAGCCTCAGATCCTGTGTCTGTGTACTAAGGTCACAGCCTGCTACTGGGGGCGGAAGTGAAGAAGTAGGTTGGTTCTTTCCTAGTTCATGAAGCGGCTGCTGTAGCCAGGAGATATTACTCCATGTTAATACACACTGTCATTGTATCTAGGAATAGAAGAAAACAGATACTAAAGTGGAATTGAAAATCAAAAGTCTTGATAATGAGACTATTTTTCCAATCTTTATCAGAGATGTGTCAACAGCATGGTCATTTGATAAATTCATGCTATGAGAAAAACACACGCTACAACTTCCTAGAGCACCAGTACTCTAGGCTTTTACAAATGCTTCCAAAGTACCATTGAGTAAATGCAGAATGTTAATTTGGCATTAACCAAAGTAGTTGAAGATTATGATTTGCTTGACTTTAAATTGGATTCCTCTCCTTCCTCTTAGCACTAAGTTACATGGAGATAAGGGACTGGAAGTGGGTGATGGTGATAGTTGTACTACTTAGTGAATGTATGTGATGCCACTGACTTGTATACTTAAAAAAGATAACCTGATAAATGTTATATTGAGTATATTTTACCACAGCTTTTTAATCACCAAAGAAAAAAGCTGAGATTAGTTATTGGGGCTTAAAAATATAAAATCTCTTCAGTATTATATTTCTCTTTTTTTCAATTTATTTTATTTATTTGAAAGAGTAACAGAGAAAAGCTTCCCATTGATCGGTTCACTCTCCAGATGTCCCAAACAGCTGGGACTTGGCCAAGCCAAAGCCAGGAGACAGGAGTTTCTTCCAAGTTATCACATGGATGTAGGGACACAAGCATTTGGTCCATCTTCAACTGACTTCCCAGACACATAAGCAGGGAAGTGGATTGAAGGTAACACAACAGGAACTCCAGTTGGTGCCCATATGTGATGCACACACTGCAGGTGGGCAGCTTAACCGGCTGCACCACAGCACTGGCCCCTAATCATAATATTGAAAACTTAAGATGTGACCCTGGGAACTATCTATGTGCTTCTACTTATTAATCTATGAAAGAAAGTGTTCTTGGTTTTTATTTATGCCAGCATCATATCCTACACTTTTTAGTTAATCTTTTTTTTAATCAAATAGTGCTAGTAAAATATTTAAGCTAAGGTATTCTTGGTTTTTATTTTTGCCAGTGTCGTATCCCATAACTTTCTTAACTAATTTTTCAAATAAACATGTAGTGTTAAAATATTTAAGTTGATTTTGGCATGTGTGCATTTCCTTATCCCATGCATCCTTTGGGTTTCACTTTTAATCTTTTGGCTGTCTCTGATGGTCTGATGTTGGTGTAACTTCAGTAATCTGAGTTGTTCACAAGTTAACTTGTCATTCTTATAAAGTTTACATTAATTCACTGGTCTTATTTTAGGTTAGAAAAATGTATGTAATGCAAGGAAAATACTCATCTTGGCAATCTTTTACATAATATGCACAGTTTCTACACTTAGGCTATTTAGCAGAAATCTGCATAGTTACTGAAAAGGAGTCATTTCAAAATAGCTGTGGGTCCATGGATAACTACACTAACTTTGCCATCTAGGCCTTTTGTTCTCAACCCCTGAAGAACTGAAGTGTTGAAAAGAAATCCTGTGTTTGAAATATGGTCATATGTCTTACCCTTCAACCAATACAAGTCAGAAAATTACTAATTCTGTGATATTCATATTTTTATATTCTTTCCCCAACCCTGTTCCTCTCTCATATCCTTATCTCCAAAGCTATCCTGGCCTTCTAGTTGTACCTCAAGCTGTACAGGACAGCAGTTTACCAAGAGTAGCCCGCTGCTATCGACACAATCGCCTGCCTGTTGTATGCTGGAAGAACTCAAGAAGTGGTACTCTGCTCCTCCGAGCTGGAGGATTCCATGGAAAGGGAGTTGTTGGTCTTTTCAAATCCCAGAACTCCCCTCAGGCTGGTAAGCATCTCTAAAATGATGGTGCTTTCACTTATGAGTTTTCCTAAAATAAGTAAAATCTGGGAACACTAGTTGTGCTCTTCACCAACAAATACAACTTACACAAGAACTCTATGTGGCAGTGTGGAGCTCCACTTTGAATTTGACATCTTATTTAAAGTTCAATTTACATTTGGATTTTAATAAAAAATATAAAATGTAATACAGTCTTTTGTTTTGGCTGTTTTTCAGGAAACTAGTGTATTCATCTAGATGGGAAGTAAATTACACTAATAGATTATATACTATATGTTAAGGTATAATGATACATTAACTATTTCTTCTCCTTTCTTCTGAAAAGGATCCATATGTATTTGACAGCTTCAGAGGCAACCAGGAGTTCTGTCCCATATGATGTATCCTGTCCCATTCCTTCAAATCTCCCCCCTCATCTCACACCCCCACCCCACCCAGCAACCAGAGAACCAAAATGCTGCTTTAGCAACTCTCAAAAAAAAAAAAAAGACATTTTTAGGAGGCTAGGGAAGTAATTGCTATTGTCTCTTTTCTGAAAATATTTATGAGTACCATGTCTGAGGTTGTGAGGCTGGAAGCTATATTTTGCTGACCTTTCTCATGGCTTTTTGCTCATAATAGATGTTCCATAATATTACACAGTGTACGACTAAGATACCAGATCCAGGTAGGGAATGGATGCATTTTTGTCACCTTGGTAATGAAGTAAATTCAAGCAGTCTGTAGTTCCACAAGTACACTCAACCTGTGCCTCTGAGATCTCTGTTCTCATCCCCTTCCTTCCCCACAGTAGGCCGGTGTGCCCTGGATCTCATTCAGTTTGCTGAGGGCAACATACCTGATGCCATATTGTTCCATTTGGTATGGAGACAACGTTGTTGTTGAGGAAGGAAGTTGATTTTTGATGGTTTCTGCCTAGAGGAGTCCTCTGCAACACGTTTTGTGTAGAGGAGTTCACAAGCACATGTAAATTATAGAGAATAACAAACGTTTCCAGAGCATTCATGAACATACCCCTGACTTTGTAGTTGGGAAAAGTTGAAATATATTTCCATTCTTGATTTTTTAATATAAATTTGCTATCTTTCTTACCTTTGAGCTCACGTATTTGTTCACATTGCAATATTGAAGTCAGGATCTTTTATAATTGATGCGATCAGTAAAGATAGTGTCATGTGTTAAAAATGGAGCTTATACTCAGAGTATAAAATAATGGTGCCTGCTATAATTGATGATGTGTTAGGGTTTATGAAATTTAATGACATCATAAAATTAAGAATAGTTTAAAATATTTCCTGTTTAGGTTGCAAGAAAAATTAAGACCTATTGTCCTTCTGGTGAATCAACCCCAGTGCCTCTTTAAAAGACCCGGGAAAGCTTCAATGGTTTCTGCTTATTCCCTCCAACCCAGACTTGCTGTTACATTTGGTTCCATCTGTGCATATGTTTTGCCTTCTTTGAGAAGGACAAAGAAATTTAGCCGTAGTTCTTGCCATTCTCCTCCAGTTTTCCTCTAAGGAATCCCACAAGCTCATGTCCCTGCTTAGGCTATATGACAAAACTGGAATAAAACTAGTGATAGTGAGAAGCCTCACCCTGCCCATTCTGGGATGCCAGGGGAACTGCCTTCATCTGTATACCGAAACAGTAGCATGGAACAGTACTGGGGGAGCTCATCAAGGAGAAATTACTGCCTAAGGAGTTTTCACTTTGAGTTCCTTGGATAATGAAAGCTACATCTATGCTTGGAAGGAGAGCTCTGTGCTTGTTTGTGAGCTCTTTCTGGGATGATGATGATGATGAGGCAATAGAGAGGCAGGTGTGATGAAACTAAATCATAGAAGGATTAACCATTTAATCGACTGGGGCTGGTTTCTCTTCGGGTGTGGTAACTTAAAGACTGTATAAACAAAGAATAAACATATAGAAGTATACACACATGTATATGTTTTATTAACATTTATTTTGTCTTATTCAATGTTTTTCTTTTATAGCTCCTACCTCTTTAGAATCTTCCAGTAGTATAGAACAGGAAAAGTACTTGCAAGCCTTGCTGAATGCAGTTTCTGTCCATCAGAAACTCCGAGGCAACAATACCCTTGCTGTTAGGCCAGCACTTGCTCTGTCTCCAGGTAAGATTTCCCCCTTAACAGTTACTATAAAAGGTCAGAACTATTCTTAATATGTCTAGCTATTTACCCAGTAGAAGTTTTACCCTGTAGAGCTATAACTTAAGCTCACTTTACTTGAAAATCAGGGTACCATAATTATTGTCTAGTAAACAGTAAACAAATGTAGATATTTGATTATTTGCTTTTTAACACATTAAGAGGAAAGAGGGTGTTGAATAGTCATTCAGTGTTTTTCCCCCAGAATCTATTTTATTTACACTGTAAAATATTACCTAGTTGAATATACAAGTTGAGCATGTTTGTTAAATGTATATTCTCAGAATGATGTTTGTTAGAAATTCTAAAACTACCTGTAGTCTTTTATGATTTCAGTGTAGTTTGTTCTCATGAGGTTTGAATAAAGCCATTAAGACTTGTACTAATATTCTGTTTCAGTTATCATGTGATGGAACCCCCAGAGGGTTCATGTAGAGGTAACCCTAATGTGTTAGACGCAGGAGCATGTGACTTGAGAAGTTGATCTCTTTGGCTTAATCAGCTACTTGAATTAGTTCAACATAAGCAGAAAGTGGCTTTTCTTGTAAAGTAACACCATGCATGCCTTGCTTCATTTATCATTAAATTCTCTGATTGCACTTGCCAAACCTAACGCTCTATAATCTTGTAAATGTGTGTTATCTCTGGTGCAGTAATAACATTGCCTTGTTATCTCTTAATAAAGCTTTGAGTGCTTAAAAACTATGGAGTTTGGCAGCAATTAGACATGCTACACGTGAAGATAACTTTTTGTCATTTGAGTAATGTTAACCCGAACAACATGATTTTTGTTCTTCTTTTTGGTTGACTTTAGGGACTGAAAGGAGGACTTCAAGAATGTCCACTGTGCTTAAGCAGGTAGTGCCAGGACATTTGGATGTAAACCCATCCAATAGCTTTGCTCGAGGAGGTTAGTAAGATCAATTTTATAACTGAGCACTGGTACAGATAAAAAGCAATAAATCACTTTTCTAGATAAGTGGGTATTTTAAATCAACTAATTATGATTCAAATTGTTCTTTTTTGATTCAAATTGTTCTTAATTTCCTTTCTATAAATTAATGGTCAAATCTATTTCTAGAGTGATTTTGGATGAGTTTAGCCTTATAGAATAAGAAGTGTAATATTGTTGATATCTTACGTATTGATGAGTTTGGGAGCAGCAGGAGGTGAGGGGAGCAAGACTAAATGATGAATCAGCCCTGGGAGTATTCCCCAAAGCTGCAGGTTTGCAAGGTACAAATACACAGACAGTAGTAAACACAGAAGACCCAGTGGCACCCAGCCCACGCCACTGACTCCAGAGCCTATCTTTTTGCTCAGGATCTTTGAAATACTAGCTTGGAGGACAGCAAAGTTACTCCAGTTTCTTTTTCCCTCACTGTTGCTGCTGGCATGAGGAAATAGAGAAAGGCAAGGTATATTTGCTCTTTTAGGCTCCAATAGTTGCTTCCTGTTGGTCTCTGGAACTTGATTTGAGATTCTTCTCTGCAGAGGCAATTCTAGAAAGGTACCTTGATGGCAAAAGCCCACCACTTCACGGTGAAATCCTAGGTTCTTTAGGCTCTTTTCTTACAGACTCATGTAATGCTGAAGCCTCTTGAATACATGCCGAGTAGGTGATCTGCTTTTGCTTAAAACATCATCAGTAATAGGAAATGTATTTCTTCCCTAAACTAGCCCTTACATGATTACACCACTCCATTCGTTAGAAATTGATCTAAAAATCTATCGCTATGTAACTTGCCCATTTTGCCTGCTGAAGTTAAAAACAAAGTCTAAAAATTGTCCCGTTTTCTATTTATCCCCCACTTCAGATATTTGTATTCCATTCACCATCGGTATCGAACTGTGTACTCACCACAGAGTTGAGCCCAGCACTCAAAAGTGATTATACAGCCTAGGAGTATATCAGCTGTGGGGTGACTCGTCACTGGGTTAGCGCATGTTGAAATTAACATCATATAAGCTCTCCACATCTCAGTTCTTTACCAATCTCAGAGGTACCTGGAAGGCTTTGTTTACCTCTTTGGGTTAATTCTACTGCCTTATTACCCATACTGTGTTTTCTGAAGCTGTACCTATTATTTCTGAATCTTTTCTCAAATATTTTCTGTTGAAAATCACCATAAACTTACCATGTTTGCTTATGACAGATTTTTGCTTCTAACAAGGTGCCTGCCATCGTGTCAGCTTAAGCTGGGATAAACAAAACTCTTCTTTCATGCCATTTCTTACAAAGTCTTTCAGATCCTCAAGTTCTTAGCCAATAATTTGCAGGAGAAATACTGTTCTTTCCTGACTCGTTTAATGCCCTCTGATTCCTTAAGCTACTATCTGTATCTCTTCTAAAAGTGTCATTTCTCTTCACACATAGTAGCAGGAATGGACCAAGACAAGCTACTTTGGGAAGCCTCAGAAAATTCTGTTACATGAGTATGATTGGCAGACATGTACAAATTAGCCAGGGCAAGACAAGTTACATACACTTTTGTGCCCTGTGAGTAGCTCATTTCCTTGTGCTTAGGGTCTCCTCATTCTTGCAGAGAGCTACATACCACCTCTCTAAAAGTTTCTTATTTGCCTTGTATAAGAAGCCTCCTATCTCTTAGTAATTCTTCCTCTTAACCTTCTGTGTCTCTTCTATATTTGCTGTTTTTGCATTGCTGTCATTGAGTAACAGTCTTAGTTCCCAGTTTTCTTACATTATTTCTATTATGGGCCTTTCCTGTTCTGATTACCAAAGGTTGAGGTGACCTTCACCTTTTATCAGTCAAGGTGATTGCTTTACATTTAACTTGGATGTTAGAGAATTCCTGAGCCAAGGCATGCCTCTTAAGAAAACCACCACCTTCAAAAGGCATGAAAGTGTGAGCAGATAATACTGTTTTTCTTTTAAAAGTAAAATAATTTTTGAGCCCCAAGTGGAGAGCTCATATACATATAAATATATATATATAAAAATTAAAAATAAAACTTATATAAATTAATTTGTGCATGAAAATGCTATGAGAAAATCAGAATTGCCACCTTCCTAAATATCAAAATCTGGGTAACTTTGAGAAGTGGCCACACAGAAGCCATTTTTTTCTGTTTTTTGTTTTTGTTTTTTGGGGTGTTTTGTTTTGTTTGGACAGGAAGAGAGATTTAACTCAATCCACTGGTTCACACTCCCTAGAATGACTGCAATGGATAGGTAAGACTGAAGCAGAGAACACATCCAGGTTTCCCTTATTACTGACAGGAATTCAATAACTTAGGCCATCAATGCTGTCCCCTACCCCAGGTCTGCATTGACAAAAAAAAAAAAAACAGAATCAGGAGTAGGAGCCAAAGAATTGGACCAAGCCACTTTTATATGGGGCACAGACAACTAAGTCACTAGACCAGTCGCCTGCCTATGGAGGTGGCTTTAAAGCTTTCATCCTTTACCTTTTCCTAGCCATTTAAGTTCTTCTACAAGCATTATTTTAGCCTTGAAATAACCTCTAGGGTGAATATTTTAAGAGGCTCAGAGAGAATAGGTGACTTTGTCAAGGTCATACAACAAATAGCAATGTAACTGGGACTTTCAGTATAACCCTTACTAAATATATCTTGTGTCTCATGTCCTAGGCTAGACAGACAGTCACACTCACAATTAAGGCACCGCATCTCCACACCCAACCTAGGCGTCTCTTCTCCTCCTGTTTGGTCTGAACAGAGCAGAGGCAGTAGCACTGGTTCTTAGGAAACACTCATGTCTGAGCAATAGCATTTCCTTGCGGGGGAATGAACAGCGTCATCTCTTCACAGAAGCAGTCCCCTCAGCCAGTCTTTATAGGCAGATCCGGGATCACATGGGTGTTCAGGTCACAAAACATCAAGTTTATTTTAATATCACTCTAATTACAATCATAGTTCTCTAATTATTGCACAATATTAAACAAATTAGAAAACCTCTTAATTCTCAATGTCCTACCTACAAAATGGAGATTAAATAAATAGTACTTAGCTTTAAGAAAGTTACGAACAATAAGTAATATATGCAAAACACTTTTCTTGGTAATCAACAGTTCATAATAGGAGTTGAAAAAATGTCAGTTTCCCTTATTATGGTAATTGTTTCCTTTGCTGGTGCTTAATACTCTGCTGATAAAGGTAATAAAAAGAAATCTACTTCTGCATTTAAATGACATTGAGCTGAATTGACATAAAGCAAGAGAGTAGAAGGTATATGCCCTAGCTTGGAGCCAGTAGCAGTTTTTTTTATCATGATTCATAAGAAGAAATACATTTAATATGCATTTATACACACATTCTCTTTATATCACAATTCAGGAAACAGCCCCCACAAAGTAAAATGTATAGATACTGAAACAGGAGTTTTGTGAAACAATATTCATCTTTGTCACATACACACTGGCATGTAGTTTTTTTTTTTTAAGTACTGATTTAATCTATTAAAATTAATTCACAAGCCACAAAATGGGATCCTGCTGTTTGAAAAAATACCAAACGTTTGCTTTGTTCACTCCTCAGAATGTCCAAGGCACACTCAGGAAATCTTAAGTCAACTCCCCAACACTCCTGCAATAATTAATTCCTTTGGTTAAATGATTTCCACATTGAATTACAATTTCGGTAGTTCTCTGCTGACCCTATAATAGTACAGGTCATTTGATCATTGTAGATCTCTGCCAGAGTATAGTGCTTGGAAATCTTTCATGAGCTTCTATTTGGGAATGCCTAATTCTGTAAGTTTAATTTCCCTCTTTTGTTCTTTGAGTACAAATAATTGAGTTGAAAATACAGTAGAAAGTTAGAACTTTTACTAAGCATTCTTTCATAAAATGGAAATAATCAACAAATGCTCTAAGTGCCTGTATACTAATCTCTTAAAATGGAGACAAGAATAGGTCTCTTACTTTTGCAAGCACACATCACAATGTGTTGCAATCAGAGTTCAAATAGAATTCCCTGCATTTCAGTAATACTTTTCAAAGGAGTTAACATTATATCTGGATCTTAAGGGATAAAAAAGAGTTTATCAGTAAAGAAATGGAAGAGGTCTTTGCCAGCAGTCCTGCATTAGAATGAGTGCTGTATTGAGGGAGTACTCAGTCTTCATGTCATCATCTGGTGTCCCAGGGACCGAGTAGGAAAGCTCAAAACTGGCAGAAAGGAGAACAGTCAGCATACAAGAGACCTTGCACCATGGCCAGGCTGTCCCAGGTCTTGGTTCTGTCTAGGGTTCACTTTTTCTGTATCCACCAACACCTCTGCAAACCTTCTTTTCTGACACTTTGAGCACTTCAGCCATCACTGCCCTTTTTTTCTGATTCCAAAGGAGTGAAGCAGAAATAATCACCTCCAGTGATATTTTATATTCCATATTTTATGTAGTCTTGCAGTGTATTGCTTAATAATATTGCCAGCAAAGTTTGCCATCCTAAATAAAAACAATATCATTTCCCTTCACTGACTTGGGGAGATGAGACTAGTCACCAATTTTATTACCAGGTAATGTTTAACATAGTCATGAAACTCTTTCTGTTCAAAAACAAAATACTTATATATATATATATTACTCAAATTACAAAAGTATCATCTCTAAACTGCCTATCATTTTTGTGCAAATAGGAATATTAAGTGAAGTCATTACTTCAGTCATCATAAGCTAAATTAATGGCATTGGGTATTTGTCACAGGTTCATGAATATTTGCTGCTCGTAATTGTCTTTTTGTGGAAAATAAATGTAATTTCCAAGTGAAAAGAAAGATAGTGTGGCAATGCTTAATGCTCTATTGCAAAAACCTGCCCTTAGTTATTCCAAATGGTTGCTAGAGCTTAATTGTTGCCCAGGACAATGAAGGACTTTGCTGCTAAAACAAGTGTGTTGTAAAACACACAGCATTTCCAATCCATGCCCTTCAATACCAGGGCTACTGTACTCAACCATTTACACACACACATCCCAAATTTCTTAGTTTTATCATTTAAGTTGTTTGTGACTGAATGGCAATCTTCAAAAGCTTATTCCATTTGGCATAATTTATTAGTGGCATCTTCCGCTGTGCTGTCCATTTCATTGTGCTTATAGTGTTTATAAACAGGAGCTGAATTTGATTTAACAGGCACTCAGTTCATCTTTTTTGTGACTGTGCAGCTTTTTATTAAATCTTATGCTTTCCCTGTTAACTCATTTTAAAAAATTAAATGGCTTATTCTTCTCTTAACCTGCTCTGTTTGCTGCTGTATCTATATACATTTCATTTCTTCTTCTGTCTTTAATCTTACCTGCCAGTGCATGGTACAGAAATAATTGTTTTACTCAGTCAAATTCCAAATCTTCAGCTAAGGGAAGAGTCCGTAATCAAGGTACTGTATTATATGTCCTGATATATCACTAAGCCATCCTCATACGCCTACATGTTACAAGTGATTTTTTTTAACGTTTGTCAAATTATATTCTTTATTTTCATCCACATCTTGAATTTCCTATAATCCCATTTGCAGAAAGTTAATAGTTGCCATAGTATCTGAGAAAATCTCATGGATTATATAGAAAGATTTGTGCATGCTTAACAAATCACCTAAAATACCGTTTCTTGGGAACTTGTCTCTTAATGCCAAAAAGCTCATAAGGAGAGAAGCACATGTGATGTTATCACAGGTGTTCTGGTCGTCCAGGAGCATGGCTTGATTTAACAACACTGGGCAAAGATTAAAGCTTCTCAAAGAGCCTTTCAGATCTAGAAAGAAACCCCAGTTTAGGAAGCCCTGTATCCCTAAGAGTCCTCATCCCATAGGCATTTATGAAGGAGCCTGCTGCTTGAATGTGCTGCAACAATAGTCAAATTTGGGCATTAGTATATGCCTTTGTCAACAGATGTTTAATACTCAGTAATCTCACTTGCATATGGAATGTTTGATTCTTCCAATTAATATAATTACGATCAACTTATAAGCATGCGAACTCTTCTAGCAGTTTCTACTGACCTTTGTATCGTCTGCTTTTGATTGTACCTTTTAACTAAAGTTTGCTATGAATCGGTGAATTGTTACTAAACTTATAGCTTCTTATGAATTTGGGGGGGAAACGCTATAATATAATCACCTTTTCTTGTTTGGAATTGCATCAAATAATGGTGTGATCTGGGGATGTTAGTTCAAATGCAGGCTCAGATTTTACATTAGTAAATTTATGGTCTCTATTAAGCTAGACTTCTTATTGACACAAGTGGGCCTCTGGGTACCTGCTTCTTTAATGAAGCCTTGAGAAATTCAGCTGTGCATTACTACTCCTACCTGCATGTTTTATTTCTAGTGTTAATGTACTGTTTCTACTTATTCTCTATTAACCCATAAATATTAAATTTATATCAGAATATAAAAGAATTGATGTGGGTGAGTTCATAGTTGTAAAATTATATGATTTTGAAATGCTATATAGAATAATGCTTGTGTTGCTAAAGCAAAAGGCAGATGGCTAGTGGGAGCCATGATTCCTGGAGTTAATCCACTTGCTGTTGTGTGTAGAACTGTAACTCCAGGGCATGCATCTTTTTCCTTACTCACTGGTATCCCCCTGTTTATTATTACCCTTATATCAGTGTTATCAGCTTATCTCATTCAATTCTTCTGGCTTTTGTGAAGGTGTGTGGGCAAGTCTTCGCTCTAGCGCCCGCTTGATCAGCTCTCCAACATCCTTTATTGATGTTGGCGCCCGGCTGGCAGGCAAGGATCACTCTGCCTCCTTTAGTAACAGCACGTACCTACAAAACCAGCTCTTCAAACGCCAAGCAGCCCTTTATATATTTGGTGAAAAGTCACAACTCAGGGTAAGAATTCTTTTTGTCTTTGTTTTGTTTTATTGGTTTGCTATTTTTTATTTTAATATAATTTTCCATGATAGTTTTGTAGGTATAGGGAATCCCTTGCCCTCCTCTTCTCCCCTCGCCTACTCTTCCCACTATCCCCCAACTCCATATTACAGCAGTGTAGTCCTCCAGCAACAGTTACAGATTAAACATTCTGCTGCCACATGCACCATGGCATCGTAGGAACACACGAACGCAGAAAATCTAGCATCATAGAGCAGTTTTATAAAATTTGGTCATGAGCCAGCTTTCTTTAAAACATGGCTCCTTTTTTCTTTCAAAGATTGATTGATTTTTATTGGAAAAGCAGATTCACAGAGAGGAGAGACAGAAAGATCTTCTGTGCACTCTTTCATTCTCCAAATGGCCACAAGGGCTGGAGCTGAGCTGATCTGAAGCCAGGAGCTTCTTTGGGGTGTCTTGTGTAGATGCAGGATCCCAAAAGGCTGGCTTTTCAGGCCACAGTCAGGGAGCTGGATGGGAAGTAGAGAAGCAAGGACACGAACTAGCACCCATGTGGGATCCTGATGTGTACAAGGTAAGGATTTGGCCAATGAGCCATCACACTGGGCAACAACATGAGCTTTTTGGGTTTTTAGATTTTTTTTTTTTAATTATTAGAAACTCAGATATACAGAGAGGGGTAGAGACAAAGATCTTCTATCTGCTGGTTCACTCCCCAAGTGTCCACAATGGCCAGAGCTAAGCTGAGCTGAAGCCAGGAGCCTCTTCCAGGTCTCCCATGTGAGTGCAAGAGCCAAGGCTTTGGGCCATCCTCTACTGCTTACCCAGGCTGCAAGCAGGGAGCTGGATGTGAAACTGGGCTGCGGGGACACAAATTGGGGCTCAAATGGGATCCTGGAGCATTCAAAGCAAGGACTTTAACCACTAGGCTACTGCACCAGGCCCTAGAACATGGGCTTAATCTCAGAAGAAAAATGTTTAGTCTCTACACACACACAAATACTTCATAAAGTTTGTGGAAAATGTAATTAAAAGATACATTTAGCAACAGATAGTTCATTTAGCAGTTAGGATGCCACTGCTGGCTCAGATATTCCCATATTGAAATGCCTGGGTTTTAATTGCAGATCCAATTCTACTTCCAGCTTCCTACTAATGCATCACCCCCAGGCGGTGGCTCGAGTAACGGAGTCCCTGCCACAAAAATGGGAGGCAGATTGTATTCTACACTTGATCTCTGCCAAAGGCCGAGAAGCGATTGACAGATTGTATTCTAGCCTCCTGCATTTAGCCTCACACAGCCCAGCTCTGGCTGTTGTAGAAATGTGGAAATCAACCCAGCCATCGGAAAATGTCCGCATGTCTCTCTCTACCCTTCAAATAAATTATTTCTATTTTTAAAGTTTACTTTGGAGTGAAAAAACTTAAAATCTATGAGATGTTTTCACAATACATACTTTCTGTGAGCTTTTTGAGGCCCTCCATGAATATATGTATATGTGGTATATTTTAATTTGTATACGTATGTATTCATGTGTACCTATGTATTAGCCATGAAAATACTCAAAGAATTGGCGTAAGGGCCTGACATGGTAGCCTAGTGGCTGAATTCTCACCTTGCACATGCTGGGATTCCATATGGGTGCCAGTTTCTATCCTAGCCATTCCACTTCCCATCCAGCTCCCTGCTTGTGGCCTGGGAAAGCAATCAAGGATGGCCCAAAACCTTTGGAACCTGTACCTGCATGAGAAACCAGGGAGAATCCTGGCTCCTGGGTTCAGAACAGCTCCAGCTGTTGCAGCCACTTGGGAAGTGAACCAACAGATAGATCTTCCTTTCTATCTCTCCTTCTCTCTGTAAATCTGGCTTTCCAGTAAAAATGAATAAATTTTTAAAAAAAATAACATAAACATCAGAAATACTGGAAAGTACATATGTAAAAAGGAAATAAGGCTTAGTCAAGCTTTTTCTGCTGACTTGATTCATTTTCAGGGGAACCTGTACCCATAGCAAAACAGTCGATTCTGTTGTTGCAAACCTGCTAATAAGGAAAGCTATAGGAAGGGTGGAGAAAAAAGGACTACGGCACTGCCTATGGAGGCAAAATAAAATATGGCAGGGTTTTCCAAGTAACAATTTTAAAGAGACACATGTACTAAAATGAGAAAAAATTCAAAATGTTACATGCTAATCATCTTTATCTTTTACTGTTATTACTCTATAAAATCTTCAGTATACTAAGATCAAAAAGCAACAGTTCATTGAGTTTCACATTTTGCAGGTCATACATTGCAAAATAAATTTCGTTATACTGACAGGTACATAGAAAATGAAATTAATTCAGAAGACCCATCAAATATTCTGTTCCATGCCCAGTTAACCCTGGACAATCTCAGCAGACCTTTGGCTGAACTATGGAGTAGAGTTTGTGAACAAGGTGTGCTCAGCAGGATCCAACATGTTTGACCCCTAGGATGCCAGTAAATGAGTCATCTCTTGTGTAGCAAGCTAGCTTAGCCAGCCCCCTCCAGTTACCTGGACTGCTGCAATTATTTAGTCACCAACCTTAGGGCAGAAGGCATGATACCTCTGGAAAATGCTCAGCCTTTAAATCTGCATATGTGTCTTGATACAGCAGATTATATCCAGAAAATAGTCAGGACACAGTCCAGTAGCCATCCATGGTTGCTTGCACAGCCTCCTTGACAGAGTGTCCTTCCCACACACGGGCACACCACTTAGCTAGCTGATCAGAATGACCCCCGTGGCTGAGCTCCTCAATGTGCGTGCACTCCTGTTCCCTTTATATCCATGCTCAAATCAGCAACGATCACACATTTAAGAGTGAGAAAGACTGACCATTTGGAATCTTTTCTTTCTTCCTTTCCTCCATTGTTTCCCTTTCTTTCTTTGATATTTAAAGTACAACATTTTTAAAGTGTAATATTAGGGGCCAGTATTGTGGCATAGTAGGTAAAGCCACTGCCTGTGGCACCAGCATCTCATGTGTGTGCCAGTTCAAGACCTGGGGGTCCACTTTTGATCCAGCTCCATATTAAGGCACTACAAAAACAGCAGGAGATGGCTGAAGTGCTTGTGTCCTTCACCCCCATGGGATACCTGGCTTTGGCCTGGCTTAGCCCTGGCCATTCTGGTCATTTGAAGAGTGAATCAGAAGATGAAATTACTCTCTCTATTTCTCCCCCTCTCTGTAATTCTGCTTAACAAAATCAGTCTTTGCAAAAAAAAAAATGTAATTTCACCTTTATGGCACAGAAATTATTAGCAATTTTATATCTTCTATTCAAATTTGTTTTTTCCTAATCCCATATATCTGTATAGTGCCACAACTGCGACTGTGTGCAGCATTCTGGCTAGCACAGAGCTATCCAGTTGCAGCTCCACACCTCTTCTCTCAACAAAGAAAGCAAAGAAAAGCCAATACGTAACAGTGAGTCATGATAAAAATGAGATGGAATTTTTCTTCTTGTACCTGTTAACTCCTAAGTTGCAAGATTGTCACACCTAGTTCATACATAGTTGTGAAACAGAAAGGAATATGTTTTACTGAAATATGAACTACTCATATCTTAACTATTCTAAATTTTAACTAGCAGCAGCCAACATGTGTCTACTGCTAAATCCTTTACCTCAAGCTTTAATTTCATGGTTGCATGTATGACAGTCTACATAATTATTTTGGTCATTGTGTAACATCCCATTTTGTTGGTTAGGTTTCTCACTTTAAAAAGATTTGCTTTGTTCATTTGAAAGGAAGAGTTAGAGAGATGGAGGGACAGAGAACTTCCATTCCCAAACACCCATAGCAGCCATGACTAGACTCCAGGTCCCCAAGGTGGGTACAGGGGCCTAAGCAGTTGGCCCATCATCTGCTGCTTTCCCAGGCACATTATCAGGGAGCTCAGTTAGACATAGAGCGGCTGGGACTTGAACAGGCCCATATGGGATGTTGGCAACTTTACCTACTGTGTCACAACATGATCCCCATGTTCTTTATATTGTATATGTAAACATGCAGTCAGATTTCCAAGCATACAGGATTTTTTTGGTAATTTTATATATAGATACAGTTCACCAGGATTTCTTTTTCTTGTATTTTAATTATTTATTTAGAGTAGCTTCTTAAAATTTGTATTTTTAAGACAAACCTTTTCTTGATACATATTAGAAATGCAACTTTTTGAGGTTATGCTTTTTAAATTTTTAACAGTTCTTTACAAAAATTGAGATAACCAACATTAAAACACTAGGCCCTATAAATAAGTGTTTTTGCAGTTTTTATTATAATAAATATATACAACAAAATTTGCCATGATCATTTTTAGGGATACTGGTTAGCCCAAAAGTATTTAATTTTTTTAAGGTTTTTTATTTTAATTTGAAAGGCAAAGTTACAGAGAAAGAAGGAGAAACAGAGACATTTCATCCTCTCGTCACTCCCCAAATAGCCACAATGATCAGAGCTGGGCTGGTCCAAAACCAGGAGCTTCTTTCAGGTTTTGAACATGGATGCAGAAGCCAAGGCATGTGGGCCATCTGCTGCTGCTTACCTAGCCACGTTACCAGGGAGCTAGAACAGAAGTGGAGCAGCCAAAACAAAATGACATCCAAAGGGATGCCAGCACAGTAGGCAGTAGCTTAACTTGAAATGCCACAGCAATGGCCCTGAAGCAAAGTACTTTAAAAAGTTCAAGAAAAAATTGAATTAACTAGTAAGGGGGTTTTTTGTGTGTGGTTTTTTTTTTTTTTTTTTGCAGGTTTATTTTAAGTCCATATATGTACTTCTCATGACATTTTGAAATACTCTAATATTACTAAGTGCATTTACACTGCTGTGAAACCAGTCTCCAAAAAGCAGCTTAACTCTTAGAAAAGCAGGTAGCGTTCTTTTATTGCAAATGGGCCCAGTGCAACAGCCTAGTGGCTAAAGTCCTTACCTTGCATGCACCAGGATCCCATGTGGGTGCCAGTTCATATCCCAGCAGCTCCACTTCCTATTCAGCTGCCTGCCTGTGGTCTGGGAAAGCAATCAAGGATGGCCCAAAGCTTTGGGACCCTGCACCTGCATGGAAGACCTGGAAGAAGCTCCTGGCTCATGGCTTTGGATTAGCTCAGCTCTGGCTGTTGTAGCCACCTGGGGAGTGAGTCACTGGATGGAAGATCATTCTGTCCTTCCTTTATGTAAATATGATTTTCCAATAAAAATAAATTGTAAAAAAATTGAATACAGCTGCTTATACTTCACACAGAATCCACTCCATATGGATAAAAATATAGATGAAAAAGTATGCAAATAAACACGTTAATACATGTGTCATGTGAAAAGAAAATACATGTATTATCCCACAGCTAGTAATCAGCCAGTCTTCATGTTTTTCATGTTTCATTGTTTGGGTTTTTCTTAAAGTAAACACTATGTTAGAATATTGAATGATTCTTATTTCTTTCTCAGTATTTATCATTTTTTTCATTTTTACAAATGAAATATGTTTTTGCTTACATGATAGTGTGGACAGACTTTTCAGTTTGTACAGTCTGAAACCCCAACAGTACAAAGATGGTTCAAAAAGTTCACTGAAAATTAAAAGAGCTTATTTCTAAGCATAAAAATTGAAGTCCAAGCATGATTTTTCTTAATACAAATTTCTCAACCTTTTGAAAACTCCTTGTACCTTTCAGTTATAATGCATTTCTTGAAGATTCAGTTTACATTGTTAGATTAACCATACTGTCCACATATTATTGATTCCTATTTAAACTTCCAGATTTACGGCCTTATAATTATCCTTGATGTCAAACGCTCCCTCAAGTTTCATCCTACTAGTAGTCTCTTTAGATTCCAAGAATGACAGCATTGTCAAGCTAAGTGATAATGTACGTATAGGAAGTGCAAGGCTTGCCGTTCTAGGTGAACCCCTGGACTTTATAGGATGACCCTTTCCAGCAATACATTAAATTGGCTCTCTTGACCCATCGCGATCTCTAGCTATTCAACCTTGGTAATGTATGCTTAAATCTCACTTTATTGAAAATATTATATTTCTTATAGCACTTCATCTAATTCTCTGTATCTTTATCCACAGAACTTCAAGGTAGAATTTGCTCTAAACTGTGAGTTTGTTCCTGTTGAATTTCATGATATCCGTCAAGTGAAAGCAAGCTTTAAAAAGCTGATGAGGGCTTGTATCCCAAGCACCATTCCTACCGACTCAGAAATGACGTTCCTAAAAGCCCTAGGAGACTCTGAATGGTTCCCACAGGTAATTCTAGAGAAGTTTGCATTATAAATTGAGGAAAGAGAAGAGGCTAAAGTAGAAATACAGAACCTGTATTTAAGAAAAGAATGTGGGGCCTGCATTGTGACATAACAGGCCTGACCACTGCTTGCAATACCAGCATACCATGTCAAACTGCTGATCCGAGTCCGAGGTGTTCCACTTCCATTCCAACTCCTAGTAAACTTGCCCACAAAAGTGAAGAATTATGTCCCAAGGGCTTGTGCCCTGCACCCATGTGGAAACCAGGATGAAGTTCTGGCTTAAGCCTGACCCAGACCTGGCTGTTGTAGCCATTTGGAGGGTAAACCAGCAAATGGAAGATGCTTGCTCAGTCACCCTGCCCTTCCCCAATGCAGTGTTCATGCTGTTTTAAAGGGCCTTTCAATAACAGAAAAGCATAGGAGGTAAGGACATGAAATTTATTTTTTAAAGATTTCTTTTTATTGCAAAGTTAGATATACAGAGAGGAGGAGAGACAGAGAGGAAGATCTTCCATCCAATGATTCACTCCCCAAGCGGCTGCAATGGCCGGTGCTATGTCAATCCGAAACCAGGAGCCAGGAACTTCCTCCAGGTCTCCCACATGGGTGCAGGATCCCAAGGCTTTGGGCCGTCCTCAACTGCTTTCCCAGGCCACAAGCAAGGAGCTGGATGGGAAGTGGGGCTGCCGGGATTAGAACCCATATGGTTTAGTGCCCATTAGTACCCATATGGTTTCCCAGCGCGTGCAAGGTGAGGACTTTAACCACTACGCTATCGCGCCAGGCCTTGTCTTAGGTTTCTAATGTTATGTCCATTCCTTCTTGCCCTACAGGAATTCATAGTTCCTATTCCCTGCACCCATCAACCTCTAAGCATATTGTCCCTCTTGAAGAAAAAGGATTATTGCCCACAATACACTGAACTAAGACCCCCCCAAAAAAAATCAGAAAATGATGTCAGTTCCCAGAGCAGTGAGTTAATTGTCTCTTGGTTTGTTTTTAAGATTCATTCATCTACTTGAGAAAGAGAGGCCTAAAAGAGAAATAGAGAAAGAACTTCTGTCTGCTGAGTTACTTCCAAAATGGCCACAGCAAGCCAGGGCCAGAACCTTCATTCTGGTTCCCCCTCTAGATGTCAGAAACCCACATACTTGGGCCATCTTCACTGCCTTCCCAGGCACATTAGCAGGAACAGAGCAGCCAGGACTCAAACTGGAACACTGATTTGGGGTGCCTACCTTGTAAGCAGCAGCTCAACTTACTGCACCACTGTCCCCAACAGTATTGACTGATTTTTGTTTGTTTGTTTTTTAAGATTCATTTTATTTTTGTGTTGGAGGTAGATCTACAGAAAGAAGGAAAGACAAAGAGAAAAAAAAAAAGACAAAGATATTCCATTTACTGGTTCACTCCCCAAATGGCCATAATGGCTGGAGCTAAGTTGATCCAGAGCCAGGAGCTTCTTCCGGGTCTCCCATGCAGGTGCAGGGTCCCATTGCTTTGGGCCATCCTCCACTGCCTTTGCAGGCCACAAGCAGGGAGCTGGAAGGGAAATGGAGCAGCTGGGAATTAACGCAGACCGATATTGGATCCTGGTGTTCTCAAGGCAAGGATTCAGCCACTAGGCAATCATACTGGGCCCACACACAGCCATTTATGTACACATACAGTGGCTATAATGATGTATTAACACTGCATTCATTTCGGTTCTGTTAAGGCAATTTAGGATACTTTCAATACTGTGGAGTTATCAGGAATCCCTTGTGGCACCAGGCCATGAATCCCAGACCCAAACTATCCCCACCACCCATTCTTTCATTTCTGCTGAACAGGGGACCTGTAGCAGAGGTAAGAGACTAAAGATAGGGAGCCAGCACTGTGCAGTTAAGCCTCTACCTGTGACACCCACATCCCATATGGGTACCTGTTCAAGACTCAGCTGCTCCACTTCTAGTCCAGCTCTCTGCTAAAGTGGCTGGCAAAACAACAGAATGGCCTGAGTGCTAGGGCCTCTTCACCCACATAGGAGGCTCAGAAGAAGCTTCAGGCTCCTGGGTTCAGCCTGGCTCAGCCCTGGCCATTCGGGCCATTTGGGGAGTGAAGCAGTGGATGGAAGATCTCTTTCTATCTCTCCCTCCTCTTCACTCTGTAACTCGAATTCAAGTAAATTTTTTTTTAATTCTAAAAATATTTTTTTAAAAAAGACTGAAAATAGTGGGAAGTATTATAGCACTTGGGACAGTAGCTTTCAAAAAATTAACTCTTAGAGCAAATGGTAAGCCCAAGAGAATTCAGGCCTGGTGGTAACTACATTTTAGGAATAGTAAGTGAAGGGCTTCTCAATGCTTGGTAGAACCTGTTCCTTGCTCTTGTTCTTAAATAGTCTCATTATGTTTACAATATAGAGGGTTTGTTTTTAGTTAAGTTAGATTCATACTGTAAATTATGTCTCATGATACTTACAATATTTTTATTAACCTAGATTGTCATATACTAGTTCTAAAGTCTATATGTTATGCTCATAGTCTAATTGTTTAATGATTGTGAATCAATTGAAATGGCTTTAAAAACTGAGTGCAAGAATGGATGTTTGTCTAGCAGTCAAGATGCCTGAATTCTGTATCAGAGTGTCTAGGTTTGAGCCCTGGTTCCCACTCCCAGCTTCCTGCCAGTACAGGAGGGCTCCCGCAGCTGAGTCTCTGCCTTGGATCGAGTTCCCAGCTCCCCAGTTTGGCCTGGCCCAGCTCAACCACTGTGTCTCTCTGCTTCTCAAATTGTTTTACTTTTTAAAAAATGAGCACAAACAAAATTTCTGTTTGTGCTCAAACAGTACAAGTAGGAATATCTTATTAACATCTACTGTATTTATCTTAGAAGTCATCTTCTCCATGGGTACTGTTCAGTACTTTTTCTGTATTCACAGGGTTATGTAGTCATCACTAGTTCTGTAAAACTTAAGGATATCTGAAATAGAACTTATTGCACTGTGGAAAAACTAGTTGTAAATAAGATAACTAGGTTGAAAAGATAGCTAACGATCTCATTTTTTCTATTCTGGCATTCTATCTCTTGTACTTTGGGGGAAATCCTTTAAGGGTCTTTGAGTAGATACCGTTTTAAAATCTTATCTTAAAAGATGTCTACTTTTAAATGTGAAATTAAAAGTAGACAGTGACAATTCTAAGTATTTAAAGTATTACTTGATTCTGTTTTTCAAGTACTTTATGCCATCTTGTTTGGTTGTTGATATCAAGTCTCTCCCTTTTGCTTAGAAAGTGCTTGGACTAATTGTAGTGTTTTTGCCATCAGCTTCACAAGATAATGCAGCTGGCAGTGGTGGTAGCAGAAGTGCTCGAGAACGGCTCCTCCGCTTTGGTCTGCTTGGAAGAAGGCTGGGACATCACTGCACAAGTAAACTATTTCACATTTTTTTAACACAGTCCTATACTTGTATTTCAATTTGATTGTTTTTTAAGTTCTTCTGAAAATCAATCTTTTGCCAAATGACTGTTTATGAACAGAGACGACCTGTGTTAAAACACCCACCTGGTATGCATCAGAGAAGCTATGTGCTAGGAGCTGTGGTTCCAAGCACCAGGCTCCTACACTCAGATATGCAGTACACGCTTTCATTTGGAGCCCTTGACCCACAGCGCAGGTCATAGACTGTCCTTGCCTGGCTTTTTTCAGTCCTTTTCCTGGCAGTTTGTAAGCTCTTCTACTCGCTTTAAAGAAATGTATGAGCACAGATTGCAGTCAGACATCAGTCTGCCAAAATATAAAGTAGATCTTAACAGATCCTCTGACCTCATCAATTAATCTGGGAAAAAAGGTGACCGTCAGTAAACTGGTCAGTTAAGGTTTAAAATCTTATTCCCCTGCAAGAAAACATGTAGCCAGTAACTACATGGAAATAATAAATTTTGAGTTTCATTTTTATGGGAAAGTTTGTAAAATTCATTTCATTGGCCATTCTGGAGCATGTAATGGACAAGCTTCTTGGCAGTTAACTGCTTGTAATTAACTAGCATCAAAAAGCAGTATTTTTGCCTCAGCCTGCAGGACTTTTTCATGATTGAAATTAGTGTTGTATCCATCTGCTTATGTTCTAGGTGACATCCTTGACTCAAGTGCTCAGTGATCCCTTTTACAGAACACTCGAAGGCTTCCGGATGTTGGTTGAAAAGGACTGGCTCTCCTTTGGTCACAAATTCAGTCAGCGGAGCAACTTGACCCTCAACTGTCAGGGGAGTGGTTTTGCTCCAATCTTCCTACAGTTCTTAGACTGTGTACATCAGGTAAGTACTGCAAGTTTTAAATTGATTCTATATAAATAGCAGAAAATTATTTATTAAGCCTTGCAGATCTGTACCTGCCACCTTCCTATGTGCTGGAATACTAGCAGTAGACCTCTCAGAATGGAGGGAACAAGTTAGTTTTTGAAACTAGGACCACTGAGCTGGCTAACAAGCATCCCTCAAGTGAGGATATCAGTACTCTAAATTCCCTTCCACAAAGAGAAAATGGGGCCTTGGTCTCCATGAAGGTTAGGATAAAAGTAGAACAGCAGAAACCTCTAGGTGGGCCGAGCCTGAAATCTAAATGTGACCCGCCTGGTATGGCAGGGCCTTAGCTTGGGCATAGGAACAGAGAAATCACCAGAGGCCAGAGGCTCAGGTATCTAATCCAGTGTGAGCCAAGGAGGCTGGGGGAGATGTCAGTGCCCTCCATTCCTCATTCCTTACAGGTACAGCAATTACGGACCTCTTGCAGGGGCCTGCCTCAGGTTTGGACTTGAGCATTAGATGGCTCCTGGTTTGCAAGCTGAGGCTAAACCGGCCTAAGAAAAGCAGCTTACCCTTTCAGCCTTGTTCATCTGTATCACAACTCCAGGGGTAGATGGATGGGTTCTGGCATGTCAGACTTGTTTATGGAAACAGTGGGCCTCTGAAACACATTGGCTTTTAGAAGGAAAAGTAGAAATAATTACAGGACTAAACTTGGAACTGGATCTTCTAGGAGACTAAGTTGCACTGTGGTTGTTTTCTTTTTATTCTGTTAATCATTTTTAAGTAACAGCTTTATTGAAGTGTGATTTATATTTCAACTTATAAGTATAAAATACAATAATTTTTTAGTATATTCATAGAGTTGTATCATAGTTGCACAATTTTAGAGTATTTTACCATCCAAACCTTTAGCTATGGCTTTCCATACCCTGACTTCCCGCTGTGCCCAGCACACACTCCACAGGCTGATTTGGATTGCACCAATTTGTTTAAGAAGTACCTATTGGATCATTGTATTATATCTGTCCAAGAAACATTTGAAGAATCTGGGGACAAGGGTATGCTGTTACTTTGCAGAAAATTATACATTAGTTTTCTGATCTTATTTAGATTCCTCTTGGCTAATGAAGGAGAAATCTAGAGACCATTCTGTTTCTGACGAAATAGAACGCTTACTCGAGACCAAAGAAGGAAAGTGTCTCTCGTCACTTCTGTCTTCAAAAGAGCATGAGCTCTTCATGAAAGCACTTCTTTCTTATGCTTGCCAAATGCACCTTGCTATTTCCTGCCTCCATATACCACCCCCACAAACAATAATTATGAACATGTGTTGAGTACTATGTGTCAGGCACTGCAAGGAGCACTGTATACATTGTTTCACTTCATGCTTATAAGTAGTCTTTCAAACTTCTGACCCCTGTCATTTGTATTACTAATAAGTCATGTGCAAGCTTCTGTGGTAGCATCAGGAACACTGGAGTAGTATATTTAAGCTGATTTCTGGGAAGCCAGGACTATATCATGTTAGTCGTTATATCCATTGTATCATAACAATCTCTAGAACAAAAGAAATCTTCAAAAAGCTCACAGAAAATGCTTACTATGAAAAACCCATGCAAGGATGGAATTCCCTGCTCCAAAACAAACTTAACCCTATTTGTTTATTTGAGGGCTGTTGGGACACAGTACCCATCTGCTGCTTCACAGCTCAAATGCCGCAAAGGCTAGAGGGTCGGCCAGCTAGGAACTTAACTCAGGTCTCCCACATGGGTGGCAGGAACTCACCTACTGGAACCATCACTGCTGCCTGCTAGGATCTTTGTCAGGAAACTGGAATTGGCAGAGGAGCCTGGACTCAACCAGGCACTCCAATATGGACTGTTGAGCATCCCAACTGGTGGCTAGTCACTAAGCCAGTTGCTCATCCCAGTTTATCCTCAAATAATAAACATTCAGTAAACAGGTATGATCCAATAATAACTGGGAATGTAACAATGTAGTCAATGCCTTGTCAAATTCCCTTTGTAATACTGAGAAGGCTCAGGCCCAACCCAAGGACTCAGCGGCTAAATCCTCACCTTGCAAACACCAGGATCCCACATGGGTGCCAGTTCATGTACTGGCAGCTGTACTTCCCATCCAGCTCCCTGCTTTTGGCCTCGGGGAGGGAGCACAGTGGAGGATGGCTCAAGAGCCTTGGGATCCTGCACCTGCATGAGAGAAGAAGCTCCTGGCTTTGGAACAGCTCAGCTCCAGCTGTTGCAGCTACTTGGGGAGTGAACCAGCAGACAGATTTTTTCCTGTTTCTCCTTCTCTAAATCTGCCCTTCCAATGAAAATAAATAAATCTTTTTAAAAAGATTTTTAAAGAGAGAGAAGAGACAGAAAGATCTGTCCGATGATTCACTCCCCAAGTGAGCGCAACAGCTAGTGCTGTCCAATCTGAAGCCAGGAGTCAGGAGCTCTTCTGGGTCTCCCACGCAGGTGCAGAGTCCCAAGGCTTTGGGCCATCCTCGACTACTTTCCCAGGCCACAAGCAGGGAGTTCAATGGGAAGCAGGGCTGCCAGGATTAGAACCAGTGCCCATATGGGATCCCGACGCGTTCAAATTGAGGACTTTAGGCGCTAAGCCACCATGCCAGGCCCTAAACATAAATAAATCTTAAAAAAAATAAAAAGTGGGGGAGGGGGCCCAGCGTGGTAGCCTAATGGCTAAAGTTCTCACCTCGCATACACTAGAATCCCATATGGGCACCAGTTCTAATCACAGTGGCCTCATTTTCTATTCTGCCCCCTGCTTGTGGCCTGGAAAATAGTCAAAGACGGCCCCAGAGTCTTGGAACCCTGCACCTGTGTGGGAGACTTGGAAGAGGCTCCTGGCTCCTGGTTTCGGATCAGTGCAGCACTGGCCATTATGGCCACTTGGGGAGTGAATCAGTGGACAGAAGATATTCCTCTTTGTCTCTCCTCCTCTCTGTATATCTGACTTTCCAATAAAAAAAAAATAAGTAAATCTTTAAGAAAAAAAAAAGCTGTTTTCAGTGGAGGCATATTAAGGTCACATACCTCATTTTGTTTGTGCTTCTTTCTTTTAAGACTTATTTTATTTTCCCTAAAAGATTTTTTGTAATATTTTTTAAAGATTTTAAAAAAATAAATATTGAAAAACGATTTATTTGAGAGAGATCTTCATTTGCTAGTTCACTCTCCAAATAGCTACAAGGGCCAGGATTGTGCCAGGCACAAGCCAGGAGCTTTGCCCAGATCTCCCATTGGGTGTAGGAGCCCAAGGCCTTGGGCCACTTTCTGCTGCTTTCCCAGGCACAGTAGCAGGAAGCAGGATTGAAAGTGGAGCAGTAGTTTTTACCCTTTACACTATTAACACATTACTACATGTCACAATTCAATTGCATAGTACAGAAAGCAGTTTTCTTTAGGATCTGTGACATTTAGAAAAAACATGTCAATTTAATTTAATGTTAAAATCTCAATCCCTAAATTGAACTATTTGTAATTAAGCTAAAGGGAACATACAATCAGAATTGTATCTCCCAGTTAAATCTGATCCTCAGACATAATTCCATTGAGAAGAATGGCAGTTGGATCCATCTGACTTTTTGATAAAAATAAAATAAATCTTTAAAAAAAAAAGTCAGATATACAGAGAAGAGGAAAGACAGAAAGGAAGATCTTCCAAGTGATGATTCACTCACCAAGTGAGCACAACGGCCGGTGCTGTACCGATCCGAAGCCAGCAGCCAGGAACTTCCTCCAGGTCTCCCACATGGGTGCAGGGTTCCAAGGCTTTGGGCCGTCCTCAACTGCTTTCCCAGGCCACAAGCAGGGAGCTGGATGGGAAGTGGAGCTGCTGGGATTAGAACCGGCACCCATATGGGATCCTGGTGCAATCAAGGCGAGGACTTTAGCTGCTAGATCACCGCACCGTGCCCCATCTGACTTTTTTAAAATATCAAACCAGAATTCATGTTGGCTCTTTTCGTTACAATAATCTTTAAAAATATATTTAAGATCAGCACAGGGTATAGCAGGGTAATATTCCACCTGTGGTGCTGGTATCCCATATGGGCACTGGTTTATGTGCTTTCTGCTCAGTCCGGTGCCCTACTGATGGCCTGGGAAAGCAGCAGCAGATGGCCCAAGGCTTTTGGCTCCTGTGCCTAGATGGAGATCTGGAAGAAACTCCACACTGTCAGCTTCAGATTGGCCCTGCTCTGGCCATTGCAGCCATTTGTGGAATGAACCAACAGATGGAAGTTCTTTCCTCTCTGATTCTTTCAAGTAAAATAAATAAATCTTTTTAAAAATTCTTTGAGAGAGAGAGATCTTCTATGTACTGGTTTATTCTCCCATGCCAAGAACTGGGATGGTTCAAAGCCAGGAGCCAGGAGCTTCTTCCATGTCTCCCAGATGAATGCAGAAGTCCAGGCACTTTTGGTCATTTTCTGCTGCTTTCCAGGCCCGTTAGCAGTGAGGTGGAACTGAGGTGGAGCAGCCAGGACTAGAACCAGCACCCGTGAGATGCTACCACTAGAGGCAGTGACTTTACGTAACTGCTGTGCCACAGCACCAGCCCCCACCCAAAAATTTTTTTACTGAGCCTTCTAAAATGACATTCAGAGGCATACAGAAACTGTATGCCTAAAACTATATCCTAAAACCAACATATTTTTATTTCTGCTGAATAGAATTTTATGACTTCCTTTATTATACATCATATTGTGATAAATGTGTCAAATTTCACAAGGTCTGTTAGAGTTTGAAAATAAGGAAACTTGACTTCTACATCCACAAAGGAGAGGCTAAAATCCCACCCAGAAACTTCCGCCCAGAAATCATGCCAGTAGGGGAAAGAGACTTCCATCAGCAGCTGGTACTGGAGTACCTGGATAACACCTGTGTGGAGACGGCAGAAACGACTTTGCTCGTATCCGTCACAGAAATGTGCTTAAAGATCTCTAGGGCCAAAGTTCTTCAAACAACATAAATGCTGCCACACGAGTTCTGGGATGTAAGGAGAGGGAGAAGGATAAAATTAAAATAAGGAAAAATGCAATAATTGGTTTTCCTTCTCAAGTTTCTAAATGATGCTAGATAGTTCAATCCTAACGTATAACACTGTTTGAAGTAGTTCTCAGTGTCTGTAGAAGAAATAATTACAAATAAGGAAGTGTTCAGGGATGTAAAAGGAAGTAAGCCTCAAACTGGAAAAATGTCAACAACCATAGGCCGTAAAATCATCTGCTTGATGCAAAAGGCAAAACCAAGTCAAACTCAGTTTCTCCTACTGTGCACTGGCAACCCAGACCATTTCTGTGGCCCCACACAGGCACACAGGCAAGCAACTGACTGCTCTGTAATTCGAATAAGTTCTGACACTGTCTGTCTAGAGATGATGTCAAATCTCACAGGTTGAGAATCAGTCTCCAATACTGCCACCCCACCCTGCCTTTAGATATCAGTTGCAAGCCCCAGGGTGTTGTACCTGTGTTTCCAATTGCCAGACTATTTATTGGGATTCCTACAATCATATCTTCAGGTTTAGTTAATTTGCTTAGACAGCTCACAGAACTCAAGGAACCTCTTGCCCACACGTAGCAATATTAGAAACTATACAAAGAGATCCCTAGGGCCAGGGAAGGGAAAGGGATTTGGCCCTTCCTTGCTCTTTCGCAGTGTGCCACCCACCAGGACCCATCACCTGGTAAGTCATCTGGAAGTTCTCCAAACCCTGGCCTTGGGGATTTTTTTTTCATTGCACACACAGCATGATAACTAATAATTTGAGTAGGGAAACCCAGTAAGGCCAGATTCTTCAGCCTTATTTCCTCTCAGGAATGTACAGGATGCCAGCTCAACTCAGGGTCTTTATGAGCTACAAGTTAGGTCAGAGAAAGACTGGGAAGATTACGGTTGCCATGACTACTTTAGGGAAGAGAAACTCATGTTTTTGCAGCCTGCCTTGGAGAGGGGGCTATAAGCCATGAACTATAAACCATAAACAATATATAAAAATATACATGTAATATCACAGATATAAAATGCATTACCTACAATAGCAAATACCTCCCCCCCCCCCCCCCAAATAAAACCTACGTAAAGAGATACTCCCAAGGGGCAGGCACTCAGCCACCAGTTAGTACACCCAATCAGGACCAATGTTGTGGCCCAAGAACCCACCAAGGACAGATGATGGCTCAAGGACTGGAATCCCTCTCAATCATGTGGGATACTTATATGGAGTCCCCTGGCTTCAGCCTAGCTGTTGCTGTCTTTTGAAGAATGAATCAATCAATGGAAAATATTCATTCATTATCTTTCTCTCTTTCAAGTAAATATCTCTTGTGAAGAAAAAAAGAGAGATGCCTAAATCCCACAGGCTTTGACACCTGTCTCTGGACTCCTGGTCCCAGCTTCCTATAAATGGAGTTCCTAGGAGATAACAGTGATGACTCAAGTAACTGAGTTCTCATTCCCCCCAGAGAAGACCTGAATGGAGTTCCCAAATTCTGGCTTTCATCTCACCCTGGCCATAGTTTGAGGAGTAAACCAGCAGACAGAGGCTCACTCTGTCTCAAACAATTTTTAAATAGACTTTAAAAACAAAAAGCTGGGCCGGGCAACACGGTGGCCTAGCAGCTAAAGTCCTCACCTTGAATGCACCAGGATCCCATATGAGTGCCGGTTCTAATCCCAGCAGCTCCACTTCCCATCTAGCTCCTTGCTTGTGGCCTGGGAAAGCAGTTGAGTATGGCCCAAAGCCTTGGAACCCTGCACCCATGTGGGAGACCTGGAGGAAGTTCCTGGCTGCTGGTTTCGGATCGGTGCAGCACTGGCTGTTGCGCTCACTTGGTGAGTGAATCATTGGATGGAAGATCTTTCTGTCTCTTCCTCTGTATATCTGGCTTTCCAATAAAAATAAATCTTTTTAAATTAATTTTAAAAAGGAAAAGCTTATGTAATTCTTAAAATACCCACAGAAGGCAAGCAAACAAAAAACAAAAAAAAGAAAATGAAATGCCAGCCTTGGCGTCAGCATTATTACATAGTGAGTTAAGCCACCGCCTGCAAAACCAGCATCTTATAACAACACTGGTTGATAGGCCAGCTGCTCCACTTCCAATCCAGCTCCCTGCTAATGGTGTGAGAAAGCAGCAGCAGATGACCAGGTATATGGGCCTTGCCTGGACACAGCTGTCCTTTCTCCCAGCTTCAGCCTGTCTTAGCCCTGCTGTCACAGCCATCTGAGGGAGGGAATCATCTCTTCTCTCCCCTCCCTCTTTCAAATAAACAAATCTTAATAATGGCAAGCTTAAGCCCTAACATTGTCAATAGTTATATTCAATGTAACTACAGTAAATATATCATGGTCTAACTCTATGCAGTTTATAAGGACTTCATACCTAAGTGCTGTTCAAAGCACCTTTGTAATAGTCAACTCTGGAGGTGGGGGTTATGTTCTGCAATAGGAGAATAGCTAAATAAACTGCTGTTTCCATACAGTGGACTACTGCTCAACAGTAAAAAAGAAAAATTGAACTATGATACAACTTCAATAGATCTCATGTACATTATTTTGAATTGAAGGAGAAAAGTAATCTCAGAGGGTCACTTAGTGTTTGATTCCACTTACATAACATTTTAAAAAGGATGGTATCACAGAGATGAGAGAGTTCTGGGTTGCCAGCGTTTGATGTAGTGGAGAGGAATGGGTGTGACTATAAAGGTTAGCTTGAAAAATAACCCCAGTGTCCATCAACTGGTGAACAGATAAACAGCTTCTGATATATGATGGACTACTAAGCAAGAAAAATATGAGATGTTAGTATGCAGCTCATACCATATCAATTCATTAGTATGGAAAAAAGGCACAACTGTAGCGCTAAAAGCAGATTTGTAGTTCTTTGGGTTCTAGGGTTAGAGGAGAAAATTGACCACAAAGGATCCAACAAAGTAGACTCAAGGTACTGTTTAGTATCTTGACTGTGACAGCAATCACTTGGCTGCATACAGTGCCAAAAGTAATCAAACTGCATGCTTAAAATAAGAGAATTTTGTTATAGATAAATCATACTTCAGTAAACCAGAGTATATTCATTCATTAGAAAAATCCAACATCTTAATACATTGAAGTCAAGGAAAAAGAAAATAGCATCTATCTGGTCTCTCCAGAGAAGAATTTGTCAAATCTGGTTCCCAGAGAATACTTGTAAGCCTGGCTTCCTGCTTTCTGGGAGCAGAGCAGGAAAATAGGTCTGGGGAAAGTCCATTTCAGTAGGCAGCCTTGTAGTTTTTTCCATGCTATTTCAGTCTCAAGTCTTATCACTAACTAGCTGTGCCTGGTATGCCCAAGTCAGAACTTATCAACTTTGTTTTGTCCAGAAAATAGACCTCTAATCATGTGACCGCACAGAGTAGGAAAGGCCATTGTCCCAGTAGACTTGCAGCTAGTCCCCATTTCACCCCTCTCTTCCTCAGTACTTGGACCTCTGTGTCCTGGGACTTCTGGACATACAGGGCAAGTAGTTGCTTTTTTAAAGTTTTCTTCCAGCATCATCTCAGTATAGTGTTGTATCCAAGTGAGCCAATACAGAGGAGCACTACACACTATAAGATTTCAAAGTCCTTTCTTGCCAGCAGTAGAAAGTGGACTCAGACTCCAAAGACCTCTTGACCCCAAACTATAGAACAGGTTTCTAAGGCCAAAACCACAAACCAAGGGGTTTCTGGGAAACTGAGCTAATACACTGAGATAATGCAGAATTATCTTAGGGATGCAAAGTTACTAAGCACTATCTTTGCAAACCTTTGTTGCTGTACTTTTGTTGAATGAAGAAAAACTCGTTTTTCTTCTGACTGTATTTTACCAGCCTGGCCGGGGGTTTGAGCCTTCTTGCCAAACAGGATGCAGTTCCTTTTGGCTGGATTACACCCGCACAGATTGGCCTGGGGTGGTTTGGGATGGTTACTTCACCTAAGATGGAGCCCAGCTCAGTCTGGAGCCCCTCATGCCAGGCCTGTTATTTCATTAGCTTCCCATCTTCTATCATTTACTGCTGCTCTCCCTCCAGTTGTCAGTTTTTTGTGTATGTGCCGGTAATGTGTTCTTTCCACTTGTTTGTGTCTGAAATAAGTGGAAAGAACACATTTTACACTTTTAAGTTTTTAGTGCTCATTACAGAGATAAGATACCCACGTGAGACCTGTTAGAATGGAGAACTTAGGGGGTGGTGGATGACAGATGTGTCCATAGTAGGGTGGGGCATGCTGCTCCTGTTGTCAGACCACACTGTGTACATTGTGCAGTGGTTGGGAGGAATGGGATGACGATGAACTCTCGATACCAGCTCAGGAGTGAAGGGGTGTCAGAATATCTGAGGGGTGTTAACTTGAGTGGTCATTGTATTAGAGGTAACGTAGTCTATCTGTCTCCCCACAGTTGCTCCCCATTGTGCTCTGTGTATGTTCTAAGGCCTGTTGGCTGTCTGAGTCTGCCTTAGAGTGTCCACGCAGCTGGGGGCTTTCTGTAGAACTTGGCCTCAAGTGTTTTGCCACTTACTTTTATTTCAACCCTTTAAAGTGTTACTTGAGATCTTCTGTTACATTCGAGCAGCTGGTTGGTTGTCTTGTCTTTCATGTGCCTCTGCGTATGTTCTTCATTCATTCTTGGAGTCAGCAATGGTAATGTTTTGGAACATGTGCTCTGCAATCAAACCACACATCCATGGAATGTTTCCCGAGATTAGGCATCCTGTCAGTCTAAGGTGCTAATGCAATTCATGGGACCCATCAATGACCAAATCACCCTACCCAGCTTGTCTCTAGCCCCAGTTCACACACTCCTCAGCAGCAGATGCCATAGCCTGATCCAGATCACCACCTGCTCTATATCCAATACATGTTTGCAAGTATGTCTGCCTGGTTGGAGAGCCCCTCCACAACCCCTACCAGGCTTACCCCTAGCCTCAGTTCCTGCAAACACCACTGGGTGCAGTGGTTTGACCTGGCCTGCCTCCAGCCCCAGCTCTCACACACGCTGGTAGGTACAGTGACACAGTTTAGGTTAGGCTATTCTGCAGACTCAATTCTCATGAGCAGCAACAGGTGCAGTGGCCTGGCCCACCCCCAGCCTCAACCCTCACATGAAACCATGGATGCAGCAGCCCAACCAAACACTTAGGCTCACTGGCAGGTGCCTTGATCTGGTCAAGGCAACCCACCAGAATCCCCACGAAGCTAGCCTCCAGACCTGTCTGCATAGCAGCAGGTGCTGTGACCTGGTCTGCCTACACCCAGACCCGGCAGTAATTGCCCATCTTCAAAAATTGGCTTGATTTTACCTCCCGTTATCTCTCCCATTTTCCTCACTTCCTTTGTTGTTTTGTTTTTTGTTTTATCTCAAGAATATCTTTCCTTTAATGGGAAAAAGATTGAGAGACTGAGTTTGTGTATCTTAATGCGGCTTAAGTAAAATATGTGTATACTAAAAATATACTAAGCAACATTGTTCAGCCCCACAGTTCTATATAACTAAATATTATAGTCAGCAAAAGAATCTACTCAACAACCAATAAGAGATGGGAGAGTTTTACACAAGACAACCTGTTCTTACAGATGGAGACATCACTGTATTTCTATTATAGTGTTCTTGGACTTTAATACTATAATACTTATATTTCACTGTGGAGTAAAAGGGATGTAGTCTAGAATGTTCTGTGATTACCTCTTTGGTAATATGAATAAAGTAGTTTAACATAAAATTAGATATGTTACATTCCTGTTACCTTTAAAATACATACATTGTGAAAGTTTTTCATTAAGTTATTTAATTTAGAATAAACATTTTAAAAATACTTGCATTGCACAAGGTACTTAAGCTACAAGCTATATAAGAGAACTTGAGATAAAAATTTAATTTCTACTAGAGTTAAAATTCGAATGTCCTCTATATACAAGTTGGTTCTAAAATCAGTAACAGAAATTGACTTTCAGTGAAACCTACATTATTTATACATGAATCTATATTAACTATAGAAAGTATTATCTTTAGGATCTGAAGAACCCATTAGTATGATTTAAAATCTAAATGTACCACATTACAACTTTTAATTAAAATAATTTTTTCACATACATAATAATTTGCACACAGATTATGGTGAAGCAAATATATGACCTTAATTGCAGTATTTAAAGGAAGCTTGGCTGCAATAGGTATCAACTTTGGTGAAGCAAATTATTCTGTGCTATAAAGGAATTCTTTCTTTATTCAAAACCAGAGAGGTCTGAGAAGACTCCAGTTAGCAAGTAGTGCTGCTAACTCTTGCTGACTTAATTACAAGGTAGTGTTTCATCATCTCCTGCTTACTTCGTTGGGGCATTTAAAAAATGCCTTCTTTGAATGCCTTTTGAGTGAACACTAGTGCTTTATGATTCTGGCTTTTAATTCAGATTAGTGCTGCCCTCAGTCTCCCAGGAACACAAACAGAGCCAGGCTCAACAACGTTTAAAAAGTATGTCCAAAATTACACAGCAGCAAGCAAAACTTTCTGGGATAGAATGTGTTCTCTAACTATTAACCATTTCTAACATGCTGAATGCCAAAAGGCAGTCCATGGACGTATGTCTGGGCTTGTCCATTAATACTAATAAAGTTACAAAGAAAACAGATGAGGCACTGATCTTAAATTAGAACTGTCTCATCAAATAAAAAGCCATTGTTTATGCCAGTATATCCAGGTGTCAGATGAATTATAAATGCTAGATCACTGTTTCATAATAACAACATCTGGCAGATTTTGTTACTTTTGAAAGAAATTGGCTTAGTTAGAATGATATCATAACAGGATGCTTCCTTTTCTTAAAAAAATTAAACTAAAATCAGAAGGTAATACATCCAAAATACGAAAATGCGTACCATATGAATGAAACATGAAGTATAAGGAAACAATCTTTATTTCAGAATTAGAGTAAATCTTCAAGGGCATTTAGTAATATCCATTACTTTCTACCTTGAGAGAAGTAACAGCTTTGACTCTTTTGTAAGTTTATTCAAACTGTACATTGATTCCCTCTGGCGTAGCTTTGTGATGTGGTTCTCCTTGAGGTTACCATAAGCCAGCATCTTGCTGAATCCTATTCCAAAGAGAAAAGCTATTTGCCTTTTAAAGATGGGCACCACATTTGGAAATAGAGGTGTCAGCATTTCAGCTTGTCCAACACTAGCAGGTTGCTCTAAGAGTGTTCCACTAACAATGAGCAAAATAGTCACAGATGATGGATTCCTGGTACATACAAGTTTCCAGTATTTGCCTACTCCCAGTTCAGCTAATACTGGCTCAAAAAAAGTTACATAATCCAGGCTGTTTTACAACAAAACAGTTTTGCCTTAAGGCTTTTAATATTTAAGCTCATAATATAGAAGGATTTCAAAAGCTTATGTAAAGTGAATAGCACTGTAAAAAGCAATAGTTAATGTTTGCCAAATCTTAATGTGTGTAATAACAATAAAAGCTACTTTTCTACAGTGTCCAACTATACTACAATTGTTCACATGTTTATACCATTATATACAATGTCTCTTGCACTCAATATTTTTAATTCCTGAAGGCAAAATCAAGTTTTAAATTATCTTATTCCCAAAATGTTGAGCTCCCTGAAATTTGAGTCATAGCTTATTTTATGGGCCTCTAAATTTTACAAAGAGCTTAATGGCACATGAACAAAAAATAAGACCCTATAAATTCATGTTTTTCCAAATTCCATTTTAAAATCCCTTCCTATAAATACATGAAGCTGCCAGGTTTCACTCCACAATGGAAAACAAAGCCAAAATGCCTTTCACTCTAGTCTTTTAAATATATATTTTTTTAATGTTCAAGATAAATACAGAATTATTTTGAACAACTAGATACATATAACTGAAAGAGGTCTCAAAGTCCATCTATTGTCATGGATAGAGCTATCTTCATAATAGAATTTACTGACTCAGGTAGTTGTCATGTTCTGACATAAAAGGGATAAGTTTATTTGAAGCATGCTTATTAGGTTCCCCAAATCTTGCTATCAACAATAAAGAAAAACAATAGCTTTTGGTTTCATTAGTTAAGATCAGTAAAGTGATTATCAAGAAAAAATGACACAAAATACCAATTTAGAAATGAGAACTATAACATCACTACAGAGCCAACAGATTAAAGGAATATTATGAGCAACTTGATGCCAATAAACAGATTCCTTGAATGACACAAGCTCCATAACCTGAATAAGCCTATATATCTCCTTAAGAAATTGCAATGTTCAGAATCTTTCTACGTCAGTCATAGATAGTGCCACTGGCATATACTGTTGGCCATTTAAGGAGGAAATAATCATAATCCTACGTAAAATTTTGCTTTACAATGGAAGAAAACACTTTCCAACCAATCCATAAGCATTGCCTGACAGTAAAAAAAAAATCCTTCGAGGTCTCAGATATATTCATATTTCTAAACAAAATTTTAGTGAATCAAACCCAACAGTATTTAAGGAGGATAATATACCGTGGTTAACAGTTTACCCCAGGAAATATAGCATTGGTTTCACATTTGGAATCAATGTAACTTACCACATTCAGAAACTAAAAGAAAGTAAGTCATGTAATTATCTCATTAGTTGCAGAAAAGAAGCATGTGACAAAATACTTCTGCAATTTCTACTGCTTATAACAACTCTTAGGCAACTAGGAATACAAGAGAGCTTTCTCCACCTATGAGTCACCACTGCTGTTTTTTAAATCTACCGTTTATATCATACTCAGTAGTGAAAGACTAAATGCTTTCCCCTGGAATCAGAAACAAGGTAATCAGGCCTATTCCATCACTTCTACTCAACATTGTACTAAAAAGGGTCCTAGCCTTTGAATCAGATAAGAAAATAGTGGGAATAAACAACATCCATACTGGAAAGAAAGTAAAAGTGGCTTCATTCATGACCCACACAATTTTATATATAATCTACAAAAAAAAAGCTACTAAATAAGTATAACAATACTGTAGAATACATAGTCAGTATACACATTTCCACCTACTAGAAAGCTGAAAATTTTTAAATTAACTCCACTTAGGTCATATCAGAAAACATGGAATAATAAAGTAAATCAGAGATAATGGGTCCAACAGTTAGAGTATTAGCCCTATGTTCATATTCCACTTCACTATGCCTGGATTTGACCCTGGGATCTGCTCCCAACTCTAGTTTCCTGCTATTGCGGACGCTGGGAGGCAACAGTGATGACTCAAGTGACTGTGGGTTTTTGTCCTACATTTGGGAGCCCTGGAGTAAGTCCCTGGTTCTTAGCTTTGGTTCCAGCCAGGAAATATAGTGGGGTGGGCACCTGGAGAGTGAACCAACAGATGAGCATTCTGTTTCTGTCTTTTCTAGATTTTCTCAGGAATGTTTGATACTTAAGTAAATCCAGATAGATCTGTTGTTCATGGGTCAGAAGATTCAGTAATTTCAAAATGCCATTCCTCCACAGGAAGATTCAAGATTCAGTGCAATCCCAATCCGGATTCTCAGGGAGTTATTTTGTATGAAATGGCAAATTGTAAATTCCCAATGAAAATACAGAGAACCTAAAATAGCCAAAACAATTGTAAAAAATTAAATAAAATCTGAGGACCAGTACTATGTGATTTCAAATCTTTTCGAACTATTATAGTCAAATCAGTGTGAAGATAGTAGTAAAAACAAAATAGACTGATGGGGCCTGGCAGTGAATGGCCTAGTGGCAAAAGTCCTCGCCTTGAGGGCTCCAGGATCTCACATGGGTGCCGGTTCTATTCCCAGCTGCTCCACTTCCCATCCAGCTCCCTGCTTGTGGCCTGGAAGGCAGTCGAGAAGGGCCCAGTGCTTTGGGATTCTGCACCCGTGTGGGAGACCTGGAAAAAACTCCTGGCTGCTGGCTTCAGATTGGCACAGCACTGGACATTACGCTCACTAGGGGAGTGAATCATCGGATGGGAGATCTTCCTCTGTCTCTCCTCCTCTCTATATATCTGACTTTATAATAAAAATAAATCTTTTTTAAAAATAAACTGATGGTACAGTATCCAAAAATAGGCCCACAGTATACTGTATGGAAATTGATTGTAACAAAGATACAAAAGTATCTGACAAAAAATTATTTTTTCAAATAGTGCCAAAAAACAACTGTTTCTACATAGAAGAAAAAGTGCTTAAGAATGAATGAACTCAAGTATAAACCGTTCCTATTACCAATCGAAATTAGCTCAGAAATACTGTAAGACTTCTAGGAGAAAACCTACAAATAAATCCTTGCAACCTTGGATTAAGCAAAGAAATCTCAGATTCAACACCAAAAGCATGACTTAGAACAATTGAATAATTGATAAAGTAGACTGTCAACATTTGAAAATGTATGTCTTTCAAAAAACTGCTCTTAATATAAAGTTCCAGTAAACATGAGCTTATCTATAGTGACTAAAAGGGAAAGAGATTTCAGTCAATTCTTACGTTATGTAATACCCAGCCCCAATGTGGTGTCTAGTACTAGTCACCTCAACTTTCGTGTTGATCATTTCTCCCTACTGAAGAAATTCTCGCCTGCTTGTTACTGACTATTGCTGAAGAGTTTAAAAACAAAAGCAAAATCCAAATTGCTGTGCATCTTGCATTCTACTTCCAGTAGACCTGATCAGTCATTAATCCTGTTTTGAGGACAGAATTGTCCCCCAAGCAGCTGCCGCTGTGGTTCCCACACATAAGGATGTTCACACGGGCCCCCAAGCACTCACACCTTTGCTCAGCACCAGTTCCATTTCCAGCAGGATGGGTGCCAGAAGCCATGGAAAAGTGTTTAAGCTTTCCACCATAATCAAAGAGGGTACGGTTTGTGGCAGCCCAGTCACTCAATACACAGGGCTGTGAAAGCTTTTTTTCTACTTGTAGGGCAGTTTTGCCTTTAGTCCTGGCATATAATCTCCTTGAAATGCCTGTAAGTTCAATCTAAGGTTATATTTTTTTCCACTATGCTTTATCCCAGAAGTAGGTGTTCAAGATTATTTTTTCCAAACCTGTTAAATATCAGAATAATCGGGGGGAAAGAAACAGGGATATGTGACATAAATGGTTTCTTTGCAGACTAGTCATTGAGTTAATAAAGGTTTTTTTTTTCTTTAAGTTTTTTTTTTTTTTTGGAAAGTCAGATATACAGAGAGGAGGAGAGACAGAGAGGAAGATCTCCCATCCGATGATTCACTCCCCTAGTGAGCGTAATGGCCAATGCTATGCCGATCCGAAGCCAGGAGCCTCTTCTGGGTCTCCCGCATGGGTGCAGGGTCCCAAAGCCTTGGGCCCTTCTCGACTGCTTTCCCAGGCCACAAGCAGGGAGCTGGATGGGAAGTGGAGCAGCTGGGATTAGAACCGGCACCCATATTGGATCCCGGAGCGTTCAAGGTAAGGACTTTAGCCACTAGGCCACGCCGCCGGGCCCAATAAAGGTTTTTAAAAGTCTTTTTTAAGACTTGTCATGGGGCAGCTCCCATGACTTTCCAGTAAATAAATCTTTTAAAAAAAAAAAAGATTTGTCATGGAAGTGCCCTTCCCTTGGAAACAGTGAACCAAGCTTCTGTGTGGCTGCTGAAGGTTTATTCTGATTGTTCTTGAAGCCCACCCAGCCTAAGCACATTGCAGTTCTTTCCTGCCAAGACTCTCACATGGCAGGGACCCCAGGTTGTGCTCAGTTGGTCTACGCCCTTCTGTCCTGTACCTGCCATATGAGTCACCTGTCTTCATCATGTGCACACTGGCTCACTGGGGTGGTGCTGTTGGTTCCAGTCCAGGGACTTGGACTAGACAACCCAAGGATATTAAAGTACAGGTTGAAGGAAAACTTGACATCTGTGCAATGCTGAAGAAAGCACAAGGAACACCAGAGAGCTGGGCTAGTGGAACTTCAAACCTAGGGCCATTTCTGGTTTGCATATGCTTGTTTTATTTTAACTAAATATGTCACATACTTAGTCTTCATAATTAGTTGCTTGTATGCCTTAATCACAGGAAACCTGTGGTATTTAATCCCTTCACAGATGAGAAAATTCATCCTCAGTACAAGTGCTTGCCCCTAAGGACAGCACACTGACAGCACACTGCCTAGCTGCTCAAAACCATGTCAGTGTGCAGGCCTGCTGTCCAAGAGTCAAACGCCTTTGATGCATTTTCCTAAAGTCTGTTTCTTTTTGCAGTACTCTGAAGCTGAAGTTTTAGTCTAATTAAAAAGCTGGGGGAGGGCAGGGAATGTTTGCATTATCATAGAACACTGTTCCTCCAACCAGATAATAAATTTTAGTAAATAATATCTAGGTGATAACTTTGAATTCCCATTGGTCCTTACTGTGGGTATAAATTGCCAAATTAAACATGAGAAAAGCTGATTTCTAGACAGCCTGCCTGCAGTATTCATTTGAAACAACCTTTAAGCAAGTACCATTATAATTGGAACTTATCTCACCCAAACAAAATTCTGTAGCTGGTCATGAGAGACTGAGCAATAGCGGTGAGAGTGCTGGTAGACGGGGGTGTGTCACAAGGTCATGCAGAGCCTACCTTCTGCCCATATAAGATGGTTCCACATAGTCTGTATACAGTTTATCTAAAGCATGCAATGCAGCTCAGTGCCAATTCCAAGCTTTGATCTGTCCTCTCCAGTATCAGTTCCTCATCCTTACACCAATATCCAGTGACCTCATTGGCTAATTTGCTGATGAGACATTAAGGTTAAAAGGCATAATCTCCTTCCACTTCCCTTAGCACTTCAACATGTCTTCATCCACCTTCACATGCTTGCTTATTTCTAAGGCTCCTCTCCATATCTGAGCTCTAGCCACAACCATTCTTGCTTTGGTAAAACTAATTCTAATGTGTCTTCTCTGGTGCCTCCCTCTGTTAGCCTTCAAACAAGTATACATTTCTTCATCCAGAAAACATCTTTGTCCCCTTGAGCCATCATGTTCCCTTCCAAATCCTTTCATTGCCAAACTTAAGTATGCTTTTTCTTACGATATTTTACAGTGTTACACCATAAATTCCTGAAAAGTGAGAACCATAATCTACATGTGCAGGACATAGCACAGTGTAATACAGTGAGAAAGGCACAGGCCTTGGGGGTTAAGAAGCCATGGTTCAACTTGAGCTCACTTGTTACTTTTCAGTGATAATATGTAAATCATTTTTCTAATCCTCAACTTTCTCAAATGTAAAGTGTGTAATAATTACATATTTCCATGTTGAAGATGACATAAGACTACATTTTAAAAACACCTCAGCGTCATGTCTGGCACAGAGCAGGTGCTGAAAAGAGCTGGTCCCTTCCCATCTCCACCCTTGGTAAAATTCAGGAGCTTGTTGATCAAATGGTCTCCACTTCAGGTTGGCATTTGGTGGTATGGAATCCACTTTTTGTTCTGTTTGCTTCTTATCTTTCCCTTGGCCTTGTGTTTTTCAGGTTCACAACCAATACCCAACAGAGTTTGAATTCAATCTCTATTACTTGAAGTTCCTAGCTTTCCACTATGTTTCTAATCGCTTTAAAACATTTCTTCTGGATTCAGACTATGAAAGATTAGAACATGGTAAGTCTTTATGTGCCCTGGTTCCATCTTCTTTATTTTTGTGTGTTTTTTAATGAAGAATCTAGAAATGCAGTTACCCCAAATCTGACAAGCTCAGAGTATAGAATTTTATACAAGTATAGAATGTATAGTATATATATATGTATAGTATATATTCTATACAAGTATAGAATGAATATGGCTGTGTTCTGGATCGCATGATACATCAGCTCCTACAGATGGCAGGGAGTCATTTCCAGAGAATCTTTGCAAAGTTAAATTGGGGCAGGGGCAAGAGGGAGCAGCAGCATGGTGAACAAGTCAAGCTACCACTTGTAACACAAGCATCCCCAATTAGAGATCATGGAGGCCCTGTGATGGGTGAACCAGTAGATGAAAGATCTCTGTCACTCTGCCTTTCAAATGAATATAACAAATCTTAAAATAATGTTAAATCTGCTACTCTTTTAACACTTCAGATTGACATAGCCATTTTAGGAGAAATGTTTGAACTGCAGTTTTTACATCTCTGGGACACTCTATAGAAAAGGTACCTGCCCTTGGAGGCCCTGTAACCTGCCGACCAAGGGTTAAGTGCTGGCACCAACTGAATACTGGGGGAGCACTAAGGACTCATTGGAGTCTCAGTTTCTTCCTCTTTATAAGGAGGATGACTGTGCCTATCCCCTCAGGGCCCTGGGGAGCACCGAAGGGAGAGGGACAAAGTGCTTAGCACAGCTGAGGCATGAAGTGAGTACTCAAACATTAGACATTGCTATTATTTTGGTTACAAAGAATAGATCTGAAAATTCATCAGCTGTTATAAAAATCTTCTAAGGTGACCTTACACTCCTAACTTTTACCGTAGTTGGGGAGGGAAGCAGGTATCCATGGCTCTTGTCAAGACAAGCAGCAAACAGATGAGCTGCGTTCAGTACATTGTATATACTGTCATATTCAGAAAAAGGACACTCTTAATGAGTATTTGAAGAAAATACTCATGTTCTTAGTTTAAAACCTAAGATTTAAAAACCTAAGATTAGAAAATACTACTTTCCAGAGCATGCTGTTGAAATTGGCTTGCTTGAGATCTCACGCTTTTGGAAAAGGAGGCGGCACTGGCAAGACCATTTCCCGTCCTGTTTACACTTCAGGCCTCTGTTGACTCATAGAATTGTCATTCCCCACATCACAATCAGAAGCCTTAATTCCTAAAGTGCTGCACTGTGGGAAAGGAGCAAGTTTCCAGCTGCCTCAAGCTGGGTCTAAACAACCTGACCAAACCTGTGTGACTGAGGGGGTTACCAAGCACTCAGCCGTGTCTGAGAGAAACAACAAATACTGGTGTGAGGTGTTTTTGTTTCCCTAGAGCAGCTTTCTGTTTGGTTTTGATTTTCTATAACTGTTTGCTTTAATAAACTGATCAGCAAAATCTTAGCAACACACAGATGTGGCCACAACACACAGAAGTTTTTTGCCTCATCAGTTGATGGCTCTCTGTTAGAGAAGCAGTGAGATCTAGCATTCCTAGATTTACACTCTCAGCATCTAGGTGACACCCCCACTCCTGGAGTTATACACTGATGGGGGGTTGGGGTCTAAGACATCAGCAGCTCCTACGGCCCTTGGACCACCAAGAAGCAAAGGTGCTGCTAATGCTGCCAAGGCCGAGAATCATCCCTGGTCCCAGGGGGAGGACCAGACAGTTTGTCATGTGTGTAACTTCCTCACTGTGTGTCTGTTTTCTTACCTGAAAAACCAAACAAGGAGATTTGCCCTGCCTGCTCTCCTGAGCTTTTGATGTGGATTAAAATTATATGCTTCTGGTATATATTGAACAATTATGAAGATACAGGAAAATATAATTATTTCCATCCTATGTCCTAGATATGTTTTCTCTTTAAACACACAAATAGGTACTTCCAATCTTAATGGTTATTGCTGAGGGTCCTTAGCATTTATCCATCCCCCTCTCTGGACCTAGGAGCTACTCTACAGCCACCCTCTTGATGAGCAGAAACAGCCTAGGTTGCCTCCTTGAGGTCCGTCCCTGTTTGGGTGAACACACTATAGTTATCAGGCCTGCACAGTGAATCATCTGGGAACAGCTGTGGTAATTCCCCTCTACCTGCGCAGGACTACAATGGAAGAGTGAGGCATCTCAGCTATTACTGGTAGAATTCATCAGTCATAATGTTGTCAAGATTTCATCAGAAGAGCCTGAACACCAGGAACCCCTTGTGCCCAGGAATATTAATATGCTAATTATTGCATGATAGATTGTATGTTAGACATTCAATAGGAATTGACACCAGTTATCTGTTGATTTGAACTTTAGTTTTTAAAAAGATTTATTTAAAAGGCAGAGCAGTTATTCATCATTTACTGGTTCACTTTCAAAATGGTTGCAGCAGCCTGGGCTGGCCAGGCCAAAGCCAGGCCCAGGAACGCCATCCTGGTCTGCCAAGTAGGTGGCAGGGGCCCAAGCACTTGGTCCATCCTCAGTTGCCTTCACAGGCGCATTAGCAGGAAGCTGAATTGTAAGCACTGTGCTAGGACTTGAATCAGTATTCCCATAAGATGTGCTGGTGTCCTACACTGACTTAACCTCCTGTGCGACAGTGCCAGTCCCTGATTTGAATTTAAGGTGTTGCTATATGAATACCTGTTTCTCTAAGCCAACCCATAGCACATTGTAAAAAAAAAAAAAAAAAAAATTGAGGTTTTTCCTAATTACCCAATGGTAAAGGTATTGAAAGGAGGGTACCTTAAGGAATGGAAGACCAAAAATGTAAAAACAAAGTTTGTCGCCAAATAGGATTTAAAAATAATTTTACCTTGGAACAACAAAAAAAAATGCTGAAATAGTTTATCCATAACCCCCTCTTTGGGTTTCAGCTTATTCTTGTCTATCTCCAAAGGCACCCAGGGCCTTTTCCAGCTAGGGCTGACTGCTACACAACCCGTCAGTGTGATCCAGGCCTCAAGGCCCTAGGAAGAGCCAGGGACTGGAAATCCACTCCAGAGGCTAGCACTATGGTACAGCAGGTTAGACAGCTGCCCATTTTGGAGTGCCACTTTGAGTTATGATTTAACTTCTTGCTAATGCACCCTGGGAAGCAGCAGATGAAAGCTCATTTATGATACTTACAGAGTTCCAGGCTTCTGGCTTGGGCTTAGCCAACTCTGGGTAAATGTTACAAACATTTAGGAAGTCAACCAGAAGATGGAATACCTGTCTCTCCGCCTTTCAGATAATCAAAGAAAATCCTCTCCACGATCTGAAGCTAGGGTATACCAAGCTAAACTTCTGTCCTGAGGTGCCAGCATCCTATATGTGGGTGCCAGTTTGTGTCCCAGTTGTTCCATTTCCTGTCCAGTTCCCTAGCCTGCAAAAGTAGTGGAAGATGGCCCAACACCCATATGGGGGACCTGGCTCCTGGCTTTAGATCAGCTCAGCTATTGCCATTGTGGCCATTTGGGAAGTGAGCCAGCAGATGGAAGAGCTCTGTAAACCTGCTTTTCAAAAAGGAAAATAAATCTTAAAAAAAAATCTAGTCCATACTTTAGAGGAGCCTCAAGGTAGGACATTACAATCGCTTGGAGAATTCCTCAGTGACATCTAGGAACTGTCCCCCAGAGAATCTGGCTCTGGAGGCCTGAGGCAAGACCTGGTTGTTGGTTGTTGTTGTTTTTAATCTTTTCTTTCTAATACATGACCAACATTGAGAACCCCTGCCCTGGCTTTGCTGTTAAAAGGTCCAGAGGACGTTAATTAGTCTCACAGACCCCACATATTCTAGTATATCCTGCTACCTCCGCCTTAAGGCATTCTTGCCTGGTAAACTGTAAAATGCATTGACTTCTGTCCCAGTGGTTTCATTCTAACCAGACCGCACCCTTCCTGGCCATTCTACAGCAATCCCTTGTACCTCACACTGGAAGAGCAGTGCCTACGCTGCTGACTGCCTGGGAACAGCGACCAGGTGCTTTCTTCCCTCAATTTATTCACCTGGAGCTGGGCAGGTGTGTTCCAGGGACTCTGTGCCTGGGTAGCTACTTTGAAAAGCCTTTAAGAGGTTTCACTGAACTATGAGGAGTTCACCGAGTTCCCGGAATTGCTCAAGGTGATGAGGACAATTAATGACAGAATAGCTCATGAATTAAACACTACAGTTCCAACAGCTTCCTTTGCAGGGAAGATTGATGCAAGCCAAACCTGTAAACAGCTCTATGAGTCTTTAATAGCAGCTCTTGCCAGTAGGGACAGAGTCATAAAAATTGCATAGCCCAGATCTCAGAAGTAGTAAGAAACCTCCAAGAAGAGAAAAGAGGGCCCGGTGGCGTGGCCTAGTGGCTAAAGTCCTCGCCTTGCATGCACCAGGATCCCATATGGGTACCAATTGGTATCCCAGCTGCTCCACTTCCCATCCAGCTCCCTGCCTGTGGCCTGGGAAAGCAGTTGAGGACAGCCCAAAGCCTTGGAACCCTGCACCCATGTGGCAGACCTGGAGGAGGCTCCTGGCTCCTGTCTCCAGATCGGCACAGCACCAGCTGTTGCACTCACTTGGGGAGTGAATTATCGGATGGAAGATCTTCCTCTCTCTATATCTGACTTTGTAATAAAAATAAATAAATCTTAAAAAAAAGAAAGAGGAAAGAATTTGGATTTAACATTATTAAAACAACTTAGAAAAGAACAGACAGTTGAAGTGGATGCACTCGGACTTAATGTTGAAGTGGTAAATGACAGAAGCTGGAAGGTCTTTAATGAACGCTGCCGAATTCATTTCAAGCCTCTAAAGAATGAGTAAAGAGAAAAGATGAATTTTTTTTTTAAAGATCAGGTCATCTCACAAGAGCTAAGCATGACAGGCGTCAACAGGACAGCTTCCTAGGATGGTTTCTGAGCCAACAGTCCAAGACCTTTTGTTGATTTCAGCCCCACTTAGCCAAGACCTCAAGTATAAATAATTCTGATAATTATAGAGAAATCAACTGCTTTTTATACTGATTCTGTAAAAAGAGATGTTTTGTAAGTATTAATTTTCTGATTCAGTGTAAAAAAAAAATGTTTCACCTTCTCATCTGCTATATCCTTCATGCTTGTAGTCAAAATGTTAATATACCTAACTTCCATTTGATTAGATCTCTTAATTTACAGGAACTTTATTTGATGATAAAGGAGACAAACATGCCAAAAAAGGAGTGTGTATTTGGGAATGTATTGACAGAATGCACAAGAGGAGTCCTGTTTTCTTCAATTATTTGTATTCACCAATGGAAATAGAGGTAGAATAAGATTTGTGCTTCATTTTCTAAATGCTAAAAAATTTAGTTTTTATAATCTGCTTTTATAAACATTTGACTTACTTGTATGCCAAAAGGTTGGTTCTTAAAAGTGTGAGGCATTTTGAGTTTGGGTTATGACAAGAAATGGAGTCTGTTCACCAAATTCTTGCTATAAAAATTAGGAGCTAGCTCCATAAAACCTAGAAAGGACAGCTTCAAGAACATTAAAACAAGGCAGCTTTCCCAGGAGGAAAGAACTAGCACTACTCAAAATGTCAACAAGCAGTCTAAACTGAGAAACATCAAATACTTCTAAAAAGTTCCTTCAGTCCCCCTAGACCAAGGTCACAGAAGAGCCTCTAGGAGAAGCAGGGAGATTCAGAGTCCAGGAACAATGGCATCTTCCCAGAGCAAGCATGCTGCCCTGTGCACATCTCCATGGTAGGCTCTGGGTGGATTATGTAGGTTTGATTAGTAGTCCTACCTTTATTTGAGGACAGAGATGCCCTGTGCTAGGCCCCATGATCCAAGACCGCCCACCCTCCCCCCCTGGTCTGGCCTTCCTCCAGCTACACCCACTAATGAGATGAGGAGCACAAAAAGCAAGGGTACCTGCTTACATGCACCTCCTTTCTGCCATGCCCCAGGCCCCTCCAGAACCCTTGCTCAGTTCAAGATAGTCATGTGTCCTCAAGTCTACCTCCTGAGCTCCTTCGGTATCCCTGGGCCCAACAGGTGGCCAGAACGCAGGTGTGTGGCCAGGGATGGACAGAGGTTGGCTTGATGGGCTGGGGATGTACCTGGACATTCATGCCAGACCCTCAGTATGTGGAGAAGAGCTGAAATGGGAGAGGAGGAGGTTAGGCCAAGGACAGGGGCTGGGGCCAGCTTCCCCAGTACCACCCACTACTTGTAGTGTAGAATTCTGAGGAATCTGAGAGGTCCCTAGTTGATCCTGGCCTTACAGGTTTTTATGAAGGCCTAGTTGTCAAAGTAGGAGAATTTAACAAGTTTTAAATCAATTATCTATCTTAATGTATGACTTACAAATATTTACCCACATGACTTTTGAATGTCTATTCATATCCTTGCCCTCCTGAGAACATTAGCAACTGGCCTCTTAGCAAGCTTAGGGTAATTTAGGGTGAAGATGAAACTACAAGGTATTTCAGAGTTTTCTTTCAACAGGCCCTGAAGCCCAACGTCAACATCTCCAGCCTGAAGAAGTGGGATTACTACACAGAGGAGACCCTGTCCACAGGGCCTTCGTATGATTGGATGATGTTGGCCCCTAAGCACTTCCCTCCAGAAGACTCAGACCTGCCTACAGGTGCTGGCCCCCAGAGCCAAAGGAGAACAGTCTGGCCATGCTACGATGACATCAGCTGCACTCAGCCCGATGCTCTCACCAGCCTTTTTCGTGTAAGTAAACTGTGTGCAGACACACACCCAAGGTCCCCAACACTCTAAGGCTGGTTCACAAATCTTGAACACGGCTATCCTTGCACTGGGGTGGCATTGTAGGCAGCCTTCCTAGAGTAGGAGGAAAAAGAGCCAACCAGGCTTACCTACTGGAAAAAGATTCCAAAAATTATTTTCTAGCAGTACAAGGCAGTTAAGCAAATGGGACAATTTACTCCTTCCGGCAGCTTCTGTACCATATCAGCTGCCTGCGAAGCCTGCCCTGGGCCTGGGCTATGGCTTTTGTGGGTGCTTTACTTCCTCTGCCCAGAAGTGTGGGTAGCTCATGCCCTGATGGGACTGTTGCCAGCTGTGTTCTGCAAGCACCCTCCTGGAACAAAGCTATCCTGGCAGTGCCACCCTGGGCGAAGTTTTATCTAAGGACACAGTATATTCTGGAGAGTCTCTTCCCTTTGGTTTTCTGGCCAGGAAGACCACGACTGCTCTGCTCCCCAACTTCACTGACAGAGGGGAACCTTATTGCCCTGTATCTCTTTTGCTTTGCTCTTTCCACGTCTGGTTCGAGTCGTCAGATCAGAGGGCACCGTCCTTGTCTGTTATGGCTGCTGGTGTTGGGACTCAGGCCCAGTGGTTAACCTTTTCTTTTGGTCATCACATTTCACATGGGTTGCCCTAGCGTCAAGGTGTTTGGGATACAGATCGCATCCCTTGCTATTTAAGCCATTTTGCACAAACAGGCCTAATTGCAGGACCTGTGCAATCATCCTGGCCACAGTGCATCACAGCACCTGGAGCTTCCCACACGGTTCCTGGTGTGGGAGACCTCAGCAGTCTTTGTCCACCACATTCTTCAGCTGTCCTCGGGGCCCAAAGCAGAGGAGATGTGCTGTGGGACACATCCTGACCTCGATGAAATATCAGCTCATTGGGAAACTTTCATTGCTTTGCAGGAAATTGAAAAGTTAGAGCACAAACTGAACCAAAGCCCTGAGAAGTGGCAGCAACTATGGGAGAAAGTTACTGCAGACCTCAAAGATGAGCCAAGAGCAGACCGTGTGAGTTGGTGATGCCCTGCCACACTCTAGCCAAGCTTTTGGAGGGTGCTAGGGCAGGGGGCCCCACTGCCACAGGGGTCATGTCCTGGGGCCCAAGGTTCCAAATGACCGAATACTTCCTGTGTGTCTCACTTTACCACAGTGACATAATACTTTTGTTTCTGGGCCCTGAATCCAGAGGAAATTACTGGGTTCTTTTCCATCTCTGTGCCTCTGTGGTTTCAGCTGATCTCATCCCAAGAGAGAGGGATGGGAATGCCAAGACCATGTTTGCTCGAGAGAAACAAGAGAAAATAGAAATATTTTAAAACAACATGCTATATGGCTCACACTCCCTTTTTGGTTTCAAAGAAATTTTATCATAAAAATATTTTCAACTAAATACTGTCTTTTACATCCCTAACCCCATTTCTTATTCCTGATTTTTGAAGCATTAAGCATATAATCCATGCAAAGGGACTGTGCTTGAGCGGGCTTGCGTGACATTCCTTTCCATCCAGCCCACAGGGCTAGACATCTCGTGCGTGAGGGACAAGCACTGAGGTCACGCAGTTAGTACTAGCTGGCACAACCATCATTCCAACCCACATCTGATGCTCCAAACGCAGAAGGGACATTTGGACAGGAGCATTCTGCAGAGACTTTCAAGGAGAAATCAATGGAGTCAGGTGTCACCACGCACACTGAAAGAGCAGGTGTCTAGGAAAGCCTCTCGCCCCAGGCCCTCCAGGCTGTCTTGTACCCTCAGTGTTGGTTCAGGAGCTGCTGCCCGCAGGCCAGGGGAAGGTGGCACCTTAATGTGTTCTCCCCCTCAGAAGATCATTTCTTGTATTTTCTGATTGTGAAAGGATTTTTTAGTAAGATAACAAAGAGGAAATTAAAACAATGAAAATTGCCCACAATCTGATCCAGAAATAAGCCTCTGTGCTGTCAAACTTGGTTTACCATTCTAAGCCATGCATAGGAGAGATTCGGGACATACTGCTTCAGACAACTTTCCTACTTGATGCAGCACACTGCCCTTCCATTGGTCACTGTGCACAGATCAGCACCACCATTTTTAATGATTCCTAGAATTCCCTGACAATAGACAAATAGATTTCCAGCATTGTGCAACTCCAGGATACATATCTTTGTACATAGATCTGTGTTGATTGGTCTAGGTGTTGAGATTAACTGCTTGAAATCTTTGTCAAGCTTTCCTGGTTCCTGTCTTATTTTCAGTCCCAGCAATACCCATCGGGGTCCCCAGGAATTGTGCCTGCCAACCTCCCTTCCTATCCTAAGCGGTCTGTGCTGCAGCTGGCAGGCAGTGGCGTGGGAGAGGAACAGAGTGCCAGCCTCACCCCGTCCAATGGAGTGGAGCGCAGAGCAGCCACGCTCTACAGCCAGTACACGTCCAGGACCGAGGAGAACAGGTGACGCACCAGCTGCCCAGGTTGCTGCACACACACATACACTCTCCCTCTGCCCTGGGAGCCACTCACAGCCCTCAGGAAGCAAGGCTCAGCAAGACAGCCTCTGTAACTTGACAAGGATTTGCTTTCTTTTTTTTGTAATGTTTTAGATGATTCTTTGAACGAACCAAAATTACAACTAAAAATAATGTCAAGGGTTGTAGTTAGTTGTGGTTCAGCACTGCCTAGCTCATGTCTGCCAGTGTTTTTGAGGGAGTGATAGTTTTGCACACAGCACACATCCAGCTCATGCTAGCAGAAGGAAGCAAAGGGATTTCTGCGCAGAAACTAGGCCAAGCTTGCCAATTGCCAGCTGTTCCATGAAGCCTAATGTGGCACAAAAAAATGGCCCTCTGAGGAACATACGTGTGGCACAACAAATTGAGCTACTGCTCGGGACACAAGTATCCCATATTCAAGTCCCTGCCACTCCACTTCCAATCTGCCTTCCTGCTGAGGCACTTGGGAGGCTGCAGGTGATAGCTTGAATGCTTGGGTCCCTGCTACCCATGGGAGGCCTGGGTGGAGTGCTTGGCTCCTGGCTTAGGCTTGGCCCAGCTCTGGCTTTTGGGGACTGAACAAGCAATGGAAGATAGATCTGCCTTTCAAGTAAATTTAAATGGCTACTGGTAGCACCAGACCTTACAAATTTAGTCTTTGCCCTCCCATTGGCCCTTGGTGTGATAGAGGGAATCCCCATGGGGGAAGACAGCCTTGACAAGCACCAAGAGCAGACATTGGCTTCACAGCAGCTTCTAAATGGAAACGGGAAGATGAACTGCCCTATCCTTCCTTCTAGGTCCTTTGAGGGAACACTTTTCAAGAGAGGAGCTTTGCTAAAAGGATGGAAGCCCCGGTGGTTCGTTTTGGATGTAACAAAACATCAGGTAATACCTTTGAAGCCAGAAGAAATAGCTGTCTAGGCCAGTCCCAGTGCCTGCCTATCATGCGGCCCTCAACCGATGGATGCATTCCTATCGTTCAGACTGAACCTCTGGCCTCTTGCGTGTGGCCTGGGGCTCCCCAGGGCTCCAGATGGCCCTTGGCAGGGAGAGCAGCAGCTTTCTGGGAGAAGTTCCAACATAGCCTCTGCTAGGGTGCAAACTGGCAGAGAGTCTTGACAGTTGAGCCCAGAGAGTTAATGATAGAACTGTGCAACGATGCTCCTCTGCCGCCTTTGGCCTGTTCTCCAAGCCCAGGCCAGGGAGCACCAGTTGCTAGGAGGCTACAGGCATTCCACAAGCACACATATATGCTAGCGCCCTTCACCATGTGGCTATCCCTCCAACCAGCCCCCAGACAGGCAGAAGGGGCTGGTTTGTAGTGCCAGTCTGGACCTTGCTACCCATGTGAGGAAATGCTCTGCCCGTAATTTGTTCTCAGCTCCTGCTACAGCAGCTTCCAGTGTTCTTTGCATCATACTCATCATTGCAGTGATCTCCTGAGAGAGAGTCATCCCTGCCCAGATGGCCAGGCCATCTGCACCCCGCACAGGGAGAGCCCGGCAGCTGCCCTCGCTGGCCCTGGCTGACCACGCAGCCCGAAGCAGAGGGTTCCCTGTTCTGGCTCTCAGCCCACTCACTGCACAGTGGAGTCTGTGGAACCTGCCACCCTGTGTGGTGCTCTAGCAAGATCCGCCGCGGGAGCCCCACCCAGAGGAAGCTGTCCCAGAGGCCACGGTCTCCTAGAGCATCAAAGGTTACATGGAATCTTGCACAAGAACACAGAGAAGCCATTTTCAAATGTACAAAGGGAAGGCCTCTCGGGGATGTAGTTTAAAATTCCAAAGTCTGAAAGCACAGAGCCTGCACTGTGTAGACAAGTTCTGTTAGACCACTAAACACAACACGGGAGGACGTCATAATTTTCCTGCAATTTACAATCACAGCTAATTATACTTGCATTCTCACCAATCTTTTGGATTTCTTTCACATGGAAAGCACAATCTTGTCCTTTGGCCCTACTCCTGCCACGCCTTAGACACAGGGAGACACAGGGAAGCCTGCGGACAGAACTGCCGCCATGTGAGTGCCAGGCACACACAGAGTGGGTCCGCACACGGACGGCTGCCCGTCAGTTCTCATGCTCCTCCAGCTAAGGGAGAAGTGGATCTCATTGGTTTGATCTGCTTTTCTGTCGTCATTGAGATTGACCATCAGATATTTACACAGCACCTGTATCCTGAGACTTACCTGTTGGATCCTCTGACCATTTTTCTACTTGATTTTTAAATTGTTTTCTAGGAATTCTTTATATGCTAAATATTAGCTGTCTCTCATGTTACAGTTGTTTACAGTCACTTAGCTGATTTTAGTGTGTAATCTACTTGTCCAAGTTGGATAAAGCTCCCGAGACACTTCCCGACTCCCTTCTCCATCACCTGCGTCTCTTCCGTAGACAACCACTATCACCAAGTGTGTTCATTTCCCAGGCTTAGTTTAGCATGTAAGCAGATCTGCCCCTGGACTGAAGAGTGACCCATTTTCCCTTCCTGCCTCTCTCCTCCCTTCGTGGCAGCTACGTTACTATGACTCCCATGAGGACACAAGCTGCAGAGGCCACATCGACCTGGCTGAAGTGGAGGTGGTCCTGCCCGCCGGCCCCAGCATGGGAGCCCCCAAGCACACGAGCGACAAGGCTTTCTTTGATGTGAGTTGTTCTGACCTTGCTCTTCCCCTTACTGCCTGCACATCATACCCTCCCAGGGGTTACGGGGCCCCCAGGAGTAACTGCTGGTGGCTGCAGATGGGCCCCAAGCCCCCAGGCCCCAGCCCTGGAGAGCACTCAGCCAAGTTAGAGAAGCTGATGTGTTCTCTGGTAACGTCATTTTCAGCGAGCACCTGCTTTTAGGAACACATGCTGCTCTCACTTGACCGTCCCCAAGACTGCCCGTGGTCCCCTCCAACAGCTGTCTGACCTGACATCTCCACCAGCCCCTGGTGGCCTAGGGGCATTTGTAGTGATAAGAGGTGGATTTTCTGGTCCCTGGACCCAACTGAGACATCACCAAGAGCAGAGAGGATGGTGCAGGGCCTTCCAAGGCCATGAGGCCAGCTCTTCAACTCCGGCCTTGAAGTGGCCCTCAAGAAGGGGACAGTGTAGACCTGCAATGTCAGGATGCACTTAAATAGCAAAGTGATGAACTTACTTCTGAAGGGCTATCTGTAATGATATAGGGGAAATCAGTGAGGAAGAGGGGACTTGGAAAGGATGTAAGGGAAATTCTAGAGACTGTAGAACTGCATCATAAAATATAAATAAGTAGATGCAGGAACAGGAAGACAGCATCATGGTGTGGATGTGTCTGTGGCTTCCCCTGGCATCTGTGTGGTACAGGAGAGGCCAGGGGCTCCATTTCCTCTGTGGTCAGAGCGGCCCACGTAAGACGCAGAGGAAGGCTTTGCTGGGGCAACTCCTTTCTCAGCTCATACTCTGAACCATCTCTGCACTGCGGGAAGCAGCAGAGTGACTGCACGGAGGGAACCCTCAGGGCCTGGGGAGGTATGGAAACTAAGGCCAAGGGGCTGGATTTGCCCCTTGAGCAAACCCAGAAAGCGGCCCTGGCCTTCAGCTCTGCTTCTCTGCCATTCTGTTTTGTAGCTCAAGACCAGCAAGCGCGTGTATAACTTCTGTGCCCAGGATGGACAGAGTGCACAGCAGTGGATGGACAGGATCCAGAGCTGCATCTCGGACGCCTAATGCCCACAGCCAGCCCAGGAGGAAGAGGCAGAGGCCCACATGTGCCAGGAGGAGGTGGTGCAGGGGTGCCCGAGGCACCTGCCTGGGAGTGCCGGGCGCTCACAGCTTGCACTAAGTTGTTCTAACAGGGTCTTGGCGGTTAGAAATCAGAAGAATGCCACCTGAGCCAGCTCCCAGCCTCCCCGGGGCAGAGCAGCTGCCACCTGCGGGGGTCCTTCTGCGAGAAAGCTGAATCCTCTGTGTTCTCCGAAACAGGCTTTCCTTGGGGAGCCATTTAACACACAGAAACCAAAGCTCTCCTTGACCATCTTGCCCAGAAGAGGCCCTGCTCTCCCTGTTGGACCTCAGAGATGCTCTGGTCCCTGGTGCTGCCTGACGGTGCTTCCCTGCTCCCCAGCTCTGCCACTGGCCTTCATGGCAAGGTCATTACCCAGCAGGCAGCAGCAAGACGGCGCCTGAGGCCCGCGTGAGGTGGCAGGTACCAGGCCCTACAGGCCCAGGTACCTCCCAAGCTCTCCAGGCTGGGCTGCTGGGGGCATGCGGGGCACATGTCCTCACATCTCCCCATGTGTCCTTCCACTCCCTGACGCCTTCTTCCACAGCAGCGTGCACTAACCCACAACAGACCCTGTGCTGAGCTGTGGCCAAAGCGAGGACGTGGGCGAGACAGAAGCCGCCGCCGTGACACGGTGGCCATGAGGCCCGACTGGACTGCTGACTGGGGCATGTGCATCTGTGGAGGAACTGCTTTTAGATTTTACTTTCAATAACCTTGTGTTTCTTCAGCTTAAAAACCCCAGGAATGCTGTTTGCTCACAGTAAACCCAAACAGCCACTGGCACGGCTGGAGGCCTGGGAGCTTGTTTCCAAATGTTAATATGTTAATTACCAAACTAATGCTTCCAGACTATGTATATATGATTTCTATACCCTTGTTTTCAGATAGCCTGCTTATAATTTAATATAAAATTAACTGGTAATATTTCAGTAATGTTCCCTTTTAAAAAAACACTTTGCTTTTGTAGATTAAAAACAAAACAAATTTCCAAATGTAAAATTGTCTACACACTAGGAAATAGAACTGTTAATATATAATTGGGGGATAAGAATGAAGGACTTTTCTATCATTTGTTTTATAAACTACCACCTGTGAAAAAGGTTTTGCACATTATTTGTATTTTCCTTTGTATATGAAACAATTTTTTGTACTTTGTAAAATACAGCTCCCAGTGTACCTGCCACGGGTGGAGCCTGCGCACGGCACTGCGTTCCTAACTGGATTCCTCAAGCTCTCGTGAAGGCATCGCAGGCCTTACGTTCACTAACCACTTTCAATTAAATCTGTTTCTTTAAAAAAAAAAAAAATGTAGTCTCTTGTCACTGTGAAGCCCAGTTCCCCCAGCAGCACCCAGCACCCAGGTGGGCACCCTCAACGGCTCCCACGGGGACACAGGTGGGAGGAGACCAAGCCTGCTGGCTCAGGCAGTGCTCCGGAGACACTCCCCTCGCTGTGGGGAGAGCCCTGGGTGCAGGTGGGGATGCGGAGGGTATGTTTTTAACCTCACACCCACCCTGCTTCTGATTAGCCATGTGAGTGAGCAATGGGGCACCTCCCCCAGACTGCGGCGTTACCACCTGCATGGGGTACTCCAAAAAGCTTGTGAGAAGATGTTGTGGGTACCAGATTTTGAAGATCTATGAACTGTTTTTCATAATTCACATTTTCCATGAACTTTATTTCAAAGCATTTTTATACTGAAATAAACATCTTATAATTCCATGTCACCCAAACTTTTTGCAGTCCCCACAGCTGAGTCCCTTTGGGAAGTTTGGGCACGAAGTACTGGATGGCTGGCAGGTGTTTCTGCTTCAAGAGCTATGGAGCAGTGCAAATGAAGCAGCACTCTGTCCAGCCTGGACAAGATCCCTCCACCTCTGCCCTCGGAGGGAGCCACACAGCCTGCAGGGAGCACCTGCCCTTTCCCCGAGGCCGAGTCCTCTAGGCCCTGCTGACATCTGGGACGCCTGTGCCAGCCATGCAAGGGGGCTCCCAGAGGCCTGAGGGGAGCCAGTGCCAGCCCTCACTGAGCCTGCACACTTCTTCCATCATAAGGGCGCATGTGCCACTGCCTTGCCCCACTCCCCCACCGCTGGCCTTCCCACCCTGTCCCATCCCTGAGACAAGAGAAACACGTGCAGTGTCACCTCATACACCTCCAGAGAATCCAGTGCACAGCTCACCCAGTGTGCACCCGGATGCTGCCCTGGTGTGGCTGCCACTTGCCATGTGCCAGGTATACGTGTGGTTCCAATGAGGCCAATTAGGCCAACAAATGTATTCAGTTCTGCCAGCAGCTCCTGAGGGTCAGTGGCGAGACGGCACCCACTGCAAACCCTAAGTCCTGAGGGCCACAGCTCCTGTGACCAGCCAGCTATGTACTTGGGAGTCACCACAACTCTGGCTCAATCGCTTCTAGAACAAATCCCGGAGGCCAGGGGAGCACCTGACCTACATCACCAGTGGATTCTATGGGAGTGTGCACATATCCGTCCAAGGAGGAAGCCATGCGCCATCTGCCCAGGGAGCACCACAAGTGCTGGCAGGAGTCCTCCTCACACGGAACACAGCCCGGTCCTCTGGTGGGCTCGGGAGTGCGCCGAGCGGCCCTCCTCCGTCCTGGACCTCCGTATTAGCACAGACACTAGGGCGCATTGTAAATAACCAATTCTCCTGTCACTCAGGAAAGTCCAAGAGTTTCAGCAAATGTGTGCCAGGAAACCAAGCCGTAACAGACTTTACTACGCCACAGCTCTGCGTTCACCGCTCCCGGGCCAGCCCACACAGACACAGCCAGCAGCCGGCTGGTGGCAGAGCCTGCAGGGGGAGAGTGCTGGCAGCTGCCATGCTCCAGTTCACCACATTGCCTTCCAGGCCTTTAACCTCTACCACAAGGACCCAGCAATCCCACACACTGATTCCACACACTGGCCTAAGGACTTGGATTAGCTGGAAAAGCCCAGTCACCCAGCCCAGTGCTCCCCATGAGTGAATCATCTGTTAGAAGCTCCACAGGCAGGTCCGCTCACTGCTGCTAGTGCTGGCAGTACACCTGGAGTGACACCATGTGCTGGCCGGGTCCAGGGAAGAGCAGGTTCTATCAGGAAGCAAGCAGGTCAGGGAGCACAGGGGACTCCCCCACTTCCTGCTCTCGGGGAGCACAGACTCTGGGACAGATTTCAGCTTCCAGGCATCTGGGCCACAGCCATGGGAGGCCTGAGACATGTCTGCCCAGTACCAGGGTCCCCACTTCCATATATCAGGACCTCGTGCTCTCTGAGGTCTCTATTCCTAGGAGAAACAGGAGGGAGCAGCTGGGGGCTCCCTGTAATGTGTGATTGCCCTTTGCCCCCTGTTACCTCAGCACAGAGCAGCAGTGGCTTATCTGGTGGCATGACCCAAAGCTTCAGCAAGCGACCCTCGGGAACACCAAATACTGGCTGCGTGGCCACACCCTTCTCAGGGTGAGGCTGTGCACATCCTCCCCAGTCCCGGGGGCAGGGAGGGAACTTCCTGGAGGGGCCAGTGAATACCTCACAGGTGCAGCACAGCCCTGCCTCTCCCTGTCCACCAGGGTCAATGACCCGGTCTCCTCCTGTCATCTCTGGGCACAGGAACAGAGCACCTAGGTGGCAGTCACTCAGTGAGCCGTGACAGGTGCCCAGGCATGCCCCATGCTGCGTGCATGACCTCCATGCCCAGGAAGGCAGTGCCGCCCATGCTCTGATGGGAAAAGGCAAACCCGTGCCCACAGGAGGCTCCACCCCTTGGAGACAGAAAAGGGCTTAATGCCATCAGGTCCCCAGTGGGAGCGGCTTCCCCCAAGAACAGTGGCCACCAGGGCTTCTGTGCTGGCCTGTCCTTGCGAGCACAGTGACACTCAGTGGCAGGAGCGCTTATGCAGGAGCCAGTGGGTGAGCGCCCCTGCTCTGGGGCCCATGGGAGATGGTGCCTGGCTCCCACCTCTGCTGGCGCAGTGCGGCCGGTATCAGCTGTGCAGGCATTCTCTTCACTTGTGCATTGGGTGCTTTCTGGGGCGGGCATCAGGGCAGGGGACAGAGGTCTGGTTGCTTCACGCCTTCCCCCCTTGTCCACCAGTGCCCCACGCCTGCTAGTCCCCCACCCGCTAGTCCCCCACCCCCAAACACACACCCCAGGGCTGTGTGTGCCTGCTCACCACCTGAGGCTATTTTTCTTCCCTACAAAATGGAAAACCAAGCTCTTTGCCCATGTTACACCCACTGGGAAGATGCCCCTCACCCCATGCCTGTTCAAGGGGTCACTGCCAGCCTGCAGCAAGGACCCAGGTACTGGAGTCAGCCCACCCCTGTGCCTGAGCTCTGTGCACTGGCCAAACAGGCCCCTCCGTGCCACCACAGGGGTGAGCCAGGGCCCAGGCTCAGCTGGATTCCAGATGGCAGCACTTCTGTCAGGGTGTCATTAGGACATAACGTGCCCACCACAGTCCTGGATGCTCTATGTGGTATTCCACAGTTAGGAGTTCTGGTTCCCCGGGGTCCAGCTGTAGAATGATTGGCAAGTCCTGGACCCTGCAGCCAGGACTTGCCTGGGGTCATCTGCCATGACTGGGAACCCACGGCCTTGGCCTATGGGTCTGACTGTGCCTGGAGCTGGAGCTGGCAGAGCCGCTGGTCCCTGCACAGCCCTGTCCCTGGAAAGGTTATCAAACACTGCACTGTCAAACACCAGATGCAGCAGCTCTAACCCCTGTCCATCATGTCCTTGCAAACGCCCCCAAGCGGCAGGCCCAGGTACAGAGCCTTCCTGGAACATGCGAGGCCAGGTGGCGGGGAGGGGGGGGGGGGGGGGGGGGCGGGGCGGGGGGGGCAGTATATGACCTTCCAGGCCAGTGGCCCCCCAGGCACCACCGCCTCACACTGTCGCCCCAGTGCTGTGGGAGTGCCATGGTGAGTCAGCGGGGTGCTCAGCGGGATGACCAGATGGCCCTGATCTCTTAGGATTTTATTATAACCAAGGAGTTAATAAGGCCCCAAGGCAAGACTGTCCTTAAATGCAGAGCTGTCTGTGCCAGCAAGACCTGCTTCTCATCTCTAATTGGAATGGAAATGCATTTTCGCCAAGAGGCCCCAAGCTGAGCAAACCCAGAGCCCCATAAGGCCCAGCATAAGCAGAGCAATCCAATTGCTAGCATCAGCCTGAGGGTCTTTCTGCGTTTCCTACCCCCACCACAGCGCCCACGGTGTTTCCGCAGAGGTGGAATGAGGGAGTCTGATGGAAGAGGGACAGGCAGGAACACTCTGCCATCCTTCAGACTGTGGCAGCACCAGTGCCTGTCCAATCCAGAAGGAGGTGCCATCAGGATGGGATGGGAGAGCAGAGAGAAGGGGTTTGCCTGTCGTGAGAGCTCTTGCCCAGCAGCTTGGGGCTGCGATCATGGCTCAGTGACCAGGGAGCACCCAGGCTGGCCTCGGGACCCAACAGGTCCCGAAGCTGGGCCAGCTGATTGAGCTCCAGGCCTTAGCCTGAGCTCCACTCTTGTGGTCTCCAAAGCTTCTGTGCAGCCCCCACCCCTTCCTGAGTGAACCAGCATCCAGTTAGTCGCCACAGGCTCCACTGGGAGAAGCTGATGGCCCCGCCAGAAGCCAGGCATCTCAGCCATTGCCAGGCCCTCGCCTCCCAGCTGCCTCAGCTTCCTGCTCCGACCTCCCTACCCTCTCCTGGCTGGCAGCAGCAGGCACAGCCCCATGGAGGCCTGCCCACTTGGTCTTGGGGACACTGACACCTCAACTACCTCCTAGTGCTTATGGATCTAGTCCCTGGCCTGGATGGAAAGTCTGTGTCCCCAGGAAGTGTCCTCAAGCCCACAGGGCCAAGCCCTCCCCTGCCACCAGCTGTCGGCTCCAGTCACTTTGCTCGGAAACTCCCAGGATGCCTGGCCAGTGCATGTGGGATCTCGGAGCCCCACTGCTCCACGTAGGAGGGCCCAGCGGGGAGCCCCCAGCCACCCGATTCCAGAAATTGTCACCCAGGCTCCTGACGCCTACATGGCCAGAGAGCAGGGCTCTCCCCCTGCAGCTTCCCTAGCGCTCCCAGGTGCTAGGCTGGCACACTCCAGCATGGGCCCCACACCCCAGCAGGGCACCCACAGAGCTCACGCACCCACTCCTAAAGGTGCCCAGCCCCACTGTGTATGTCCCACCTACTACCTCCACCTTCTCCTTTAGAAGTTGGTCCGCATACCCATTCCTTCCCAGTGCAATGTGTGACATTGGAGCCAGGGACCCCCTGTGCCTGCCTACTATGCTGGATCTCTGCCCGTGGCCCTCTCCGGTGAAGCCGACCCACACCGGCCTAGCACCGCCTCTTCGGCCTCTGTGCTACCATTGGCAGCACAAGGACCAGAGCAGTTCCATCTGCCAGGGACCCTGGACAGGGTGCTCATAACTCCAGGGAAGATGGGCCAGACAGGTGGTACAGCTGGGGAAGGGCAAGGCCATGGCTAGCCCTGGTGCCCAGTTGCCTTCCAGTTGGAGTCCCAAGAATGGCTGTGCCTTGGTCATTGGCAGGACAGCTCAGGGCCCTGGCAGTGTAGAGGGTCCGGACCCAGAGCTCTGCTGTACTTTGGCAGCAGCTCTCCGACTCCAGGGGGACCTAACTGTCCCAAACCCCGTTCTCTTCTCCTGCAAATGGCCAACAGTCCTAGCCTGCAACGGTTCGACTTCACCTGCCACAGTGGTCAGTGACCTCCCATGGGAATCCGTGCTTGGAATTCTCACCATTTCCCAGATGGGCACTGCGTGCTACAATGTTCTCTCTCTCTGTCTTCCTCTCTCCCTCCCTCCCTCTCTCTCCCTCCCTCTCTCTCCCTCCCTCTCTCTCCCTCCCTCTCCCTCCCTCCCTCCCTCTCTCTCCCTCCCTCTCTCTCCCTCCCTCCCTCTCTCTCCCTCCCTCCCTCTCCCTCCCTCCCTCTCCCTCCCTCTCCCTCTCCCTCCCTCTCCCTCTCTCTCCCTCCCTCCCTCCTGGGAGGCGGCGGCCAGAGTAGTGCCCAGGGACCCCCGCAGTCAACAGCAGCTACTCCCACCCCTCCCCAAGGCACTGAACACTGCAGTTGGGAGGTGAGGTGCTTGCCCATGCCTGCCATGGCACGGAATTTCCAGCTCCCAAGGTTTAGCACGAGGGCAGGAACAGCGCAACACGGAAGCCCATCCAGGAACATCAGGATGAGCAAAACACACAGCTCAGTTCCCCAACACAGCCCAGAGGCGAGGCCTGTGTGGGAAGCAGGGTGACTGCACTCCCATGAAGTTGTCAGCTGAGCCCTGCCACTTCGGAGCGCTGCCCTTGCCCAGCAAAGGACGGCTCGGATGGCTGGGGAGTGAGGAGGGGTGTCCCCAGGGGACACAGCGCCCCCCACAGGTGGTTAGAAGCTGAACAGGGAGGCAGGTTCAGGTGCTGGCAATGCTTTGGAGCTGTGAACAAGAAACAGTATCTCCTCTGGAGGCTGGCGCCTGATGACAATACAGACCCTCCCCAGGCACCCCCATACCTTGAGTCTAGCCCAGTGACAGGCATCATGCAGCCAGCAGCACCACAGGTCCCCAAGGCTGTGCCATCAGGAGCCACAGGTTGGCAGCCATTGTCTCCACGCCCAGTACAACCTGGCGTATGTGAACTCTGACAGGGGTATAGGCGGGACCCCAGCTCAAGAAGCCCAGGGGCAAGGAGAGAGTGCGGCAGAGGGGCTGTGGGAAGTGTGTAGAGCTGAGCTGGGCAGGGTGCTGTGTGCATACACACACACCCCGCACATGGCTCCCACTGACTGGATGGTGCCTAGCTCGGCTGACCTCTCCTAATACTGTATTTCCAGAGCAGCTGGGCTTACCAGGCAGGGCTGGGATTCCGAGTAATAGGCCCAGGAGCTGGCAGTGAGGCCAAGGGAGCTGGAGGAAGGACCAGGAAGAACGGGGATGCCAAGTGACAGTGCACATGGCAGAAAGATCCCCTGACAGGTCTAAGGGGAGGTGGGCAGTATGGAGCTGCCCTCCTGGGCCACGCTGGAGCAGTAGGGGGATGCCAGAGCCATGCCTGGACCCCTGGGCGGAGATGGGGTATGGGAATGGGTGCCAGGGCAGTCAAGGCACCTGCTGGCACCGGCAGGATGGCCAGGCAGGAGTGGCCAGAGCCAGGCTGGCCTCAGAGCAGGCTGCCTGCTCCCAGGGCGAGTTCAGGGTGGGGAGGAGTTCTGGGGGTAGGAGCCCATGGTGTTGGGGGGTGTGAGGACACAGCACATCCAAGCCCTGGCATTCACTTAGAGAAACCCTATCACCCCTGCCTGTGACAAGCCAGTAAAATGGCTAGGGGCTCCTTTGTCCTGACGGAGCTGGGGACTGAACCTAGGCTGGGCATTGATGGTGCCCAGAACACCCCTCTCTCCCACCTTAAGTTACTCTGAGCAGCCAAAGTCATAATAATTCAGGGTCTAGGGTCCGGTGACCTGTGCCTAATCCTGGGGGAGGGCTCCAGGCTTATCTGCCCCCACTCGGTAGTGCTGGGCCCCCACCGGCCTCCAGAGCCCCCTGTCCTGCTGGCTCCCCAAGTCCGAGCTGGCACAGCCCCAGCCGGCAAAATGCAAGCCATTCCCGGCATCCGGTCCCCTGTGGGCAGCCCGAGAGCTGCTCCCCAACCCAGCCCTGCTGACAGGAAATTAGCTGGCCTGGCCTTCCCCAGCAGCAGCTGCTCTGCTGACCCTGACCCCACGTTTTCAGAAACCCGATCCCCTGGTGTCAGAACCTCCTCCCTGCTGATTGTGGCAGCCTGGCCAGGCCTGAGGAGCCAGTAAGCCAGGAAAGCAGCTGCACACCACACACACACACACACACACACACACACACACAGTGACCCACCAGACCCTTCACAGCTGCCTAGTAGGAACCAGGACGCGGGAGGGGCAGACCCCAGGGGACAGAGGGGGTACCCTGGGCAGGGGTTAAGCCCGGGCCTCAGGTTCCCAGGCTGGGCAGCAGGCACGGCATGGATACAGGCTCCTGGGCCCCAGGCTGACAGTGGCCCTGCCCCTATGGCTGTGTCCTGGCAGAGGCCCATCACACACACACACCAGGGCACCTGATCAGCCCTCACCAAGATGGGTGTTGTTAGAGCTGGTCAGACAGCAGTGGGTGAATCCATGTTACCTTGGACAGGAGGCAGGGGCAGTGGCAGGATGCTAGGAGACCTGCTTGGCCCCAGGGCTGTGGCCCGAGACCCGGGGCCTCCGTTCCCACCAGGCAGCCACGCCCTGGTGCCAGGGAGAGGCGTAGCTACGCAGAGGGCAACCCCAACCTGGGCACCAGCATCACCCAGGAACCTGCTAAAAAGCCAACTCTTCATGACTGCCACAACACAGCAGACGATCCCATGAGAGCCAGCCACTCCTCTTCCACTCGGGACCCCTCTTAGCAGCCTGGGAAGGCCATGGAGGGCAGCCCATGTGCTCGGACCCCTGCGCCCACGTGTGAAACTCAGAAGACGCTCCTGGTGTCTACAGGCCCAACTCCATCCATTGGTGCCATTTGAGGAGAGAAACAGCAGTTAGAAGACCTTCCCTGTAACTATCTAATAAGTAATTTTTTTTAAACAATCCAATTCTTCATTTAGGTTCCACCACAGACCTGTTGAACCTAAACTAGATCTGAATAAAGGAGTGGTAGGGTTACTGGGCCAGCAGCTCAGACCCGACGGGGCCCTCCACGGCTGGACAGGATGCAGGACGGTGGTTGTGGCCAGGGCCTTCAGCAGACAACCCCAAGTCCAGAGCGGGGAGGGAGGCTCAGCTTCACAAACCTTCTAGGCCATTCTGAAGTGTCATTTCCGTGAACAAGGCATCCAGTCACCCCTCCACTGTCCACCAAGGAACCTAAGACTCAACGTAGAAACACCATGTGGGTTCAGACGCACACCTAGCACTGTCACACACAGGTATGGTCTACAAGGTTTCATGGTCACACTGTCCCCAAGTGATGACCACTCAGGCACAGACACACACCCTGGGGCTCTGCGAGATGCAGAGAAATCAGCTCCCTCTAGACTCCCCTGGAACCTGCTGCATGCCTCTGCCCGGGGCAGGGGCAGGGTGCCCCGAGCTCCGCAGTTGCTGCTGGCTGCCTCTGCCTGAAGGAGGGTAGGGCCATGGTCTGCCCTGTCCACAGCCTTTTGGAGCGGAGATCCGAGAGTGCAAACCCGGAACACCCTGCCTTCAGAGAAACCATGCCTGCCCCTCAGCTGCCCCACCACCTACCAGCAGCCACTGCCCTCCCTCCCTCCTGCATCAGACATTCTCTGCACCTGCGGGTCATTCCTCAAACCCACTTGTCCCTTTCTTTGACCTTGACCCTTCCCTCCCTCAAGCCAACAGTGACCCTGCTGCCTCCATCACAGCCCCTCTGCATCCCTGTCCTCACCTGGCCTCACCATCTCCTCCCTGCCCGCCTGCCTCCCCACAGCAGCCCCTCACTGCCATGCCACCCTGGCCCCTCACTCTGCCCCCGCCCCAGCAACCGCACAGCTGCACCATGGGGCTGGCACTGGGGCACAGCAAGTCAAGCCACTGTGTGTGACACCAGCCTCCCATATAAAAGCTGGTTTGAGTCCCGGCTGCTCCCCTTCCCTTCCAGCTCCCTTCTCGTGGCCTGGGAAAGCAGTCGAGGATGGTCCAAAGCCTTGGGACCCTACATCCCCCGGGAGCTATGGAAGGTGAAGCAGCAGATGGAAGTACACTCTAACTCCCCCTTTGTTTCGCCACCCCTCCCCTTATCATGGTTCTTTCAAATACATCAATTAATCTTTAAAAAGTTAAGAACTTGCATTTTTTTTAACATATTGGTTACTCAATACCAAGTCAATTAATTCCATAACATTGTAAATTGTTGCTGATGTTATGTTGGGGCTTTTAATTGATCAGGATGATACACTGCCAGCTCTACCTTCAGACCAGAGATGGTCTCCCCAACAAGCCGTTGAATTTATCTGAACAATAAGATGCTGGACTCTATGCTTTGTACATGCTTGCAATGAAAGAATCTCAGATGAATTTGAACTATAATACTGCAACAAGGTGGAGGAATCCACCATGGGGGGAGGGTTATGGGAGGGGTGGGGGGAATCCCAGAGCCTATGAAACTGTCACATAATGCAATGTAATTAATAAAATAAATAAATAAGAATAATTGCAGGATCATGTAAAAAAAAATTAGTTTGCTGTCACTTTTTTTTTTTTAACCCTGAGATATTTACTTTTCGGCAGAACATCTTCCAGCGCCCCACCCCCAGCCCTGCCCCGCCGCCCTCCACCTTTGCTCCTCACTGCCACTCAGGCTGGCTGATGCAAACATGCCAAGATTGCTACCCGTCATTTCGCCATTGTGCTTGCCAGATCCTCTTGCTAGGACATTCTTCCCCCAGTTATCTTTATGCTCTCCCTACTCCAGCTTCTTCAGATCTCCCTTCAAATGCTGCCTTATCAGAGACAGCCTCTCCTAGCACCCAGCATCTAAGTAACTCCCCCCACCCCCCACTTTTTCCTGTGACCTCGTTCTCAGCACTGGGGAGCCAGTGCAGACTGTGAGCTACAAGCTGCAGGAACAGAGCAAGGGGTGCCCAGCACAGCCAGGCCACCCCACCCTGCACTTTCAGTCCACAAGGCTGTGGTTTTTTCTGATACATTTGGGGGTTGTGTTTCTTGCAGCAGGCGGCCTTGCCCTGAACTCCATCTTCCAGACCCACACGTGCTGCTTTTCCCTCAGTCCCCAGTCCCCTGTCTATGCCCCCACCAGGCCCTAAGTCCCCCTGCATCTGAGAAGCCTCCACCATCCAGGGGCCCACCGGGGCATGGTGAAGGTTAGAGGACAGCCTGCTGGGGGGGGGGCGGGGGCAGGGGTTCCAGGCACCCCAAGGAGTTGGTGTGAGGATCTGGAGCAGATGGAGGGGGTGGGTCTAAGGGCAGGAAGCCGGGCTGGGCCAGCATCGTAGTGCCTGGGGTGATGAGCGAGGACAGAGCACAGAGCTGGGGCAGAGAGGATACACGGAGACACGGGAGGAACCCCTGGCATAGGCTCATGCGACTAATGGGGCTTTGGCACAGACCAGGCCAGCTGCCAAGCAGGACCAGGCCCCTGCACATCTGGCCCCCACCATCCTTCTGTCCTTTATCCCAGGGAGCTCTTGGACAATGCAACCCAGAACCAGCCCTGCCTCACTGCCACCCGGCGCTGGGCCAAGGCTCCTACCCTGAGCACGTGGCTTTCCCTCACCACCACCAACCCAGCCAGGGAGGTTTTCTGCAGCTTCTCTGAGGCTGGGCCCCAGGCCCGCTGAAGTCACGGTCTGGGAGGCAGCCCTGGCCGGCCGCCCGCCCTCTGAGGGAGGCTATATTTGGAGCAAGACACCTCCCTGCAGACCTGGAACCGACCCACCCTACAGCCAAGACTCCCAGCAGCATGGTTGGCACGCCTAGTCCCACTTGTTTGTTCATTCATTCACTTGTTCACGCCTGGAGTCATTCCGCAAATACCTCCTGGCCACACCCCGCCTCCAGCGCCTGTGGCAGGCCCTCTGGGACGCAGGCAAGGGGGCGCACAAACACCTGCAGGAAGCTCCCTCCAGGATTCATGGAAAGCACAAGTTAAAGGCAGCTTCTTTTGATGCCAAAGAAACTTAAGAGCCAGGACCAGTTTTTTGCACACCATGAATATTTCATGAGGTTTATGGAGAGGCCCCTGTGGACCTAACGCCCAGCAAGCAGGTGCCAGCAGCACCAGAGGGACGTGCCCTCAGCGCCCTCCTCCTGGGTTCCATAGTGACTCAGAATCAGGTGCCTGCGGCATCAGTGGGTACCTGTGTGCCTGTGCATGCCGGCACGTGCCTCCTGGGAGGCTGCTGTGACTCAGCTGTGCTGGGCACCTGCGTGGGCCCACCCCCAACCCCAGGCTCCTGCGCCATAGAGGAGTGCAGTGAAGCCAGGGAGGAGGGAAGGACGTAGCCATGACTCAGTGGCACATGGTGCCTGGCTCGCTCACTTGCCAAGACAAACAGCCAGAGGTGGGTGTGCACAGAGTGTATCCAGAGACACACGCGCACCCAGACCCTGGGGCCAGTCCCCAGTCCAGAGCCAACTGCACTTCTCCCCACCCCAGCTCTCCTACCCAGCTACAGGGCACTCTGCCACCTTCCACCTTTCTGATCACCTTTCCTGGGGCCTCAGAGACCATGATGAGTGAGCCCTGCGGCCCCTCGGGGTCTCCCCATCAGGTCCAGTGATGCATAGTTGCCAGGAGGACCCATTTCTCAGCTTCCCTTAGAGTCACCTTGTGCTACCGCCAACCAGCCTGCCCACTCTCCTTCCCAAGCTGCTTCTGGGGTCTGGCCCTGACCCCTGGGGCTCCAGACCCACCGTTCCCGGCAGCTCGGCCCCGCTGGCCTCCCGTGGGCCTCGGGCCCATCTCACCTCTGTGCTCCTTGCCCCAGCCATCCCCAGCTGTCTCTGTCCTTATCTGTCCCCTTGTCTATCTTTGTCTCTCCTCCAGCCAGGCTGTCTGCGGCCCAGGCTGCAGCAGAGCGGAGGTGCTGACAGAGTAGGGGTGTGGGGTGGACACTTCATGTCCCTTCTCCAGCCTTTATCAAGAAACTGAAGTCACTGCGCAGGGCCCCGGGCTGGAATTTCGCCCTAGATGACCTTGCAGGGGCCTCCTCTGGGACAGTCAGGGTCAGAAGAGGCAGGAAACAGCCCTCGCTCCTCCTCGCCAGCTCCGGCCGGCTTGCCCTCCCTCCTCCCCGCCAGGCGCCTCCAGCCCGCGGCCGTCTGCAGAAGTTGCGGGAGGCAAGGTCGCCCCCGGCCAGCCGCGCCGACAGACACAGGGGCAGTAGGGCACCTGGCAGCAGCCGTAGGTGCCCGCACTGCAGGAAATGCTCAGGCGCTGGGGAGCTGTGGGACCCCAACTCTGCGTCTGGGAAGGGCCGGGATCAGGACACATGGGTCTGGTCGCAGCCCACACCTCCTGTGTGCACAACTACAGCGCGAAGGTCCCGCCTGCGCCCTGCGCCCTGGCCCGTGGCTCCTTCACCTTCCTGCGGCACCCTGGGGCAGCTCCTGGAGCCCGGCCATGCTGGACCCCGCGGACACGGTGCACGACTGCCACCTGGCGGCCGCTCCACTTGCCCACTCCGCTCTGTACTGCCCCACCCTGGCGTGCTGGACTTGCCAACTGGGAGGTTAGTGCCGTCCCTGCAGAGCCCAGGGCTGGCCTTCAGAAAGCAACAGGCAGTTTCTTGTTGCTGTCTCCAGCCAGCACAGTAAAAAGGCTATATTGGCCAACTGGGATGCTGTCCCCTGATACGTGGTAACAGAAGGCAAAGGGGAACAGAAATTGAGATGTCCAGGGAGATGGCAGTCACAGCCCTTGGGATCCATTCCACAGCTGGTGGGACATTGCTAAGGGCTAGTATTCCTGTAGAGGCGGGGTTTCTGGGCCATCAGCTTCACATTGGGTCCGCACTTGCTCACTCATCTATTGGTACATCTGCCAAGCACCTGGAAGCTCCACCTGTCCTGGCGAAAACACCAGATGAGCACCTGATGCTTCCTGAATGCCAGTCGCTTCGGTGACCCAGGGACTTTCTCAGAACTTGCCCTTCTGTTTGCAGAATCCCCCATTTCCGCTGCCATGGAAAGCCCCTCTCCACAGGACTTCACCGGAAACCCCGTGGCAGAGTGCGGGGAAACAGGTGCCTGTGCAGTCCCAGCTCAGGCGGCTCCTCACAAGCAAGGAACACATGGTGCCTAGGTGTGACCCCCCCATGGCCAGGTCCCTCCCGAGTACACACATCCCGTGTCTCACCCTGCGGGGCAGTCCAGGACTCCATGGCCTTTCCACTCAGGACTCTAGAAAGGCCAGCAGTGGGGCAGGGGACTGTTGCTGCCCGCTGTGAGCCTAGGCTGCCAGCAGAAAGAAGCCCTGCACCCCATCCTTCCACTCTGGGATGCAGCTTCCACCCCAGCACCATTTCTGGATTTCCTGTTCATTCCTTGTAAATAAGACTTTCAGGCAAAACTGTCCTGTGTTGCCATGGTGACAGAAGGAGCCGGGTCTGGCAGCCATGGGCAGCAATGCTGCTCTCATTGGCCTGGAACTCAAGGGTAAGTGGGAAGACACAAGTGTAGAAGCAGCCCTGGCATCCTGGAAACACAGGGGACCCAGGGAGAGCTGGTCCAGGATGTCCCTTTGGGCCCACAGGAGACATGGGGAACCGTGAGCAGTGGGGCTCCCAGAGGCCCCAGCCCTGTAACCCAGCATGGCCCAGGCAGGACAGACCCAGGCAGGAAGGGCTCCAGAGGGGGCCGGCTGTGGGAATCAGGACAATGCTGGTGTTTCTGCAACTCCTCCAGCCCTGCCGGTTACTCCGTCAGCCGTGGGCTGCTGCCCAGGAGGTAGAGAAAACCAAGAGGAAGACACGCATTGCTGTGGGCACACAGCTGGCCGGACCACGTGGCAGCAACAGGAAAAGGATCTGGGCCCAGCACTGCCCAAGGCAGCATCCACCACAGATGTTCCCATTACTCAAGGCCAAGAACTTGGCAACCTCTGAGGGTCAGCGGATGCTGCCCACAGGACTGGGAAGGCCCTGCCCTGCGTGTAAGGGCGGTGCACAAGCATGCTGACTGGGTGGCTGGGGCAGGCACATGCTGAAAAAGAACCCCAAGGGCCCTTCCCCCCTCCCCCGTGCATAGGGAGCCTAACACGGCATGGCCCACCCCCTCCCAGGTGTGTCTCTGGAAGGTGTGGCTCGGCCACTTCCTGCGTGGCAAGGCGGAGTCACCGCAGCTTGCAGGCATAACCTGCCGGCTTCTGGGGTCTGACATTAGCAGACTTCCACGTCCACAGCCACCAGCCGTTTCCAGCAGCTGCAAGTTCACCTGACCGGCCAGCCACCATAGCTGAGGTCATCTCTGTTATGCAATTGAACCCAAGGGGAGCCATGCAAATGAGCGAGCTCTTTCGTGAGTTCCACCCAGCTCAGCGCACCTGCTCCTCTTCACGTTCATCTCCTACCCTTTCTCTGAGCATCCCCCAGTGTCTGCATCCTGCCTAGGGAGATGGGGTGCTGGGTTGGGGTGTGGCAAGCCAAGCTGCTCCGAGTGTCCGAGTGTCCTGGTACGCGCCTCTGGCCCGAGGTCAGGCTTCCTGGGAGCGGAAGTGTCTTTAGCTTTCATGAATAGTTTGTCAAAGCTGAGGGGTGATCTTTTTACGGCCTCAAATTGAAAACACAAACGAAGAAGGAATCGGGGAGGAAGACAATGAATGGAAGTGTTCATGTATTCCTAAGACCGATTCTCCCACGAAACCACACCGGGAAAACCAGAGGCTGCCCACTCCACGGGTGCCTGTTTGACAAGGTTCAGCTGAGCCCAGCATGTCACGGCCTAGCCACCCCGGCTCTACCCGGGCTACAATGTTGCCTGTGTGAGTCACAAGGAGCACGCATCACCAGATCTGTCAGTTCACTCCCCTCACCAGCTGAGAGGTGCTGACAGACGCGCTTTGTGTCACCAAGCACGGGAAGAGATCCGGGTTAAGGCGGCGTCTAGCAGCGTCCATGCGGCTTCCCTCCCTGGAAGCTGCACCGCGGGGCTCACCGTCTCATCCTCAGACGCCTGCTGGAAGGGCTCCGCAGTCTGTGCCTCCCCACGCCCACGCCGAGGGGTAGTTAGTCGGCCGCCCTCTGCCCTCACAGCACCCAAGCACCCTGCCAGCTCAGTGCCATTTACACCGAGGGGCTCAGCCCACTCCTGGAGCTCCGGGCCCATTTTCTGCCAGAGGACCACAGACCAAATAAGTCGTAAAGGAAAGCAGCTCAAGGCTTACCGTGGGGGAAGGCCGGTACGTCTGAGAGCATGGCACCAGCAAGCTTTCCAACGTGTGGCAGGGCAGGAAGCAACAGAGCGAGGGGCAGGGGTCCCAGCTCGCTTTTATAATGCTGTATCTGCACTCCCGCTAGGGAACACACTCGCTCCTTACCCAGCGGGCACTCATCTGTGAGAGTAAAGCCCTCGTGACTAATTACTTCTCACGAGGCCTCACCTCCCACCGCTGATGCACGGGGAGCTAAATTTCCCACACCTGGTCTTTGGAACACGCACCTGCTGCGTCCTGCACAGACCCTGCCCGTCTGCAGCCCGTGCCAGGTGCAGCCCGTTGTCCCCTCAGAGCTCATCTCCCGCCTAGCCAGGTACGCTTCCCAGGGCAGCTTTACCTGAGCTCAGCGTCGGCAGGGGGAGACTGTGCCAGGCCTCCTAGGAGGCTGAGCAGCACCCCTGGCCTCCGCCCACAACTGCAACAGAGAACCCTGTGAAGGCAGTGCCCTCTCTCCCTCCCGCGCTCTGCTGGCCGACCATCAGCTCGGCCGGCACACATGGCGCTGGACTGGAGGGGCCTGCACCATCCACGGCAGGTGACGTAAACTTGGCAACCACATAAACCCCAACAGTAAACCACACGGTGCACTCTGGTCCAACAAAACCCCAAAAACATAAAAAGGAATTACAAAAAGACGGAGGTAAGAGGATTTGGAGGTGACGGCAACAGTGAGGGAAAAATCATCTCTAAGTTCCCGCTTGTGAGCTGACACGGCAGCCACGGTTTCCCCACAGGAGTGACTCAAAACACCCAACACGGGGCCATCGTCACCTCCTGGGGTTTTCGGGAAATGTCCTAAAAAACCAAAGTCCATTGCATAGAAAAATACACATTAAACACAACTTGACCCATGGTTTTACTGAATCAGTTTAAAATATATGATCTGCGGCATAGTATCGGCCTGTTGCACTCACTTGGGGAGTGAATCATCGGACGGAAGATCTTCCTCTCTGTCTCTCCTCTCTGTATATCCGCCTTTCCAATGAAAAAAAATAATAAAAATAAATCTTTAAAATATATGATCTGGTATTTTTAATTTTTTTTAACTGGGTCCATTTCACTAAAAAGAAAATATTTCAACATATCTTAGAAAAATTAACCACAATTAAGAAAAGGTAAGCATATTCCATTGCACAATGTTTAAATAAGGCTGACTGGAAAATATGAATATTCTGTTCCCTCTCAACACAGCACATCACCAAAGTACATTTTTAAGACTCTCCATGCATGATTCCTACAAACGATGCTATCCCTGCTTAAGGAGAAGGCCTGACTAGGACAAGCACCCACGCAGTCCTGCAGTTTTCTTTGTGGTAATTACACAAGTAAAACTGAGAAGGGGAGCACCTCTCAGAACAGATGAAACCAATTCAAATACCAGGAGGGCTTTAGTTAGTACCCAGATACCAGATGGCATTTCCTCAGCTCGTTCGGTGCTGCCTTAGCCTCCTAGGATCCCATCCTAGCCAAAGCACCAGAACAGGCCTGCTGCCACAGCAGCGGGAAGCCGTCAGTGACACCAACACCCCCGGGAGGGTCCGTGGGAACCCAGGGCGAGGGCAGCCAAGCCCGGGGCACAGCTCCAGCGTGGGATAAGACACGTTTAAGAGGACATTTTGCACAGGTTCGTGACCCACTCACCACTTCCCCCCAGCAGGAACTCACCTCTCCCCACCCCAAAGATGGTTTTTCAACTAAACACATTTATTTCCCAGAGCTCTCTGGCTTTTCCGCAAGGTGTTTCCCTCGCTTTTTAGGGGGGAATCTGGGGCAAGTCAGACTCAGATCAAATCACAGGCCAGGTTCCATCCCTACCCAGGCTCGTGGGTCTAACGGGCCTGCTAGCTCCAAGGCAGTGACGATAATCCTGATAAACAGGATTAATTATTTTACATTTTGAAGGCACACAATATAAAGATACTTTGGATAATAGTCTAAACTTTATGAAGATAATGGTAAGACAGTATTAATGTTACATTTTTATTAAATAGAAAAAAAAAAACCTAAGACAAACTTCTAAAGATCCTTTTATTGGCAAATATTTTCCAGTCATAAAAAGTGAACATTCATGGGATTATATTCCAGTTTCCTCTCAGGTAAATAAATACATACACTAAAATCTTAAGCCCATACACTCTCGAGTATGTCTCTTTCGGGAACAGTTTTCTTATTACTTTTTGCAGGTACTACAGTAAGAACATAGGAGGTTCTCTGTCTTTATTTAATATCTGTAGAGTGAAGGACTTTATCCCTCCCACTGAATTCTGCTGTGGGTTTTTAACTTTTTTGTAATAACTGAATTACTGTTGCATGTATTTACAGTCCTCACCGTGACTGCCGCTCGCAGTTACTGCTGCTGACGATAGTGTTGGAAAGCTTCATTCCACAACTGCTCTCAATGCAGACACACGCATGCAAACACTCCTTCACACGCCTTTCCAATCCCACCCGCTGAAATGAAAATCCCAGTTGCCCTGTTAGGCTTATTTTTGCTGGCTAGTTCCTTGTTCATGTCACCAGAAAAGCTGCCCACCTGGTGAAGGTCAGCTTCACGGCTTAGTTAATGTAATGACCCGCTGCTGACTTTCCATGCTGCATCTAACTAGCAGACACACTGGATTTCCCACTGTCCATGCACGCAGCATCTGCTTTATAAATTACCCAAATGATTTTTATTTCAAGTTAGCTTCTTCCCACTACTCCACATAATCCTCTTATAGCCTGGTATGCACTTGCAGCACAGGATTATCTGCCAGAAACAGAGAGAAAGAGAATGAACATGGCAGAGGGCTGACTGGAGAATATGGCCCGAGAGGTGCTGTCCTCCGAGGTGAGGAGAAAGCAGAAGGGGGTGACACTGCCCAGTGTGTGCCCATTACACAAAGTATCTTAGCAGAAGCGAGAGAACCTCTACAATCAGCTCACATCTAGAAGGGCAACCAGGAGATGGCAGTGACCCCGGGACGTCCCCATCAGAGCACCAACGGTTCAAGGCCTTCCATGGCCACTGGCATGAGTGGCAGGCAGACTGGCCAGTCACTTCTGAGAAAACACATCTTTGGAGAAGGAAGCGTGCTGTCCAAGGGCAAAGCCAAGAGATAGTCCAAAGCAGTCAGCCCACTCGGTGCCCTGCTGCCCTCCCCAGGCTGCACCTGAGGCACGCCCCGGCCACTGCTACCCTGCCTCATCCGGACAAGAAGGAGAGAGTGCGAAACAGCCATGCTCAAAGCAGCTTTCAAGGAGGAATAAATAACAGGACCTGACAATATTGACTCCTTTTCTCTTCAGGTAAGCCCATGTTCGTGGGAGGAGGAGTAAGGCGGCTTCCTTAGTATGCCGACCCAGTTAGAGGCACTGAGGGGAGAGGGTTAGAAGCAGCCAAGCCAGTTTCGTTTGTCTTTAGCGTAAAGCTCTCGAGCCACACTCGGCGTCTGTGGCGTCCACGCGTCCGACGCGACCTCTGCCAGCCCGCTCACTCAGTGGTCTTTTTCCCTTTCCAGTTCTTCTGTCTCTCTTCCAGTTCTGCCTGGGTGAAAGCTGCAGGTCCCCAGTGGGTGATCAGGTGAGGGTTCTTGGCACCTAGGGGATGAACACGTCTTTAAACACAGGAAGTGTGAGGTTCTTCAGGAAACATCATCACCTCTGCACAGACACGACAGTCTTCCCTCGGGACACCCCTGAATGTCCTGCCAGTCCACACCCCCGTCCTCTCACCTATCAGAGGACGCGTCATTCAAGAGGCATTCACCCTAAACAGCAAGGGTCGGGAACATTTGGCCTAAGCATTTATCTCTTCCAGTGCAACTCAAATACACAAAACAAAAAAATAAAACTGAAGTGACTTGAAAGAGGCAATTACCTGGCTCTATCAATCGAATTAATCCTTCGTGATGAGCCACTTTATCCTTCCAGCTCTTGGTCTTACTAGTTGCCATCTCCAGCTTCTTCTTAACTCCCTGGAACAGAAGCAGGCTTGGGACTGTGCAGACACACAGGGAGCGGACAAGCCGGCCGCACGGCCCAGGGACTCCCTCTAGAACCATGACTACTGCCATCATACGCAAGTGGAGGGTGTGTGACCTGCCCAGCGCCACACAGGAGGGAGCAGCAGAGCCAGGACTGAAACCCAGGCTGTCTGATCCCCGAGCCCTCCCATCACGTTCACACTAACGACACATGCCTGGATGAGGCCCTGTGTGCCAGCCACAGCTTCAAATTCACTCTTCCCAGCCTGCTGGGACACTGCAGTAATTCTCGCCCACTAGGTGGCCCAGTGAGGCATTGGCGTGTTCACAAAGCTGAAGGAACAAGAGGCAGAGGGGCTTTTCTTCCAGACAACACTCAGGACATCCTCCTGCGGTGCTCAGCAGGTGGGCGTCAGTGGCACCTCCCCATGGGCAGCTTCCTAGCACAGGCCGGCTGGCACAATACCCTCCACAGCCAGGGTGAGGGGCATGGAGCAAGGAACCTTCTTCCTGGTGCTCTGCTTTCCTCCTGGGGCTGGGGCTGCTTCCTACACCTGGGGGTTTCTCCCCAGCTTAGTGAGAGAACTGTTACAGTTAAAAATGTCTATATTAAACTTGCTTTGTGCAGTTTCCTCCAGAGACACCCGAGCTCCTGTTAGAAACTTCCTTTCTTCCTTCTCACAGCAGGCCAAGCTTCTTACTACAGCCTGGTAGTGACTGCTAAGCAAACACTGTTATTGGAAACAGTTTTTTAAAAACCACAAAGTCACGGGTCAGCAGGGCCAAGGGTACCCACCTCATACTGCTCGAGGGCCTGCTTCCGCTCTAGCTCCAGCTGCGCCAGCTGCTCCATGGCCTCCTGCAGGGCCTGCTCCTTCAGGACGCGCTGGTTCTCCAACTCCTGCTTCTCGGCCTCTGTCATCTGGATCGCCTGCTGCTGCTCCAGGTGCCACTTTTCCAGTTCCGCCCTCTTGGAAGACTCTTCCTCCAACAGCCTGCAAGAAGAAGAGAGTTCAGGACCAAAGGCTGCCGGGTGCCACCATGACCAGGCAGGCGAGAGGGGCAGCATGGACATGAGGATATGTGAGGTCACTGGATGCAGGAGGAACCGAAAGCCCAGAAGCTCGCATTCACACATGGCTCCCATCTGCTCAGCTTCTGCCCTCTGCTTCACCCTTTGGAAAACAAATAAATAACATGTATATAAAGTTTAATGTGTGCCAGGAACTGAACTAAGAACCAAGTATTTTTCCTTGCTCCCTGCAAATGCCGAGCACAGCCATGTGGTCCGAACTCACTCAGCGTGTGTGGGTCACGTGTCTTTCAGGTGCTCCTCCTGGTTCTGGGGACACAGTGAATGGAATTCACTGACTCCAGGGGGAGAGGACAGCAGTAGGTGCATAGGCCCCCCAGCATCTGGATCCCCTCATGCTTCTAAGGGGCCCAGCACAGCAGTCCTGATAGAAGGCTGAGCCCATCTCCCGCTGCAGAAGCCTCCAGCAAGACGAGCCTGTGGGAGACGGGCCTCGGGTGCCAGGCCCGGTAGAAGTACCAACTGGGCTTGGCTAAGTAAGTACCCTCCTGGAATTTGGACCATGAAGCAACAAAGAGGAGCTGAGCCATCAAAGGACTGATCCTGCTGGGAAGAAGCAGCAGCCAGCATCCAAAGCCAGCCCCTCACTGCCCTCCGCTCCCCTCATGGCCTGGGTCTGGCCTGGAGTAAGCCGCTCATCCTCCCCCACTTTCTGTCAACACTCAAGGTCTGGCCACCTGCCTTCCTGTGGAATTGAAGTACTATTTAAGAGATTTTCAAAAAAGTATCCTAATGCTTTCTCTAACACAAGTTTGCAAGCAAGCTCCTGACTAAAGACTTTGGTAACTTACTCTCTGTGCCTCCACTTACACTTTTACTTAAGGAAACAATCTACACCTATCATCTATGTACTAGATGTGGTAGTGCCTACAAGGTACTCACCATGTAGCAAACAGATGAAAAACCTCACTACGGTGGGGTGCTACTTTACTTGCTTTGGATACTGCATCAACTAAGGCTGCCCAACTCACCACAGGGCAGGGAAACCTGAACCACTGAAGGAATTGTTATTAAGCCAGGTCTCCTGGATCCTGTGCAAGGGTAACTCAAAAAGTCTGCAGAAAATGTAATTAAGTTTATTTTCAGAAAAAAATTTTTAAAATACAGGCATACCAGGGGTCTTCAAAAGACTGATGAAAATGGATATTACTGAAACCTATGCATCGGGGCTGGCCCTGTTAAGCTACCTCCTCTGACACTGGCCTCCTACATGGTCACAGGTTCAAGACCTGGATGCTCCACTTCCAGTAAAACTCCCTGCTAATGCACTTGGGAACACAGCAGAAGATGGCCCAAAGGAGTCCAGCCGAGACTCACATGGAAGACCCAGAAGCTCATGGCTCCTGGCTTCAGCTGGCCACAGCCGTTGCTGGGGTGCCATTTGAGGATGAAACCAGTGGATGGAAATATCTCTCTCTGTAACTCTGCTTTTCCAGTAAATTAATAATAATAAGTTTAAAAACCTTCTTAAAAACACATGGCCTTTTTTTTTAACCAAAATAAATTCATCCTTTAGTTCCATTTTTCATGAACTTTTTCAAGTACACTAATATTTTTACATGTTTTACAATTTATTTATCTTGAAGAGAGAGAGTTAGATGGGGATCTTCTACCCTCTGCTTCACACCACAAATGCCCGTAACAGGTGGAACTGGTCCAAGCCAAACCAGGAAGCTGGAATTCAGCCGAGGTCTCTCCTGTGCGTATCAGGGATCCCCCTACTTGGGCCGTCACCTGCTGCCTCCCAGGGTGGGAGTGAGCCCATGCACTCCACCTGCGGGAAGCAGACATTGTGAGCAGCTTCTTAAACCCTTTCTGCACCAAATGCCAGCCCCTGTATGGATGTCTAAAACCATCCCTGCTCCTTGTCAACTTTTCGGAATGTTTATTTTCATATTCTACACTTTATAGATCATCCTCATCTTCAGATGAGATAAGGGAGAAGAAAACAACACGCTCTGAATGACCACCAAATGCCAGGGATTCACACAAAACACTTGGCTTGCACTTTCTCATCTTCACAACAACCCGACAAGGCTAGCAATTATCCTTATTTGACAGATAAGTAACTGAAGGCTCCAAATAGTGAAGTAATTTCTCTAAAGTCACAGAGCTAGAGCGTGGGAGAGGCAGGGATCCAATCCAGACCGCACTCCAGGGCCCAGTTCCTAACTGCCTTCAAATCCATGAAAAACACTGTATCCTGGGGGAGGGAACCTGCTTCCCTGGCACCCCCAAAGGAGGTTTTGGGCACTCACTGTGTGCCAGCCACTGAGCGCACCAGCTGCTGCACAGACAGACAGGACCAAGTTTCCTCCTGGACCTGACAGACTCTAAACTGTAATGAGCAAAAGAGTACACAGAACAGACATGGCTCAGCCTCAAGAACTTTCAAACAAATAAATTTTCCAAGTGCTGAATGAATAGTTTTCTTCTGAGTTTGTGTTTGGAAGAGGCTAGATAAGCCTCAGGATTATATGCCAAAGAAAATAAGCTTCAGTTTTTGACAACAACAAACTACAAGACCAAGATGGCTGAAGGCAAGGTTCTGGAATTTAAATGGCTTACTATAGGGGCTGGCATTGCGGTGCACCAAGTACAGCTACCATCTGAAGCTGGCATCTCACATGGTCTGGGAAAAAGCAGCAAAAGATGGTCAAATTCTTGGTCCCTACTGCCATGTGGGAGACCTAGATGAAGCTCCTGGCGCCTGGCTTTGGCCTGGCTCAACCCTAGCAATGCAGCCACTTGGGGAATGAACCAACAGATGGAAGATTTCTGTATGTCTCTTGCTCTCTATGCAACTGCCTTTCAAATAAATAAACAAATCCTTTTAAAAATAGCTAGTGTAAAAAATATCTCTGTGGAAATTTAAGGTATTGACAGAGAAAGGTCAGCGATTAGAACAATAAGATGCCAAATATTCCAAGACTAACATGTTATCACTTTCAGAAAGGAAAAGGGCCCAGTGTGATAGCCTAGCAGCTAAAGTCCTCATGCATGCACTGGGATTGCATATGGGCGTTGGTTCGTGTCCCAGAGGCCCTGCTTCCATCCAGCTCTCTGCTTCTGGCCTGGGAAAGCAGTCGAGGATGGCCTAAAGCCTTGGGACCCTGCACCCGCATGGGAAACCTGGAAGAGGCTCCTGGCTCCTGGCTTTGGATCAGCATAGCTCCAGCCATTGCGGCTGCTTGGGGAGTGAATCAAAGGATGGAAGATCTTCTTCTCTGTCTCTCCTTCTCTCTGTATATCTGACTTTCCAAAAAAAAAAAACAAAAAGGACAGACAGAGGACAGGGCTGGTGGCCATGGCTCAACAGGTTAACTTCCACCGGCAAGCACCACCATCCCATATGAATGCCAGTTCATGTGCCAGCTGTTCTATTTCCCATCCAGCTCCTTGCTTATGGCCTGGGAAAGCAATGGAGGCTGGCCCAAGGCCTTGGGACCTTACACCTGCATAGGAGACCCGAAATAAGTTCCTACCTCACGGCTCTCGACTGGCTCAGCTCTGGCAATTGCAGCCATTTGGAGGGTGAACCAGTCATTGGATACCTCTATCCATGTCTCTCCTTAACTCTGCAAATCTGCCTTTCAAATAAATATGAATTAATTAATTAATTAAAGGAAGAAAGGAAAAAAGAAAGATGAACTCAGAAGCTTTCACACACGCCCTGACCTCAGCCTATTTTTTCATCTCATTTGGGCCAGTATTGCTAACTCAGCTCCATGACGAGTTCCTATTCCTCAGCCTGACAGGAGTATCTGCGGGTGTCACTGCAGACCCGGCCAGGACTTCAGCAACTTTGGAAGAAAACTTAGACATGACCACTAGAGGGGGCAAGTTTGTCAAGTTCAAGCACCATAAAAAAAAAAAAGAAAAAGAAAAATAATCCCGAACAGTAAAGTAATTCTATTCATAAAACAGCCTTTTCATATCAAGAAAAAGTGAAAAATTGGGGCAGTTTTTTCAGCTCACTGGAGCATAGCTGTATGTAGCTGTTACATTTGTTTTCAAAGAAATGAAACTGTTTTGTTACTTGTTTAAATCAAAGTGTACAAAATAATAAGCAAAGCCTTTTAAAGAGCCCTACTCAAGCCTGATTTCAATTCATGAATATTTTGGTTCAGTAAATCACATGCATATTTTTTAAAATAGTTTTTTATTTATTTTTATTGGAAAGTCATATAAACAGAGAGGACGAAAGACAGAGAGGAAGATCTTCCAACCGCCGGCTCACTTCCCAAGTGGCTGCAATGGCCAGAGCTGATCCAATCTGAAGCCAGGAGTCAGGAGCTTCCTCCAGGTCTCCCACATGGGTACAGGTCCCAAGGCTTTGAGCAGTCCTCGACTGCTTTCCCAAGCCAAAAGCAGGGAGCTGGATGGGAAGTGGAGCTGCCAGGATTAGAATTGGTGACCATATGGGATCCTGGGTGTGCAAAGCGAGGACTTTAACTGCTAGGCTACTGCATCTGGCCCAAATGTGTACTTTAAAAAAAAAAAAGATTTGTTTATTTCTATTTGAAAAGATAATAAACAGAGAGAAGGAGAGACAGAGAGAGAAAGATCTTCCATACAATGGTTCATTCCCTGAATGGATGTAACGGCAGTGCTAAACCAATCTGAAGTCAGGAGCCAGGATCCCCTCCTGGGTCTCCCATGTACTTGCAGGGTCTCAAGGCTTTGGGCCATACTCCACTGCTTTCCCAGGCCACAGGCAAAGAGCTGAATGGGAAGTGGAGCAGCCAGGACACGAATTGGCACCCACATGGTGCCATTCTGAGCCATGTGCTAGCCTCCACATACATATTTTTTTTTTAAGTTTTGTAATGTGATCCTGATTCTTATTTCTGGTTAAACTTAATCATAGGCCTAGCATTTTGGCACAGCAGTTTAGGCCACCGTATGATACAGCAGCATCCTGATTCTGAACGCTGGTCTGAGTCCTGCCTTTTCTGCTTCCAGGGTAGTTCCCTCCTTACGTGTCTCAATAAGCAGCAGTAGTTGGACCCCTGCCACCTATAAGACCAGGACAGAGGTCCTGTTTCCTGGCTTCAGTTTGGTCCTGTCCCAGCTATAGTGCACTTTAGGGGAGTGAATCAGCAGATATGCAGAAATTCCCATTTATTCTCTCTCTCCCTCTTTTCCTGTATCCTACTCTGCCTTTCAAATAAATAAATTTTTAAGAAACAGTAACAATAGGGCCTGGCGCAATAGCATAATGCTTAAACTCCTCGCCTTGAACAGTCCAGGATCCCTGGTTCTAATCCCGGCAGCTCTGCTTCCCATCCAGCTTCCTGTCTGTGGCCTGGGAAAGTAGTTGAGGACGACCCAAAGCCTTGGGACCTGCACCTGTGTGGGAGACCTGGAGGAAGTTCCTGGCTCCTGGCTTTGGATTGGCTCAGCTCCAGCCGTTGCAACCACTTGCAGAGTGAACCATTGGACAAAGGATCTTTCTCACTCTCCTCCTCTCTGTATATCTGACTTTGTAATAAAAGTTAACAACAACAAAAACAAAGAAAGAAACAGTAACAATAAAGGGCCAAGTACAGTGGTACCATCATCCCACTGGGGAGCCGGTTCAACTTCTGGCTTTTCCATTTCCAGTCTAGCTTCCTGAAAATGCTCCTGGGAAAGCTGTGGGAGAAGCCCAAGAAACTGTACCCCTTCCCCCATGAGGAAGACCCAGACGACGATCCTGCTTCAGCCTGGCCCAACCGTAGCTGTGCGACCATCTGAACCCTTGGGTGGAAGATCTCTTGCTAGCTCTCTTTCTCCCTTCCTATCTCCCTTACTTTCTGTCTATAACTGCCTTTAAAATAAATACATAAATCTGTTTTTAAAAATTAAAAACTGGATTTAATTATCCAAAACTGTGCCAAATTCAAAAATATCATTCTATCAACATTAAACAAGAGACATTTTATAAATTTCTAGTTACCCAGTTCTCCTGCTGTAATCCTTATGGTGTATCTCAAATACACACTCTGCACAATGGCAATCTAAAACTCTTAGCACATCACATATTACCAAGTGGCTCCAGTTATGTCTGATCCTTAGAATACAACTCTTTAGAGGACACACGGGACTCATAATTTTTCCTGTAAGAGACCTTGAATTTTCAAAACCAATTTTTTTCAAGTTTCTTTTGGCAAAGTCTAAACACTTATTTCTTCCTAAAAAAGCTTTCAGTATATCTTTTGCTCCCTCACATATGGAATGGTAGCCATGAAAAACATACCCAGTCTTCTCTCACATCTGTTCCCCAAACACAGGGTAACAGCTCAAAGCTTAGGGATGTCTGTACCAGCCGGTACTGCAACTGGAGTGTCTTGGTTGCTGCCCTCTGCCCCATGGCACTGTTCAAAATTCTTCTAGGACAGCCAGTGGCGAATGAAGAGGTAACTCCAATTTTCCTTCTAGGCTCTTTTTACTGTGTCCTCCCTGTCGCCGTGATTGCCCAAAATAGCTCTCGTCTGAAAACATGACTGTTATAGACTGTCAACACAACTTCAACTCAGTAAGTTTAAGAAAAAAAAAAAATCCAGGTTTTAAAACTTATAAAACTAGGACCCGGAATGATGGCCTAGTGACTAAACCTTTACCTTGCAGGCTCCGGGACCCCATATGGGTGCCAGTTTGTGTCCCGGCTGCTCTCCTTCCTGTGCAGCTCCCTGCTTGTGGCCTGGGGAAAGCAGTGGAGGATGGCCCAAAATCTTGGGACCCTGGGGGAAAAAAAACCTATGGGAGATCCTGAGGAAGCTCCTGGCTTCGGATCAGCATAGCATCGGCCGTTGTGCTCACTTGGGGAGAACCAGCAGATGGAAGATCTTTCTGTGTTTCCTTCTCTCTGTAAATCTGACTTTCCATAAGTAACAAATAAATCTTTTTTTAAAAAAACAAGCAAACACAAATAAAACCAAAAAACCTCTACAACTAGAATTTCAAGTAGTTATTGTTAAAGGAAAGTCACCTAGTGTTATGGGCTAAGGAGTTGATTAGCACCTACAGGAAATGGGCTTGAGGCTAAAAACACCTGGTCTAATCAGACTCATTGGCATCCTATTGTTCTGTTAAAGGGTTTGGGGGAAAGAATATGTAAGGAGTAATAAAAGGAGGCTTTGGAGAGACTTCCACCATCACTGGTCTCCTGTTGGTGCTTCATCCCCAGACCCTCGCGGTGTCCACATTACTGGCTTTACTGGCCTTGCTGGCCGGAGCAACCTAGCACCTAAACGACCTAACATCCACCTTATTCCCCAAAAACAAGCATGTGACTCTGGCCTGGGCCCTACCACAGCACAAGCCCTCTCTGATCTGGACTAGGTGGGAGAGCCCAGGTTCTCACCAGAGCTCACATTGAACCAACTGACATCCTAAAAGTATGGCTCAGGGTACCCTACCAAACACCACCAGACTGCTTTAAGATACCTGCAGGATCTTGTTCAGCCCCAGGATGAGAAACAGCCCAGCTGACCAAGAAAGGCTTCAGTGTCACCTTTGATCCAGACAACACCCAAGCTCAGTCACGGCCAGCGCTGAAACGCTCCTCTCTCCCCACCAGTGCTAGCTGTTCTCAGCATTCCCCCAGGAAAAGCACAAAGTCTGCCAAGCAATGTGGCACCTGGCCTGCAGCTTGCGCACAGTCTCTTCATCTTGCCGGGCCTGTCGCTCGTCCTCGAGAGCCTCCTGCAGCTTGAGGTACATGTCTTCCAGTTCCCGCACTCGCTGCAAATACTGTTCCAGTTCAGAGGACTTTTGGGCAACCTGTTCTTCCATCTGCTGTCTAATCTGATGGTATAAAAGAGTCAGGATTAAACTCAGGGTCACTCCTTCCTATGAGAAAGTCTCCCACCCCACCTTCATCCTGAGGGGTTGCCCACAGCCCACGGCCACCACTGGTGGGACTCTGTCCTTCAATCTTTGAACCAAAGATGGAGGAAAGGAGTGCACTCCACGCCACACCGATGGTCAGAGTCCCAGGAATACAGGCGGCAAGGTCACTGTGGTACTCCTGTCTGCCGTGTTTCAATCCTGCCTGTTCCACACTCTCAAGACTCAAGCCAAGCCAGGGGGAAGCGTCCCTGCACAGCAGCTCCTAAAATTCCTTTGTCTTAAAGTCACAACCTCTTCACCAACAGAGTCTTCTACAAAAAGAATGAAACTTTTCCCAGTCAGAAGAGTCCAAGTGTCCAAATACAAGCGGAAGGAAAGTTAAGGGTACAGGAGACACCGCCCAGTCCCATCTGCCTGCCTCCACCCTCTCTTCACCTCTCTCCCTAGAGCACTTTCAGTGACAGAATGACTCAAGTCGTTAACTCGAATCCTTACAACTTTATTTTTGCTTTCCAGATCATAGCTTGAATCCTTTCCTTAAAATTTATAAAGATATTTAAGTACAATGTCAGCCTCTTAAGTATGTCTTCTTAAGTTTAAACTGCTGCAAATCACAAGGCAGATGTTCTCACTATTGCAGAACCTCTCACCTGGCTCAGCATAAAGGCACCTATGCTTAAGTCATGGAACCTATGCTTACTCTCTACCCAGCTATTTATTTTCCAAACCAGAGTTCTTTATAGAATGAAAAGGGATGTTACTATGAGTTATACCAGGATGACAGGAGTTCACCCCAACCAAATACTTATCACCCAGGTACAAATCTTTTTACTTAGAGGGCTTAAAAACAAAACTACTTTAACCTTTCCATCATGGCAAAGCGGCTAATACATGAAAGACTCTCAATAAACAGATAATGAATGGAAAGACACTTAACAGCCCCCAAAGCCTACTGCAAGTCACTAGCACAGCCAACCCGCTTCTGTTCTCTTCAGACCCAGGCTTGCTGTGAGCAAAGGCCGCAGCCTTCCCCAGGCACGAGGAACTCACTAGCTTCTCTCGTTCCAGCTCCGTGCTGAACCTGGCCTGCAGTTCCACTTGAGTCTGAAGGCGTTTCTTCTCCTCTTCTGCTGCACGAGACGCTGCTTCTTCCAGTTTCTACTCAACAAAAAACCATCCACAAAACAGTGAGATCGTTAGTGGAAGTACAGAGCGAGAGAGATGGTCACATTCAAACACAGGGGAGGAGCAAACATTCCTAACGTTCATAAAGACAGAATAAAAATCCTTACTCGTTAGAATTCAATTCCAACAGTCTGTCCAGCCAGCATGCAAAACAAATTAGATAAATGAAATGACTTAATTATATCTGAACAATATTTTTCAAACAAAATGCTAGAGCAGTCACTGAGTTAATTCATTTGCAACCACAAACATGAGGTTCAAGATCTATTTCAACTGAGCATCCACATAAGGGATGTGGGTGAAATAATCAGCTGCTTAACTTACCACAGTGCAACGCCCACACTCCACCAGTATTTCTCATCCTCCCTCACTCCACGGTGAAGAAACTCAAGCAAGAGCAGCAGAAAGGACTGAAGCTCTCTTGTTGCATCAGCTTCCTCTTACAGGGCTCATGTTCTATCCCAGATGCGGCAGGCTGAGAATTCTAGGCCCAGTCACTCTTATCCCAACTCATTTGTGCAGCAGCAAGGACTAAGTTACCTCTCCCAGTTAGTGGCAGGCTCATCAAGTGGGGTTATCGCTCCAGGAGAAGCACTTTGCAACCTACACTCCAGCCCAGAACACTGCACAGAAGCTTAGCCCAGAGAGAAAAGCATATTCTGCTGCTCCCTTCAGAACCCTGAAGATTAACATGCGCTTGATGTTAAACTAAATCAATGCGAGGCAATTCAGGCTCTGGGGCATGATGAGAATAATAATAACAAAGCAATCAGCCACAAATTAGTAAAATCTAACAGCTAAGTACCACACCAACAAAGGCGCACAGTTCACAAAGGGAGCAGTGCGGTAGGTTGTAGCAAGTTACCCAGCTCCAGTCACTGTGGTCATCTGTGGAGTGAACCAACAGACAGAAGATCTAACTCTTCTAAATTAACTAATTAAAAAGAGAGAGAGCAAGGAAAGATACTTAAAAGACAGCCCCACTGACATCAGAGTCATCCCAAGGTTATGCATATGTACACAGCTGTGCCCCTGACAGGAGGCGACACACTGAGCAGTCACATCAGTAATCCACAAAGCAGCTTAACAAACACAGAAGCAAACAATGACAACTCTTTGCAAAAAAGGAGTATTTGAATCAACAAACTGGCCCAGCCTAGTGGCTAAATCCTTGCCTTGCATGAGCTGGGATCCCATATGGGCAACTGTTCATACTTCAGCTGCTCCACAGCCCGTCCAGCTCCCTGCTTGTGGCCTGGGAAAGACAACCCAAACCTGTGCAGGAGATGCAGAAGAAGCTCCTGGCTCCTGGCTTTGGATCAGCTCAGCTCTGGCTGTTGTGGCCACTCTGTCTCTCCTTCTTTCTGTATATCTGCTTATCCAATAAAAACAACTAAATCTTAAAAAGGAAAAACTAAAAAAAAAAAAAAAAAAAAAAAAAAGAAATCAGTATACTGAGTTGCTACAATGTATTATCTAGGATGTCCCATTTTTCCCTTAAAAACTGTAAGACAGAAACAAAAAGAGGGGACAATGGAAACAGAGTATCTCCGAAGAGGCCCCAATGGTAGATTTACCCCAAGACTTCAGAGTAGTTACTACTAACATGTTCAAAGAACTACATGAAACCAGGCTCAAGGAATAACAGCATCCCATCAAAGAGAGAATGTTGATAAAGAGAGAAAAAAAGAAGGAGCAAAATGGAAATTCCAGAACTGAAAAACATCATAACAAATTAAAACTTCACTAGAAGGACTCAGGAGTATACTTAAGATAGATACACATGACTTTTGCAGTTTAGATAACAGAGGGGAAAAGAATGAAGAAAAATGAACAGAGCCTCCGAAAGATGTGAGACTATTACATACATCCATATCTGAAAAACAGGAGGAGATAGGAAGGAAGCAGTAGAACAAATATTTGAAGAAATAATAACCAAAAATATCTCCAATTTGATGGAAAAAATTGACACAGTCAAAAAATTCAATTAAGTCTAAATAAACAGAAAGAAATCCACACCTATACTCAACACAGTAAAACTTCAAATGAAAAATGATTCATCACATGCAAAGGAACTCCAGTAAGTCTGACAGCTGACTTGTCAGACACGTGGGAGTAGTTCCGGTCACACAACAAGCAGTGAAGTATGCCATCTCTGTACGGAAGCACTCAAACCATCAATGGTCAACAGCAACATTCATGGGAGCTGGTCCATCAGCCCGGAATTCATCATTATAGGTGCAGATACTCTCTAGTCAAGCAATTCCACTTCTGAGAACTTATTCTACAAACACCAGAGCATGTACTGGCTTCAGCCTAGTCCAGCCCTTGCTATTACGGGCATCTGTGAAATTAACTAATAAAGCTTTTTCAAAAGGAACAGATCCTGTATCAGTCACCAGAAACAGCCTTGACACCCACAGGGAAGCTAAATGCTACTAGCCACCCCTTCCCCTCCACACACACACACTTTTTTTTTTTTAATAATCAAATGCCTTCCTAGTCAAAGAGATATTTTTGCTGGACTGAAACCTTATACTTTCAAGACTAGGAAAACCAGGGTGATTTAGATACACTTTCTGAGAACACAGTTTACCTCTCTCTAAAAATTCCATTAGCCTAGTCTTGCAGAAACAAAGTTCATAAGGTAGCTGTGGCTCCTACAATGAAAACAGAGTCTTGGACCCGGCGCCATGGCCTAGTGGCTAAAGTCCTCGCCTTGAACACGCTGAGATCCCATATGGGCACCGGTTCTAATCCTGGCAGCTCCACTTCCCATCCAGCTCCCTGCTTGTGGCCTGGGAAAGCAGCTGAAGATGACCCAAAGCCTTGGGACCCTGCACCCATGTGGGAGACCTGGAAGAAGTTCCTGGATCCTGGCTTTGGATCAACGCAGTGCAGCACAGCACCAGCCGTTGTGGTTGCTTGGGGAGTGAATTATCGGATGGAAGATTTTCCTCTCTGTCTCTCCTCCTCTCTGTATATCTGACTTTGCAATAAAAATAAAATAAATATTTAAAAAAACAAAACCAAACAAACAAAAAAAGTCTTGTCCAGCCCAGCACCTCACTCCTTCACACCTTCCTCACGGTCTCCAGCTCCTGCTGCTTGTTCTCATTGGCAGCCTGGAGTTCTTTCATCTGACGCTCCAGCTCCTCCTGCTCAGCCAGCAGCCTCTTCCGGAGTTCCTTCCGACGTTGGCGGGCTTCTTTGTGTGGTGGAGGACTGCCCACCTTCAACAGGTGGATAGTAGAATGAATGGCTATAAACAGTAAGAGAAAAGAGGGGAAATATACTTAATTTTTTGTAAACCACAAATGCAAATGCCACAGAGGGAAGAAAACCAGAAAGGAAGCGAGAAGACTCAGAGTAGATTCTGATTTTACTAGTGAAAGTCATGCTATGACCTTCAGCGAGTTTTGAGGCAGCAGTTTCCTTACCTACTATACGGTCTGACTGAGTGCCCCACTGTTCACCCACTGAAAACTTCACCCCCAGTGCAACAGTGTGGGGAGGCTCTATCCTCATGAACAGACGAATAACATGACTGAGAGAGTGCGTTAGTTATTACGATTAGGTTTGTTATAAAAATCAACTTGGTCTCTTCACGTTGATCTCTAATAATGTGCTGCCATGTTATGATACAACAAGAAGAACCGCACCCAAGTACAGCCCCTTGAACTTGGACTTCTAAGCCCCAGAAACATGAGCCAAATAAACTGCCATTGTTTATAAGCTACCCAATCTTGGGCATTTTATAACCGCAGCACAAAAGGGACTAAGGCTTCATCCCTAGAATGAAAGAGGAGATCCACAAAGCCTCTTCCAACTCTAAAATTCCTTAAATGTTTTTTTCCTGTGCTTAAAGAGATATTTAACTTGGGAAGACTGCACACTTTTAAGAACTTAAAATACTTTGAACTACCTTCCCTTCTCAAAAAGCAAAACCAAAAGCAAAAAAGCATCACTAAGAATAAGACATAGCAAGGGCAGATTCAAAGCTCCTGAAACCCGATTTGTTGTCTGCTGTATTCAGCCTGCTTCCATCTCTGCCTTATGAAATAATCTTCCTATAGCCTTCCTATAACCTTCCTGAGCTAGCAGATCACAGGAGCTGCTATTTGTTGAAAAAATACGTAAAGCATACCAAGGACATACAGATAGGGTATGTCTTGCACACATACGTATCCCATATACATACATATGTGTATGTATCTGTGTATGTAGACATATATATATATCATTTACATGCATTCCCTAATTTACACACAAAATGTCTTTCCTGATATTTTAACTGCTCTGATTAAAAAAAATATTTATTTATTTCAAAGTCAGAATTACACAGAGAAGGAGAAGCAGAGATCTGTCACCTGCTGGTTCACCCCTTGGATGGCTCCAACGGCCAGGGTTGGGCCAGGCTAAAGCCAGGAGCTTTACCTAGATCTCCCACTTAACTGCTAAAGTGACTCCCAAACACTGGAATCGTCTTCTGCTGCTTTTCCCAAGCCATGAGCAGGGACTTGGATCATCAACAAAGCAGCCAGAACACAAACCAGTGCCAATACGGGACAATGGCTTTGCAGGTGATGGCTTTACCCACTTTCTATACCACAACACCAACTCCTATTCTCATTTCGTAAGTAGCTTGTACTTTCACGTTGTTCAAATTCACAAAGCATGAAAGGATACTGAATAAAAGTCACCATTCTACTTCTATTCCCAGCATATTAGCAACTAATTCTAACAGTTTCTTGTACATCTTTCCTGGGATATTATAAGAATACACAAATAAATATAAATGCACATCCTCTACCTTCTCTCTCTCTTTGTAATTTTTACAGACTTCCTCAAGAATCTTATTTAGAGATATAGCTTTCTTTTTTTTTTAAAGATCTATCTATTTTTATTGGAAAGTCAGATTAACAGAGAGAAGGAGGGACAAAGAGAAAGATCTTCCATCTGCTGGTTCATGAACCAAGTGGCCACACTGGCCAGAGCTGAGCTGATCTGAAGCCAGGAGACAGGAGCTTCTGCTGGGTCTCCTACATGGGTGCAGGGTCCCAAGGCTTTGGAACATCCTCGACTGCTTTCCCAGGCAACAGACAGAGAGCTGGATGGGAAGTAGAGCAGCTGGGATACAAATTGGTACCCATATGGGATCCTGGTGGATACAAGGCAAGGACTTTAGCCACTTGGCTACCATGCCAGGCTCCTCTACCTTCTTTTGACATAAATGATAACTCAACACATCTTTATTCTCGGAGCTTTCCTAATCAGTACATATACAGCACTGCAAGGCAGCAGGTGAGGCTGCCACCTGCAATGTCAACATACCAAAGCACCAGTTCAGGTTCCAGCTCCTCTACTCCTAATCCAGCTCCCCTGCTAATGCAACTGAGAAGGCGGAAGATGGAGTACATGCCCAGATCCTGCTGCCCATGCCAGATACAGCGGCAGTTCTGAGCTGCTGCCTTCCGCCTGGTCCATCCTCTAATCTGTCCACATCTTCTTTGTAATTCTGTGTAGTACCTGATTGTGCATCTATAACATAATCAATTCCATCATCCCAATTAATGGCCAGCCAGTTTGTTTGCAGCCCCACTAGAAACATTTCGCAATGAAATGCACATTGTGAAAATGTGTGATTGCATCTGCCATTATTACAGTTTCTGACCTTCACAATAACTAATATTAGATACCATTATTATTAACTCCCCTTAAAAAAAGAAAACAAGTACAGAATTATTAACTCAAGCCAAGTGAGCCAGTGGAGAATGTACACATGCCTCAAACTCTTAAACCACATTAAAATGACAATTTAATTTTTATCTGTATTAATAGTATAATATTGAAAACCCCAAAAGGATTAAAATAAAAATCTCATTTACTAGTTACAGAAATAATACAGAAATTTAGTTCAGAAGTTATTAATCCAAATTTTTGTTTTCTTGTATTTTTCACTTAATTAATTCAAGAGGCCAAGAAAGGGCAAAGAAGAGGGAGAGAGAGATCTCTCATCCACTGTTTCATTCCTCAAGTGGCTAAAATGGGTGGGGCTAGAGCCAGGGGCCAGGACCTTCTCAACATCTCTCACACCCAGGGTAGGAACTCAATTACCTGAGCCACCATCATTGCCTCCCAGGACCAGCACTGGCGGAAAGCTGGAAGTAGGAGCTTACGCTGGCAACTGCACCCAGGCAATCCAAAACAGAACACGCTATCTTAACCACCAGGCCATATAGCCACTCATAAGAAAAATGTTTGCATTCTTGAAATAATTCTTAGAAACTAATGATTTCTTCTGGAAGTATGGAACTGGAAAAGCTCAAGCTGGTTACTGGGGCTAAGAAATGGGGAGCTTAGCGCTTTTATGTTCACAGTTTCTAAAACAAGAGATTCCATACTGTTTAAGTAGTTAGCAGTAAATAGAGCCTTAAACCTCCCACTTACAATTTTCCCATAAGTTCACTATGCAAATTAAATCCATGAAAATTTTGTTTTTCTTTCCACTATCATGGCACACACAGAAATAGCCCCAGACCATAAGGAATACCTTAGCATCTTTCGTGATACTCAGAAAGCCAGAGCTCTTTAAGTTACATCATGGCAGAAAATTAAAATTATCTTACCCTGAATCCACTCCTGTTTCTTCTTTTTATCTGAAGCACTGATTTCAAAGGTCTTTTCAAAACATTTTATCAGAAAAAGGCATTTCTTTCCATCTTTGTCAGGCAAAGACTGAAATAAAGCAGAATTAGCTCTTTGAAATTTTATTTTTACGTTTTTGAATTAAATTCAATGTTAACTATTCATACAAATCTTTTTGAAATGCAATGTCCAGTGAAAAACACCTGTAAGTGCCCATTACCAGTTCTGGTTTACTAATGTTGCTCCCTTGGCAACAAGACCCCTGACCGGCTTACTGCATCTAGACTGGGAGAGCTATCAACACGTGACAGGAACACCATGCTTCGGGCTTCTCTGATCACAGCAACTCCTGCACCTGATTTTGTCCTTTGTGGACACCCTGGAAGGTACACTCATGGAATTATTCAAAGGACAGTGACTCCTGGAGCTGGCATTGTAGAGCAGTGGGTCAAGTCGCCACCTGTGACACCAGTTAGTTACCAAACAAACGCAGACCCAATGGAGTAAGTTCCAGTTACTCCATTTCCAATCCAGCTCCCTGCTAATGTGCCTGGGAAGGTAGTGGAAGATGGCCCAAGTAGCTGAGCCACACACCCACACAGGAGACCTGACTGAAGCTCTTGGCTCTTGATTTCAGGTCGGCTGAGCCCTGGCCATCGTAGCCACTCAGGAATGTATATGTGCTGCCAAAGCAAGCACAACCACTCACGAGTGAATCGGCAAATGGAAGATCTGTCTCCCTCTCTCTGTAACTTCCTCAAACAAATAATTTTGTAAAAGTATTGATTCCTTTAAGCTATGAGGCACGTAGGCCAGGGTCTTCTGACACCTGCCTGATGTGGCTTCTCCTTGCATCTGGGTGGTTGCTACTGGCCACCCGTGTAAGACCTATGGTAATCCTGTGAGTCTCCTTGCTTAGTTGTATCTAGGAAGATCTCTTCGTATTTCATACTCCAGGACATTAATTTGTCTAAATCATTTCACTCATCAAAAATACATTAGAGCTTATGAGTAAGAGCTTCGGAACTTTAAATGTTCAAATAGAGTCATGATTTGCATAAGAATTTTAAAAATCTAAAAAACCCAAAATTTGTGTTCTTTAGGCCTTTGTTTCTTCACAGGAATAATAGCTGTGAATCAGATATCCTAAAGTCATTCAAATGATTCAAAGATAATGCTAATCTTCTTTAATTTATTGTACTCAAACTGCTCTGGGTTGGTTTTTTTTTTTTTTTACACATTCCTGATCTCAAATATTGTCCTACTGAGTTGGCTTTATTCTTTGCTTTATTATTATTATTTTTGATATTCCATTTTATCCTATAAATAATTCCTTAAATGTTTAAATAAGTTAGATTTCATAGCTTGTTCTCAAGTGTAAGAAAATAAATTCACATTAGAAAAATAGTTTGTCATGAATCTTTAATTTCTGGTTCAGAGAGAAATCTTTTTATTTCCTTCTTCTATTCTATTTTTAATTTTATGATATAATTCCATGGGCTCTGGGGTCTCCCTTACCCCCTCCCCAAATTCCTATCCTCCAACTGATTATTGAACATGTGAATCAGGATTACTAAAAGGCTCCGGAATCCATTAAGGATGAAGATCAGAAACTATTTTATCAGCAGGGGGCAGCACTGGGTTATGAAAAGAAAAATGGCAGCTTTACCTCTACACAGCAATTTTCATCCAAAAGAATGTCTCCTTTCTTATCTTTCAGATCCTCACCCACATAGTAAGAAATTATGTTGGGTTTTAGTACAAACCAGCGTTCAGTCCAGTTTTTCCGTTTATGGCCTTTTTTCATCATGTAACCCTGTGAAAGATAAAATCTGGCATAAATACTTGTCCTTTAATTTCTAAGAATTAGCACTTACTTACTGTTCTTGACTAGTCCATGATCTGACACATGGTCCTGAATATATGAATATCATAATTCTTGCCCATATCACATATCATGAACCCTTTGAGAATCTAAAAGTCACGAGCACTATATCCAGGAAAATTCACGCAAGTACTACATGGTAAAGGTTATAATATCAGACACCACAAAGATAATCCCTTCCCCAAAGTTATATAAAGAAAAAGATTTAGAATCTCATGCTAGCAGTATGAAGTCTAGAACTTTCCTTATCTTTTTGAAACCGCCATTGAAATAAAGTAAAATGAAATGTCTAGATTTTCCTCAGAACGATACAAGGATGACTTCCTAAGCCCTGCACCACGGTGGCGCCCTCCAGCACCCTCCTCCTTTCTGCCATTTTGGTAAGAGTACCTCATCTTCCCACAACACCTTCAGAATCAAGAGATTTCTGGCCAAAGCAAACAAACAAACAAACAAATTGTCCCATTCCCCAGTGGATTCAGATAAAAACAGGTAATAAAATCTGGGATAATTCTAAAAGGAGACACTGGAGAAGAACTAAACTGGGTTTGAATTGGCAGCATATACATTCATACTGCATCAGCATATCCATCTTAACCATACACGCTGAGGAAGTCACCATCGCCCTGACAGCTGGAATGCTTGATTAGGCCTATGGCCAGCAAGCCGGGTCCATAATAAATATGTGGGACTTTCTGGAAAAACAATACAAGAGAAGTAAAAGAATTTAGGAAAGGAGTAACCAGGTGTTTGGTGATTACTGAGGGTGGGAACCAGGATACGTCGAGAATTTACCAAATTAGTCTATTCCATTTTAAAAACAGAACTCTTAACTGTAAATCTTTAATAAATTATAACTTCAATTGATAACAATGCTGAGATTCCAATCTACCATATGTATGTATCTTCTTAACCTTCAAGTGTTAAAGACTTGATTCCTACCTTTCCTGCTTGCCTAACTGACCTCACTACTCTGAGCATGAGCTCTGCTCCAGACAGGTACAACAGTACCAAACCAGGAGTTAGGGTCCTGGTTTTGAAGCTCATCTCCTTAGGCCTGTATTTTCTACCCACATATTAGCCCCAAAGATGTATGATTCAAATGTTTTACGTGAGAAATGTATGCCTTACTATAGACATAAGTCCTTCAGGTTTGTCAGAAAAACAACCGATATTTTTACTATGAAATACACAGATGCTAAAAACCTACAATAAACTATTCATATCATTAGGTATTTGATAGTAAATTCTAGTCTAATGCCTATTTCATTTATTATTGTTTGGAATACTTAAGCAAAAGTAACCTACCATAATTCATCTCATCTTTGTAGCACCTAACACCTATATAAAGTAAGTCTCAACTGATGTTTATTAATGGACTACATTAGGAATAAAAGAGCAGACGATCACCCAGTGAACAAAGAAAGAAACAAGTCAGGCTATCCTAAACCAGATTCACAGTCCAGCATCATGATGCAAGACAGCTGACAGTTCCTACATGTATGTCAGACACTACACTAATAAGACAAATGCAAATTTGTCCTCTAAAGACCTCTTCTTTAAAAAAAAAAAAAAAAGGTATTTTTAACTTTATAAAAATAATAGTGCCATCATAATAAAGGAATAAAAAAGCAAATAACAATCACCAAAATTCACAATCCAGAGGTAACACCTGTATTTTTGGTAACCACCTTGCAGACAGTAATACACACATACACCAGGTGATATAAGAGGGATTATAAGACACCTACTGTGAGAGCAACCTATTTTCTTCACTCAACATCATGCCTGTGGGCTCCTTCCAGACCAAAGGATGTGGTTGTACATAACATGAAGGTACTTTATAGCTTGGAAACACGGTCATTTGAATAGTTCTTTCAAAATAGCAACTTTCAAATTCTTAACCATACTTCAAAACTGCTTCGGTAATTCTTTAAAATTAAAGCCTAGTAACAAGACTGAAAATAAGAAACTTCATCCTTGTTCTGTATCAGCTGAGTATGCCTCACACCTATGCAGCAGTAACATCACTTTATCTCAAACATGTCAAGTCCTAGAGATGAGGAAAAAGTGTCACAGGACTCTTACCTGTTTCAACACATCTAATATAAGCTCATTAAAGACTTCATTAATTGCCATAGACACCGTCTGCCGATCCATGCCTTTGCTAAACTGTCCGTTTCCAATAAGTTCAATAAGTTCCCACACCGACAGGCCAACTTTACTGTCTTCTAAGTTGACTTTGTAATGTTCAAACTGCTCTTGCTGCCAACCTCCTCCCATTGCTTCTGTAAGTTTCTTAAGCAGGTATTCAATCTACAAAAAAAAGAGGTTTTGAAAATTATTTCCTAAATTTAAAAAAGCTTCTTAACATAGATTAAATATGTCATTTACAATGATATGGTCAACTTAGAAAATATTTACAGTCCAAAACTGTATAACCTTATAAAAAATTTCCCATTGTTCGACTACTACTATTATTCAAGCTCTGCACTCTCTAGGCTGTTCCCACTCAGAGTGAGGGATGTGCACCAGCAGCACTGGCATGACCTGGAAGCTTATTAATGAGGAAGCCTCAGGTTCCACCCAAGAAGCCAAAGTGGGAATCTGCATTTTAACAGTATCCAAGTAATCCTCCGCACCTCTACGTCTGATGAGCACCACTCTGGCAAATCTGCGCTGACCAACCGTGACCTGGGATTGGTATTCCTTTTATACACCACTGCACTCAGCACATCGTATTCAAATTACCTTAAGCCTCACAACCATTTTCTGAATTCCTTGCAGAAGGAACCATATTCCACTCATCTTTGAATCTGAAAATTTCATCAGGATGCTCAAACCATAGCAGAACTTGCTAGTGTTTGCTAAACTGGAATGAACTAAGTAAGGTTCAATTTTTTTCATGTCAAAGGAGCATAACAATATTCATCAAGCTATCACAGGGATAAAAGATGGTAAACATACAGCATACTGCCTGGCACATAACAATTACTCCATCAATGTGGAATGGACTCAGATTCTCACATTGAGTGAAATATTATCCAACCATTTCATGAAACACTCATGAAAAATCAAATTTATCAATGATTTTCATGGCATAAAATTCAAATATTTTAACAAATATTGTCAAAAACAGTAAATTCTGTTCTACAGTGGACTACACATTAATTTTACCCTTTTCTCCATCCACTTGCATTCATTTTTGTTCAAAGATTTACTTTTTTTTATTTGAAAGGCATTTACAGAGAGATGGAGAAAGAGACAGAAATATTCTATCCACTGATTCACTCCCTGATTGGCTGCAATGATCAGAGCTGAGCCAATCGATGCAATGATTTAATGCAATGAGATATAAGCTCCTCTCGGAAAAAGTACTTTATACCCTAAAACTACATGGTGTGTTTTCAAAACACTTTAATTTCTATTGCTGGAGATACATTATCTTCTATTAAGCTTATCACAAGACCTCATTAGATATTTTAATAACTCTTTTTTTAAGATTTATTTATTTTTATTGCAAAGGCAGGTATACAGAGAAGAGGAGAGACAGAGAAGAAGATCTTCCATCAGACAATTCACTCTCCAAGTGGTCGCAAAGGCTGGTGCCGCGCCAATCCAAAGCCAGGAGCCAGGAACTTCCTCAGAGTCTCCCACACAGGTGCAGGATCCCAAAGCATTGGGACATCCTTGACTGCCTTCCCAGGCCGCAAGCAGGGAGCTGGATGTAAAGTGGAGCTGCTGGGATTAGAACTGGCACCCATATGGGATCCCAGCATGTTCAAGGCGAGGACTTAAGCTGCTAGGCCACGGCGCCGGGCCTAATATTTTAATAACTCTTAACCAAGGAACAGTCAGGGGCTGGAGTGAGGAAGACTAAATGGGATCAGGTTGGTAGGTGGTGGCACAGCAAGTCAAGATGCCACTTGGGACACCCTTTCCCATAATGGAGCAACTTAATGTCCTATCCAACTTCCTGTAATGTGTCTGGGAGGGTAACAGATGATGGCCCAAGCGCTTGGGTTCCTGCCAATCACTAGGGAGACCCAAATGGAGTTCCTGAATCCTAGATTCAACTTGGCCTTCCCCAGGCTGTGACAGACATTTGGAAAATGAACCAAAGGATTGAAGATCTGTCACTCTGCCTTTGAAATAAATATTTCTTTCAAAAAAATTCAAGAAAACAGTAAGAAAAGAGAAAGGCAAGAGAGAAAAGAGGAAAAACTAGATTAAAAAACAAGAGATATAAAAAAGAATGAAAGAAAAAAAGGCTACTAAGATAATTGCTCAAGTTAAAATAATTTAGTGACATTAACACAGACAGAAGCTCCTCAGTGTGCGTAAGGGTGCAGGGTGCCTGACTACACCTTGGGGTTAAGGGGGTACAGACACAACTGTGCGCTTCAATGGGATGAGCACGTGTGTGTTCAAGATGACTGCACATGAGGATATCAAGATGGTTCAGCCACCAGACTGCCTGAGTGGAGAAACAGTCTTAGCTCTTCCTCATCTACTGCTCTGGATAAACCTAAGTCGTCACACTCTAAGCCTCAATTTCCTCTTCAGCATCAGGTTATCAGTGGTGCCCACTGGAAGCAAGCTCAGATCCAGGGACTTCTGGACCTTTCTCAGGCTCTTCTGAACCTTTCTGAAGGAACACTTGTGAAGCTGCCACCAACACTGCATCAATCTACTTGGCATTCCCAGGGACTGTAAGAGGTAATAGCAAACTCATTTCCTGTTGATTTTCAACACAATCACATACTTATCATAACCAAATAACTTAAGGACCTTCTAGTTCATTATATTAGGCCAAAGCAAGACAAACAGTCCTTTTCTCCATGATTTAATTATACTAAATAATAAATTACATTCTGTCAGCTTAGTATTGAGTGGCCTGCATCAATTCTAGTGCTCATTCAGTTTCAGGAAGCAGCCTACTTCCTCCTTCCAAGCAAGCTTTACCAAAAATAACAAAGAACAAACTTTCAGGCTGTATGTGATTGTCATGGCCTTCAGCTCCAAAATTCATTTTGTAAAAGATTTTTTTCCCTACTATGATTAAAAAGAGTACTCTTTGGCTTAAAATTCATGTTTTATTTCACTTAGGATATATCAAGACCATTTCAGAGTTGATGTTTCATTGCATCCATGCAATTTCCAAACACATCCAAAACAGACACATCCTGTTTTGGTCTTGGTTCCTTGAGAAACAAATACTAAGTAAAAACTACACTTCACAGTAGTGACAATCATTTCCAGGAATATCATCTAAAAAAAAAAACCTACACAGCCCCATCAAAGGGGAACATACTATTTCTTGTCTTCTGTATAGTAGAAACATTTTAAATGTGCTTTATTTGAAAGACAAAGTTACAGAGAGTGAGAGGGGAGGCATATCTTTCATGTGCTGGTTCACTCCTCAAACGGCTGCAAAGGCCAGTGCTGAGACACACCAAGGCAGCAGTTTCATCCGCATCTGCCAGGTGAGTGCAAGGGCTCAAGCTGGTTGTCCTCTGTGTTTTCCCAGAGACATTAACAGGGAGCAGATAAGAAATGGAGCCACAGTATTCAATATAAAATGCTGGCCTGCAGGTAGCTTAACCCACCACACCACAATATTGGCTCTTTGTTGAAACATCTTAACCTCACCATATAAGTTATTGTTTAATTGTTTAATTACTTGATGGGTGAGAGAAAACTAACCCCAAAGCGCACTTATTATCTGTATCATTACACAATTGCCACTTGCATCCCATGTGCTGACAGTACTAACTGAAAATGGAAAAAAAGCTTTCTTAGAAAACTACTCCATATTTAAGCAAAATTCAAATAATCATTATGGAAGATGGGCTGCTACCAACATTAAATCACTTCAGATTTCTAAGGTCTAAAAACTGAAGATTATAATTAAACTCAGGTATATATCCATGACAAAGTAAAGTATTATATTTTCTGGCAGGCAACTGCCCCAATGATTAAGATGCCAGTTGCGGGGCTGATGAGATAGCTCAACTGGCTAATCCCCTGTCTGCAAGCGCTGGCATCCCCTTAACCTTGGGACCCTGCACCCATGTGGGAGATCTGGAAGAGGCTCCTGGCTCCTGAGTACCTTAGTTATGGTCATTGTGGCCATCTGCAGAGTGAAGCAGCACGTGAAATATTTGTCTCTTTCTCTGTGTAAATCTGTCTCTCCAATAAAAATAAATCTTAAAAAAAAAAAAGAAAGAAAGAAAACATGCCAGTTGTGATCCCCCTATCCTACATCACGATGTCTAAATTTAAGTCCTAATTCTGAGGGTCTAGTGCGGTGGCATAGCAGCTGACTGATCCTTCATCTTCTGGTGTCAGCATGCCATATGGATGCCCGTTCCAGTCCTAGATGTTCCACTTCCAATCCAGCTCCCTGCTAACTAGCTGGGAAAGCAGTAGAGGATGGCCCAAATCCTTGGGACTCTGAACCCATATAGGAGATCTGGAGGAAGTTCCTGGCTCCCAGCTTCAATCAGCTCAGCTCTAGCCACTACATCCACTTGCGGAGTCCAACCAATAGATGGAAAACCTTTTCTTTCTTTTCTCTCAACAAAATCTGCATTTCAAATAAAGATAAATAAATCTTACCAAAAAAAAAGTCAAGCCCTGGTTCTGCTCCAAATTCTAACATTCTACTGATGTGCATTCTGAGAGGAGGCAGGGGGATGGCTCTAGTATTTGGGGGGGTCCCTGCTAGCCACATGAGAGAGACATGGGCTGAATTCCTGGCTGCAGATTTTCATCCTCGCCCCCAGGGCAGCTACAAGTATTTCAGCAGTGAGTCAGCGAAACGGAGCTGTCACTGCCTGATTTTCACTACCTCTTAAAGATTAAATCTCAAAATTTATCATTTAAGGGCCCGGCGCGGTGGCGCAAGTGGTTAAAGGTCCTCGCCTTGCACGCCCGGGATCCCATATGGGCGCTGGTTCTAATCCCGGCAGCCCCGCTTCCCTTCCAGCTCCCTGCCTGTGGCCCGGGAAAGCAGTCGAGGACGGCCCAAAGCTTTGGGAACCTGCACGCGCGTGGGAGACCCGGAAGAGGCTCCTGGCTTCGGATCGGCATAGTATCGGCTTCGGATCGGCATAGTATCGGCCCGTTGCGGCTCACTTGGGGAGTGAATCATTGGACGGAAGATCTTCCTCTCTGCCTCTCCTCTCTGTATATCCGCCTTTCCAATGAAAAAATAATAAAAATAAATCTTTAAAAAAAAAAAATTATCATTTAAATTTTTTCATATTAAATTTTATTAAAATCTGCAAGTATAAAACTAGTCCAAATGTATTTTTACATAATTTAGAAAGGAAACAAAAAAATCTAGCAGAAAATGCATTTTTCAAAAATACACTTCAGCTTTCAGATTGTGTTTGGCAAAAGGCCAGGTGATATGTTAAGAGCTAAACCTTAGGAGGCCAATTCTGTGGCCAGACAAAGCAAACCAACTCCCAATTCCACATAAATTTCCTCCAACGATCTTCTCCCCCCGCCCCCATACAAGAACTCCCAGCCACAGAGGAATAATCTATAAAACTAACTTCCAGAATAAATACTGAGGGAGGAAAGGCCACAAGAGCACAAGATAAACCCAAACAAGACCACAACAAGGCATGCTGTCTGGTTATTCTAAAAAAAAACAAGACTGTTCTCTCTACGATTTACTTGTACTTTTAATTGGAAAGGCGGATTAGATACACAGAAAGAAGAAGAGACAGAGAGAAAGATATTCCAACTACTGGTTCATTCCCCAAATGACCACAATGGCCAGGAACCAGGAACTTCTTCCAGCTGTCTCATGTGGATGCTTTCCCTGGCCGTAAGCAGTGAGCTGAACAGACAGCAGAACAGCCAGGACACAAATCAGCACCCACATGGAATGCCAGCACTTGCCAGGTAAGGATTTAGCCATCGAGCCACTGCACCAGGCCTGAGGCTACTCCCTCTAAGTATTCTGAAAGACAACCAACTCATTCCTGTTAGTCAGCGAAAGAGAAGGTGAGTCTGTTGGAGGCTCTTGGGTGTGTCTGGGGCCACAGAAAGAAACAATCATGGCACATATCAGACTGATGTTTATGTCTGCTGTTTGTTTTTAATTTAGCTCCCACATATAAAAGAGAATATGAGGCATTTGTCTTGCTGTGTCTGGCTTATTTCATTCAACATTATACCCTCTGGTTCCATCTATTTTGCAGAAAATGGTAGCATTCTGTTGAATGATATTCGATGGTGCATATAAACTGCATCTTCTTTATTCATTTATTTGATAATGGACACCTTGGTGGATTCCAGATTTTTCAGCCTGTGCTTTTGGGGTCTTATCCAATAAATCATCATCTACACCAACATCTTGAAATGTTTCCCACTTCCTTTGGGTAATTTCACCATTTCAAGCCTTACATTTGAATCTTTCATCCATCATAATTTTTGTATATGGTGAGAAGTGCAGACCTAATTTAACTCTTCCACATATATACACCCAGCTTTGCCGGCACTGTTTAATCAAAAGCCTATACTTTCCCCAATGTGTGTTTTTGGCAGCTTTGTAAAAAGATGAAGATGCCCATATGTACATGGATCAATTTCTCTATTCTTTCTTCTGACCTGTGTATTGTTTTACATGCTGGCATCATGCTGTTTTAACTTCTACAGCTTTCTAGTACGTTTTAAAATCAGACATTGTGATCTCTCCAGCTTCCCCTTCAACTCTGCTTCAGGATCACTTTGGTTCTTTTGTGGTTTCATACAAATTTTAGGATTGTTTTTTCTAATTATGTAAAGAATATCACTAGTATTTTGATAGGGATTGTCTGAATCCACAGATTGCTTAGATAGTGTAGACATTTTAACAATATTAAGAAATGTTTTCAGGGTCAGCATAATAGCTCATGGGCTGATTCTCGATCTGCAGTACCAGCATCCAACATGGGTGCTGGTTCTAGTCCCACCTGTACCACTTCCATCCAATTCCCTGGTTAGTGCCAGGAAAAGCAGCAGAGGATGGTTCAAGTCCTGGGTCCCTGCATCCACACAGGAGACCTTTGGTTCAGCTCAGCTCCAGCCATTGCTGCCATCTGGAGAGTGCACAGTGGATGGAAGATACTTCTCTTTCCCTCTTTCTTTCTGCCTGTCTCCTTTCTCTCTTCCCTTCTCTCTGCATATCTTTCAAATAAAAAAAATATATTTTAAAAAATTATCTTGAAGATTTACTTATTTACCTAAAAGGTAGAGAAATAGAATGAGGGAGATAGAGAGATCTTCTGTCTACCAGGTCATTTGCCAAATGACCTCAACAGCCCAGTGTAGACCAAGCCAAAATCAGGAGCCTGGAATTTCCACATGGGTTGCAGGAACTCATGTACTTGGGTCATTCTCTGCTACCTTCCCTGGCACATTAGCAGGAAGCAGGAGCACATTACTTGGAGTTTCTGAGATCCAAACAAGTGCTCCAGTATGAGACACACTGTTGTGGGCACAGGCCCACTCTGCCACAAGGCCCATCCACATGCAGGAATCTTCTGAGTTTCTCAAGTGAAGTAGTCAGAAAGCAAAAGCTGACAGGTTCCCTTCACAGCCGATGGCTCAGTGATGATTTAAAACCAATGATGAGTCATCCTAAGCAAGTGTTACTGCAGGGAATGAAACGCCTTTCTAGACTCTGGGACTTCCCTTACCCCCTCCCCAAACCTCTTTCCCCCAGTGATTTTCCCCATATTGATACAACAGTATAGTCCTTCATAAACAGTCATAAGTACATCTTCTGCTTCTTAAGTGTATCCTGACATGTGGGTACAGGCAATGGCAGAGTCCAGCATCCTATTGTCAAGATATATTTAACAGTTTTATCGGGAGTCCATCTTTGATTTAGAAGTAGAGAAGCATATTGCATTGTATCTTCACATCTGGATATGACAGTCTCTATTACACAGTTACTAGACATTCCCTTAAATGAAGCAAAATAAATAAAAGAATAAAAATAAAAAATCTTCTTGGAGAAAATAATGTTACTGTATGAACTAAGTCTGTGAAGAATATAATAACAGAGAAGAAACTATTTTGAAGAAATGAAAATAAAAACAAAAATATCAACACCCATGAGATGCAGCAAAACAGTGTCGAAAGGGCCACTGATCGTACATTTTGCATGAAGGTTGCTTTGTATCAGAAAGAACAGATGACATTTGTCCTTTCAGAATTGATTCATTTCACTGAGCATAATGGTCTCTAGTTGGGCTACTCGCTAACTTCTAATCCTAAAATCAAGGCAAGGTCCCTTTCAAATCCAGTAAGAATATTTTGGTGATGAAAAAAAAAATCAAAACACCAAAGGTAAAGACCCACTCTATCATTAGTTCCAACAAAAAGTCATATAAATTTGGAACGGTGCATATAACTACAAAATGTTTTTTTTTAAATGATATCTGGAATTTATTTGCAGAATTCTTCAGGTTACTGTTTTAATTTGTTGGTTTCAGATGTAAAGATAGAGACCTTCCTATCCGCTGCTCACTCCCCAATGACAATGACCTTGACTGGGCTAAGCTAGGCCAGACCAAAACCAGGAGCCAGAACTCAATTCAAGTCTCCTACAAGGCGAGCAGGAATCCAGTTACTAAAACAACCATCAATGCTTCCCAGGGTCTGCACTAGCAGGAAGCTGAATTCAGGAGCTGGAGCCAGGTAGCAAATCCAGGTTCAGTAGGGGTATCCAGCCCAGCAGCTACGTTTTTAAGTACTATTGTCCTATCTTCTCCAATAGCTATCAGTATTCTACTCTCTTCCATATGTCTCTATATTAAACTGGATAATGTCTTGGGACAGAAGTCCCAGGCCTGTTTAACCTTTTATTTCTCCTTTAATATATGTTCATAATTACATCATTGTTGTTATTAAACACAGAAGCTATTCACTACATTGAAATTGCCTCCCGGATCTTGATTAGTAACCACAACCTTACTGCTGAATCCAAGGGCAACTTCTCACCACTCATTTCTCTGGCACATTTAACGCCTGTAACCACTTCACTGCTTCTGAGAACTTTGCTTCTTTGGGACACATGACTCAACATTCTGCCAGGCTTCTTCCTATTTCACAGCCTGTTCAGTTCAACTTCCTTCACAATCTCTACTTCCCCCAGCTGCTAAAGAAAACAGCCCCAACGTTCTGTCCTTGCCCTTCATGTCTCCCACTATAGTCTTCCTCCCTACTCCAACATGCTGCTGTGATTTTCCCATCCATCTCCAGCCCTGGCCTCTCACAAGTTCTAGATACACACTTCTAACTGCAGAAGGATCTTTCACCTAAAATCTCAAATGTACCCATCATCATGCAACGTGTCCTTGATTTGTTCATCAGCTGTCATTCATTCATGCAGTTAATTGCACCCCTCCAGGCTCTGAGCACTTATCCTGGATCAGTCACCATGCTACATGCTTCATATAAATCAACGTTTTCAACCTTAAGAAAAGTACCATGAAAAAGGAACTTATCTCCGTTTTATTGGTGAGAAAATCTCAATAGAGAATTTACTAATTTGTCATATAGCTAATAAATGGTGCAGTTAGGTGTGATTTCAAAGCCCATGCTTTAAACAAACACAATCTATCACCTCCCTCCTGCTCAGGCCTGAAACTTGTCTACACCTCCCCATGGACAGGCACCATGTGCTTGGTCCTATGACTTCCATTTCCTCCCAGCTAGCTTTGTCCTCTAATCTCACTGATATGACCACAGTTTAGTCCTCAGCATTACTCATCTCTCAACTTCTCATCTCCTATCGCTTCATATTTCATCTGTTCACCTATTTAAAGTCACCAGTACATCACGCCCTACTGGGTAAAGTCAAAATTCTGCAGTCGCATACAACTAACACCACTCTTCTTCAAACTTACAGGCAGACACCAGTCAGAAAGGACATGCATCTCTCTTTTTTGACTGTTGGGCATCTAACCCCTCTCTTACAAAATGGAGCATTCCTTATCTCCAAATGTAGAAGCTAAAAAAGCAAATGCATCCTTCACAAATCTCTTTGAAGTGAAGACATACTGCCTGACATTGGCTATGTTAACATACCACACGCTGAGTTCCTGGTCAGGATCAGAGGCATTCCATGGTATGAATGCAAGACTCACCTCCCAGCTCAGAAGCAGTTTCCTAATGGGTCCTCACTAGAGTAAACTCCTAGACATCAGGTTGCACAAGCTTCACAGCCAGTTTTCCAGCCATCACGTGAGCTGCTCAGTATCCCTTGTTTCAGAAGTTCCTTTCTGTCTTAAATCACTCAGTCTGGCCACTTCCAACTAAGCATGCTGACTGGCAATCCAGTCAAGCTGACACGTCACTCATTTTAGAACATGCTCTTCTTGGTTTTCCTGCCTCGCACAAGTTTGTCCACCATTTCTTCCATCACATTTTTTCAGTCTTCTCTAGTAAGCCAAAATTCCTCCCATCGTTTAATACCCAGTTCAAGTTCTAATTTCCACACAAATGTAATAGCTAACACTAACTGAACAGATGGTAGCTTAACATTTCATACTCCAATGCCTGTGCCCCCATCACCTGTTGTTATACAGCCATCAACTAAAACCAGCTTTTACATGCCTAAATGATTGAAAAATACGTGGGGGGGGAATTAAAATAAAACTCACACCCACAAAAACCATATGTGAGGGCTGGCACTGTGACTCAACAGGCTAATCTTTGACCTTCAAGCATGGCATCCCGTGTGGGTGCCAGTTTGTGGTTACTCCACTTTCAGTCCGGCTTTCTCTTGTGGCCTCGGAAAGCAGTGGAAGATGGTCCAAGTCCTTGGGACTTTGCACTCACATGGGAGACTCAGAGGATGCCCCTAATTTTGGACTGGCTCAGCTCCAGCAATTGTCATCATTTGGGGAGAGAACCAGTGGATGGAGGATCTTTCCCTCTCTGTCACTCCTTCTCACTACAAATCTACCTTCCCAATAAAAATAAACAAATGTTTAAAAAAAGACCATGTGACATTCCTAAGTAAAAGCTTTATTGTTGTATACGTAAAGTTTTATTGATTATCTACTCTCTGGATACTCTCTCTCATTCGACAACAGCAAAGCTGAGTGGTTCTAGCAAGCAACGTGGCCCAAGAAGCCCACAAAGCCTCCAGCAGTTACTGTTTGGCCACTGAATGAAAAAGCTAAAGACATTACTTCTTCATTTTATTTAAGCTTTTATTTATTTTTACGGCCCGGCACGGTAGCCTAGTGACTAAATCCTTGCTCCTTGTATGCGCCAGGATCCCAAATAGGTACTGGTTTGTGTTCTGAGGGCCCCACTTCCCATCCAGCTCCCTGCCTGTGGCCTGGGAAGGCAGTCAAGGACGGCCCAAGACCTTGGGATTCTACACCCACATGGGAGACCTGGAAGAAGCTCCTGGCTAGTGGCTTCAGATCAGCTCAATTCTGGCCATTGCGGCCACATGGAGAGTAAATTAGCAGATGGAAGATCTTTCTGTCTCTCGTCCTTTCTGTATATCTGACTTTCCAATAAAAATTAAAACTTTAAAGAAAGAAAATCTTTAAATAAAGATTTTATTTATTTTTATTTGAAATATGGATGGGCCCGGCGGCGTGGCCTAGCAGCTTAAGTCCTTGCCTTGAACGCACCAGGATCCCATATGGACGCCAGTTCTGATCCCAGCAGCTGTTCCACTTTCCATTCAGCTCCCTGCTTGTGGCCTGGGAAAGCAGTCCAGGACGGCCCAAAGCTTTGGGACCCTGCACCTGTGTGGGAGACCCAGAAGAAGTTCCTGGATCCTGGCTTCGAATCAGCATAGCATCAGCCGTTGCGCTCACTTGGGGAGTGAACCATCTGACGGAAGATCTTCCTCTCTGTCTCTGCTCCTCTCTGCATATCTGACTTTCCAATAAATAAAATAAATCTTTAAAAAAAAGAAAGAAATATGGAATTACAGAAAGGGAAGGAGAAAGATCTTTCATCCACTGGGTAACTCCCCAGTGGTCACAACTAACAGCCAGAGTTAGGTCAGTCTGAAGTCAGGAGTCAGGAACTTCTTCTAGGTCTGGGGACCAAAACACTTGGACCATCTTATGAGCTTTCCTAGATGCATTAGTGGGAGCTATATCGGAAGTGAAGCAGTTGGGATTAAAACTATGCCCACATGGCATGCTGATGTCACAGGTGGAAGTTTGATCAACTATTTCACAGCACCAGCCCCAACACCCCTGTTTTTAACCACACACTATTTCTGACCTTCTCCAAGCTGGGATAAATAATTCTCGTCTCTGTGGTTTCATGACATTTGCATCTCTGCTATAACATGCAATCTACTTTGCTTTGCACTAAGTTTTCTCCTCAATATACTGGGTTCTCTGAAGGCAGGAAGTAAGTTTTTCACTTTTTAGTCTCTTTGACACCTTGCTGTTGGCAGTCAGTAAATACTTATTAATTTTAAATAAATATTTCAAAGTGAACTATTAAACTGACTTCAATTACTTCCCTGACATGAACATGAATCACAGAAACCACAGATTAGACTCAATATTGGCAAGGTGGGTAAAAATAGGCACCTTCAACCATTACTATTAGAAATCAAATTGATATAAGCTTTCCAAAAGATGGTTTTGTATTGTTTGTCTGAAATGTTTAGGGCATGCACTTCTTAGCACTCAAAATCCTACTGCTGAAAATTTCTAAGGCAACAGCAGATTAGTATCAAAAATAAAGTATGTGATGATGATGCTCATACGGGGTAGGTACTTGGGACAGCACTTAAGGTGCCACCCGGGATTCCCACATCCCAAACCAGAGTGCCTATATGCTACTCCCAATTCCACTATGTTGATGTGCACCATGGAAAGAGTAAAATAATGACTTAAATAGTTGGGTTCTTGAGGCCAGTGTGATAGCTCAACTGGCTTATCTGCTACCTGCAAGCACCAGCATTCCATACGGGCGCCAGTTTGGGTCCCTACTTCCCATCCAGCTCCTTGCTAGTGACCTGGGAAAGGCAGTGCAGAATAGTCCAGAGCCTTGAGACCCTGCACTCACACGGGAGACCTGCAAGAAGTTCTTGGCTCCTGGCATCATTATCATCTCAGCTCTGACCACTGAGGCAATTAGAGGAGTGAATCAGAGGATGGAAGATCTTTCTGTCTCTCCTTCCCTCCAAGGCCCCCAAATCTTTAAAATAAATAAATAAATAAATAAGTCGGGGATGGGGGCACAGCACAATAGCTCAATGGCGAAGTCTTCCCCTTGTAAGTGCCGGCATTCCATGTGGGCCCCCGATTCATGTCCCAGCTGCTCCACTTTCCATCCAGCTACCTGCTTGCGGCCTAAGAAAGCAGGAGAGGGAAGCCCAAATCCTTGGGCCCCTGTATCTTCTTGAGAGACTCAGAGGAGGCTCCTGCCCCTGGCTTTTGATCAGCACAGCTCCAGCCACAGAGTCCTTGCCACCCATGAGGAAGATCTGGGTTGAGTTTCCACCTCATAGGCATTTAGGAACTGAACCAGCAGATGGAAACTCTATATCTGCCTCTATGTTTATCTCTTGAATAAGTCAAACAAATAATAAATTTAAAATTTTTAAGATAGTTTTCATTTTTAAATATTTATTTATTTATTTGAAAGCCAGAGGTATAAAGATAAAGGGAGAGATAGAGAAAAATCTTTCAATTACTGGTCACTCCCCAAACACCCGCAACAGCCAGGGATGGGTCAGGCTCGAGTGAGGAGCTTCTCCTGGGTCTCCCACATGAATGCAGTGGCCTACGCACCTAAGCCATCTCCTGCTGCCTTCCCAGGAGCATTAGCAGGGAGCTGGACCTGAGGCAGAATATCTGGATTTGAACTGACACTCATGAGATGCCAGATTGCAGGTAGTAGCTTAACTTGTTACACCACAATGCTGGTCCATAAAAAATATTATTTTTAAAAAATTGGTCATGATAGTTAACACAATTATTGAATACATATTATTTGTCCAGCTCTGAATTTTAACTAAATCATCTTTTTCTTTTTTCTTTTTTTAAGAAAGAGCGGGAAAGAGACAGACTAAAAAGAGAATCTGCTGGTTCATTCTCCAAACACCCACAACATCAGAGCTGGACCTGGGCTGAAACCTGGACCCAGCAACACCACTCAGGTCTTTCACATAGCTTGCAGGAACCCAATTACTTGAGCCATCTTAACTACCTTCCTGTATATACCCTGACAGGAAGCTGTTCTCAGGAGCCAGAGCTATTCAGACGTGGAACATTAGCATCTTAATTGCTAGGGTGAATGCCTTCTCCTAAAGACTTATTTTGTAAATTAAAGGATTATACCTTTTTGCACATTGTTAGTCTTTCCTAAATTTTCCACTGTAAGAAGCACATATTATATGTATGACTTTCTAGGGGAGTAAGGTAACAGAGATCCTCCAATTTTCTTTTCCCTTTTTGAAGATCAGGGAAAATAATCCAGAACTAAACAAGCAAATGTCCTTTGCCTTTGACTTTGAAAAAGAGAGAATCATCATCCTGGCCTTGGAAACAGAAACAGTTTAGTCACACAGAACAGCCCTGAGAGCACCACTCTGCACACGCGTGTTTCCCACGCAGTATCACTCAGCCAGTTCTCACAGTGTGACAATACACATGAGACAGAAAATGATGCTGTGACCGCATCAGACAAAGCGTCTTAAGAGAGGAGAACAAAATCCTCCACCATCAAAGCAATTTATAGAAGAAAGTCCCCCTTCCACCTTCTGCCAATCTCCAGAGCATTCCTATCCTCAGAAGACCAAAGCTGGGATCCTTCTGGATTCAAGCTGTTTTGCTCTGACGCTAAAACACATCAAGGATCTTCTTCTACTGAATTAACACAGATACACTTCCATGCCACTCTATTAAATACTAAGATGACCACACAAAAACTCCCCAAAACTATACCTTACCTCTTCAGGCACAATAATCAATGGATACTTGTCCTCAGATAAAAAGTTGAAAATAACCCACACTTTAAATGCATCTTCTTCCGAAATGAGCAGAGGACTCTTTGTGAGGTTTTTTTTGACACAAAGAGTCCAACACATCCTATTAAATTCAATCTTGTCAAAGTTGTCTTGGACCTAAAAAGGAATGAGAAACAAGTTCAGTGAACCAGTTCAAAGTAAGCAGCATGTAAATGAAGTAAAATAGGAATCATTACGGAATCTGTTTTAATCAACTCCATCAGGCAGCACTCATATCTTACATAATGTGCTCTAGGTACTACCCTGTTGTGCTCAACTAAGAATGCTGCACTTTCTCTTACACTGAAACACTATCTATTCAAACTACTCATCTGACACATAAAATAGTTACCTATCAAAAAGTTACTGTTTCATGTCGACACATCATGTTCCTTAAAAATAGACTGCCAATCCTGGTACATATAAGGAACTGAGAAGGTCAGTTAGTCAGCATGAATCACATGCAGACACCTTCATCATTCCCTAAATGGTCAAGTGACACGTTCTTTTAAGAAACACTGTTTAACTAAAACTCTAAAAAGGCAGGCCTACCATTCATTCAAATGCTCATGCAATCAACAAACCCTCAGTGTAAGCCAAACGTGGTACATTTAAATGATGAACCTGTCTATGCTCTTAGGGTGTTCTGAGTTTATTACAAAAGACATACAAATAGACAATTCTGACATAACAGTGTATCATTCAATAAAATTTTTAATTCATTCAACAAATAAAATTTATATAGTAATTGTTACTTGCCAGGAAAAGTGAGAAGAAACACAGCATAAGCGCCTAGTGGCTAAATCCTCGCTTTGCATGCACAATCCCATATGGGCACCAGTTTGTGTCCCAGCTGTTCCACTTCCCATCCAGCTCCCTGCTTGTGGCCTGGGAAAGCCTTGTGGCCCAAAGCCTTGGGACCCTGCACCCACGTGGGAGACCCAGAAGAGCTCCTGGCTCGTACTTCAGATTGGCTCAGGTGGCCACTGCAGACAGCAGATGGAAGATCTTTCTCTCTGAATCTCCTTCTCTCTGTAAATTTGACTTTCCAGGAAAAATATATTAACTTTAAAAAAAAAAAAAGAAGAAGAAATACAGCATAATACTACCTCGTATCTCCAAGGAACATTCCTAATGTGACACAGCACGGTTAGGTGACTGCAGTTCACAATAACCTATTATATATTTTATGAGCAAATGAAAGAAAGGAGATCTAAGGTTCCTACCATAAAGTAACATCAACTGTCCTGGTTCAGTTAATATACACGATATACATGTTCTGTAGCCCATAATTACATCCAATTACTACTAATACAAAATTGTAATATATGTATGCAAATCATGCACACCAGAGATTATAAGAGGAGTCTGTAGGAACACTGAAAAGCTAACCCAATTAAGAATTAGAAATTTTAAAAATTTCTTTAATTTTTAATTTTCTTTTAAATATTGTTTATATAATTGAGAGGGATACATGTCCATGTGGGCCTTGAATTAGGATGGGGAGGGACAGGTAAGGAGGAAGGTAGGTGGGATGAATGTTTCAATTTTTTTTCTCCTGTGTCCACAGAAGAGGCAGAGAAGGGGGCTATTCTTTGCAGTCAAAATACATTATCACCTGGGGATGGGAGAGTACTTTAATGCGCCTAGGAGACCACAATGTGGAGAAGAATGTTCCAAGGGTGTTAACTTGAGTAGTTCTGATAGTTTTGAGACATTGTTGGCTCCATTGCACCAGGGTTGAGAAAATCTTTCCAACGTCTATTGGTTGACCAAGTCCATCTTAGTGCATCCACAGATGCAGGTACTTGCTGCAAAGCCTAGCCAGGAGAGTTGTCTAAACTGTTCTGCTTTTCATCTTCTGGTGAGATGTCCTCTACCAGACTAAATGAGCTGACTATCTTGTCCCCACGTGATTCTGGGCATGTTGTCCACTGCACAGGCATAAGCAACTGTGGAGGCCCAGTCCCAACACATGCATTCCAAAGTCGGACCACACATCCTGTAATTTTTCCTGTGGCCAGGGTCTGAGTCCAGTGGTCTAGCTGGGAAGTCTCCCAAGAAACATCACCAGGAGAGACCTCAGACTTGATTCCTGTGTGCACAGCTAGTGCAGACTCCGGTTTGGTCTATCATGTGTACCAGCCAGCACACATAATGGTGGATGCCGCTGCCTGGTCTGTTCCACCTCAGTCCCATTCCGCCCCAGTCTCATCCCTCACGTGAACCGAAGGGTGCTGCGGCCCAGCCCAGGCAGCACACCATAGACTTGGTCCTCATACATAACAGTTGGTGACGCAACCCAGTTGGGGGAACTCCCAGGAACCTCCACCAAGCCTACCCGGAGCCCCAGTTTTTGCACACGCCAGTCTCTGCTGCAGCCTAGCCTGGCCTAGCCCACATCCCATCCAGTGCTCATACACTCCCACAGATATTGCAGTTTAACTCAATATGCTCTGTCCCAGATCCAGCCCAGCCAGGCGAATCCCCAGTGCCAGCTCTCACACTCACTCAATGAAGCAGTGGCCTAGCAGGGTAGACATTTTTTATTACTGTATTTACTTATTAGAAGAGTTACAGAGCAATCTTCCATCTGCTCTCCAAATGGCCACAATGGTGGCAGCTGGGCCAGGCTAAAGTGAGAAGCCAGCAGCTTCCTCCAGGTCTCCCACATGGGTGGCAGAGGTCTATGCACTTGCTTTTCTCAAGCCATTAGCAGGGAGTTGGGACTAAAAGTTGACCAGCCAGGACACAAACTGACACTCACATGGGACACTAGCACCACAGGCAGCAGCTAGCCTCTAGAAGAATATTTTTAAGAGCTTATCTTATTTAGTTGAGGCACTTAAATTTCAGAAGATATTAAATAATGCAACAGCCACTCTAAAAATGTCTTTATCATAAAAGTGTATTTTAAGAGATAGATTTATTTATTTATTTATTTATTTGAAAAGAGTCACAGAGAGGGAGAGACAGAGATCTTCCAACCATTCATTCCCCAGTTCGCCATAAAGGCCAGACCCGGGTCAGACTGAAATCACAATCTCCATCTGGGTCTCCTATATGGCTAACTGGGGACCAAGCACCTGAACCAATTTCTGATGCTTTTTCCAGGCCATCAGCAGGATGCTGGACTGGAAGCTGAGCAAGTGGAACATTAACCAGTGCCCATATAGAATGCTGGCATGAGACATTGGCCTTACTCACTATGCCACAATACTAGCCATGATAAAGGAGTACCAACTGCATTATTTGGCCAATTTCTCCCCTCTATATTCACCAACAAGCCCAATACAAAATGTACATAGCAAAAGATGGCAAGCCAGGAAGGAATGTGTAACTTAAGTGCCATTACCAATTTCATCATTAGTTTCTTGGTGGAAAAATATTTTTCAAAGGGTAACATTTTAACAGAGATGAATCCTCAAGAGCCATCAAAAATCAAACAACGGGCAGGTGTCTGGCAAAGCAAGTGTGACACTACTCAGAATGCCTGCATTCCATGGCAAAGGGTTTGAATCCCAGCTCTACTTCTTCCAGTTACATGGTGACACGTCCCCTGGAAGGAAGCAGGTGACAGCTAACACACGTGGGAGACCTACACTGAGCTCCTGACTTCTGGCCTTAGCCTGGCCCAGCCCCAGGCCACTTCAGGCAGATGGGGCATGAACCAACAGATCTGAAAGATCTGGCTCTGTTGTGATCTCATTCTGTTTCTCAGCACTTCAGATAAGTAAACAGAAATAAATAAAATATTTTTAAGAGTCAAACAGACCTGGCCCAGCGCCATGGCCTAGTGGCTTAAGTCTTCACCCTGAATGCACCAGGATCTCATATGGGCACTGGGTTCTAATCCCGGCAGCTCTGCTTCCCATCCAGCTCCCTGCTTGTGGCCTGGGAAAGCAGTCAAGGATGGCCCTAAGCCTTTGGACCCTGCACCTGTGTGGGAGACCTGGAAGAAGTTCCTGGATCCTGGCTTTTGATTGGCGCAGCACCGGCTGTTGCGGTCACTTGGGGAGTGAATCATCTGACGGAAGATCTTCCTCTCTGTCTCTCCTCCTCTATGTATATCTGACTTTGCAATAAAAATAAATAAACCTTTTTTTTTAAAGAGTCAAACAGACCAAGAACAGGATAAAGAATTTTTCATGTAGAACACAATGTAAGGACCCCATGGGGGGGACAGCCATGGCTGCTTTGAACAACTCTACAAAGTTCAATGAAGGGGCACTTGGTGCTGGAGGACAGTACAAGTCAAGGCTCTTCCTACGTGCACCCTAACAGAAACCATCCTGGATTGATGTAAGCAGAAAAGCAATTTATTTCAAAAACAAACGGTAACATCTCAGATCCAACACAGGACTGGAAAACAGAGTCTCTGAAAGGAGGCTGGCACCAAGGTAAAATGGACAGCCAGGACAGCAGCTAAGACGCCTCGAGGACATCAGGTGAGACACTGCTTGCACAGGAACAGGACACCACTGTTGGTTTTCTATGCCTGTTCTTGACCCCTCTGTCACTCACCTCAAATCCTTCACTCACTCTAAAATCCTACTGGCTGAGTCTGGTTCTCATTCCTGTGTTCCAGTTGCCAAGGAGCAGTGAAAATACACATCTGAACTTTCCAGTTTCTCAATATGAGATAGATCCTGCTCCCCAAAAATATCTTGGAGTTTAAATACTGGATAGATTTTTTTTTAATGGCAAATGTCCACCAAATGCAACACAATGAAAGACGAAGCTAGACAAGTACATAGAGACTAGATCATGAAGGGCCTCATCATTTATGGAAAGGAGTTAGGATGTTACCTGTACTGAAACAGCTGAAGGGAACAACAGACATAATCTTTAAAGCTATATTCTGAGACCATACAGAAGATGTGCTGGAGTAAACAGGAGTAGGTAGCAGGAGAATACAAGGAAAGTATTACCTTAGGAGAGGTTATGTACACTGCAGGAGGAAGTTTCTGCTGATTTCTAACTAAAAACTGTGGTTGGTAAACCATTCTCCCAAAGGAGGAAGACACCCTCTGCACTCTGTCTCCTGTACCTTGCTTCAGTCTGGCATCATTTCCCACACCCCCACCACTCACAACTGACTGCACGGAGAGTCAACCGCAGAGCAACTGCTGTTCCCTGCCTGCCTGCCTCCTTTTTCTTCTTCTTTGGGGGATGGTAGACTGTCATCATTTATGGAAGACATACTACTTTCCAAGTATATATATAGCTTTTTAATTACATAGATTTTTTAATTCTTAAAATTTATCATACAATTCTGTATAGTTTGGTATTCCCCTTCCCCCCATTTTCTGCCCCCCAATTGATTTTTCTCATAATGTCACACTCTCCATAAGGAGTTACAATTCCATCAGTCTGCTATTTAAGTGTGCCCCGACAATACTGGTATAGACAAGGTCAGACAGTCCATCATCCCATTGTCTAGATATTTCCAACACTTTTTTTGGGAGTCCATCTTTTGCTTGGAAGTAGAGACACCAGTTCCAGTCCCAGCTGGTCCAGTTCCTACCCAGATCCCTGTTCATGGCCTGAGAAAACCAGAAGACATTACAAGTATTCAAACCTCTGATACCCACATGGCTTTGGCCTGGCTCAGCCCTAGCCACTATGGCCACCTGAAGAGTGAATCAGAGAATGTGAAATCTGTGCGTGTTTGTGTGTTTGTCCTTCTTTCCTTGCAAGCAACTCTTCCAAATAAATCATTTTTAAAAATACACTAAAGCTCCAATGCTGGCCCTTTACATTACATCAAACAGTTTATGGAACTCATTAAACAAAGATCAGCTATGCATTGGAGAATATCTACGTAGAAATAGATTCAAAGGCCACCAACAACAAATCTAATCTCTGCACACCCAGGAAAATACCAAGTGAAAGATACATCTCACAGGGGAAATGACACGCACACAAAAACATATAGTTTTGCTTTGAGGAACCAGAAGTGATAGAGTGGTGAATCATAGGAGGCCTGAAGGGGAGTGGCTAGATAGATGGCTAGAAAAAGGCAATAAAAGGCTAAATGATAAAAGGCCTTACAATTTTACGAAATAATCTATAAGGGAAACACCAGTTAGAAGGTTTTAGGGTAGAGAACAAACAGAACACGTGCAACTCAGATTTGTACTTTGTACGATAGTATTTGTGGTGGATCCCAAAGTATATTGGCCAGTGTTGTAGCATCTTGAGCTAAGCTACTTCCTATAAACTGGGCATTCCATATGAGCACCAGTTTAAGTCCTGACTGCTCCACTTCCAATCCATCTCTCTGCGAATACACCTAGCAAAGCAGCAGATAATGTTCCAAGTGCATGGCCCCTGCACCAATGTGCGAGTTCCAGATAAAAGCCTGGCACAACTCGGGCTGTTGTAGTCATTTGGGAAGTGAACCAGCACACAGAAGATCAATCGATAATCAATCAATCACACACACTTTCTCTCTCTCTCTCAAACTTCAGCATTCAAGATTTTAAAAAATTTTAAAAAAGATTTTAAATCTTTTTAAAAGTATATGAAGGGCCTGGTGCGATAGCGTAGTTGTTAAAGTCCTCGCCTTGCATGCGCCGCGATCCAATATGGTCGCCGGTTCTAATCCCAGGGGCCCTGCTCCACTTCCCATTCAGCTCCCTGTTTGTAGCCTGGGAAAGCACCTGAGGATGGTCCAAAGCCTTGGGACCCTGTACCCGTGTGGGAGACCTGAAGGAAGAAGTTCCTGGCTCCTGGCTTCGGACTGGCTCAGCTCCAGCTGTTGCGGCTGCTTAGAGAGTGAACCTTTGGATGGAAGAGCTTTAACAAAAAGTATATGAAAAACTACAAAAAAAAAAAAAAAGATATTACAGGGGCCCAGTGCAGTGTTCTAGCAGCTAAAGTCCTTGCCTTTAATGTGCCAGGATCCCATATGGTCGCTGTTCTAATCCAGGCAGCTCCACTTCCCATCCAGCTCCCTGCATGTGGCTTGGGAAAGCAGTCGAGGACGGCCCAAAGCCTTGGGAACCTGCACCCACATAAGAGACCTGGAGGAAGTTCCTGGATCCTGGCTTTGGATTGGTGGAGCACTGGCCATTGCGGTCACTTGGGAAGTGAACCAGTAGATCGAAGATCTTCCTCTCTGTCTCTCCTCTTCTCTGTATATCTGACTTTGCAATAAAAATAAAATAAATCTTAAAAAAAAAAAAAAGATATTACAAAGTATAAGGAAGATCACGGCATGGGCACAGGCATAGCAGTAGTCGCACACCAATCATGTCTGGGAATGGAGATAACCAAAGCAGGTTGACAGAGGTACAAGAAAAGTAGCTGCTCTACTTCCAATCCAGCTCCCTGCTAACTTTCTGGGAAAACAGAAGAGGATGACCCAAGTCCTTGGTTACCTGAACCCACATGGGAGACCCTGAAGAGGATCCTGGCTCTTGGCTTTGGATCAGCTCAATTCTGGCCATCATGGCCATTTAGGGAGTGAACCAGTGTATGAAAGACCTCTCTGTGCATCCACCAGCACATGCAAAAGCCAAGACTGAGGGCAGATCATACCAATCAGGGCCACAGCACGTGCTGTTCTGGGAGTGGACCTTGGGGAAATCTGGTAGGGGAACTTAGGGAACTCCCCTACCAGGTCACAGTTCCTGCTGGGGAGCAAGAGAATCAGAACTAGGGTTGGGCCAGGTCAGGCAAGGCTGCAGTACTCCTCAGCATTTTTGTGGGCTACGTCTGGGGACAGGCCAGGCTGAGCTGGGCCACAACACTTGCTAGCACACATGAGCCAAGACAAATATAGGCCATGCCACATTGAGTTAAGCTGCAAAACCCACCAACAAGAGTTGAGATTGGGAGAAGGCTATGCCAGGTTAGGTTGAAGCAAGATGTAGAGGTGAGAATGTCCTGCTAGAGAAACTTCTGGGGTTCCTCTACTAGGCTGCAGCTCCCACTGGTGAGCATGCAATCCAGGGCTAGGGGTAGGCAAAGATATAGGCAAGACTGCAACAACCATCAACACACATGTGGGCTGGTTCCATAGGCATGCCAGACTGGGCTAGGTCCCAGCACCTGCTGGCACTCACAAGAGCCAGAATGGGTGTACAACAGGCTATGATAGACCACAAAACCTGCTGGGTCACATGAGAACTCGGTCTGGGGGTGAACAGGTTGGGTTAGGCTGTAGCACCTATTGGTAAGAGCTAGAAGAAGTATAAGCCAGTCAGGTTAGGCCGCAGTACCCACAGGTGAGTGCCAGGACTGGTGGTAGGCCATGGCAGGTGGGCTGCAGTACCTGCAGGTACACACAAGATAGGGGCTGGGAATGAATCTGGCAGGTGAACTTGGTGAACTCCCCTGCTTGCTAAGCTGGGGCTGGGGCAGGCCTGACCAAACTGGATTGTAGCACATGTCAGCCTATGTATGGTTTGGGTCTGGGGAGAGGTTAGGCTGGACTAATTTGCAGGACGCACTGACATGAATGAGAGCCTGGACTGGGAGCAGGCCAGGCCAGATTGGGCCATAACACTTGTCAGTTCACACAAGAACTGGGGCTAGGGGTGAGGCAGGCTGGGCTAAGCCAAGCTACAGTACTGCCAATGAATGCCAAGACTGCAAACAGGCTATGCCAGACTGGGACATATCACCCAGCATAAGACCCAGGACTGGGAGTGGACCTGGTAGAACTTTGGGGACTACCCTGCTAGGTTGGTGATTCCACTAATGAGTATGAGAGCTGTGTCTAGTGAGTGAGCCAGTCCAGGCAAAGCTGTAGTACTCCATCAGCCAGTATTTAGGTTGGGTCTGCAGGAGCATGAGCCAGAATGGGTGTGGGCTAGCCAAGCTAGGTGAGGCTGTAGCACCTTCTGGCAAGTGCTGGGATTGGATATAGATCATGTCAGGCTGAACCACAGTACTCTGTGGCAGGTGTAAGAGCTGGAGGCTTGGTGCAATTAGCCTAGTAGCTAAATCCTTGCCTTACATGCACCAGGATCCCACAAGGGCACCAATTCATGTACTGGCTGCTCCACTTCCCATCTAACCACCTGCTTGTGACCTGGGAAATCAGTAAAGGATATCCCAAAGCCTTGGGCCCCTGCTCCTGTGCGAGAGACCCAGAAGAAGCTCCTGGCCCTGGATTGTCTTGGCTCCAGCCATTTTCGCCACTTGGGAAGTGGACCAGTGTACAGAAGCTCTTGCTCTCTGTATCACTTCTCTCTGTATCTGCCTTTCCAATAAAAATAAATCAATCTTAGGAAAAAAAAAAAAGCTCTGGAACTGGGAACAGACCTAACAGAGGAACTATGGACATTCCCCTGCTGGGCTGCACTCCCACTGATAAACATGAGAGCTAAACATTATGCTAAGTGAAAAATCCAATCATAAAAAGACATGCATGATTCTACTTATAAGGAATCTAAAGCAATGAAACTCGTTAAAATAGCAGAGTACAGGTTGCCAGGGGCTAGTCACAGAAGGGAGAGAACATTATTCAATAGGCAAAGTTTCAGTCCAAGCAAGATAGAAAAATTATAAAAACCTGCTGTACAACAACAACAAAATGTATACAATGAACAATACTGTAATGTGCTTTCCCAGGCACATTAGTAGAGTAATAGCGACTCAAACTGGCACTCTGGATCTGGTTTCGCAGGTGGCAGCTAAGCTGTGGCACCACAACACCAGACAAAAATAACAGCTTATTTAACAAAAATAACAGCTTATAGGATGGAGGAGGAAAGGGCACGGGAAGAAGAGATATCCATCAGTCAATATATGAACAAACAAAGTAGCGTATCAACACAACCAACTATGCAGACATTAAAAATAAAGTACTAGGGCCCGGCGGTGTGGCCTGGCGGCTAAAATCCTCGCCTTGAACAAACCAGGATCCCATATGGGCACCAGTTCTTATCCCAGCAGCTCCACTTCCCTTCCAGCTCCCTGCCTGTGGCCTGGGAAAGCAGTCGAGGACAGCCCAACGTCTTAGGACTCTGCTCCCGTGTGGGAGACCCGGAGGAGGTTCCTGGCTTCGGATTGGCACAGCAGCAGCCATTGTGCTCACTTGGGGAGTGAATCATCAGACAGAAGATCTTCCTCTCTCTCTCTCCTCCTCTCTGTGTATCTGACTTTGTAATAAAAATAAATCTCTAAAAAAAATAAAGTACTGACAAATATGAATGAATTTTGCAAGCATTTAAGTTAACTGGAATACTTCAGGTACAAAAGGCTACATATTATAATTCTATTCATACGAATAGGTGAGTGGTTGTCAGGAGTCAGGGGAAATGGGAAATTGAGAATAACTGCTACTAAGTACAGGATCTCATTTGGGGATAATAAAATCTGACAGGAATGACAGCTATATAATACTCCACATTTTGAAAAGGTAAATTTTATATTACATAGATTATATCTCAGTGAAAAAAGTAGTAATTTTATAAAAATCTTTTAAACCAGAGGAAAAAAGTATATACGTCAAAAAAAGAAAAATAGAAAAGGGAACAGAATAACTCTTCTTATGCAGCCGCTAATATACATCTAACCTCAAGCTCACCTGAGACCCAAAAGTCATGCTATTTATAATCAAGCCATATTCTTCAGAACCCCACTGTCTAGTATGCAGTACCCATTTGCTCATTCATTCCTTTATTTAAATATGTGAGAGGAGTTGCCAGGTAGCCAGTCTGTGATCTAAAAGTTGGATAGCAATGCACCAATCGTTGCCATCACAGAATTACACTCTATGAGTAAGACTGCAGCACATCAAGTAACACTGCAGCAACCCGGCTACTTATACTGAAAACCTTTCTTGTATGTGCTACAAAGCAAAAACACAGGACATGTGAGGACATACTATCAGAGAGCTGGCCAGCTCTAAAAAGGCTGCAGAAACCATCCTGAGGAAGTGACAGTCAGGCTGAGACCAGAAGGCTGAGCAAGAATCGGCTGTACTTCATGGGTGGAGGAGGCCTTACGGCGAAGGAAGTAGCCGACCCGAGGGCTCTGACACTGCAAAGGTTCCAGCAGTTTGAGGAACAGGGAAGACTAATGTGGTTGCACTGTAGTAGACAACCGAAATGTCCATCAACTGATGAACATATAAACTAAATGTCGTATAACTACATCTGAACATTATTAAGCCATAAAAAGAAATGAAACACTGGTATATGCCACAACATGAATGGATGCCAAAAACATCACTAAAACAAAGAAACCTGGTACAAAAAGGCTGCTTATTGTGTGAGCCCATGAATATTAAAGCCCATCACAAGCAAATCCACATACACAGAAAGTAGATTAGTGCTTGTTCAGAGCTGTGGGGGAGGGGAGTGTGACTGCTAATGAGGACGGGATTTTTTTGTAAAGGAGTGATGAATATATTCTAAATTTGATTGTGATGATGATTACACAAAATAGTGAGTATACTAAAACCCACTAAGTTGTATGTGTTAAGTAAGCAAACTGAATGGTACCTGAATTCTACATCTACAAAAGTATTATTTTTCCAAATACCATTTCTTTAGTCTACCTCATTCTTACACTCTTACATATTCAGCAGCCTAACGGTCATCCAGTTCTCAGCATGAAACTCCTTTATTCACTCTGACATGCAGTCCTCTAAAGCTTTGCAAATATGAGAAAATGCAGAGTACAACTTATCTTTGGGGTACATTATAGAACTTTCCAGAGAGAAAAGTTAAAACAGCAGAGGCAAAAGGACAAGGCAAACACATGAGTTTCAGTGTTTAAGAGTGGTAGACTTTCTATTGAACGGTGGTTGTCTGACATACATCTGAAGTGTTCTAATGTTGAAGATACAATCATTCAATTAACAAAAGAAATTTGGCACCACATTTAATTCAAGAAATGTAACTGACAAATGAAGAGCATTTGTCAACGAAAGAGAAAGCATACTTGTCAGACAAGAGCAGAATGCAGAGGCTGTAGACCTCTGCAGAAAACACACCACGCAAGGGTGAAATGCTTTCTGTGTGTACTTTCCTTTTGTGTATTTGTATGTTTCAAAAAAAAAAAACCAGGATTCTCTTAAGACAACAGACTCTCCAATTAAAATCTGGCATATTGCCAATGAACTGCTGGCATGAGTCATACAGTCCAAAGCTTTAATATGTAAAATCAGGAGAAAGAATTGACAATGACTTAGTTCAGCAAGTCTAATTAGCCATTAAGTCTCATGAAGGAATGAGGCTGCCTCCCAGACCTGCTCAAGTACTACTGTTTTTGATGTAGTTTGTTAGGACTAAGTAACAAAAATGCCATAGTATACCACTTTCTTCACTGTCAGTAATCCAGCAATAGACAAAGTGAGTAATACAAGAAAAACTGAAAATAAACTCTGTCAACGTGAAGAGTGATACACTATGATTATCTACTAAGAATAGGAACCAAACACAAACGTTACTTCTTGGAAAGCAATTCAATATAATTTATCTTTTGGTCCCAAACCTCTTCAGAAAAATACTTCCAGGCAAAGGCAGAAAATCCTTAAAATTCTGGGGGGAAAAAAGATCAAACATTAAGGAACACAGACGCTAACTAAGTGAATCATATTCTAACGCCTAAGCAAGAATCTAAAAGAACTAAATGGACATGAACCGAGACAGTGTGAGATGACCGAAATGCTTTTAAGCAGCTCAACCTCTGTCTTCAACAGCGTTTCCCTTCTGTACCCAAACAGCTACAAAACACAATAACTCCAAAAAGGAGTAATTAACCTCTCCACAGTGCAGTTAGAGGTGCACTGACGGAGGTTCAGTCCACCTTCCCCTAGTAACTGGGCTGCCTTAGGTTCATGTTCTCGTGAGTTACATGAGGGTAACTCCACATCTGCCTCACAGGATTACCATGAGGCTCAGACGAGACAGTACACACGTATTAAGGCACATCTGACAACTGCTGCACCATCATTTCATATTTTCTTCGTAGAACTAATGGCAATCTCTAAGTTTCATGATAACATTTTCAGTCAGAATTGGTACTTCTTTTTCAATCAAATTTCAAAATAAGGCACTAAAACCTTTACTCAATTTAAACCCACACCATGGAAACTTTGTGTTATTTGGGTTGCAGGACTGGGAAAATTCCACTCCAGGTAGCTGAGCAATAATCAACAAGGGATCACTGTTTCCTCAGATCCTTACTACTCCATGAATAAGTTTTTCCCCAAATTTAGTGGCTCATTCTGGACTTTATAAACGCTGCTATACTCCATGCTCCAATTACAGAACTTAGAAATGCCCTAAACAAACAAATAAAAACAAATTTTTTAGCTTAAAATTCAAGAGGTTTTAAAAAGTGTCACATCGGGCCTAGCGTGGCAGCCTAGGAGATAAAAATCCTTGCCTTGCACACACCGGAACCCCAAATGGGTACCGGTTCATCTTTCGGCAGCACCACTTCCCATCCAGCTCCCTGCTTGTGTCCTGGGAAAGCAGTTGAGGACGGCCCAGAGCATTGGGACCCTGCACTCGTGTGGGAGACTGGATGGAGCTCCTGGCTCCAGGCTTTGGATCAGCTCAGTTCTGGAGGTTGTGGCCACTTGGGGAGTGAATCAGCAGATGGAAGATCTTTCTCTCTGTATCTCCTTCTCTTTGTAAATCTGACTTTCCAATTAAAAAAACAAATAAATCTTAGGAAAAAAAGTGTCACACCAAGGGAACAAAATGTAGTGGAAGCAGTAGAAGTAGAGCACAGCACTGCTTAACAGGAAACCAGCAGATACTTCCATCTTTCTACCAACCCAGCACAAATGCTAGCACTGAAAGCAAAGCAATTCCAGATTTCTAAGCATTCCCCAATATATTCAACGATATTTAAATAACATAATTCTGCTTGCTGGCTATAATTTTTAAGACTCAACACATGCACACGGCAAGTCATGAAATAATTGAAGAGATGACATATCTAAGCATAGAACACAAATGAGTTACCATATCAATAAACAAACTGCAGCAAAAAAAAAAAAAAAAACCAGTACAGCATCACACTGTGAAGTTTTAAGGTCTCACACAACAGTTCCTGTATAACTTGGTTAAGTCTTTCTTGTTGTGATATATTCACAGACCATCAAATTCACCGTTTTCAAATGTACAATTCAGTAATTCTAGTATACTTACAACCATTGTCACCATTTAGAACATTTTCATTATCCCAAAAAGAAACCCCAAGCCATTGTAGTCACTCATGATTCCTACCTTCCTAGCACCCACAAATTTACCTCCATGTAAACTATTAGCTTATTTTGGGTATTTCATATAAATCGAACTTAATAATATATGTCATTGTTGCATTTAGTTAAGTCTTAATTTCATTATCATATGGCTTTCTTCCCTTTTTTGTTTGTTCTCTTCTCTACTGGCTCACTCCTCAAATGCCCACAAAGGCCAGGATTCAGCCTACGGCGCAGGTGAGGGGCCCAGAACACAACCCACATCTCCCACATGGGTGTCCGGAACACACTAAACCTGAGCAATCACCACCATCCCCAGGGTCTACAGTGACGGGAAGCCAGATGTAGGAACCAGAGCCAGGAATATTCTGATGTAAGATGCAAACAGCTTAATGGCTAGGCTAAATACCAGCCTGTTACATTCATTTTATTTCAAATTTTTTAACTTAAAAGTAGTATCTGAGGCAGATATTTGGCACAGTAGTTCAGATACTATGCAGAGTGGCTAGGCTGGAGTTTTAGCTCTGCTTCTAATTCCAGCTTCCTTCTTTTTTTTATTTTTTTTTTTTTAAAGATTTTTTTTTTAATTGGAAAGGCAGATATACAGAGAGGAGAGGCAGAGAGGAAGATCTTCCGTCCGATGATTCACTCCCCAAGTGAGCGCAATGGGTCGATGCTATGCCGATCCGAAGCCAGGAGCCTCTTCCGGGTCTCCCGCGCGGGTGCAGGTTCCCAAAGCTTTGGGCCGTCCTGGACCCCTGCCTGTGGCTTTCCCAGGCCACAGGCAGGGGTCCAGCTTCCTTCTTAGCACACCTTGAAGGGACAGCTCAAGCTCTTAGGTCCTTGCCATCTCTGTAGGCACTTGCGTTTCAAGCTCCTGGCTTCAACCTGCCTGAGCCACAGCTACTGCGGGCATTTGAGGAGTAAAGTAGTAGGTAGATGATCTCTGTTTCTCTCTATCTCTTAAACAAATAAAAATGTAAAAACACTAACATAAGTTTATTTAAAATAATTGTCACTGTCACTGTCACTTTTTGAAAACTTATTTGGAAGCCAGACGGGAGGAGGATAGTGAGAGATATCATCCATCTGTGACTTCACTCCCTAAACAACCACAACAGCCAGGTCTGGACCAGGCTGAAGCTGGACCCTCAACTCATCCTGGCCTCGCACATGAGTAGCAAAGCCCACTTGGGCCATTTTTTATTAACTTCCCAGTTACATCAGCAGAAAGCTGAATAGAAAGCAAATCAGCTAGGACTGAAAGCAGCATACAGGGGATGCTGGAGTCACAAACAGCACACCACAATGCCAATTCTCACTGTCACTTTTTGAAAGGCACTTCTGAAATAAACCAAAAAATGCATATATGTATGCTTATTGTTTACTTATTTAAATCAGCACAAAAAGAAAGTTTTCTAATTTCCTAATTCTAAACTTCTGACATAAAATTACTTTCACATTTAAACTAAATATATGATGATACCAAAATCTTCTTTGGTAAAAAGCTAAGTTGTAGGCCCAGTACAACAGCCTAGTGGTTCAAGTCATGGCCTTGCATACTCTGGGGATCTCATATGGGCGCCAGTTCATATCCTGGTTGCTCCACTTCTCTTTCAGCTCCCTCCTTCTGGCCTAGGAAAGCAGTCGAGGATGGCCCAAGGCCTTAGGAGCCTCAACTGAACACAGAATCTAACACAGTATGCTTTTACAGCATCTTTATTCAGAATGGAGCCCTGAGGGTCAGCACAACAAGTCTGCTGTGTAATTCATAGACAGAAAAGATAGAGCAGGCAATTACCACCCCTTCTAATGTTCACATGTAATTTCATAGGCCCATACTTCAGCAAACATTGACAATACAAGCAGAACTATATTTTCCAAAAAAATGAAGTACTCTCAGAGAAGACATGTACAAATTAACACACAAAGTTCTTAATTTCAAACAAAAAAATCTAGTTAAACTTTTCAAATCAAATTTCAGAATAAAGAAGACAAAGAACAAGAAGCATCATCAGTCACTTATTCTTTTTTTTTTTTTTTCAATAGCTCGGCACGACCTGTGCTCCATCCTGGTTTCTATTTTTGCTCGTGGGCTAAGGTTTGCTCGTCCCAGTCCACCCTGTTCCATTACCAACCCACATATTAGCCAGCCATTAGAGATGCTTTGCCCAGCTTGTCCAATCCCCAAGCCAGGACCATGTATTCACCAGCTAGAGCCACGACCCACCACTGGAGTTTCCCAAGTTCCTCCACTTGACCCACTCCCAGACCTAGTTCTCATACATCCCAGTGGGTGTTAGGCCAGTGTCTGGCATAGTCTGGCCTTCCACTTGGCCTTGTATGAGTTATTCGTTCTTTTTTCTCATCTACCTTTTATACCCGCACTTCTGCTCGTTGGTGAACTAAGCAGTAACGGTCTCTGGGACAAACCTGGAAACACTGCATATCAAACAAGGCTGCAAACAAGAAAGGTTCAAAATCACACCTTTTCCAAAATGAACTTGTTCAAATACGGCATGTAGCCCTGATTGGAGACAGGCCCCTCATCGTCATCCCTGAAGTGCTCTTCAAGCGCCACGGGGTCATGGGGAACCTTCAGCACCGTGCACAGGTTATGGGAAAGAACCTACAGGGAAAAAAAAAGGTCATTTAAAGGCAACCACTTAACAGCACATGACTTTCACGGACTGAACAAAACCTACGAGTGGTCCTCACTCTAGGCAAAGAAAAACGGAAAATAAACTAGCAAATACAGAATGAGTAGTGAGAGCCAGCCCCCAACTTGTAAACCACAATTCAATTCTCACTCTTGCCCTCCCCAGTTTTGGTGTACTTCAAACAAGTCTCTTCGACAGGCCTAGTATAATCCAAGTTTCTGTAAGATATGTGAAAATAAGATTACTTTTAGTTTTTCATCAACTGGTCCACATTAGCCAAAGGGCAGGGGAGGTACTCTTCTACAAATGGAGCAGAGTCTGCCAACTGGAGCTCTTCAGAGAATAGGTGTAGAACAGCTACAGTGAAGAGTTCTGGACAAGGTGCTGACCTGAGCAGGTCACAATCTCTGACTTTAACTTCCCACTAATGCAGACTCTGGGCGGAAGCAGAGACAGTCCAGGTGTTTGAGTTCTTACCACCCACACGGGAAATCTGCATTGAGTTCCTTTCCCCCGGTGCTGGACCTCATGGCTAACGGAGGTTGAACAATGGCATACCACAGGGCTTGCTGGTGCTCTCTCTCTCTCTTTCTCTCTCTCTCTCTGTCTTGCCCTGTCTCTGTCTCTCTGTCTCTCTCTCAAGTAAATACTTCTTTTAGAAGGTCTGGATTACAAACAGAAGAAAAATAAACAACAAAAACATCTCAGAAGTCATCACAAGGCTCAAAAAATTTTGTAAAGAGAGTGTATTTTTTTAAGATTTATTTTATTTTTATTGGAAAGTCAGATATACAGAGGGAAAGAGAGACAGAGATGAAGATCTTCCGTCCAATGATTCACTCCCCAACAGTGGCCAGTGTTGTGCCGGACTGAAGCCAGCAGCTAGGAACCTCCTCCAGGTCTCCCACGTGGGTGCAGGGTCCCAAGGCTTTGGGCTGTCCTCGACTGCTTTCCTAGGCCACAAGCAGGGAGCTGGATGGGAAGTGGAGTTGCCGGGATTAGAACCGGTGCTGATATGGGATCCCAGCGCATTCCAGGCAAGGAATTTAACCCCTGTACTACTGTGCCAGGCCCAAAGAGATTGTATTTAAACAGCATAAATACACACACACACAGGGTAGAGAAGAGGCTTCAAGAGGCTCATGGAAAACAGATTAAGGATTTATTTTGGTTTAAAAAAAAACCCTGAAGTCTCTGCACAGTTTCTTTGTCACACACGTTTTTTTCTAGAACCTTTTGAGGAGCCCTTGTGAAGGGCCACTGGGCTTGCAACAATGAAAGTGCACACTTCAACACCCAGAGTTGAATTTCCAGTTTGGGTTATTTCTCAATATTGATCTTGTTGTACATTAAATGAAAATTTAAGCCAAAAAGCTCAAGTCCTTTTAATTTCACTGGTGCATTCTGAACAGGTCAAGTTACATAGCTACAGCTGGACTTTGTTCAGTAGAGAATCGTAATTTTCCCAGCTGAACCCTGGTTGGCAGCGTCCTTTGCACAGGAAGTGGGAGATGCCAGCCCGAGCCCTCGTGCACCTGGCTGTGGGTCCTGAGGACACCAAGCAGGGCAGGAGGTCCCTGGCCTCCTCTTCTATGTCCTGTCTTTATCCCTCCATTCTGGCTTCTTCCCTGGAGGGGTTGGGGGCCGCAGTGGGTGAAAGCAGTTACTTTGGTCAGATTTTAACAGAAACATTCCTTTGTATAATTCACAATCCTAGGTAAAACATATTTCCGTGCCGACTTGAAGATTGTCATGGAATAAACATCACACAGAGCTTAAGGAGAAAAATTCCTATTTCTCTCAACTCTTTAGCCACCTAAGGAGCCACATTCATTTCAAATAGCACTTTCAAATCCATTAAACAAGTTATCTTTTTGTATGCACAATTTCAGTTAGGACTTTTAAAATCAAAAATGCTTAACCTATAAAAAGAACATTTGCATATCTTTCTCTAAAGGTGTTTTGTTTCTCAGAGCTTCATTTATGTGGAGATCCTTTTCTACATGCTCTACTGGTTTTAAGGAAGTAAAGTAAAGGAAGTAAATTCACAAATAGCTATAAATGCAGTAATGAAGACTTTTATCAGCCTCTACAAAGCAGGCTGTGTTTCTCAACCAAGTCCTGTACTTGCCAGTAGCACACATGAAAAAGAGCATGGTGAGGCTTTTATTGAAGAATCTTACACTACAATCAACAAAAACAAATAGATACTCCTTTCTCTACTGACTAAATAAAACCAATATAGTCTTACAGGAATACATGTTGTATGGAAATTAAGAGCATATTTTTCTAATAATTCTCAAAGGTCACTCAGATTTTAAAATCACTCGGGACTTTACCCAAGTAAAAAATCCCAACCACTGGTTACATTACGGTACATTCATAAAATCTAAAAATCAGGAGGAAGCTTACTATACGAAAATATGAAAAGCTCTCCAAGATTAACCAAAAAAGTGGGGGTGAGGGAGTATCGAACACTATCTATAGTATACTATCTCTGTGTGAAACAAAAAGGGGGATTTCTGTCTCTCCTCTGGGTGAATCGGTCTTTCAAATTAAAATAAACAATTATTTTTAAAAGGGGAAGAAACAGCACAGTGGTACAGCAAACAAATTCTCTGCCTACAGCACTGGCATTCCATATGATACCAGTTCTTGTCTCCACTGCTCCACTTTCAATCCAGCTCCCTGCTTCTGGCCTGGGAAAGCAGACGATGGGGGAGAGGAAAGGCAGAAGGTGAAACCCCTAAGCCTAAGGAACTGTATCATGAAAAACAAAAATGTAAAAAACAAGAAAATAGAAGAAAGAAAGAAGGCAGCAGAAGACGGTCCAAAGCCTTGGAAGCCTGAACCTACACAGGGGACCTGGAGGAAGCTCCTGGCTCCTGGTTTTGGATCAGCTCAGCTCTGGCCATTGTGGCCACTTGGGGAGTGAACCAGCAAATGGAAGATCTCTCTCTCTCTCTTTCTCTCTAAATGTATCTTTCAAATAAAAATAAATCTTTTTTTTTTTTTAAGGAGAAATTTTTAGAGTGATACACATGAAACCATGAGAGAAAAATTTCATGGGAGACCAGGAACAAAAGACTTCGCTGTGTCTTTTTCTTTCTATTAAATTTTAGAGGGAAAATTTGCCCATTCAAAAGTCTACTATCTATTTGAAAATTTAAATACTTGCAATATCTATCTTTCAGGAACCAGCCTAGGATCACATGAGTTTATTTATCTTCATAGTCCGTAATTCCAGCTATCTATTCCCTAGACATATTCCACAACATCATACCAAGATCAGCACATGAGTGAGATAAAAGGCCGAGAGATGAACACAGAGGAAAAACTGTGTGCTACAGTGACTTCGCAGAGGATGTAAACTGTAACCTGAAATTTAAAGGGCAGCTTTTAGATGGGAATTGAGGCAACTAGAAGACTTTTCAAATGAGGGATAAACATGAGAACAATGGTTGATCAATACAAAGTTCTCGAAAAACCAAAAGAAAACATCCAGGCCTGGCGCAATAGCCTAGCAGTTAAAATCCTCACCTTGCACATGCCGGGAGCCCATATGGGCACCAGTTCTAATCCCGGCAGCTCCACTTCCCAACCAGCTCCCTGCTTGTGGCCTGGGAAAGCAGTAGATGACAGCCCAAAGCCTTGGGACCCTGCACCGGCACGGGAGACATGGACCTGGATTTGGATTGGCTCAGCACTAGCCATTGCGGCCACTTGGGGAGTGAATCATTGGACAGATCTTCCTCTCTCTCTTCCTCTCTATATATTTGACTTTCTAATAAAAATAAATTAAATATTTTTTAAAGCGAAAGAAACAGAAAACATCCGTCTCCCTTATACCTATCCTAGTCTCTGACTTTTGGTTTCAAAGATTCTCCCAACTAAAGTCCTGGCAACAGTCTTAGATATCATATTATCATCCTTCCCATCTTAAAAAGAGAAAGTACTGGGGTCGGCAGCGTGGCCTATCAGCTAAATTCCTTGTCTTGAATGTTCCAGGATCCCATATGGGCACCAGTTCTAATCCTGGCAACTCCACTTCCCATCCAGCTCCCTGCTTGTAGCCTGGGAAAGCAGTCGAGGACAGCCTAACGTCTTAGGACTCTGCTCCCGTGTGGGAGACCAGGAGGAGGTTCCTGGCTCCTGGCTTCGGACCAGCGCAGCACCGGCCATTGCGCTCACTTGGGGAGTGAATTATCAGACGGAAGATCTTCCTCTCTGTCTCTCCTCCTCCTCTCTGTATATCTGACTTTCCAATAAAAATAAATAAATCTTTTTTTAAAAAAAAATAGAAAGTACTGGCTTAAAAAGGTGTTTTTATTTTTTATATTTTGGGTGGTTTGTTGCTGGTTTTGGGGGCTTTTTTGTTGTTTATTGTTGTTTGGTTTTCTTGGGTTTTGTTTTTTTCATGAATGTTACTAAGGAGAATTGAGAACGGGCCTCAGTGTTGTAATTCCTAGTGGAACACTCTCTAGTAATAAGGAACACTGAGTTTTCAGTTCTCTAAGTTAACACACTGTTCTCTATAAGTGCACATGCTTAGTGTCATTTAGTGATGCCTGTGAAGAACTAAAGTTGAATGCCAGACTTAAGCCTGGGATGGTTAAATAGCACTCTTGGTCAATACAAAGATAAGTGAATCAGCGAAAATCTTCTAAACTGCCTTTACTTGATCAAACAAACTGTAAGAGAGGCAACGTATCACACTGCATTACCAAGGGCCGTGGAGGAGACCTGAGCTCAAGTCCTAGGATTACTACTTCCTCCCGTGGCCTCAGGATCCTTACTCTAAGGTGGAGAGCCAAACCTGTCTCTAAAATTTGGGGACAGGGAACATATTAACTACTCATTCCATGAATTCAGAAGAAAAAAAACTGTATATCAGATCAGTTTTGTCAAAAAAGAACAACTGAGTAAGAAGAGATAATTTTTAAATGCCTCTAAAATGGGATTTTTTTCTCTTACAGTAGATCCACATCCTCCATTAACATGTTTGAATCTCTCCCCTGGAAGAATAGGTATTACGGATAGACATGAGGTGCTAAATTGGGGGTTAGGAGACACGTTCCAAACTAACCCTCTCATTTGTGTCTTCTCCACATTGCTCTACATTCCCTCTCTTTCTGGAAGGAGAGATGAGGCTGCCTACGCAAGGATGCCCGTCACCCAACAAGATGACTTGCATTACTCAGGAGACCTGCTAGTAAACAATGACCCAGAAGTCTGGGACCAGTCTTCCTCTGGAGTCCTCATTTCTCAACACTTCCATTTGGGGAAATTTTTCTGAGAGACACCAGGCCCCACCTCCAGATGCAAGACAAAGGCAATGAGGAAGAAAGAGGTTTACAAGGCACTGATTTGTGAGAGGACTGCTCCTGAACCATTTAATCAAGCTGTTTGCACATTTCCAGAAACAGCTGAATCTATCCCACTTCAAATGCCTGCTCCCTCAAAGGCCACCCAGATGATCGTTAAGTGACTTTGCTCTCATCCTCTGACTGGAAGAATAAACTATAGTTACTACAATAAAAGATCCCTGCCCCAGCAAACTCCTCTCCCCAGTTCCTTCACTTGGTCTGCTACTGCCCCTGCAGGCCCTCTGCTGACAGGAGATGACTAACTGCTCCAGCCAGCCTGCTCCTGTGGTCGGCTCCAGCTATCATGAAAATGAAATCAAGAATGACGAATGATTAAATTGCATCCTAACACACACTGAGTGCAGAATGTTCACCTCTTGACACGCAATCAAGCAGGTTCTTTGAAACACAGCCCCTAGTCACAGATTCCCTTCACGGGATATGCGTAATGGGCAAGCCTCAACATTGAAGGGGGCTGGGAATCTTTTCTACAGGCTTATCTGAACGAGCACAAACACAGAATTTTATAATTCATAATGGGTAATCATGTAAAAAAAATGAAAACTCCTATCTGATTTATAAAATTTCAAGCTAATGGCAATTTACCAGAAAATTCTAACAATGAACCAGAATGACCAATTTCCTGCCACTGCTATGCCCTGCCTTAAGGCATTGTCTATTCAAAGTCCTACCCTTACCCCACAGAAACATTTTGCCTTCCTGCCAACATCCTTTAGTCCTACTTGTCACTGCTCACATCCTGCCCTGTGTTCTTTTAAACTTTCTTCTACTCAGTCTCAAAAGATCTCACTTGACATTTCCCTCTCTCAATCCCTGAAAGTAATCAATTAACACCCCCTTATCAAAAAAAAACGCGGGGGGACCCAGTGTGGCGTGGCCGAGGGGCTAAAGTCCTCGCCTTGAAGGTGCCAGGATCCCATATGGGCGCCGGTTCTAATCCTGGCAGCTCCACTTCCCATCCAGCTCTCTGCTTGTGGCCTGGGAAAGCAGTCAAGGACAGCTCAAAGCTTTGGGACCCTGCACCCACATGGGAGACCTAGGCTACTGGCTTCGGATCGACACAACAGACACAATACCAGCCGCTGTGGTCACTAGGGGAGTGAATCATCAGACAGAAGATCTAGGCCCGGCGCCATGCCTGGCAGCTAAAGTCCTCACCTCGAACGCGCCAGGATCCCATATGGGTGCCAGTTCTAATCCCGGCAGCTCCACTTCCCATCCAGCTCCCTGCTTGTGGCCTGGCAAGGCAGTCGAGGACAGCCCAAAGCCTTGGGACCCTGCACCCACATGGGATACCCGGAGGAGGTTCCTGGTTCCCGGCTTCGGATCGGAGCAGTACCGGCCGTTGTAGCCACTTGGGGAGTGAATCATCGGACGGAACACCTTCCTCTCTGTATATATAACTTTGTAATAAAAAATAAATAAATCTTAACAAAAAAAAAAGGAAGATCTTCCTCTCTGTCTCTCCTCTTCTCTGTATATCCGATCTTACAATAAAAATAAATAAATCTTAAAAAAAATCATCGCCAAAAGAAATAAAATCCAAGGAAGGCTCTGAGCTCCCTACACAGGCCGCCCCACAAGCTCACCCACTATTTATGCTTTACGTATGTGAATATACATTTTTGTATGTGTGCCTATGTATGTACATGCATGTCAGGAAGACAGACAGCAGAAAAACATTCACTGAGAAGTTAATTGCCTCTGTCTTTGGTGACGGAATTTAGGCATTTTTTTCCTTTGCTTTTACACCTTAAAATACTTTTCAAATATTCTACTATCTTTTTATTCAGAAAACTTTAAATTTCTATGTCTATGGAAAATAAAAACTTAAAGAGGGCTTCGGGTTTGCTATGGTCTCCTGTGTCCCCTAAAATTCATAGATTGAAATAATTATGTGACAGGACATGTAAGAGGTGATTAAGTTATTAAGGCAAAATACTCATGAATGGGATCAGGGACCCTAAAAGGTGGCTGAAAAGAATCTTAATTCCTTCTGCCCTACAAGAAGGTTGCAAGAAGGCACCATTTGGGAAACAGACAGCGAGCCCTCACTAGTAATGAAGCTACCAGGAACACGATCTTAGACCTACTGCCCTTCAGAACTGTAAAAAATAAATGCAATTTTAAAAGATTTATGTATTATTTATTTTTAGTGGAAAGGCAGATTTACAAAGAAAAGGAGAGGCAGAGAGATATCATCTACGTACTTGGGTCTCTGCTACCCACAGAGAAGATGCAGACTGAGTCGCTGGCTCCTGCCTTCAGCTTGCCCTAGCCATGGCTATCATGAGCATTTCAGGAGCGAACAAGCAGATGGATGATCTCTGCCTCTGACTTTCAAATAAAATAAAAATAATTAATAATTTTTAATTATTATTTAATTATCTACTGCCTAGGAAAACAGCATAGGATGGCCCAAATCTTTGGACCCTGAACCTACGCAGGAGATCCAGAGGAAGCTCCTGGCTCCTGGCTTCAAACAAGCCCAGCTCCAGCCATTGCAGCTACTTGGACAGTGAGCCAGTGAGCAGAGGATCTTTTCTCCATCTCTCCTCTCTGTAAATATGCCTTTCCAATATAAATAAATAAATAAAACAAGAATTTAATAATTTATTAAATAATTTTTAAATAATCTTTAAAACATTATTTTATTGTTGTTGGAAAGGCAGATCAAATTTATGGAGAAGGAGAAAGAGAGAAAGCTTCCATCCACTGGTTCACTCCCCAAACAGCCACAATGGCTGGAGATGAGCTGATCTGAAACCAGGAGCTTCTTTCAGGTCTGCCAGGCAGGTGCAGGGTCCCAAGACTTTGGGCCATCCACTATTCTTTCCCAGGCCACAAGCAGGGAGCTGGCTGGGAAGTGGAGCAGCCAGGACATGAACCAGAGTTCATATGGGATGTCGGCATTTACAAGGTGAGAACAGCCACTGAACCATCACACTGGACCCAAATTAAGCAGTTCTTCAAAAGAAAAATCTGAAACCATGATATATACTCAAAGCAATGATAAAGATGTCAAATCTGTTGCCCATCTTTTTTTAAGATTTCATTTTTAGGGGCTGGCACCATTGGCTTAACAAACTAATCCTCTACCTTGTGGTACCAGCATCTCATATGGTCACCCAGAGGCAACTCCTGGCTTCAAATCATTTGCTGCGATTTGGTTAGGAAGTGGGGTAATTGGCTCCTGTTGCCCTAATTTTTAAGCACTCCTATCACTTATGGCCCTATCATACAGCTTCTTTCCCTGTCAATCTCCTGAAGCTGATTCTGTGGCAGACAGAGAGGTACAAACTCAGATTCTCCCTAAACAAAGGAACTGCTAAGTGGGACCTGTGGCTAAAGCAGGTCAAGCACCAGAAACCCATATGGAACACTGGGCTGAGTTCCAACTACTCTACTTCCAGTCCACCTCTCTGTCAATGGGCCCAGGAAAGCAATATAAGATGACCCAAGTACATGGTTCCCTGGAGACCTGAAAGAGGCTCCTAGCTTTTACCTAGCCCAATCCCAGGCCACTGTGGACATCTGGGGGGGGGCGAATCAGCAGATGGAAGCTCTCTTTTTCTCTAGCTCTTTCAAATAAAACAAATTTTTAAAGAGAAAGAAAGGAAGGAAGGAAGAAAAGCCTAGCTATAAGGACTGTGGTTAACTGGCAGCTACCTTGAGGGTCCACCTCAGCCAATGACTGAGCAAAGTGGTAACAGCCAAGACCACATTCTCCACAGGCCAGCTTCCAGCCAGTGAATGAGCACAATGGTGCTTACCACTTCTCCCCAATGAGAGAGTCCCTTGACAGGTGCTCTTTACTCAAGTGCTGCCTAGTTCTGCCAAGTCTGTATGATGGTTTTACTGCTCCTTTCCCCAATCTACCCATGCCCTTCAGAAGTGATTCTCTCCATTATTCCTTTTGCAATGTCTCAACAACTACTTCCTACAGAAGCCACCCAGCGACAGATATCTTCTGGCCAGGTCATTCATCCAAGTTTCTCACCTTAGGCCATGCTGCTCACCTCTGTATCCTAGACTGTTCTGGTCCAATGACATTACTTTCTAAGCTCTTCAAAGGTATCTATGTGGGGTCAAATCCCTCATCCCACCCTCCTACTCTCAGTCTGATCATTTCTCAAAACCAAATGGCCTTGGGACCCTGCACCCTTGTGGGAGACCCAAAGGAAGCTCTTGGCTTCCGGTTTCAGATCATCTCAGCTCCAGCTGTTCTGGTCACTTGGAGAGTGAATGAGTGGACAAGCTTTAAACTAACTCTACTCCAATGACTCTTTCTGATCTTGACCTCTCAAATAAGCTGTGGCTAATACTAGAGCTCTCTGTTCACAATCTGCCTCTGTGCTAGAGAAGTCATCACCTTTCTCTCCTGATCTGCCACCCTGATTCGGCCTTGGGTATCAATGACCCCTTAAGTTAAAATGTGTCCTCTCACTGGATCTAAGGTAGTCCTAACCAACGACAATGCCTGATGTTACTGAGTGAGCCACTCTGTCTGATTGAGGCTAACCAGAAAGTGTGAGGCTGGGGAAACAATGGCTGCCCTCAACACCAGCCCCCACTCTCCCCTCTGAGGCCCTGACAAAGAGTGTTGCACAACAACCACTCCTCAGGATATGACCACGGGAAACACACCAAGCTAGCAGAGTTGTTAGAAGGCTAAACCTCGACCATTCAGTCCTGTCCGTTACATCACATTTTACAAATGAGGAAACTGAAGCCTGTCAAGGCGACTTCCCACGGACTTACAAATAATAAGGCACAGAAAGACATCCTGATTTCCAAATCCAGTGCTTTTTTTCTGACACTTTTCCTGCCCCTTCAAGGGAGTTACTTCCCAAATCCTCTATTATCATGGCATTCTAATAGAAAATATCAAACATCTCTTTAAATAAGTGGCAAACGTCTTTCCCTCTGGAAAACATTATCTAACTCCTCCACTCCTCACCTCAAACAGAAAGACTGTCATCCTCTGTGTTCCCTGGACTGACCAGCGTTCCTAATCTCACTGGACTTGAATTGATGGTTTACTTGTCAGAAGATACAACTCTGTATACAGATAGAGAACATACCTGTACCAATTTCTGCCATGGACTAAATACGGTTTATATCCTCCAAAATTCATCTTGGGCTTAATCCCTACCATGAGACATTAAGAAGGTGTTTAGAAGGTGATTATTGGATTATGGTAATTTCATAAGAAGAGAATGCATGATTACAGGACACAGACACAGCTAGCTAGTCTCTGACTCTCACCACATGACGGCCTCTCATATCAGGAGGTGGAGCCCCTCAACCTCAAGCCAGAATATGAGAATGTGTTTTTAGCAACAGAAACTGGACTAATGCCATCCTTAATAAGCCACCAGCTCTGCACAGGAATCACCAAATTCCCCAGATTTCATGTAAGTGGCTTCCCCATCTCCAACCTCTCCCTTCTAATTATCAAACTACAAGGATAATCTTGAATAAACAGCATCTGAATATCCTCAAAAAAACATACTTATGTTATATATCCTAAAACATTAATGTCTTCCCCCCTTTCACAAACAATCCTAAAATGCTTATTCTACCACTCAGTGAATGAATATGTATTAACCATCTATTATGTACAACAATATTCAAAGGCATTTCTCTTTAAAACCCAATTTTCCTCTATGTCTCAAAATAACATTCTACTCCACCCAGAGTATTTCCTTACTGCTCACCAATCGTTAAAGGTTAGGCTCTCTTAACAGGCCACCACCGTATTTGACATTTTTCTGTGACATGTCAGTCCCATTCTATCAAGAGTTTACGTTCTATCTCTTGTAACTGACTGTATTCTCATCTCTATTTCCTTTAAATTTCTATAGCAGCTGTCTGATAGAAATATAATGCAAACAATTTTCAAAATTTACATATTTTAAGTAACATTAAAAAAGAAAAATAGGTGATATCAATTTTAATAATATATCTAAAATATTATAATTCAATAATCAATGTTTTATATTAGTAAAGAGATATTTCACAATTTTTGCTACTAAGTATTTGAAATCCAGTGCATTTTAAAATTTATTTGATTTTTTAAATATTTTACTTATTCATTTGAAAAACAGAGAAAAAGAGAAAGCGCCCATCCAATGGCTAACTCCCCAAAGGCTCCACAATGGTTGGGGCTGGACTGAAGCCAAAGACAGGAGCCAGAAACACAACCCAGGTCTCCTATGCGGCAGGCAAGAACTCAATCTCCTGAACCATCATCACTGCCCCTCAGCATCCACACTTGTAGGAAGCCGGAGTCAGGCACTGGACAGGGATCTAAACACTCCAATATATGATATGCAGGCACATTAACTGGATGCTTAACACTCAGGCTATATGGCCATCTCATTTATCTTCCTGACAAAACTATACTCTCTTCAAGGTAAGAGACAACAATGCATTCTTTTTCTTCCCTACAGTATATAGCAAAAATTACTCATAGACTGAAACATTGAAATTCATGTAATGTGGGCCCGGCGGCATGGCCTAGCAGCTAAAGTCCTTGCCTTGAACGCACCGGGATCCCATATGGGCGCCGGTTCTAATCCCAGCAGCTCCACTTCCCATCTAGCTCCCTGCTTGTGGCCTGGGAAAGCTTTGAGGACGGCCCAAAGCTTTGGGACTCTGTACCCGTGTAGGAAGTTCCTGGAGGAAGTTCCTGGATCCTGGCTTCAGATCGGCATAGCATCAGCCGTTGTGCTCACTTGGGAAGTGAATCATGGGACTCTCCTCCTCTCTGTATATCTGACTTTCCAATAAATAAATAAATCTTAAAAAAAAAAAAGAAATTCATGTAATGTGCTGTAGATTAATTTTCTTCAACATCAACATTTGGCAGGAGATAAGTAAAATTTTTACTGTCACACATAGGGGTTGGAAGCTGCACAAATTCAAGCATGCAGGCTGTTAATGATCATCTAACAGATAATCCTAAAATACAAGAAGCAAAGGAAATTTTTCAAAGTCACTCAAAGAAAGGACTTTAGAATTTCAATTTCTGGTATCCTGTTACCTCACAGCATTTCTCAAATGATCACTAAGACTTGAGTCAGCTTCCCACCGGACACTGCTCTCAACTCCAATGAAACAGTCAGGAAACTGAACACCTTCTGAACTGGAAAAGCAGACGCAAATGTGGTGCGATCTGGCAAACAGTCAGTACTCCACGGTCCCAGAGTTGCCTATCCAGTGAAATGTCACACATTTTAACACTGCCTGCACAATCAGAACAGCTTGATCCTAACTGACGCCATTTTTGCACATATACCACCACTGTCCTAGTCCAGTGATAAGCCCAAAGAGAACAGAGAAGAGTCATAAGATGAAAACATCAATTTTTCCAAAACTTCAGACAGATATCTCCCTGGGACCAGGGCAACTGCATAGCCAGTAAAGCTGCCAACTGCAGCACCAACATCCCAATTAAGGGCAAATGTTGGAGCCCCAGCTGCTCCACATCCAATTCAGCTCCCTGCTACGGCGCCTGGGAAAGCAGTGGAAAGTGGCCCAATTCTTGGGCCACTGCATCCATGTCGGAGACCCAGGAGTCCCTGGTTCAGAGAGGCCCAATTCTGGCTACCGTAGTTGGAGCTTGCTTGCTTGCTTACACACGCATCCCCTCTCAAACTTTCTTCTCCCTCTCTCTCCTTCTCTGCCTTTCAAAAAAAAAAATAAACCCTTAAAGAAAAAAAGGTCTCTCCCTAATCACAAGATGTTCTTATATGAAATTTATGTATACATATATGCAAATTTCCTCCTAAACACTCTTCCCTCAATTGTTGAGATTTATAATTCCAAGTAGTCACAGGTTTTGAGTTTTAAGAGACAGGGAGGAGGGAACTAAGTGGGCAGGGAGGGAGGTGACAGTGAGATGAGAAAAAGGAAATAAAACAAAACATAGAACAGAAAAAAATAGTTTTATGAAATGCAACTTTGGGAAGGAAAAAGGAAGTTACGAAAAAGGCTACTTCAGTTGAGTAGAGTGAGATGGGAATAAAAACAGACCTAACAGCATCTAAGGACAAACAAGTCAGAATACTCAACCCCGTTCCAACATGCAGGCTGAAGGTCTGCTAAAAACAACAACAACCAAAAAAACATCTCATGTTGGAAGAGAATGAGTGATGGCAAAACAAGCAAGCAAAATGCAAGGGGTCCCTGGAAGCCGCTCCATCTCTAGCTTGGTTACCATGCACCTCTGGGGCTGGGTGCAACTCCAAAGGAAACACAAAACAGGCATCAGAAAGGTTAGGAGCTCTGAGTCACAACATCAGAAACACACTGGTTATTAAGATCAAGGGACAAACACCACAAAAAAAGCGCCTCGGGGTTAGCACTATATTATCAGTCAAGAAAAAGTCTACACCTACTTAAAAGAGAAAAAAATCAAAGTGATCTCACTAATAGTTTTCAGCAAGTGAGGAATAAAAACAGAAGTAAATAACTCAAATTCATTACCACCATTTTAAGATTTTTCAAACATCCATATTCTATATAAAAAAGTAAGGGAGATGGGCCCAGCGGCATGGCCTAGCAGCTAAAGTCCTTGCCTTGAGCGTGCCAGGATCCCATATGGGCACTGGTTCTAATCCCGGCAGCTCCACTTCCCATCCAGCTCCCTGCTTATGTCCTGGGAAAGCAGTCCAGGATGGCCCAAAGCCTTGGGACCCTGCACCCACATGGGAGGCCAGGAGGAGGTTCCTGGATCCTGGCTCCGGATCGGCGCAGCACCAGCCATTGTGGTCACTTGGGGAGTGAATCATCAGGTGGAGGATCTCCCTCTCTGTCTCTCCTCCTCTCTGTATATCTGACTGTACAATAAAAATAAATAAATCTTTTTTTAAAAAGTGCCTTTACTATTTCATTTTGGTGAAATATAAAAAAATACTAAGTTTTTTTTAATTGATTGCCATCAGAAGAGTAACCTTTTTAAATGTTTATTTATATCCACTTAAAAGAGCAAAACAGAGAGAGCGCATTTACACATTGTTTCACTCCCAAATGTGTGCAGTCAGCACTGAGCAGGTGGAAGCCAGGAGCCCAGAACTTCATCCAAGCCTCCCAAGTGTTAGGCGGGCACACAAACACTTGGGGCAGGATCTGCTACCTCCCAGAGTGCACATTGGCAGGAAGCTAGATCAGAAGCAGAGCAGCCACGACTTGGTCCCAGGCACTCCACTACCGGATTCAGATGCCCCAGGCAAAGTCCTACCCACTATCCCCAAAGCCAGACCCCAACAGCAACAATGTTTAGCACAAAGATGAACAAAAACTTAACAGACTACGGAGGGAATACTGAACATTCCAAATTCATACAGAATTAAACATTCATCCTGGTTCACTGTGTTTCACACAATGAGTCCTTTACAGCAATTTGCTCCCTTTCTATGTTCAACTGACCTCTGGTACAGTTCAATTTGTTTAAACTGGCAAGAATTTATATTTTTGAGGTTAAATACATGAACATGTGGCATTATTTACAAGGTACACAAACTAACTTTAAGCCAAAAAAAATAAAAAACATTTACCTGAAAAGATAGCATGGAAAATAACAATCTAAACCACCCACATGGTTCCTCTAACTTTTTAAAAATGTTTATCTGGGCTCTTGCCCATCACAGAAGCCTGTGGCAGATGCCAATAAAGCCCTAGGAATTTGGAAAAAAAGAATTTATATTCATCAGTGTTTTAAGTTATTTTACTTCAAAAAAGGCATTATTTTTCAAATGCCATATTTTTAGGGCAGGCACTGTGACAAAACAGATTAAGTTTTTCCTTGGGATGTAACCATCTTGTATCCCAGTGCCTGATCTGAGTTCCAACCATTCCTCAATTCAGATGCAGATTCCTGCAAATGCCCTACCTCTCTATGCAGGCTCCTGGCTTCAGCCTGATCCTACACTGGCTGCTGCAGGCAGGGGAGGAACCAGTGGATGAAGGATCTTTCTCTCTCTCCCTCTCTGGGTCATTCTGCCTTTCAAATAAACAAATTAATCTTTTTTTTTTTAATGCTGTTTCCAAAAACTAACCGGATAAAAACGCAGAGCCAATAAGTTTATTTCAGGACATTTCCTGAACTGTCATATAATTTACCCTTCAACCATAATTGTAAAGTGAAGCCATAACGGAGGTTGCAAACATATCATTGGATTTTGCTATATTTAAGATACAATCACTTACTATAGCAAGAGAAGTCTTAGTTTTGAGATATAGTTTGATCTCTAAAATGAACAAGAAATTGAAAATAAAATCCCAGGACAGACAACAAATGTGGGATAAAGGTTAGAAAACCAAGCTGGCACTGCAGAACAACAAATTCATCCTCCATCTGCAATGCCAGTCTGCAACACCGTTACGAGTAATGATTCAAGTCCTGATTGCCCCACTCCTGACACAGCTCTCTGCTAATCTGACTAAGAAAGCAGCAGAAACGGGGCCCAGCACTGTAGGCCAGTGGCTAGTCCTCACCTTGCATGTGCCAGGATCCCATATGGGCACCAATAAGTGTTCCAGTTGTTCCACTTCCCAAGATCAGTACCAGCAACAATCTAGTTATATAGGACACCTGATATCTCCCTAATCCTGGGAACTATGCCAACCAGAAGTGGGAGAAAGATTGTATCGACAATGGTGCAGCCTCAGCATGATATCGCAGGAGGTAGAGAATGGTTAGCCAGGAGTTAGGCGTTACAGAGACCATGATGGAAGTCTAACATAAGAACCCAGGCCTGGAACTTACTGAAGGTTGTGGCACAAGTGACTGCAAACAAAGAGCTGTGTACCAATCGCAATAAATAAAATTGAATTGTAGACCTGCAGGTGACACAGCTTAGAAACCTGCCCCAAGGAGAAGACTCTGATAACCAGAAGTACAATGACCAAGAGCAAAAGAGGAGACAAAAGCAAAATGAACATTACCGCAAAGGAGCAAAAGCCTTTTCCAATTTCAGAGTTCACTGAGGAAGACATCGAGAAAACGAGTGATCCAGAAATCAAAACACTTGTTACAAAGCCTCTTTTCAACATTTAGAAGCATGTAATACAGGAGTTCTAGGAATCCAAGAAATATGTCACACAGGAAATGAATCAAATGAAAGCTGATATATCAGAAATTAAGAATATGGTGGAGCAATTTAAAAGTATAGTGAAGAGTCTCCAAAATAGAATGAAGGAAGCAGAAGAAAGACTATCAGGATTGGAAGATATTTCCTGTCATCAGGGGAAAGACTTGAGAAACAACATCCAGCACAGAACTCCCAACAGGATTGACCAACAGCAATCTTCTTCACAACACATGATAATTAAGCTCTCTTCAATCAAACATAAGGGGAGATCCTTAAATGTGCACGTGAAAAAAAAAATCAATTGGCATATAAAGGAATGCCAGTTAGGAGACCTCTCACAGGAAACCCTAAAAGCCCAAAAGAGAATGGAGTGACATATTCCAGATTCGAAAAGAAAAAAATTGTTGGCCCAGGATAATGTCGCAGCAAAACTTTTCTTTGTATTTGACAATAAAATTCTTCCACAGTGAAGAAAAGTTGAAAGAATAAGCTTCTTCCAAAGATGTCCTATAAAGGATATTTAAAGATGTTCTCTTGACAGAGAAGAGGTATAGCACCTAACAAAACCAAAGGCAAATGTGAAGAACATCCCAGTAAAATAACAACAAAAGACGAAAACAAAGAATAACCCACTGCTAAAATGACAGGACAAAATTACCACCTATTTATAGTAACCCTGAATTAAACCCATCAATCAAACATTATAGATTAGCAGACTGGATTAAAAAACAAAATCCATCTATTTGTTGCCTACAGGAGACATAATCTCACTAACAATGATCAGTGCAGGGTCCTGCAGAATGGCCTAGCAGCTAAACTCCTCGCCTCAAACACACCGGGATCCCATATGGGCGCTGGTTCTAATCCCGGCAGCCCCACTTCCCATCCAGCTCCTTGCTTTGTGGCCAGGGAAAGCTTTGAGGACAGCCCAAAGCCTTGGGACCCTGCACCTATGTGGGAGATCTGGAGGAAGTTCCTGGATCCTGGCTTTGGATCAGCGCAGCACCAGCCATTGTGGCCACTTGGGGAGTGAATCATTGGACGGAACACCTTCCTCTTTGTCTCTCCTCCTCTCTATATATCTGAATTTGCAATTAAAAAAAAAATAAATCTTTAACAAAAAAAAGGATCACTGGAAACTATATCTCATGGATTTTAACTTTGTTTTGTTTAGTTTCATCTCCTCAAAATAATTTCTTTCTCATTAAATTCTTCACTGACTTATAGACCATACAGTAGCATCATTTTCTTCAAGAAGGTTCTTGATTTTCTTTTTCATTTCTTCAGTGACACATTAGTCATTTAGTAGCATGTTATTTTACTTCACAGCATTGTAAATCTCTATTTTTCTTTATGGTATTGATTTTGTTTTGTGACTTTTTTTTTAAGGGGATACATAGTAATTGTGTAATAAGACTGTCATATCCAGATATGAAGATACCATGCAGTATGCATCTCTACTTCCAGACAAAGATAGCCTTCCAATGAAACTGTTTACTATATCTTGACAACAGGATGCTGGACATTGTGCCATTGTCCATGCCTACAACGATGGACATTTGACTATGTATGAAGAACTATACTATAGTAATAATACAGGACAACTCAGTGAGGGTAGCAACTGGGAGAGGGGGATAAGGAAAATCCAGGGCATATGAAAATGTACCATGGGCCCAGCGCAGTGGCGCAGTGATTAAGGTCCTTGCCTTGCATGCCCGGGATCCCATATGGGCGCTGGTTCTAATCCTGGCAGCCCCGCTTCCCTTCCAGCTCCCTGCCTGTGGCCTGGGAAAGCAGTTGAGGACAGCCCAAAGCTTTGGGACTCTGCACCCGCGTGGGAGACCCAGAAGAGGCTCCCGGCTTCGGACCGGCATAGCATCGGCTGTTGCTGCCACTTGGAGAGTGACTCATCGGACGGAAGATCTTCCTCTGTCTCTCCTCTCTGTATATCCGCCTTTCCAATAAAAATAAAATAAATTTTAAAAAAAAGAAAATGTATCATAAAGATAATAATAATAATAATAAAAGTAAAAATAAAAAATGAAAAAAAATCACAAACACCAAAACTAAACAAAGGAAAAATTAGCTGAAAAAAATACTAACATTCAACTAACTGTATCTAATCAACATCTCTATATGTGCCTAACACCAAGGCATGAACGAAAGTTTCATTCCCTCTGTGTAGTTTCCAATTAGGCAACAGTTTTCCACTTCCGCTCCTAATTCAGTTTCCTGATAATGCAGACCTTAGGAACCTGAAGGTTCAAATAATTGGTTCCTGCCACCCACGTGGAAGGCCTAGATTGATTTTCTGGTTCTAGGCATTTGGGGAGTGAATCAGAGCACGGGAAGCTGTCATTCTGCTTCTGAAATAAACGAATAAGAATAAATAAGAAAACAAATTTGGGGGCTGGTACAGTAACAGGTTAAGCATCAGTACCAGCTGTTCCCTTCAGATCTAGCTCCCTGATAGTGTGCCTAGGAAGATGCAGAGGACGGCATAAGTGTCTGGGCCCCAGCACTCATGTGGGATACCCAGAAGAGACTCTTGGTTCCTGGATACGACCTGGCTTAGCCCAGGCAACTGTGGTTGTTTGGAGCGTGAGCCAGGAGATGAAGTTCTCTTTGTCTCTCCTCCTCACTGTCACTCTGCCTTTCAAATAATCTACTAAATATTTTTTTTTAAGAAATAAACAAACTTATAAAAGAAATAATGCAGTCAAACTATACAGTTTGTTTAAAAGCAAGTTCAGGGCCCGGCACAGTAGAAGCAAAATCCTTGCCTTGCAACCGCCAGAATCCCATGCATTCTGGCAGCTCCACTTCCCATCCAGCTCCCTGCTTGTGGCCTGAGAAAGCAGTCAAGAATGGCCCAAAGCCTTGGGACCCTGCACCTGTGTGGAAGACTCGGAAGAAACTCCTGACTCCTGGCTTCAGCTCAGATCGGCTCAGCTCTAACCATTGTGGCCACTTGGGAAGTGAATCAGAAGACAGAAGATCTTTCTCTCTGTCTCTCCTTCTCTTCATAGATTTGTGTTTCCAATAAAAATAAAATTTTTAAATGAATTTTTTTTAAAAAGCAAATACAAAATGTTTCTGGAGGTTTCTTTCCCCACCATTAACCAACTGGTTACTACTTCAGTGGCTGAAAACCACCATCTCCACACAACTAGAGAAAGCTTACTTTGAATAATCACTTAGTGTCCCTCTGTATTAGAAACTACAAGACAGAGTGACTTCACATCAATGATAACAAATATTAAGCTGCCTTCTAACAATGCAATGACAAATTAAGCTAATAGACCTGATGACTGTATGGGGGTGCACAGGTGGGGTGAATGCATGAAAGCTGTAACTCAGAGGAAGAGCCAGAATGCCCAACAGGAATCAAAAGAAACAGGCAGCCTTTCCAGAGGGTGAACAGATTACCACGAAAAGGCCCAGAAGAATAGGGGAGGAAGATGAAGAATCAAGGTAAGAAAGGAGAAGCAGAAGTGGTTCCCTTTTCTGGAACGGGGGATGCTTCAACAGAGTCAAGAAGACACTCATTCGCAGTAACCCAACACGTGTTATTTTAACAAGGAAGCAGCACTATGACTAGTCAACAACTGAACATTTCCATCACAGCTTACGTGAGTCACAAGTTTTTAAAATCTGTGTTCTACATTTTTATTTTCATATATTTGATGAAAAAGCCTAGGTTTCTAACACTGAAATAAAATATTAGGCTGTGAATTTTCTTCTCTATATCTTAAGCTTCAAAATGTATTTAATTTTGTTTTCTTTGGAGCAGTGAGTTAAGCCACCATCAGCATCCCAAATGAGTGCCAGTTCTAATCCCAATTGCTTCACTCCCAATCCAGAGCTCTGCACTTGGAAAGGCAGTAAATATGGTTCAAGCTTGGGCTCCTGCAACCAAGCAGCCCAGTATGTACTTCCAGGTTCCTGGCTTTGCCTTGGCACAACCCCAACAATCATGGTCATTTAGGGAGTAAAGAAGCAAATGAAAGCTATTTCAGTATCTCTCCTAGTCTCTGTATGAAATTCCACCTTTCAAATAAATAAATAAATCTTCAGGGTTTTTTTTTTTCTTGATCTCAATAATTAATAAAAAAAATTAGGCATCAAAACTAAGCTTTCTTCAAATGCTAGCACCCTCAAAGTCAATTATCTAATTATATAAAATTGGTCCAATCTAGTCTGCTACACATACTGGCAAACCAGGGTAGCGGGCGGGCCTGGTGGGGGTTATTGTGGGTTGCTCTGACTGGACTGCAGCTCCCACTGGTTTATGTGAGGGCCGAGTATGTGCTTGGCAGAACCAGGCTGGACTGCAACACCCATTGGTTCCAGTGGAAGTCGGGGCTGAAAACAGAACCAACCCAGGAATTGCAACCACCAGCTGATGGGGGCAGTGGACTGTGCCGGGCCCTGTGCTTGCTAGAACACACAAGAATCTGGTCTGGGAACACCTCACGCAAAGTTTCTTTGGGGATCTCCCCAATCGAAATGCCGGACTCAGAACCCCAACCAAGAAAAGAGAGAAGACAGAACAAGTCAATCAACCATCTCAGCTATATGTTGGCAGCGAAATATTGGGCAAATGGAGACTCTATGATGGACTATGTCAATCAGTGGATTCTTCAATGACCTCATCATGCTTGGAGTGGCAAGACTGGCAGTGATTCACAACTGGTGAACTATCAAAACCACTTGAGCAAGTATCTCAGAGCATGCCCCACATCCGAAACTTGGGGTGGGTGGGAAACTGGGTGGGGCTTCTCCCTCAATATCCCCCTTTACCACAGATACAAAAAGGAAACAATATGGAAATAATAGTCTTACCCCTTCCCTATAGCCCTTGAACCTTTTTAACCTAATTAACTATATAAAGATTGTCAAAAATATAATTAAAAAAAAGAAAGAAAAAAAATTGGTCCAAACATATTTATCTAAGCATACACCACTGCAAAGGAATAATCTTATAAGTTAAAAAAAAAATGCAGATTTGACCTCACACTTAAGATACCCACATCCCCTATCACAGTACCTGGAGTCAACTCTAATTCCAGCTTTCAGCTAATGCAGATGCTAGGCGATAACAGATAACGGCTCATGTAGTTAGATTCCTGACATTCACTCAGAAAACCAGCTTCTCTTCTTGATCTGCTCTAGCCATTCCCTAAGACTGTCAACGTCTCTGCTCTTTACCAAGCTTCTATTACCAGATTCTTACAAACAGCTCAACACTTCCCAATTAAACAACCACCAATGAAGGATCTGAAAAAAACGAACAAACCTGTCATATTTAAACATATCATTTCTTCTAAAAACAGCAGGTGTCCAAACACTCAGGCTGCTTTCCCAGGCAAGAAGCTAGACCAAAAGTAGAGCAGCCGTAACACACATCACCCATGTGGAATGCTGGAGTTGCAGGTGGCGTCTTAACCTAGTACCTCACAACATCGACCTCTCTGTACTTCTCATCTCTATCAATAATAGCTTTACATTCTGAAGGACAGGATAACTCTCTGAATAATACAATACATTCAGAGAGAGTTCTGAAGTGTCACCTTAAAGGCTGCTTAATCTCTTAAATTGCCCATCAAATTTACAGGAACAGAGCCCAGCATGATAGTGTAGTGGCTAAAGTCCTCGCCTGGCACATGCCGGGATCCCATATGGGTGCCGGTTCTGATCCCCGCAGCCTGGCTTCCCATCCAGCTCCCTGCTTGTGGCCTGGGAAAGCAGACAAGGATGGCCCAAAGCCTTGGGACCCTGCACCCATGTGGGAGACCAGAAAGAAGCTCCCGGTTCCTGGCTTTGGATTGGCGTAGCATCGGCCATTGCACTCACTTGGGGAGTGGACCATCGGACGGAAGATCTTCCTCTCTGTCTCTCCTCCTCTCTGTATATCTGACTTTGTAATAAACATAAATAAATCTTCCAAAAAAAGTATATTAGGTTTAAAAAAAATTATAAGTATCAAAAACATTTTAGACTACCCATAGTTTTCCAAAACAATAAATTCTAGCTATCATTTTGCACATGTACTTTTTAGTTTATTAGTAAATCAATTATATGATGCATTGTCTTTTTATATATATATTCTTATATATATAAGAATATTTATATATATTTATATTTTTATATCCTTATAAATATATTAAATATATAAGACAATGCATCATATAATATATATATTTATATTTATATTTATAGATATATTTCATCTCTTGGTTAACATTTTTTTTCCTTTTTTTTTTTAAAGATTTATTTTTATTATTTTTTATTGGAAAGGCGGATATACAGAGAGGAGATACAGAGAGGAAGATCTTCCGTCCGATGATTCACTCCCCAAGTGAGCCGCAACGGGCCGATACTATGCCGATCCGAAGCCAGGAGCCTCTTCTGGGTCTCCCACGTGGGTGCAGGGTCCCAAAGCTTTGGGGCATCCTCGACTGCTTTCCCAGGCCACAGGCAGGGAGCTGGAAGGGAAGCGGGGCTGCCGGGATTAGAACCAGCACCCATATGGGATCCCGGGTGTGCAAGGCGAGGACTTAACCACTTGCGCCACCGCGCCGGGCCCAACATTTTTTTTTCCAACATGGAAAGTGTAACTCCAACAGTCCATGTATCCTGGTTTTTATTTTATTTTATTTATTTATTTTTATTGTCTGTTTTTTTTTACTGTATCCCATGTGTTTTGATTTTTTTTTTCACTTTGGTTGCTTCCAAATAATCTCTATTCTCTAGTAGAATTCATCACATGCTCATAAAGTATATGATGGCATCATTTTTCCAAAAAAAAAAAAAGACTAAAGGAATGAATCAACAAATGAAGGCAAAAATTCCTTTCCTAGTCAATGAAACAGCAAATGTCAAATTCAACATAAAAAAAGAAAGACTTAAGTAAAAATGTCCAAGTATTCTCAGTTCCATAAACACCAACAAAACAAAGAGAACCAAATCAATTTGAGATTTTTTTTACACAAACAAGGGAAAAAAAAAAAACAGCTGGCATTAGCAACACCTTGTAAGTTATGAGCTGAGGTTTAGTATTCCTGCCAAGTTTACCGTCAAGAATGTGGCTGCACACCTTTCCTATAAGCTGCCACAAAGACAATTTTGAATGGAGTCAAGAACAAAACACAACTCATTTACGCCATCAACAGGAAGGAAAACAAGGAAAAAACACTGGCTTAAAGGTGTGCAAATCTTGATTTTGATTTAGCTTCTGGATTAAAGTGAGCAATTCACGAATCATTTTAGGTACCTCATTTACAATACCTACAAAAGTAAGGGGTAATCTGAGAACATCTGGGGGAAAAAAACAAATAAACAGTTCTCTTAAAATCTTTAAAACAGAATGAGGGAAATTTGGAAGCAATTGTCTCATCCGCTTTCCCCTACACTTCCACCCTCCCCACCCTAATCAGTGGTTCACCTGGGTATACCTCCTTCTCACCTGTGCAATCATTAAAAATAAAATAAATTTATTTTTAAAATTAGTATCATCTGATGGAGTTTTCAAAGTACAACAATTACAACCTAAGCAAGCAGGGTAAGGAGACCTATATGGTATTGGGTTTCTGTATTCCTGTTAAAAGTGGCAAAATACTAATTCTAATTCGATGAGAAGTTAGGTATAGCTACTGTAACCCCTATGGCAACCAACAAAAAACAAGGCAACAAAAAAACATAGCCGGTAAGTCATTTGGCCCAGAAGCTAAGCTGCCTGTTAGGACACCCTCAACACACATTGGAGCTACCTGTGTTCAACTCCTGGTCCCACTCCTGACCCCAGCCTCCTACAAATCCGGACCTCCCTGGCTCCACTCCCTATCCCAGCCCCCTGCGAATCCAGACCTTCCTGGCTCCCACTCCCTATCCCAGCCTCCTGTGAATCCGGACCTCCCTGGCTCCACTCCCTATCCCAGCCTCCTGCGAATCCAGACCTTCCTGGCTCCCACTCCCTATCCCAGCCTCCTGTGAATCCAGACCTCCCTGGCTCCACTCCCTATCCCAGCCTCCTGCGAATCCAGACCTTCCTGGCTCCCACTCCCTATCCCAGCCTCCTGTGAATCCGGACCTCCCTGGCTCCACTCCCTATCCCAGCCTCCTGCGAATCCAGACCTTCCTGGCTCCCACTCCTGACCCCAGCCTCCTGTGAATCCGGACCTTCCTGGCTCCCACTCCTGACCCCAACCTCCTGTGAATCCAGACCTGGAGAATCAACAGACAGTTCTAGGAACTGAGTTCCTACATCCATGTGGGACTGAGTTTTCTACTGGCTTTGGGGCCCTCCTCCCTATTAGGGTGCAGAAACCTGGAAACTGAATGGCTGAGCACTTTCGCTCCAATAAATAAATAAAATGTGGGTACTTTGTCTTGCACAGCGGATTAAGCCATCATTCGGACATACGCGTCTCATATATCAGCATGTTGGTGTGAGTTCCGGTTTCTCCATTTGCAAACCAGTATTTGGCAAACCTACCCCAAAAAGCAGCAAATGACAACTCAAATGCTTGGGCCCCTGCCACCAATATGGGAGACCCAGATGGAGTTTCAGTGCCTGGCCCAGTCTAGATATTGCAGTCATTTGAGGAAGGAACCAGTAGATGGAAGATACTTCTTTTTCTCTATCACCTTACCAAAAAGATGAAAATAAACATTTTCTAAGTAAATATTTTTAAATAGACAAAAAATATTAAGCTGGAATATTGGCATAAGCTCAAAGAATCCCTAAGAAGGAAACAAGATAAAAAGTTAAGAAAAAAAATGAAAGGGCCCGGTGGCGTGACCTAGCGGCTAAAAGTCCTCACCTTGCACACACCGGGATCCCATATGGGCGCCAGTTCTAATCCTGGCAGCTCCACTTCCCATCCAGCTCCCTGCTTGTGGCCTGAGAAAGCTTTGAGGACGGCCCAAAGCCTTGGGACCCTGCACCCAGTGGGAGACCCAGAAGAAGTTCCAGGCTCCTGGCTTCAGATTGGCATAGCATTGGCCGTTGCACTCACTTAGGGAGTGAACCATCAGATGGAAGATCTTCCTCTCTGTCTCTCCTCCTCTCTGTATATCTCACTTCCCAATAAATAAATAAATCTTTAAGAAAAAAGAAAAAAAATGAAAACCAAATAAAATGGTAACTCTAAATCTAACTACATCAATAATTACATTAAATATAAATGGTTTAAACGAGGGCCAGCAAGGTTATTTGGCGCACTAACTCCCACCTGCAGTACCCCCTAAGGGCACTGATCTGTGTTTCAGCTGCTCTGTTTCCAATCTAAGTCCCTGCTTACAACCTGGGAAAGCAGCTGATGATGGCTCAAGTTCTTGGGACCCTGCATCCACTTGGGAGACCAGAGAAAACTCCTGGCTCCTGACTTTGGATTGGCTCAGCTCCGGATATTGCAACCATTTGGGCAATGACCCAGCAGATAGAAGATCCTTGCCTTTGTCTCTGTAAATCTGCCTTTCAAGTAAAAACAAATAAGAATCTTCTTTAAAAAGAAAAAAGTAAATGGTTTAAACAGGCCAAGCCAATAAAGCTACAAAGACTGTTACAAAAAATATGAAACAAGACTCACAACGTACTCCCTGCAAGAAAGCCACTTTCAACACAGTGGTATAGCAAGTGTATTTTAAAAGCAAAACAGTAGGACCCAGCGCAGTAGTTCAGCAGCTAGCAGCTAAAGTCCTCACCCTGCATATGCCAGGATCCCATATGGGCTCTGGTTCTAATCCTGGCAACCCTGCTTCCCATCCAGCTCCCCGCTTGTGGCCTGGGAAAGCAGTTGAGGAGATGACCCAAAGCCTTGGGATCCTGCACCTGCATGGGAGACCCAGAAGAGGCTCCAGGTTCCTGACTTCAGATCGGCTCAGCTCTAGCCGTTGCAGCCACTTGGGGAGTTAATCATCAGACAGATCTTCCTCTCTGTCTCTCCTCTTCCCTGTATATCTGACTTAGCAATAAAAAATAAATAAATCTTTTTTAAAAAAGCAAAACAGTAAAAAGCTAAATGCAACTTCATTCCAAAAACTGGCAACACAAACCTTCGTCAAGCGTAAATGGCTTAAGCTATAGCACATCCACACACGACCTATCACTACACAATAAAAAAATTACGGAAACACAGAAGCTAGATAAATCTCTGGGGACACATGTTGAGCAAAAAGGAACCAGTTTCAAAAGGTTACATGCATATGTATGACTCCATTTTTATGCCACTGTAGAAAAGGTAAAACTGTAGCAAATAAAACAGATGAGTGGTTTCCAGGTGTTAGGGCCTGGGGCAGCATGAGGAAGCTTTCTGGATGACGGAACCAACCGAAATCCTGGTCACGGTGGTAGTTAAATGAAACCTATACGCAAGCTGAAACTCAGCTTCACCCTGGGACAAAATCAATTTTACCACGTGTGAGCTTTTAAAAATAAGGTCAAATAGGACCCGGGACGATAGCCTACCAGCTAAAGTCCTTGCCTTGAATGCGCCAGGATCCCACATGGGCACTGGTTCTAATCCCAGCAGCCCCGCTTCCGGCCTAGGAAAGCAGTCGAGGACGGCCCAAAGCCTTGGGACCCTGCACCCGCGTGGGAGACCCGGAAGAAGCTCCTGGCTCCTGCCTTCGGATTGACGCAGCTCTGGCCGTTGGGGGCCACTGTGGCCACTTGGGAAGTGAATCAACAACGGAAGATCTTCCTCTCTGTCTCTCCTCCTCTCTGTATATCTGACTTTGCAATAAAAATAAAATAATCTTTTAAAAAATGATTTGGTAACAACCTGCAAAAAACAAAGGTCAAACAAACACAAAGCAGATGATTTGCATGCACCTTTCCAGACTACAAATCTATTTTAAAAAGTAAAAACAGAGCCAAAGGAAAAAATGCTGAATTCCGCTGGCATAAAAGCCCCCGCTCACACGGCTCACACAAGAACTTCCCAAAGCAAACCCAAATCTTCGGACGTGCACTCCCAGCAGAGGCTACAAATATTTTCCCATGCCTGTGAAAGTCTCTTGTTGTCACATTTCCATATTTCACACTTTCAAAAACTGCCAATTGCTTCTGGCGGGGCGCCCCGTTCCCGGCTTGGGGTTGCCGAACTTACAAGCACCCCTTTTACGCATTCCACCTGATGCTCTCTCCCTTCGCCAGGGAGTCTCGGCCGCGGCGAAAACGCCTTCCGCGGGGTGCCAGAGAGGTCAGCGCTGCTCACCCGGAACTAAGGTCCGCGCGGGGCTCGGCCGCCTCGGGCTCCCCACCCAGGGGCGCACGCTGGGCCCCGGACTCCCCACGGGCAGCCGGGCCCGCCCCACGCCAGAGTCCCCCAAAACGCCGGAGCCGGGCGCTGGGGGCCGCTCTGGGGGGCGGGAGGTTGTGCCCAGGAACCTTCGGCGGCAAGTCCCTTCTTGGCCCAGAGTTAAGGAGGGGAAACTCTGGCAAGGGTGCCCAAGGCAGCCGCCCACCGCCCTCTCTGAGGTCCCCGACTTCCCGGGCGTTCCCGCTGGCCCTCACCCCTCAGAGGCCGCGCGCGTTGCCTTTCCCCGAGGGGATCCCGCCGCACGCCCGCCCGACGGTCCGGCGCCCCAAGTGCACAAAAACACCCAAGCCAGGCCGCCTTTCCGCCAGCCCCTCCCGCTGGTCAGCGGCCGCAGGGTCCGGGTCCCAGGGAAGTGGCAAGGCGCGCCCGCTGAGGGACCCCGAGAGGCCAGGGGGAGCAAGGGGTCGCGGCCGGGGGGCACGCACCTTGAGCTGGGACTTGGAGACCTTGCCGCTGTGGTCCAGGTCGAGCGCGGTGAAGGCGTGCCAGATGGCCTTGAGCAGCTCGTCCTTGAGGCCCCCCATGGCCGCAGCCCCGGACTGCCCCGCTCGGTCAGCCCCGCAGCGCCACTGCGGCCCCTCAGCCCCGGCCGCCGCCGCCCCCGCGCCGTCACCTGACCGCGGCAGGCCCCGCCCCGGACACGCCCCCTGGGCGGTGCCGCCCCTCGGCGCCGCAAGCCGCAGCTGAGGCGCGGTGGTCTGCGGGTGGACTCACTCCAGTGGGTGGGAACTCCGGGCTTTCGGTCTTGGCTGGGACCGAAAACACCACCCCGAGGATCCCTAGACCAACCAGGGTTATGGTCTGTGCTCACGTATAGTCCAAAGACGTTTCTCCCACCGTGGGGGTGAAACTAAAGAAAGAGAGGCTGAGCGCCCTCCCCAGCTGGCGCCTCACAGGGACTTAGGGGAGCCAGTGATCCCGGCTGGTGTGAAGGCCGCCCCTCACCCCAAAGAGGGACCTCCTGGTGTGGCTACCCAAATAGCCTGTGTGCACAGTGGTCACTCAGCCTCATTAGGCTTCAGATTCTCCACACAGAAAACAGGCATAGTTGCACCAAAATGTTCTGGAAGAATTCTTTCAGGACAAGACCGGCTGCTGGCTGACTCCCATTTGATGGAATCCCCACACATACAGTACCTCTCCCCTCCAGTCCTAGACCAACCCGCTAGTAGATACAAAAATAAATGCTACGGAAAAAATGAAAAAAAAAAAAAAAGGAAGAAGAAACACTACAAGTCTTCAAAAGGAGGTGGTTCTCAGTGACCGTTGGATTTGAGTTTCTTATACACACTTATTTCAAAAGGAAATAGTCATAGAAAGGGAAATTGAGGAAACTCAGAGAAAAGAGCCACTTCTAGGCTGCCTCTTGGGGACACCCACATCCCATGAGGAAATGCCTGGTCTGAGTCCCCACTGCTTGGCTTCCCATCCAGCTTCCTGCCAACACACACCCTGAGAGGCAACAGAGGATGCCACAAGCCCGTGGATCCCTCCACCCACGTGGATGACCAGCTGTGCCTCGGCTCAGCCTTGGCGATTGCAGGCATTTGGAAAATGAGCCAGTAGACGGAAAATCTCTCTGTGTCTCTTGTTTCTCTGTCATTCTGGCTTTCAAGTAAGTAAACTCTCATTTTTAAAAAGATTTATTTTTATTGGAAAGGCAGATCACATTTACAGAGAGAAGGAGATACAGAAAGATCTTCCATCCACTGGTTCACTCCCCAAGTGGCCAAGAAGGTCATAGCTGAGCCAATCTGAAGCCAAGAGCCAGGAGCTTCTTCTAGGTCTCCCATGTAGGTACAGGTTTTGAACGGGTCCTTGACTGCTTTCCCAGGCCATAAGTAGAAAGCTGGATGGGAAGAGGAGCAGTTTGAACTTGAACCAGCACCCATATGGAATTCCAGCACTTGAAAGGTGAGGATTTAGCCACCGAGCCATCATGGTGGGCCCATAACCTTCCATTTTTAAAAAACAAGAAACTGGGCCCAGTGTGATGGCTTCTTGGCTAAATCCTCACCTTGCAAGCACCAGGAGTGAACCAGCGAATGGAAAAGCTCCGTGTGTCTTTCCTCTCTGAAAATCTGACCTGTTTTTAAAATAAAAACAAATACTAAAAAAAAAAAAAAAAGGAGAAAGTAAAGAGCATAAGCAAGGACGGCCTAGTTGGAGAACCAGGACAGGGGGAAGCGACATCAGCCCTTCACTGTGACAGCCACGGGGCTTGGTTCTCATCACCATTTGTCGGGAGTTTTTGGGTTTTTTTTTTACCTTCCCAGAATCCCCCAGCTAAGGTCCAAGCACAGCAAACAGCAGAAACACGTGGTTTTAACCCTGATTTCCTCATGCCAGCTCAGCTCATTCCTAACAGTGACAGAAGGGAAATCCTCCTCGTTCTCAAGGCTTCACTGAAGCAGCACAGGACACTTCCCCTTCTCCCTCGGTGGCTGCAAGCACGGCAGCTCTCGTCTTGGAGTAGGGCTGCACTTGGCAATTCGTGTGATCCACAGAATGTGGCACAGCTGATGGCATGGGTTTTGTGAGGCCAGGCCAGGACAAGCTATGTTGTCAACTCTTGGTCTTGGGTCGCTGCCTCTGGGAACCTCACTACCGTTCTATGTGGAAAAGCTGTGTTTTTGACTAGCTGTTCCAGCCAGCACCACCTAGAAGGCAGGTATGTGAATAAAGGAGCCGTCTTACACAGACTGGTCCCAGCAGATGTTACATAGGAAAGAACCAAAATGATCAGGGTTGTGGCATAGCAAATTGGCACTGGCATCCCATGTGGGCACCCAAGTCAGTTCCTGGCTGCTCCACTTCCAATCCAGCTCCCTACCGTACAACCACATGGGAGACCCAGAAGAAGCTTCTGGCTCTTAGCTTTAGTCTGACCCTGTCCCAGCTGTTGCAGCCAAATGGGGAATAAAGCAGCAGAAGGAAGACGTCTGTCTCTGTAACACTGCCTTTCTAATAAACAAAAACAACAACAACAAAACAGAAGCTCCAGACACAAGGTCCCAATCCATCTACCCAACCCTCTCTAGCCATTTGAATCAATCTATCTGAGGCTCCAGACATTAGGAAGAAAAATAAACCTCATGTTCAAACTTCTGATCTGTGTGTTGAGTACAGTAAAGTAGAGGTTGATGCCACCAAGATTCAGGGCAGGCACTTACGCAGCACTAAGATAACAGAGCCACAGGAACAAAACCCTGTATCCGTGGTGACATTCCTTTTCCTGCCACCAGCAGGGATCTGCCTTGGCCTGCACAGATTCTTCCCCTCTGCTTCCATTACAGGAGGAGCCCGTCTCCTCAGGCCAGTTCTTGAGCTGTTTATTTGTAATAAAAGATTAGAAAAGAAGGAAGAGGGAAGAAAACTGCAATGCGGGATTGAGGCAGCGGCAGGGAATGGAAGACGGCACTACAAAAAAAGGAAAAGCCGCTGTGGAAGGTGACCCCAGCGGGTGGAATGAGATAAAACAGATTCTGAGAAGTCGCAGAGGAGATCACATGTGTTCATAGTACTCTAAAGATACAGAAAACATCAGCTGATGGGGGCGGTGGACTGTGCCGGGCCCTGTACTTGCAAGTACACACAAGAATCTGGTCTGGGAACTCCTCAGACAAAGTTATTTGGAGATCTCCTCAATCAAACTGCCGGACACAGAACCCTAACCAAGAAAACACAGAGGACAGAACAAGTCAGTCAACTACCTCAGCCATATGTTGGCAGTGGAAAACTGGGCAAACGGAGACTCTAAGATGGACTATGTCAATCAGTGGATTCTTCAGCGACCTCATCATGCTTGTACTTGTAATGGCGAGATTGGCAGCAATTCAGAACTGTTGAACTATTAAAACCACTTGAGCAAGACCCTCGGAGCATGCCCCACATCCGGGACCTGGGATGGGTGGGAGACTGGGTGGGGCTTCTGCCTTTACCTCCCCCTTTACCCCAGATGCATGACAAAAACAGTGTGGACATCTTACTAGGTAGGACGCGGGGATTAAGTACTCCTCACCAAGGTATGGAAGATTTCTCTGCACACCCTTCCTAAAACTGTTTCATACCTCAATTTTTGAATTGTCATTGAAGTAGTCACAGAAAGTTGTTAAGGCCTTGCATCCAATTTTGACATATCGGTTGCTCAATGCTTTGTCAATTTATCTCAATGTTATATATTGTTGCTGATGTTATGTTGGGGCTTTTAATTGACTGGGATTTTGCTTTGTTGGCTTTGCCTTTGGACCGGGGAGGGTCTCCCTAAGAAGGCGCTGAACTTGACCAGACAATAATATGCTGGACTCTATGCTTGGTGTATGCTTGCAATGAAAGGATCTCAACTAAACTTGAACTGTGGTTACACAATGGGGGGGGGGGAGGAACCCACCATGGGGGGAGGGTTAGGGGAGGGTTAGGGGAGGGGCGGGGGGAACCCCAGTGCCTATAGAACTGTATCACATAATATAATGTAATTAAAATAATAATAAAAAAAACTAAAAAAAAAACAGTATGGAAATAATAGTCTTACCCTCTTTCCTGTAGCCCTTGAAATTTGTGCCCTAATTACCTATGTAAAGAATGTCAAAAATAAAGAAAAACAATGGAGAAAAAAAGATACAGAAAACACGAAATATTATCAAATCAGGTTTGGTGAACGGACAGTGTTCTCTGATTTGGGGCTAGCTTAGCCTTGGCACATGTGAATTTCTGCCTTCCTGAGTGTTACAAATAAATGAACCCAGGCCTGGCACGGTGGCCTAACAGCTAAAGTCCTCGCCTTGAACGTCCCAGGATCCCATATGGGTGCCGGTTCTAATCCAGGCAGCCCTCCCTTCCCATCCAGCTCCCTGCTTGTGGCCTGGGAAAGCAATTGAGATCAGCCTGAAGCCCTGGGACCCTGCACCCACATGGGAGATCCGGAAAGAAGTTCCTGGATCCTGGCTTCAGATTGGCACAGCACCAGCCGTTGTGGTCACTTGGAAAGTGAACCATCGGACAGAAGATCTTCCTCTCTATCTCTCCTCCTCTCTGTATATCTGACTTTGCGATAAAAATAAAATATATCTTTTTTAAAAAAATGAACCCTCTGGGCTGGCACCATGCCTCCACCTGCGGTGTCAGCATCCCACATGGGTGCTAATTCGAGGTACTGGCTGCTGTACTTTTGATCTATCTCCCTACTAATGTGCCTGGAACAGAGAAGGATAGCCACCGTCTTTGGGTGCTTGTACTCACACGGGAAACCTAAAAGAAGCTATTGGCTCCTGGCTTTGGACCAACCCAGTTCTGGCCATTGCAACCATTTGGAGAGAGAACCTACAAATGAAAGATCTCTTTCTCTATGTCTCTTCTTCTTTATCTATAAATCTACCTTTCAAATAAAAGCACACAAATGTTAAAAATAAACAAATTGCCTTCTCTTCCCCTTGGACTGCATTCCAGATTAGCCGGCCTTTTCTTGGTAAGTGCTATAAAGTAAAAATTGATAAGAGTATATACAGGTGAACAAGCTGAGCTGTGGGGAATAAGGAAGTCTGCAAATGAGGAACTGACCATGAGTCTGAGCCCCAAAGGACCAGTTGTCGTTAATAGGGCCAAAAATGGAGAAAGAACCTTCTAGACAGCAAAAACAGAGAGAAGAGCTGTTATGGCTTAAGTGTAGTCTGAGGGTCTTCCAAAGCTTCACGTGCTGAAATGTAATCCCCATGTGCAAGTGTTCAGAGAGCGGAAACATAAACCAATTGAGAAGTAATTAGGATTAGATAAAAATCATTAGGGTGGAGCACCCCTGACTAATTCCTGGTGGCTTTATAAGAGGAGGGAAAGAAATCAGACCCACAAATACATGTGAACCCCCTTGTGGTACCACCTTAAAACCACCTACAAGAAAGGCCATAGCCAGATGAGACCCCTAGACTTTCCGTTTCCACCTTTGTGAGCCAAAATAAACCTCTTCCGCTATGAGGCTGTATGCATTCACTATTTCATTATAGTATCCAAAGCTGTCAAGAAGTCCAAGTGCAGGACTGTGTGCCCAGGGTGCGGAGAACACTAGGAGGAGAGGAGGAAGTGGGGAGGCAGACACTGAGCACAATACACCAGAGCCCAGGCCTGTGGGTTAGCGCTCTCCAGCTCTTATCTTCCCTCAAGCTCTGTAATCCGCTGCAATCGCAGAAGAGGATCTTCAGCAGGAAGCAAAAATGTTGAATGCCACATAGTTGGCAGATGTGGGGGTGGTGTCCAGCCCGGTCACTGGGTTCAGCAGCACTTGATAGTATCTTCATTACTGTCCTGAGGAAAATAAGTTTCTGGTTCCACAGGAAATTCCACACAATAATCTCCGGGATTCAAGCAGAACCTTGGAGAGTCAGCTCGCCGCACGCCCTCAGAGCCACAGAAGAGTGCAGACTCCCTGACTGGTGAGAACAGCCTCCCTCTGTCTCACAGGCTTATTCTGAGGCATGAGTAAGATAATGACAGCTATAGCCCATGCAAGGGGGAGGAGCGACAGTGACAACCAAGAAAGAGAGGATAATAATAGAGCTCTGATGCCAATAAGAACAGAAACATCTTGAGGCCTTGGGGCCTGGTGCCTTCCTTAAGGCACAAAGCAACAAAAACAATCTTTTAATTGTAAGAAGTCTGCGGCAGGGCTAACATTGAAAATTGTCTTAGGGCCCGGCGCAGTGGCGCAAGTGGTTAAGTCCTCGCCTTGCACGACCAGGATCCCATATGGGCGCCGGTTCTAATCCCGGCAGCCCCGCTTCCCTTCCAGCTCCCTGCCTGTGGCCTGGGAAAGCAGTCGAGGACGGCCCAAAGCTTTGGGACCCTGCACCCGCGTGGGAGACCCGGAGGAGGCTCCTGGCTTCGGATCGGCATAGTATCGGCCGTTGCGGCTCACTTGGGGAGTGAATCATCGGACGGAAGATCTTCCTCTCTGTCTCTCCTCTCTGTATATCTGCCTTTCCAATAAAAAATAATAAAAATAAATCTTTAAAAAAAAAAAAAGAAAATTGTCTTAGATATTGCCTGTTGGGTTTTACGTCAAACCTAGCATTTTCTAAACTGACGTGCAGGGGCTGGTGTTATGACATAGCCAGTGAAGCCGCCTCTTGCCACACAAGCATCCCATATGGGCACTGGCTCAAGTCTTCCCTGCTCTGCTTCCGATCCAGCTCCCTACTAACAGCCTGGAAGAACAACAGAAAATGGCCCAAGTGCTAGCACTCATGTGGGAGACCTGGAAGAAGTGCCTGGCTCTTGTTTCAACTTGGCCCATTCCCAGCCATTGTGACCATTGTGACCATTCTGGGAGTGAACTAGAAAATGGAGGATCTCCATATCTCTCCACACCTTTATATATATATAAATGTGTGTGTATGTGTGTGTGTACATATATATATAACACAAATAAAACCTTAAAAATAAATTTTAAAAGGTTCCAGCATGGTGACATACAGGCTAATCCTCTTCCTGTAAATGCTAGCATCTCATCTAGGTGTTGGTTTGCATCTGACTGCTCCATTTCTGACCTAGCTCCCTGCTTATGGCCCGGGAAGGCAGTCGAAGACAGCACAAAGCATTGGGACCCTGCACCCGCGTGGGAGACCTGGAAGAAGGTCATGGCTTCGGATTGGCTCATCTCCAGCCATTGTGGCAAACTGGAAAGTGAACCAGCAGATAGAAGATTTTTCTGTCTCTCCTCCTGTTTGTAAATCTACCTTTCCAATAAAAATAAATATTTAAAATAAATAAATAAAATCAACAGATAGTAAGTATACATATTTGTAGGGTAATTTTTTATGCATGTGTATGATGTGGAATAATGCATTAACGATCCACATTTATTTCCTCAAACATGCATCACTGCTTTGTGTTTAGAACATTCAAAACCCTCTCCTCTAGCTATCTTGATATACACAATAAATTATCGTGCATTTCCGTCACCATGAACCCTACATTTTACGTGCACTTTAGTAGTTTAGAGGATCAGTTTCACGTTACCTGTGTCTGACACAACAAAAGACACTGGGGAACAAATGGCGGGCAGACCCTCAAGTGAGCAGTGGAATCTGAGCAAACTAGACAGAAGGGCAGGGATCTGGTGCAGAAACCCAGAAGGTCAAGCCAGAGATCAAACCCAAGCCTGCGAGGCTGAGCCTGAGGAACAGCTCGAAGTCTGCACGAGCAAGGCTGGCTGGCACCTGAGGGTTCCTGCCTGCCAGGCAACTCCAGCCCACATGATAACAGACTTTACTAAGAAGGGCTGGGAAATGCCAGGCCATATATAGCCTATGAAACCATTTGGTTTAGACCAGTTAAGACTCCCACAAGCAAAATCAAAATTTAGTAAATATGCAGAGCAGGCTAAACATTCTAAGTAGTAGTTTTATACGATGCACTAATGATGGTATAAATATCCAAATGGCACCCCACTCCTATAGGAGTGGCTTACAGAGGATCCCAGGAGGGGGGCAGGTTGTTAGGCACAGTAGTAAAGATGGTTCTTGGCACACCCACATCTCCTGTTGGGTTCAAGAGCCAACTCCACCTCTAGTCCAGCTTCCTACTAATGGGTATATACCCTGGGAGACAACAGGTCATGGCTCAAGTGCTTGAACCCTTGCCACCATGTGAAAGACTTACATAAAGCTCCCCGCAGCCCGGGGTGGGGGCCATGATGGCATTCCCAGCTCCCAGTTTCAGTTCCAAAGGATCAGCTGTGGGCATTATTGGGGAATGGTTCAGCAGATGGGAGCTCCCTCTGTGTCTCTCGAATAAATGTTTTAAAAAGGAAGAGGGAGAGTCAGAGCTGTGGTGCAGTGCGTAAAGCCACCGCATGCAGCACCAGCATCCCATGTGGGAGCTAGTTTGTGACCCAGTTCTCTCCAAATGTGCCTTGGAAGGCAGCAGAGGATGGCTCAAGTGCTTGGCTCCTGAACCCATGTAAAAATCCTGGAGGAAGCTCCTGACTCCTGGCTCTTGCCTTTGGACATTTGAGGGAGTGAAGCAGTGGATGGAAGATCTCTCTGTGTCTTTCCCTAGCTCTGCCTTTCAAATAAATGAAACTTTTTAAAAAAAATTCGGAGAAGAGATGTTCTGTGCTGCCTGAGAAAGCTGCAGGGTCCCTGCAGTAAGGACCTGACAGACGCAGCCACACAGTCTTGTACTTCCCAATAATCACAACTGCAAACTGAACAAACCTTTGTTCTTTGTAAATTATCTAGTTTGTGGTGTTCAAATGCAGCAACAGAAAATGGACATAGGGCCCGGCGCGGTGGCGCAGTGGTTAAGGTCCTCGCCTTGCATGCCCGGGATCCCATATGGGCGCCGGTTCTAATCCCGGCAGCCCCGCTTCCCATCCAGCTCCCTGCCTGTGGCCCGGGAAAGCAGTCGAGGACGGCCCAAGGCTTTGGGAACCTGCACCCGCGTGGGAAACCCGGAAGAGGCTCCTGGCTTCGGATCGGCATAGCATCGGCTGTTGAGCTCACTTGGGGAGTGAATCATTGGACGGAGATCTTCCTCTCTGTCTCTCTTCTCTGTATATCCGCCTTTCCAATAAAAAAACAAATAAATAAAATAAAATAAATCTTTAAAAAAAAACCTTAACTATTCTCTATCTCATACTTCCTCAACTTCTCACCCCTCAACAGGAGCTATTACTGTAAACTCTTGTTAATAAGTGGCGCTCTGTGCTTTTTGCTTTGATTATTCCAGAATATTTTTTTAAAGAAGTGTTATTCTTCAACAACTCTGCAAAATTAGTCCTTGTTGTATGGTGAAGCCCACCGCCACCGGGCCCACTCAGCTGTGCTGTGACCACTTTAGAACCACTCCTTTCGAGGTTTTCTGCTAAGCTGCACTGGTGGCTTCTTGCTGGGTTTTTTTTTTTTTTTAAAGATTTATTTTTATTATTTTTTCATTGGAAAGGCGGATGTAGAGAGGAGACACAGAGAGGAAGATCTTCCGTCCAATGATTCACTCCCCAAGTGAGCGCAATGGGCCGATACTATGCCGATCCAAAGCCAGGAGCCTCTTCCGGGTCTCCCACATGGGTGCAGGTTCCCAAAGCCTTGGGCCATCCTCGACTGCTTTCCCGGGCCACAGGCAGGGAGCTGGAAGGGAAGCGGGGCTGCCGGGATTAGAACCGGCGCCCATATGGGATCCCGGGCGTGCTAGGTGAGCTCAACCACTTGCGCCACCGCGCCGGGCCCTCTTGCTGGGTTTTAAAGGTGTTTTTAACCTACATGCAAATGTGATTTTTTTCTAATCCCTGTGTCTTCCAAGCTGATTAAACAGTAGTTTAAAATTTAAAAAAAAATAAATTAGCTTTATTTGAATCATGTATCACACCATTCAGAACTCTTTGACACAAATTTGTTTGCACTCATTTTTGGCTCAAAATAAATTTAGCACCCAACCATAACACAGATTTTTCAGCTAGTTGTGCACGTGTATACCTTGGCTACTTAAAAATTACCTGTGTGTGTGTGTGTTTTAACATCCATTTATTTATTGAAAATGAGATGCAGAGAGGGAAAAGGAAAGCGAAAGAGAGACAGACAGAGGAAGATTCCATTTGCTGGTTCACCCCCTGAATGGCTGCAATGGCCAGGGGTGGGTCAGGCTGGGTCTCCCATGTGGATAGTAGGGGCCCAGGCACATGGGTCATCATGCACTGTGCATTAGCAGGGAGCTGCATCAGAAGTGGAGCATCTAGAACTCACACCAGTTCTCGTATGGGATACTGGCGTCACAGGTAGCACTGCAACCCACCGTGCCACAATGCCAGTACTGACCCAGCTTATAAAGGTTTACTTATTTCAGGGGTTTTAGTTTTTATTTTTAAAAAATTATTTTTATTGGAAAGGCAGATTTACAGAGAGAAGGGGAGACAGAGAAAAAGATCTTCCATCCGATGGTTCACTTCCCCAAGTGGCTGTAATGGCTGGAGCTGAGTTTATCTGAAACCAGAAGTCAGGAATTTCTGGGTTTCCCATGTGAGTGCAGGGTCCCAAGGTTTTGGGCTGTCCTCTACTGCTTTCTCAGGCCACAAGCAGGGAGCTAGATGGGAAGTGGAGCAGCTGGGACAAGAATCAGTGGCCATATGAGACCTTGGCACATGCAAGGCAAGGACTTTAGCCACTAGGCTATCACACCAGGCCCTTATTCATTTATTTAAAAGGCAGAAAGAGGGAGGAAGAGGGAGGGAGGGAGAGAGGGGAGGAGGGAGGAGAGAGAGAGAGAGAGAGAGAGAGAACTTCCATCTGTTACTTCATTCCCCAAATGGCCTTAACAGCAAGGTCTGGGCCAGATTAAAGCCAAGAACCAGGAACTCCATTCTGGTCTCCCACACGGGTATAAGAACACAAGCACGTGAGCCATCTTCTACCCCCTTCCCAGTCCCACTAGGAGGGAATGGGATCAAAAGTACAGTAGCCAGGATTCAAACAGGTGCCCTGATGGGGAAGGCCAGCAATACAAACAGTGGCTTAACTTGCTTTGCCAAGAATGCTGCCTCCCCCAGTGCCCCCAAGCCAAGTACTCACATACGGGGCATGAGCACCTTAGCAAGTGCTAAGCACTAAGCCGAACACTCACTCACCCTGTCCCAGCCTCACCACTCATTTCAATCCTTGACCTGGTGATGGATTAACTCCCAGCATGACTGCCCTCGCCTCAGCCTTTTGCTGTGTTCCCAGCTTCGCAGATTGGCCACGTCAATCCATCCTTTGCTACTGAAAACCAGGAGAGGGACTAAGACCGCTGGTCGACACAAGCCTTGGGGGAGCGGGTGCGCGGGTCTCTGCAGCTCACCCGCACGGTCCCAGGTCGGTGGCAGCCACACAAGAACCATTCACTCTGTTCACCGAGACTACACCCACAGCAAGGCAACAACTCTGACTCATAGGAAAAGCAGGTCATTTTCTCCTGCCTGTGTCGGTGTTATTTTAAAAAATTAGTGTGTTGTGACACACCATAGCAGGAGGAACTTAGGTTAGACATTCAGAATGATTTCCTGAATACAGATTTTGAGACACATGGCAGCAAGTTACAAATGAGGAAGTGGAGGCTCTGCCTGAGCAGGGCTGGCTAACGTGGGGGTACACTCTCCACGTGGTGGTCAGAAGTTATCATGGGGAGGAGCGAAGGTGCTGCAGGGGCAGCGTGCCTGCTCTGGCTTACCTACCACTCTGCACAAGGGCTTCTGTTCACAAAGGGTCAGCCTGCTCCCTGTCTGAAGTCCTGATCTTAGCAAGTCCTCCCAGAAACCCAGGAAGGTAAATGATCCCTTCGGTCAGGTTCTAATTGCTCAAGTTCAAATAAAGGCTGCAATGGGAAACCACAGCTGTATGCCTTGAAAATGCAAACTCTCCTCCTGAAAGGCGAGAAACCCATGGTCAACACCTGCTGTTTCACCTGGAGGGGCACAGGCCCGGCAGCAGAGGCAGGAAAGGGGAACTTCACCCAAAGAAGCTGCAAACAACTGTCATGGGGCCCAACAAGGAAGCCAGCCTCAGACAGACAGATCAAATGCCAGCTGGGCAGAGGCAGGGATAGGAAGAGGGGGCAAGGTGGGAAGCTGCAAGTCAAGGTATATGCTTTCAGAAGTGAGTTAGGAGTGGCTTGGACTTACAGGAAATGAACAGTGAACAGAGTCCCTTTTCAGCAATGGTGGGCATGGGCTGCAGAGCCTGCCAGGTGCCAAGGCGGATGCTTCTCAGCCTAGTGTTTCTTTTGGTGGTGACCTCTGCCCATTAACAATGCCCTTTAACAACTCTCATTCTGGTATCCCACCCACCTGCAATTGTCTGTGGCATGCAAAATCTGAAACATTGTTTCAAACAATGACTGCAGTTAAATTATGTGCTTAGTGTCCCTCAGACTACTTGGAATCCTTCTGGAAAAATCAGGATCCCTAACCAGTGTTCAGCCAAACAATTACAGCAGCCACATTCCATATAGGATTATGTGACTTGGAGTTCTGGCTCCTGTTCCTGACTCTAGTTTCTGGCTAATTGGGTTCCTGCACCCTGTGGGAGACTGGCATTATATTCCTGGTTCTTGGCTTGGGACTCAGTCTAACCTTGATTGCATTTATTTTAGAGTGATCCAGTAAGTGGTCTTTCTCTCACTCCCTCTCTTGAATAAACAATTAAAATATGGCCTTGATGTTTCTGTCCTGGAAGGGCCCAGTTCTCTAGAATGGCACAATTGCTACAACCCAAGAAGGCCACATGAGTAGTGTTGAGGTGCATCAAGTTAAGCCACCACCTACAACGCTGGGTGCCCAACACTGAACACTGGTTCAAGTCCTAGCTGCTCTAGTTCCAACCTTATAATTCTACCCTAGTTTCCAGTCTGACTCCCTGTTAATGTACCTGGCAAACAACAAAAACAGCCCAAATATTATAGCCCCTGCTGCCCACTGGGGGGACTAAAATAGCATCTCAGTTTCCTGGCTTTAGCCTGGCCCAGTTCTGGATAATTCAGCCATTTGAGGGAGGTAGGTAGATAATCTCCTTCTCTCTCTGTTACCCTACCTTTCAAATAAATAAAACAATCTATTTTCGGAAAAGGTAGGGTCAAGGTGGGTGCTGTGGTATAGCAGGTAAAACCAGCACTGCCATGCTGACATTCCATGGGGCGTCATCTCAAGTCCCATTTCTGTTCTTATTATTCAGCTTCTTTTAAAAAAAAAGATTAAAGATTTACTTATTTTTATTACAAAGTCAGATATACAGAGAGGAGGAGAAACAGAGAGGAAGATCTTCTGTGTGATGATTCACTCCCCAAATGACAGCAACGGCCGGTGCGACACCGATCCAGAGTCAGGAGCCAGGAACTTCCTCCAGGTCTTCTGGGTGGGTGCAGGATCCCAAGGCTTTGGGTCATCATTGACTGTTTTCCCAGGCCACAAGCAGGGAGCTGGGTGGAAAGCGAGGCCGCTGAGATAAGAACTGGTGCCCATCTGGGATCCTAGTGCATTCAAGGCAAGGACTTTAGCCGCTAGGCCACCGTGCCAGGCCCATTATTCAGCTTCTTGCTAACGTGCCTAGAAAAGCAGCCAAGGATGGTACAAGGGCTTGGGCCCCTGCACCCATGTTGGACACCCAGATGAAGCTTCTGGCTGGTGGCTTTATATCTGCCCAGCTCCAGCCACTGAGCCCATTTTAGGAGTGAACCAGCAGAGAGAAGGTCAATCTCTCTCTGTGTCGTTCACATAAATAAATAAATAGGTCCCAGCATGGTAGCCTAGCAGCTAAAGTCCTCATCTTGCACACACCAGGATTCCATGTGGTTGCCGATTCGTATCCTGGCAGCTCCACTTCCCATCCAACTCCCTGCTTGTGACCTGGGAATGCAGTACAGGATGGTCCAAAGCCTTGGGACCCTGCAATGGACCCTGCACTAGCTCCTGGCTACTGGCTCTGGGCTCCTGGCTTCAAATCGGCACAGTTCCAGCCGTTGCAACAGCTTGGGCAGTGAATCAGCAGACGAAAGTTCTTCCTCTCTGTCTCTCCTCCTCTATGTATATCTGACTTGCCAATAAAAATTAAATAAATCAGGCCCAGCACAGTAGCCTAGCAGCTAAAGTCCTCAACTTGCATGTGTTGGAAACCTGTACAGGTGCCAGTTCTAATCCTGGAATCCCTGCTTCCCATCCAGCTCCCTGCTTGTGGTCTGGTAAAGCAGCAGAGGATGACCCAAGTACTTGAGTCCCTGTACCCAAATGGGAGATGTGGGTGGAGCTCGTGACTCCAGACTTTATCCTGGTCTAACCCTGGCCTTTGTGGCCATTTGGGTATGAGCCAGAGAACGGATATTCCCATTCTCTGTCTCTAACTCTTGCTTTCAAATAAATCATTAAGTCTTTCAAAACAACAACAACAAAAGTAACTGGAGGCCACATGTGGCCTATTCTTAGAGATGTCCCTGTTAAGAGCTCAGTGTTGGGCCAGCACAATGGCCTAGTGGCTAAAGTACTCACCTTGCAACTGCTGGGATACCATGTGGACACTGGTTTGTGTCCCAGCTGCTCCACTTCCTATCCAGCTCCCTGCTTGTGGCCTGGACACTTGGGCAACCAGGAGCATGAGGAAGCCCCAAGCCTGCCCTGCCGGCCAATGCTTGTAGGAAGTCATTTCATTAGGTGTGCTCTACCCAGAAGCCCACTCCCCACCCCTAATGAGAGCAGTAAGAGCAAAACAAACTGGAAATAAAATAAACAAACAAACACAGGTTAACAATAAACCGAGAGTCTGGTATGACAGCTCAATTTGCTCAAGTGCCAGCATTCCACATGGGCACCAGTTCGTGTCTCAGCTGCTCCACTTCCTATCCAGCTGCCTGCTTGTGGTCAAGTCAACAAGCCAATGAAAAAATACATCTTTCTGAACTTTTTATCTCATCTCACCCCACAGCCACTGTAACAATTCAGAGTTTACTCCAGAAAACAGGTGAAGTTCTCCTGAGCCCCTGAGATCATGGCGTGGGATGAACTGAGCATAGGGGAATGCTCCAAATGTTAGATTCCTGAACATCTCCCAAAATCATTGAGTGAGTACCTTGTACTTTCTAGGTGTGGCATAGGTAGGCATTCCACAAATGTAATGGTAGAATGTTCTAGAAATGACTGGAAAACAAACCCTACCCACTAGCTTCTCAGGGTGAAAAAGAAAAGGAGCTAAGGTGGTCTGGCACCCTGGGCATAGGAGACCAAGCCTCTACCTGTAGTGTTATCATCCTATATGAATATCAGTTTGAAATTCAGCTGTTCCATGTCCCATCCAGCTCCCTGCTTGGGGCCTGGGAAAGCAGCAGGGAATGGTTTGAATAGTTGGGACTCGACACTCATGTGTGAGACCCAGAAGAAGCTCCTGTCTCCTGGCTTATGATCAGACCACCTGCAGCCACTGCAGGCATTTGAGGAGTGAACCAGTGCATGAAAGATATCTCTCTCTCTCCTAATTCCTTAACTCCACCTTTCAAATAAAAATAAATATTTTCAGAAAGAAAACAGGAAGAAAGGAGGAGACAAGAGGAAGGGAGGGAAGGAGGTGGGAAGATAAGGGATGGGAGGAGAGGGAAGGAAAGGGAAAAGAAGGAAAAGAAAGAGAGAGGAGGGAAGAAAAAAAGAAAAGGAAAGAAAACAAAAGAAAAGAAAAAGCATTACATGTCACCAGGAGGTAGAACCATGTGATAGGGCCCAGTGCAGTGACCCAGTGGCTAAATCCTCACCTTACACACACTAGGATCCCATATGGGCATTGGTTTCTGTCCCAACTGCACCACTTCCCATCCAGCTCCCTGCTTGTGGCCTGGGAAAGCAGTCGAGGACAGCCCAAAGTCTTGGGACCTTGCACCCACCACGGGAAACCCAGAAGCTTCTGGCTCCTGGCTTCAGATCAGCTCAGTTCTGGCCATTGTGGCCACTTGGGAGGTGACCAGTGGATGGAAGTTTTCTTTCTCTCTCTTTCTTTCTCACTGTAAATCTGACTCCCCCCCCCCCCCAAAATCTTTAAATTAAAACAAAGAAACGTGAGAATCACACATAGATTTGGAAGTCTCTAAGACACTATCTCGTTCCAATTTTAGTGTATGTGCTGCCGAAGCGAGCACGAGACGCTATCTCATTAGATCCTCATAACATCCAGGATGAATACGTGTGACTCCTTTCATCTAGCATCCTTTCCTATTCTAGGAATGAACAGATGCAACCACAACTTCCCACTGAAGAGCTTTCGTCTGCCCATGCACATTCCACCTGTTGCCATCAGTTCCTCAGGCTTCAACCAGTCCAAAAATCAGATGCTTATAACCACGGCGACCCCCTCTGAGTGAAGAACCTCAGTATCAAAATCCCAACCATTTGTTCATGGCTCATTGCTACTAAGAAACTGTGTGTGCTTGCAGGCCTATGTGATTTTTAGTACTGATGGACTTCGATTCTTATGAATCCAGACCCACCTAAATCTGGTTATCTCACAGGTAGCTCCAAGTAATTAAGTGGCTGCTAACCTTAGTTGCTGGAGGCAGGGGCTGTCCAGCAGAGATAGGTAGGGAATGTGTGGTATTCCCCCTCACCTTACAAACTATTGTGGACTGCCCCTATAAAAACCCTATGAATATGCTATTGAGGGCCACACTCCAGTAAGAGGTGTTGGTCCCGCCAGGCTGGCTGGGTGGTGGGTCAGCCAGTTGCCTGCTTTCAACCAACAACCCAGGCTGGGACGCACTGAGCTTGAATAAACCATCCTTGTGCACTTGGATCGAGTTCAGACTCCTGGTGCTTTCTGCGGATCAAAAAATCTGGGCACAACAAATGGGGGCTCATCCGAGATCACCAAGATCATCAGGACTCCACTGGAGCAGCATTGCGGTGAGTCTCATCTCGATTCTTTGCTGGCTAATTGTTTTGTCTTGTTTTTCTTCTCTTTTTCTTTTCGGCCAATTTTTGTTTCTGTTTTTGCACCCATTGAGGGGGCAGAGAGCCACCAATGGGTCAGGCATTGTTGCCTAAGGAGTGGGCGCATCCCCTCTGGTTGGTTTTGTTTTATTAGGCCTAAGCTGTTTATGCTTGTCTTGTCCTTAAATTGTCGCATGTTCTGTGTTTGTGGCTAAAAGTTAAATATTGTATCAGATAGCTGAATTAGGTGCTAAATTTTGAGCCATGAGGGGCTATGAGAGAGCCCTTTGCCTAGAATTGGTTTGAGCCTACGAGGGCGCCCCTACATTTTAGTGGGGACAGTGACAGAAGGTCCCTCCCTCAAAGTGAATCTCAAAATGGCCAGAGTGGAGACAATGGCAGAGAGTCCCCGGGAAGTAGTCCCCTGAGTGTGGGGTGTTCCGGAACAAAAAAAACCAAGAGCTGACATACAGCCTAGGTGGACACCCTGGTATGGGCTAGTCGGCTGGGATCTCTTAGGTGAGGGCCAGCAGTCCTCGGAAGTGGCGCTTCCCAGCGGACAAGTTAAAGATCTGAAAGAGGGTCCTTGCCCAGTTTTCCGTGGAAGCTTACTGATCTTGAAAGAGGACTCGAAAGACCTCATTAGAAAACAGTCAAGTCTTGGCTTGGAGTTCAACAGTGTCCCAAAAGCAGCCAGGTGGGCTGGACTGAAGCTGACTCAACCTTTCACACGAATCCTACCATGAAAAAACTGTTTATTCAGACACTGAACAACTCCCAAGGACAAAAACTCAAAGTAACCCTAAACAATTATAGTAGGACCTGAGATTGAGGGTGATTTTTTAAGAGCTGTTTCTTTGAAAGGCAAGTAAACAAAAAGCCGGGGAGAGCAGCAGAGATCTTTGATCCACTGACCCACTTCCAAGGAGCCACAACAATCACGCCTGCCCAGGACTGAGAAACTCTATCCTGGTTTCCCATATAAGGGACAGGGACCAAAACCTTGACCCTCTTCTGTCACCTTCACAGATGCGTTGTGTGGCTACTGGATTACAAGAAGAACATTTAGCACTTACACCAATGCTCCTATATGGAATGATGGAGTCACAGGCAGCAGGTTAATGTGATGCACCAACACACCTGCCCCAAGAACAGACTTTTTTTTTTTTTTAGTTTTAACGCAAGATTTATTAGAAAGGCTGGGAAGAGAAGACTCCCGTCCTAGCAACGGGAGGGGGTTTTGAGATAGAAAAGACCCTCACCCCCTGCCACAGTGGCAGGAGGAAAAGGACCCCAGTGCTCTACCATAGTGGCAAGAAGAAAAGAACCCCCATTTTTTTCTTTTTTAAGATTTAGTTACTTAGGAGACTCAAGATGGGGAATAGGGTAAAGAAAGGACACGTTTAGACAGACAGAGAAATATTAGCCAGTATGAACCAGACAGGGCACATTCCAGGAAATAAGAGGGGACAGAACAATGGCAGAGGGGCACCTGGAGACTGACAGACATAGGAAAACAGCAGACACAACAGTATGGTGTTGCAGTGACTGATATTCCAGTGGTATTCAGTGAGTGGCAATCTGAAAAGATATTCTCTTGACAGAGAAAAGGAATAGCACCCACTAAAATCAAAGGCAAATATGAAGAACATGCCAGTAAAATAGCAACAGAACACTAGATCAATGAACAACCCATTGCTAAAATGACAGGATAAAATTACCACCCATTCATATTAACCCTGAATGTAAATGGCTTAAACTCATCAATCAAACATTATAGATAAGTAGACTGGATTACAAAAACAAAACCCATCTACTTGTTGCCTACAGGAGACATAATCTCACCAACAAAAATCAGTGAAAACTATATTTCATAGATTTTGGTGTTTTTGTTTTTGTAAGTTCATCTCTTCAAAACACTCTCTTCTGATTACATTCTTCAATGGCTCATAGATCATAGGGTAGCATCATTTTCTTCAAGAAGGTTCTTGATTTTCTTTTTCATTTCTTCAGCAAAACATTAGTCATTCAGTAGCACGTTATTTAACTTCATGGTGTTGTTAATTTCTTTTTTCTTCCTGTTGTTGATTTTGTTTTGTGGCTTTTCATTTAAGGGGATGTACAGTAACTGTGTAATGGAGACTATCATATCTACTAGCATGTTATTTAACTTCATAGCATTGTAAATTTCTATTTTTCTTCCTATTGTTGATTTTGTATCGTGGCTTTTCATTTAAGGGGATATGTACTAAATGTATAATGGAGACTATCATATCCAGAGGTGAGATTACAATGTAGTGTGCATCTCTACTTCCAGAAAAAGGTGGACTCCCAATAAAACTGTTTACTATATCTTGACAACAGAATGCTGGACTCTCTGCCATTGTCCATGCCTGCAATGATGGACATATGACTGTGTATGAAGAACTATACTATAGTAATGATATAGGGGAACTCAGTAAGAGGGGAGGAAATTGGGGAGAGAATAAGGGAAATCCCAGGGCCTATGGAACTGTATCATAAAATGATAATAATAAAAATAAGTTAAAAAATATTTAGTTAGTTAGTTGGAAGTCAGCACTCCAGAGGAAGGGGAGAGAGAAAGAGATCTTCCATCTTCTCATTCACTCAGCAGATGGCTGCAATGGTTAGGGCTAAGCCAGGCTGAAGCCAGGAACTAGGAACTTCTGGATCTTGCATGTGGCCAAGTGACCCCAGATCTTGGGCCATCTTCTATTGCTTCTCCCAGGCCATCAACAGGGAGTTGGACTGAGAACAGAGCAACTGGTGTACACACTGGCACCACATGGGATGTTGGTATTACAGGCAATGCTGTGCTACACCACAACAGCAGCCCCAAGCATAGGATTTTTTTAAAGATTTGATTTTAGGGCCCTGCGCGGTGGCGCAGTGGTTAAGGTCCTCGCCTTGCACGCCCAGGATCCCATATGGGCGCCAGTTCTATCCCGGAGGCCCCACTTCCCTTCCAGCTCCCTGCCTGTGGCCTGGGAAAGCAGTCCAGGACGGCCCAAGGCTTTGGGACCCTGCACCCACGTGGGAGACCCAGAAGAGGCTCCTGGCTTCGGATCGGCATAGCATCGGCCGTTGCACTCACTTGGGGAGTGAATCATCGGATGGAAGATCTTCCTCTCTGTCTCTCTTCTCTGTATATCCGCCTTTCCAATAAAAAAAATAATAAAAATAAGTCTTTAAAAAAGATTTTATTTTATTTTTATTGGAAAGGCAGATATACAGAGAGGAGGAGAGACAGAGAGGAAGACCTTCCATCTACTGGTTCACTCCCCAAGTGGCCACAAGGGCTGGAAGCCAGGAGCCTGGAGCTTCTTCCAGGTCTTCCACACAGGTGCAGGGTTCCAAAGCTTTGGGGCCATCCTTGACTGCTTTCCCAGACCACAAGCAAGGAGCTTGATGGGAAGCTGGGCCACCAGGATTAGAACCAGCAACCACATGGGATCCCACTGCATGCAAGGCAAGGACTTTAATCACTCTGCTTCGTGCCAGGCCTCAAGCAGAGGATTTTTATGTTGAGGTGACAGCTAAAAAAAGGCCTCGAGCCAAAGGTTGGTGCTATGGCATACTACATTAAGATTCCACCTGATACACTGGCATCCCATAGGATGCCAGTTTGTGTCCCAACCATCCTGCTTCCCATCTAGCCCCCTGCTTATGACCTAGGAATATAGCAAAGCATGGCTCAAATCCTTGGACCCTTGCACACATGTGAGAGATTCAGAAGAAGCTCCTGGCTCCTGGTTTTAGACCAGCACAACTCTGGACATTGCAGCCATCTGGGGAGTGAACCAGCAGATAGACCTGTCTCTTTTCTCTCTGTAATCCTGCCTTTCAAATAAAAATAAATAAATCTCAAAATAAATGACAGTGTTGGAGGATTAGTCCTCAAGTCCTGTCAGCACCTAGAATTGGAGAAAAGATACTATCTACAGGATGAAAGAACTTGATTTGCCAGCTGAAGGAAAGGGCAAGAAAGCTTGGTAGACGAGGGGGCCACGGCAGAAAAAGGACCACAATGACAAACTAGAATCTCATGTTCCTGTGTGAGAACTGAGGACAGGCAACCCATCAGGTTCAGGTCACAAGGTACCGAGAAAAATACACACCAATGCACACCCAGGGGCAGGCATTTGGCCTAGTGGTTAAGCCACTAGTTAGGGCCCCTGCGTCCCATAGCACCATATCTAGTTTGAGTTTCAGCCCCACCACTCCCAATCCAGCTCCTTACAAATACATACCCCTGGAGGCAGCAGGTGATGGCTCACATAGCTAGGAACCCATCAGTTGTGTGAGAGACCCAGATTGAGGTCTGGCCTCAAGTCTTTCATCCGGCCCAGTTCTGGTTGTTACGGGTATTGGGGTCGGGGTAAACCAGTACATGGTAAATATCTCTCTTGTGTCTCTGTGTCAGTCCTCCCTTCAAATAAAAGAAAAATAATTTAAAAAAAAAATTTTAAATACCTACCTAGAATCAAATAGGAAAAATGAGTGGAGCTGGATTTGGCAACCTAGCAATCACCAGTAATAACCCTGACTTAGTGGTTTCAGCTGTGGGGTGGGGACAGAAAACAGGTGTAAAGAGGGTGAAATTGACACAAGGAAGTGAGCTTATGTCACCAAAATCCCCCTTGCTTCAAACAAATAGCCATGACATTTAAGATATAAAAATGACTTTTTAAAAAGACACAGCTAGACTCTTGCATGTGCCCACAAGCCAGAAATAGGCCAACAAGTCAGGAAGATGGGTGGGGCTGAGGTCTCAAGCTTGCAGACCCTTAAGGTGGATGCCAGCCCCTAGGGAGCTCAGATGGGGGCAGGGGAAACACCCTCTTGACGAAGGGGATGGCAGCTCCTACTTGACACAGGCTAAGAGGGGCTCCAGTGCTTGATCGAGAAAAGGCTGCAAAGGGTGAGAACCAGCAGCTAAGTAAGGTATGTAGCTTTCTCAGAGCCTAGGCAGGCAAGCATGTCAGTCAAGGGTAGAGAATCATAATCCTAAGCTGTAATTGCAACTTAGAGCTCTGAGAACCAGATAAAGGATCCTGGGGAGAAAAGAAAGTAGAGCCTGGCACAGTAGCTTAGTGGCTGAAGCCCTTGCATGCACCAGGATCTTATATGGGCACTGAAATGTCATATGGGCACCAGTTTGCTTCCCAGCTGCTCCGCTTCCCATCCAGTTCCTTGTTTATGGCTTGGGAAAGCAGTAGAGGATGGCCCAAAGCCTTGGGACCCTGCACCCACATGGGAGACTCAGAAAAACCTCCTGGTTCCTAGCTTTAAATCAGCTCAGCTCCAGCTGTTGTGGCCACTTGGGGAATGACCCAGAGGATGGAAGATCATTTTCTATATCTCTCCTCTCTGTAAGTCTGACTTTCCAATAAAAATAAGTACATTTTTTTAAAAAAGAAAAAAGGGTGACACAAAGAGAGAAACCATGGGACAAGTACTTGGCCTGGATAAGCCCGTGGCCCTTATCACAGTGCCGTGGTTCCATGCCCACATCTGGATCCCGACTGCAGCTGCCAAGGTGCACTCTAGAAGGCAGCAGTGAGAGCTCAAGTAGCTGGTCCCTGCCACCCACATGGAAGACAGAATTGAGTCCTGGGTTCCTGGCGTTGGTGTAACCCAGCCTCCACCACTGCAGGCATTTGGGGAGTGAACCCGTAGACAGAAGATAAATAGCCCTCTTTTGTGTCCTCTAATTCTCACATACACCTTTTTCTTTTCTTGTTTTTATTTGAAAGTTGAAGTTACACAGAAAGACAGAAACAAGAAAAAGAGAGAAAGAAAGAGAGCTTCCATTTGCTGGTTCACTCCTCAAAGGCCACAATGGACAGAGTTAAGCTGATTTGAAATCAGGATCTCGGAGTTTCTTCCAGTCTCCTACTTGTGTGCAGAGCTCCAAGGACTTAAGCCATCCTCAATTGCTTCTCCAGGTCATAAGCAGGGAACTAAATTAAAAGTAGGACAGACAGGGCCTCAAACTGGTGCCCAAAAGGGATGCCAGCACTGCAGATAGAGGCTTAGCTATTATGCCATTGTGTCAGCCTCAAAACCTTTTTAAATATATATAAAGATTTATTTGTTTATTTATTTTGGCCTGGAACAATGGCTTAGGGGCTAAATCCTCACATTGCAAATGCCAGCATGCCATATGGGCACCGGCTCGTGTCCCAGCTGCTGCACTTCCCATCCAGCTCCCTGCTTGTGGCCAGGGAAAGCAATAGACAATGGCTGAAAACCTTGGGACCATGCACCAGTGTGGGAAACCTGGAAGATGCTCCAGGCTCCTGGCTCCAGATCAGCTCAGTTCCTGCCATTATGGGTACTTGGGGAGTGACCCAGAAGATGGAAGATCTTTTTCTCTGTCTCTCCTTCTCTCTGCAAATCTGCCTTTCCAATAAAAAGAAATACATTTGAGATTATTTATGCATTTGTTCGCTCCCTAAATAGCCATAATAGCCCAAGCTGAGCTGATCCAAAGCCAGGAGCCAAGGGCTTCCTCCAGGTCTCCCACATGGATATTAGACCCAAGGACTTCAGCCATTGTCCACTACTTTCTCAAACCATAAACAGGGAGCTAGATGGGAAGTGGAACAGCCTGGATTGGAACCAGCATCTATATAGGATACTGATATCACAAGGTTGAGGATTATCCAGTTGAGCCACCGTGCCAGCCCCCGACACCCCCTTTAAAAAAAACACTTTTTTTATAAGAGAAATTGGAGGTGAACATTTTGTACTGCATTTACGATGCTGTTGGGAATCCCTGACTCTCTAAGTTTGTCCTAACTCTGCCCTTGAGTCCAGCATCCTACTAATGCATACCCTGGGTTGCCGATACCCAATGTGGTTGACCAAGATTGGGTTCCAGGCTCCGCCCCATTTACAAACCAGGGCAATGAACCAGTGAATGCAAGATGTGTGCGTGTGTGTTTCTCTCCCTCTCTCTTTGCCTCTCAAAGAAAAATTAAACCAAGAGAAATAGAACGAAAGTGCAAACTTCCTCATGGGAAAAAAAAAAACCAAAAGTTTTGAATCATAATTATAAAACAGAAATCTCCTAATGTAAAAAAACACATATAACTTTTGAGATTAATAATCAGCCCAGAAATTTTCTTAAATTTCTTCTGGAAGTTTATAAAAAGACTTTAAAATATGTTGAAAATGTCCAGAGATGAATATGCATGAGTACCTTATAACTCAGAAGGAAATTATTTCATAATAATAAGCAGAAATGAAACAACACAAGAAAGAACCAAATAGAAATCCTTGGAATTTAAAAAAAAAAAAAAACACTCAAATGAGGGCCCGGTTTGGGGCACAGCTCGTTAAGTCTCTGCATATAACACTGCCATACATATCAGAGAATGTTCCAGTCCCAGCTGCTCTGCATCCAATCCAGCTCCCTAACGTACACTTGGAAGAGCAGCAGAAAATGCCCCACGTTCCTGGGTCCCAGACACCCACGTGGGAGACTGAAAGGGAATTCCAGAATCCTGGCCCAGCCTGGCCTACCCCTGGCTATTGCGGCTTTTCAGGGCAGTGAACCAGAGGATGGCCAACCTCTCTTTCTCTATGTCCATCTGCCTTTCTAATAAGTGAATAAAATTTTTTAAAGATTTATTTTTTTTAAAGATTTATTCACTTTTATTACAAAGTCAGATATACAGAGAAGAGGAGAGACAGAGAGGAAGATCTTTCGTACGATGATTCACTCCCAAAGTGAGCCGCAATGGCCGGTGCCGCGCCAATCCGAAGCCGGGAACCAGGAAACTCTTCCGGGTCTCCCACGCGGGTGCAGCATCCCAAGGCTTTGGGGCCATTCTTGACTGCTTTCCCAGGCCACAAGAGGGGAGCTGGATGGGAAGCGGGGCCACCGGGACTAGAACCAGTGCCCATATGGTTTCCTGGCACATTCAAGGCGAGGACTTTAGCCGTTAGGCCATGCCGCCGGGCCCATGATTTATTTATTTTTATTACAAAGTCAGATATACAGAGAGGAGGAGAGACAGAAAGGAAGATCTTCTGTCCGATGATTCACTCCCCAACCTAGTGCAATGGCCAGTGCTGCGCTGATCTGAAGCCAGGAGCCAGGAGCTTTTTCTGGGTCTCCCACGTGAGTGTAGGGTCTCAAGGCTTTGCGCCATTCTCAACTGCTTTCCCAGGCAAATAACAGGGAGCTGGAAGAGAAGCAGAGCAACTGAGACATGAACTGGTGCCCAAATGAAATGCCAGTGCTGCAAGGCTGAGGATTAGCCAGTTGAGCTATTGCATTGGCCCCTAAATAAATAATTCTTAAAAAAAAAAATTTGTGGCCCAGTGCAATGGTTCAGTGGCTAAATCTTCACCTTGTAAGTGAAGATTTTGTGTCCCAACTGATTCACTTCCCCTCCAGCTCCCTGCTTCTGGTCTAGGAAAGCAGTGAAGGATGACTCAAAGCCTTGGGACCCTGCACCTGGCTTCAGATCGGCTCAGTTGCAGCCGTTGTAGCCACCTGGGGTGTAAACTAGCAGATGGAAGTTCTATCCTTCTGTCTTACCTTCTCTCCATAAGTCTGATCTGCCTTTCCAATAAAAATAAATAAATCTAAAACATAAGAAAAAAGAATGCCAGCTCCTGTATGCATGGCTGTCAGTGGTGCCATCCCTTTATGCCTGAACTCTGGCTCTAGGATCCACTTTCACCAAGACAACATGACAGAGCTGACACCTGCAGGGGAGTGAGCCTGTGCCTGAGGAAAGCCTGGCAGCTTGCACTTGGCACATCTTGGGGGAGGCCTAAATTGTCATGTCAGCAGGTTAACCGCTCTATGGAGAGGACACACAAAAAGGGCTATGAGACCACCCGGAAGTGAACTGACAACCCAGGCAATAGTGAAAGCCATGCCCCCAGCCTTAGGAGCCCAGCTGGTACAACAACCCAACCACCAGCTGTCTTAAGATCCCACACATGAACAGAGAAGCCGTATCAGGCAGAAGTGGTGTGGCACAGACACAAACTGGACTCGCAGTGCTGCCTCCCAATTCCTGACCAAAGCATACCACGAGTAATAATACCAAGTGTTGCTTAAGCCCCTAACTGATAAGGTGATTTGTTACTCTGAGAACCTTAACTCTGGCCTGGCCCAGACTATGCTTCATTACTCTGCCCTGTCAGCCTTTTTCTTCATACAACAGCTGAAAGATACTTTTTAAATTTTTCTTTTGTTTTATTATTTATTTATTTGTTTTGTTTTGTTTTGTTTGAAAGGCACAGGAGAGAAAATTAGAGATCTTCCATTTACTGGTTTACTCCCTCAAAGGTGCTTATCAGCCAGGGCAGCTCCAGGTCAAAGCCAGGGACCAGAGCTCAACTGCGTGTTAGGGACTCATCCACTCGAGTCATCACCCACGGTCTCCTAGAGGTGACATTACCAAGAAGCTGGAATTAGAAGCAGAGACAGGACACAAACTCAGCACTTAGATCCAGGTTCCTAACTGCTGTGCCAAAAACCCATCCCTGCAGTTGTTTTTTTTTTTTTTTTTTTAAGATTTATTTTTATTGGAAAGTCAGACATACACAGAGGGGGAGAGACAAAGAGAGAAAGATCTTTCATCCAATGATTCACTCCCCTAGGGGCCGCAATAGTCAGAGCTGAGCCAGTCCCAAGTCAGGAGCCTTTACCAGGTCTCCCATGCAGGTGCACCATCCCAAGGCTTTGGGCCATCCTCGACTGCTTTCCCAGGCCACAAGCGGGGAGCTGGGTGGGAGGCGGGGCTGCCGGGATTAGAACCAGTGCCATATGAGATGCTGGCGTATGCAGGGTGACGACTTTAACCACTACACTATCGCGCCGGGCCCCCAGCCCTGCGTTTTTAAAATCACCCCCTGACTCAGAAGTTTCTCATTCTTCTTAAAGCCACTGAAAGCCAGAACCCAGAACCTGTGAGGCCCCAGGGAAAACCAAATCTCTAAATTGCCAGAAGAAAGAAGACTGTGCACTTTGACAGCGCTGTTCCACTCTTTGAAAACCAAGAAAAGCATATGTGATAGATACCCCGTGTCTGCTTAACACATCTACTCTCCAGGGCTGCACAGAAAGCCTCCTACCGCACCTGGCACCTGGCACCTTTGCCGTCTGAGTTCTCTCTTGCTGGATTTCCCTCCTCTCCCCAACTCCCCCAGCTCCCCCACCCCCCAGCTCCGAGCAACCTGCCCCTTGGCATTTCCTGCATTTCTTGCAGTAACTCCAGCCAGTCAGACCGGACACAGCTCTCTCCACGTTATTGCTCTTTCTCTCTCTCTCTCCCCTCCATCTGGCAGAGATAGCTACCTTTTATGGCTGTAGTTTTTCTGTGTTCCTACTTGAACTAAGCTAAGGACTGAAAGCTTGTTCTTATCTCGCTGGTAGGTTCTCAGTCCCTGGAACCGTCCCCGCCGCATCACGCTGTAGTGGCCACCCCAGTGTGTTGTGAAAACCTTCAGCGCCCTGCACCGCACTTGTCACCACAAGTGGAGCTTTTCCCTCCAGGAAAGCAGGGACCACAGGGTGAGATTCAACAAACAGTAACTATTCAGTGTGACGCAGTTAACAGAGACGTATTCCTCTACATTACTGACAAGAGCGAGTCGGAAAGGAGGAAGTAGGAGGACTCCACAATATGACTCTTGGCCCTGGGTTCTGATACAGCTGCCCTTGAAGCCGGATCCTAGAGGGGCAGCAGTGATAACTCAAGCACTTCAACTCACCTGTTTGGAGCCCGGCTCCAGGCTGTGGCCAGGGCCGTGGCCCACATTTGGGCAATGAAGCAGCCCAAAGGGAGTTCTCTGTCTCTGCTTCTCAGATTCATCAAGGCCAGGTCAGTGCGTACATCGTAGGAAAGAAGAGGTGATTGAAGAAACAGTATCTGTAGCACCACAGGTGGAACTGCCAGTTGCAACACCAGCATCCCAGCGTCAGACGGTCAGTTCGAGTCCCGCTGCTCCATTTCAGATCCAGCTCCTTGCTAATGCACCTAGCAAAGCAGCAGGAGATGGGCTCAGTGTATGAGCCCCTACCACCTATATGAGAGTAGGATGGAGTTCCAGGCACCTGGCTTGGTGTGGCCACCTTGGCTGTTACAGCCATGTGGGGAGTGAACCAATCAATGAATGGCAAATGGATCTCACCCTCTGTCTCTCTCTCTCTCTCTCTCTCCCTCTTTCCCCTTTTCTTTCTCCCTCACCCTCCCTCCTCTCCTGACACTCTGCATTTTAAATAATTGCTGGTGGGGATGGGGCCCAGCAGGCTGTGCGGTAGCTAACAGGTGACCCCAATGCCAGGTCCAGTGTGAGGAGCACTGCCCAGAGGAGAGAGGGACAAAGGCAGGCTGGAGGCTGTCACCTAGAAAAGGAGGGAAGCGAGGGCCTGAGGAAGCTGTGCTGGAGCAATCAAGATGTAGGTCAATGTCCTCGGATACAATAAGGTCCAATTAGCCCACACGCACTTCCCACCACCCACCCTAAGAAACCACCAGACACTCCGGCAGGGAAAGCCACGCCCATACTTAGCCCAGGGCTCCGGAGGGCTGAAGTCCAGGGACAGCCCGGCACGGCAGGGCCCTTGGGCCAGAGTCTCGGGAAGGCTGAACTCTATGTGCTGGTGACTCTGCGTTCCTTCCTGGAAATTCAAGGGATAAACTGCTTCCAGGCTCATTCTGACTGCCGGCAGAATCCAGTCCCTTGTCGGTTGCAGTCCTCTTCCTTCGCTGGCAAGCATCAGCTTGGGGGCCAGCGCTGTGAGATAGCAAGTTAAGCCATAGACAGCAGGGCTGGCACCCAACATGGGTGCCAGTTCGGATTCCAGAGACTCCACTTCTGGTCTAGAGCCTGGGTGACCAACCCAAAGTGCCTGAGCCCCTGCTCCTGCATAGGAGCCCAGGAAGAAGGTCCTGGCTTCTTGGCTTCCACCTGGCTCAATGCTGTGCATTGTGGCCATTGTGGTCATTTAGGGAGTAAACCAATGGACAATCTCATTTTCTCTCTCTCTCTGTAATTCTGACTTTATTGGAAAGTCAGATATACAGAGTGGAGGAAAGACAGAGAGAAAGAACTTCCGTCTGCTAATTCACTCCCCAAGCGGCCACAACAGCAGGAAGTTGAGCTGATCTGGAGCCAGGAGCCTCTTCCGGATCTCCCACATGGGTGTAGCGTCCCAAGGCTTTGGGCCATCCTCGAATGCCTTCCCAGGCCACAAGCAGGGAGCTAGATGGGAAGTGGAGTAGTTGGGACACAAATTGACACCCATATGGGATCCTGCTGTGTGCAAGATAACGACTTTAGCAGCTAGGCTATAGATAGCACCAGGTCCACAAATAAATATTAAAAAAAAAAAAACCCCACAAAAAAAAGGCTCTCTTCATTAACAATATACCCCTTCCATTGGCCAGTGGCCACACATGGGGTTCTCTATCACTTCAAATTCCCTGTGTCCCTTCAGTCACGCCACTTCTGCTTTACTCTCCTGCCATGTTTCTGACTGCAGCCAGCAAGAGTTCTCTGATTTCAGGGACTTGCCTGATGAGCCTGCCCCTTCCAAGTAATCCAAGATAGCCTCTGACCTATTTTCTCTTTAGAGATGCACCTGTTGATTTGAAAGACAGAAGGACAGAGAGAGAGAGAAGGCCAGAGAAAGAGCCTCCCAAGAGGCCCGGGAAATTGGGTCATCTTCTTTTTGTTAAATTAAGCTTCAACTTTTTTTTAAGATTTATTTATTTTTATTACAAAGGCAGATATACAGAGAGGAGGAGAGACAGAGAGAAAGATCTTTCATCCAATGATTTACTCCCCAAGCGACTGCAATGGCTGGAGCTGAGCCAATTCGAAGCCAGGAGTCAGGAGCTCTTCTAGGTCTCCCACACAGGTGCAGGGTCCCAAGGCTTTGGGCCGTCCTTGACTGCTTTCCCAGGCCACAAGCAGGGAGCTGGGTGGGAATCAGGCCGCCAGGATTAGAGCCGGCGCCCATATGGGATCCCGGCGCGTGCAAGACGAGGACTTTAACCACTATGCTATTGTGTCAGGCCCCAACATTTTTTAATTTAAAAATATTTATTTATTTGAAAGGCAGAGTTAGGAAGAAACGGAGAAAAACAGAGTCCTCTGTCTAGCCATGCCTGCCCCAGTCCTGATTCTCACGCTCACCAAATGAAGTGCCCACTGTTTCCCTCCTGAGCCCACTCCCACTTCTGGATTATGTACTCTCCAGGTGGTTCTGCAGTTTGGTTTGATAGAGTTGGTCCCCGGTGCTAGCATCTGCTAGCTGATGCTGTGGCTAAGCCCAACCAATCTATAACCACTCTGACTTATACTTGCACCAATAGGAACAGTCAACCCAGCCTGACTTTTCCTTGGTCCAGCTCACATGACACCAACAGATGTTGTAGCTCGGCTCTGCTGAGTCCGGTCTTCCCCTAACCCAACTCAACGCTGTCCAGTGGGTGAGGTGGTCCAGCAGGGGAGCCCTCCATATTGCCTCTTCCAGGTTTGCCCCCTCCATCCAGGTCTTGCTTGTGCTGGTTGGGTGTCATGGCCCTATCTGGTATGGCCTGCTTTTTGCTAGTGGGTGCTGTAGCCTAGCCTGGCCCGGCCCAACCCTGCTAGCACCCAGTCCAAGCCATAATGTGTACTGGTGTGTGTTGCGACTGAACCCAGCCAGACCCACACTCCATTCTGGTGCTGAGATTCACCAGCGGGTGATGTGAACTGGCCCTGCCTGGTTTGCCCCGATTTGCGCCATATGTATGCCACTGAGTACCATTCCCTGGCCTGATCTGGGCTATTCCCTATCGTGGTTCTTGTGCTCACCTGCACGGAATGTGTCCTGACAGAGAAATTTCTCAGGCTCCTCCATCAGAACCTCTCCCGCTGCCTGATCTTGCGCTCACGGGTGGGTCCATGGGCCAGCCCTACTCAGTCCACCTTCTGACCTAGCAGGAACAATGGCCTTTCCTGCCCATTGGCATCTTAACTGTTATGTCAAATGCCAGTGTCTAAACTGTCAGGGTTTCAAAGAGAATTATCTCTTTAAAAAGTTAGTGGGAGACACAGAGGGGGAAGTGATCTTCTTTTTCCTAGTTCACTGCCAAGGCTGAATCACGTTGAAGCCAGGAGTCAGGAACTTCATCTGTCCTCCCATGTGGATAGCAGAGGTGCAAGCACTTTGGCCATCCTCTGCTGCTTTCCACCAGGTGCATTAGTAGGGAGCTGAATTGAAGTGGAGCAGCCAAGACCTGAACCAGCACTAACAGGCATGCTGGCATCACAGGTGGAAGCTTTCCCTGCCATGCCACAACATTGACCCCAATTTTCAGTTTTGTTGGAAGCAAAATATTATTATAAGTTAAAATATTTTTTAAATCTGAATCCTTTACTCATCAATTTTTTGAATGTTGTTTTTATTAGAAAGGTAGATTTACAGAGAAGAGACAGAGAGAAAGATGTTCCATCTACTGCTTCACTCCCCAAATGGCTGCAGTGGACAGAGCTGAGCTTTTCTGAAACCAGGAGTCACGAGCTTCTTTCAGGTCTCCCATGTGGGTGCAGGGTCCCAAGGCTTTGGGCTATCCTCAGCTGTTTTCCCAGGTCACAGGTAGGGAGCTGAATGGGAAGTAAAGCATCTGGGACATGAACTGGTGCCTATATGGAGCCTGGTGTGTGCAACATGAGGATTTAGCCATTGAGCCATTGTGGTGCTCCTGCTCATCAATTTTTGAAAAACACTTGGAAAGGCCTTATTAAAACAAATAATTTTATTATTTTTTATTTTTAAAAATATTTATTTAAAAGGCAGAGTATGATCATTGCTCGGTGGATGGGATTGGAGAGGGGGTGAACTTGGGGTTTGGGGATTAAAACTTCCAACAGCCTGTTGGCTGCTCGTAGGTGCCAGGCCAGGATCATCTCCATGCTTGGAGCCCCGATTCCAGCCACCGCATACACGTGGTGACCTGTCCCTGAGCGGCCAGGCTCTCCCTGCTGGCTGCCTGGTGGCCTGCTCTGAGGTTTAGGGACTTTAAATCGCTGCATAGGTAGCTCCATGTTAAGCCCACTGTACTTCTGGGATGTGAATCAATCCTAAAGCCTCCCAACGACAGAGTAACTTTTCCTTTGAAGGTAGGTGAGGGTAATGAGGATCTGTAGGCTTGAGGAGAGGGACCAGATGATCTTTATGGAAAAGCCTGATATGCCAACCTCCTATCAATCCTGTGTAGAACTTGTAATCACAGAACAAAGCTGAGCACTGAACACCAGTCAATGCAAAAGCTAAGGCTCAGGGCTTGTCTAGCATGATCATATCCTATTACCTGACATGATGATGGATCAGGAGATGGGCCTCATTAGGCAGGGCCATGACATTAACTAGCATACATGAGAACCATATCCGGGGGTAGATTCTGTGGGCAATGAGTGGTTCAAACCCTGTGGAAATACTAGCCCCACTGGTTAGCTGAAAAGTTGGGGTGGTGATGGACTAAGCTAGGTGTGACCAAGGAGCCTGCCATCACTCACGGGTAAAAGAACCAATAACAGTCTGGACTGGTCAAGGCAGCAGCACCTGAATGTACATCCTAAATAGGGTGTGGGGTGGGCCTAGCTGAAACGTTCACCAGCTCATACAAGGCCAAATGGAAGGCCAGACTATGCATGACACTGGCCTAAAACCCAATGGCATGTATGAAAACTGGGTCTGGGAGTGAATCAAGTGGAGGAACTTGGGAAACTCCCCTGGTGGGTCATAGCTCCTGCTGGTGAACACATGGTCCAGACCTGGGGGTTGGACAAGCTGGGCAAAGTATCTCTAATGGCTGGCTAATGTGTGGGTTGGTAATGGAACGGGGTGGACTGGGCAGGACTGAGCAAACCTTAGCCCACATGCAAAATTAGAAATCAGGATGGAGCACAGGTCATGCCAAGCTAGGCTCTTGTACCTACTGATCTGCATGAGCCAGGGACAATATCTAGGGCCAGGACAGGTGAGGGGCTGAGCCGAGCTGAGTCAGAGCAAACATTGGCATGCACGTGATCTATGGCTGGGAACAGGCTCGGTTGAGGGGCTAAGGGGACACCCTAGCCTGGTTGAGATTCCCACTGAGGAACGCGGAGGCTGGAAAGGGGGCTGCATTCGGATCTGGATATGGCTGTAGTCTCCCTTGGCACAAGTGTGGGCTGGGACTGGATGCACCAAGCCGGGCTAGACTCCAACACCATCTGGTGCTCTGGAGGACCAGGGTAGACGTGGGATGGACTAGGCTGGGTCTCAACCCCTACTGAGCCATGTGTGAGCCATATGTGGTTATGGATGAGCCATGGCTGAGCTGAAACATCCAACAGATTGGGTTGAAGGCCAGCAAGGAAAGGCCACTGTTCCTGCTAGGACAGGAGGTGAACTGAATAGGGCTGGCTCATGGACCCACTGGTTTGCGCGAAATCTGGCAGTGGGAGAGGTTCTGATGGAGGAACTGGGCAACTCCTCTGGCAGGACACAGACCCGGCAGGTAAACGCAAGAAACATGATAGGAAACAGCCCAGAACAGGCCATGGGAAGTTTCCCACTGGCATACATTAGGCATAGGTCAGGGGAAGACCAGGCTGAACCAGTTCACATCATCCACTGGTGAATCCGAGCACTGAAACAGGGTGTGGGTTGAGTCAGGTTTGGTCGCGACAAAAAACTGTACACATTACAGATTGCCAAGGTGAAGTGACCTTCACTGGATGTGACCGTAGCGCCAAACCAGCACACGTGAGAACCAGGGAGGGTGGGGGTGGAGCTGGCAGGGGGAATGTGGGGGGCCCCTGCTGGACAGCTACTCCCCCTGGAGAGTGTGAGTTGGGATGGGGGCTGACCAGGCCAGGCAGGGCTATAACACCTGTGGGCCTCATTGAACTAGATCACAGAAAAGCCAGGCTGGGCTGATTGTTCCTACTGGTACAAACAAAAATTAGAGTGGGTGAGGGTTGTTTGGGCTTAGCCTCAACATCAGCTGGCAGAAGCTGGCGACGGGGACCAATTCTATCAAGCCAAACTGCAGAACCACCTGAAGAGTGCATAATTCGAGAGTGGAGTGGCTTAGAAGGGAAATAGTGGGCTCCTCCCTCTTGGGTTACAACTCCCATCAGAGGGCATGAAAACCAGGACAGGGGCTGGGGTGGCTAGACAGAAAGGCACCTGTCAGCAGGTGTGTGGGCTGGATAGTTGGGTTGGTTGGGTTGAACTAGGCTTCAATGCCCATTGACATGTATGAGAGCTAAATGGGATGTGGGACAGACTGAACCAGTCTGCTGTACATACTGGCAAGTATGTGAACCAAGGCAGGGGGTGGACCTGGTGAGGGTTATTGGGAGTCGCCCCGACTAGGCTGCAACTCCCACTGGTTTACGTGGCCAAGTGTGTGGTGGGCAGGATTGGGCTGGGCTCCAACACCCATTGGTTGGTATAGAAGAAGGGGCTACAGGCAGAACTGACCCAGCAATTGCAACCACCAGCATGCATAGACTGATAAGAGGCAACAGACTGCCGGACCCTGTACTGGCAAGCACAAGCAAGAATCTGGTCTGGGATCACTTCAGAAAAAGTTTCTTTGGGGATCCCACCAATCGAACTGCTAGACTCAGAATCCCAACCGTAGGGCCCAGCGGCGTGGCCTAGCGGCTAAAAGTCCTCGCCTTGAACGTGAGCATCCCATATGAGCACCGGTTCTAATCCCAGCAGCTCCACTTCCCATCCAGCTCCCTGCTTGTGGCCTGGGAAAGCAGTCGAGGACGACCCAAAGCTTTGGGACCCTGCACCCATGTGAAGAGAACTGCAGGTTCCATGGTCTGCCATGGAGTGCAAGTGCCAGAGCCAAGGCTCCTCGGAGGCTCACACGGAGCAGTGGACAGCATATCCTAGTGCACATGGAGGATGTGGTAGTACATTGGAGCCTGCAGGAGGACACCTGGTACCACAGCAGAGAACTGAACACATTGATCAACTACCCCACCCAAGTGTTGGCAGTGAAAATCGGGGGACATGGAGATGCTAAGGTGGACTGTGTCAGCCAGTGGATTCTGAAAAAGTTTCATCATGCTTGGAGAATGGCAAGACTGGCAGCAATTCGGAACAGTTGAACTACCAAAACCACTTGAGCAATGCCCTCGGAGCATGCCCCCCTCGGGGACCTGGGATGGTTGGGAGACTAGGGGTGACTTCTCCCTCTGTCTCTTCCCTTACCCCAGATACAGGAAGGGAAAAAGAGAATATGGAAACAATGGTCTTACCCACTTTCCTGTAACCCTTGACCCTTTGAGCCCTAATCAACTATGTAAAGATCATCAAAATAAAAGAAAAAAGTTTCTTAGAAAGGAGGTAGAAATGTTGATATCAAGCATAAAAAACTAACACCCAGATCAGAATGCCTGGGTTCTAGTCTCAGCTCCACTTCAAACTCCAGCTTCCTGCTGACTCACAGGAGCCACCAGCTCAAGAGCTTGGGTTCCTACCATCCACGGGGAGCCCAAATCTGAGCCCCAGGCTCCTTGTTTCAGCCTGGCCCAGCGTTAGATGGAGCAGGTGTTTGGGGTGTGAATCCACAGATGGGAAATCCCCCGTCTGGCTGCCAGTCTCACACACATGTACACACAAATGCACACACATACACGCACCCTACTCACACACACACACATGCATACAGTCACACCTCACTCATATACCCCACACTCACACCCCAACATGCACACATATACCCCCGTCCCACACGCAGATACCCCACACAGATACACCATTCATATTCACAATACCACACATACACATTCACACATGCAAACTACACACTGTACTCACCCTCCACACCCCACTCACACTCGCACATCCACACCACACACGCCCCACTCACACACACGGCACTAACAGACCCCACATGCCAGTCACACTCCCAAGTGTGCACACACTCCCCACTCACACACACCCACATATGCATGTCACACACATTCCACTCACACATCCACACTACACACACACACACACATGCACACCACACACGTCCCACTCACACACACATCTACACCACACACACACACACACCCCTCACACACCCCACTCACACATCCACACCACACACACACCCCACTCACACATCCACACCACACACACACCCCACTCACACACACGGCACTAACAGACCCCACATGCCAGTCACACTCCCAAGCGTGCACACACTCCCCACTCACACAATTTTAAGATCTTCCCTGACCACTCTGCCGAGGCGCACCTGACCTCTCTCTCTTTGCCCCATTTCTCTGTTGCACTTTCATTACTGACCTTGTTTGTCACCCGTCCTCCCTAACTGGAAGGCAGCCTTCATTGCATAGAGATTTTGTCTGGTTCACTTCTGCCTCAGTAGCAGCAAATCACAGACATTAGTTGCTGGATGAATGAATGGCTTCTATGGCGCTGGGGGTTGACCAGCGAAAGGGGGAGGAAACACGGCCTCAGTGGAGCCACACAGAACAGAGTTCACCACACAATGCTCTCTCCCCCTTTCTACACACACACACACACACAGAACCACTGCAAATGTACAACCAAGGAAAATGATAGCACGTGCCTGTAGAGTAGAAAAGTATCCAACATTAAAGACGCTAATTATGCTCTGAAATGTTAATGAAAAGTAATAGATTATAAAATGAGACAGTGTTTTTTTGGTTTTTGTCTGTTTGTTTGAAGATCTATTTGAAAGAGACAGACAGAAAGACCTGCCATCCACTGGGTCACTTCCTAAATGGCAGCAATTGACTGCGGCTGGACCAGGCAGAAGCCAGGTCCAAATTACTTCACCCAGGTCTCCCATTTGGCGCATGGAGGGGCCCAAGCACTTGGAGCATCTGCCACTGTTCTCCCAGGTGCATTAGCAGGGAACTGGATTGAGAGTAAAGCAGCCAAGACACACGCACGTCAGATGCTGGCATCACAGGTGGCGGTTTAACCCAGGGAGCCACCCGTGGGCCCCAACAGTTCTGAATATACAGTTATTGTCCTATCACAACAATGTCAAATGTATACACATTGGAGGGGTGATATCAAAAACAAAGTGAGTTACTGTGCTAGACAAATGGGTTTAGGGCGGATTTTTAATCTTTTTTCCTTCACTATTAAAAAAAGAGAGAGAGAGATCTGCTGGTCTCTCCACCCCCCCATAAAAGGAATCCATTTGAACACATACAGTACATTGGCAGAGGAAAATCCCAGCTCAGTGAGGTCAACGGTGAAGTTCCCCAGAGACTCCCGTGCACAGGCTGAGGGCCCCCGAGCTGCAAGATGCAGAGACTGAAACCCAGCGAGAGAGAGGCACGCAGGGCGTGCATGACTAACCTCAGAAAAACCCACCAGAGAGCTCTTTCTATTTAAGCCCAGAGAAATGCAGAAGTAAATCTCCCGTGAACCCAACTTGGCTTTAAAAGGAAACCAGTTGTGTGCTCCTGCAGTTTTTGAAGGATGGGGGTGGTGCCGTCTGTCAGCAGCCAGAGCCCAGATCCAGGTTGCAGGACCCTACTCTCCCTGGGGGCAGCTCAGGGGCCTCAGAATTCCAAAGTCATAAACTTACCAAGTGGAGACTCTGGGTCATGAACTTTTTAGTCAACCTCAGAGATCTTCCACCTGCTGGTTTACTTTCCAAATGCCTGCAACAGCCAGGCCTGGAATACACTGAGGCACAGGAGTCCAGATCTCCATCCATGTCCATCCATGGGAGTGGCAGAACCCAAGGAATTCAGCCATTACCTGCCATTTCCCAGGGTGTACACAGCAGAAAAGACTGCAAGCAGACACTGAGACGTGAACTGCCAGCGCCCCAAGCTGGGGACTTAACTATTGTGCCCAATGCCTGCCCACTGTGGAAATTTTTGCCAGAAAAATGGCACATCAGCCTCCAATGCTAACACCATTTCAGGGGTTTCACGGACTCCTTGAATCTTATCCATGCCTAGCTGTCTCTGTATCCCAGATTAAAATCTCTAAGACATAAATGTGGAGAACTACGAAGATGCTACATTGAGAGAGGTTCTTGGGTTTATTCCCCAGCAGGGCTGCAAAAGCCAAGGAACATGTTAAAAGGGCCCAAGCAAACTCTACCTTCCAGATGCTTCTAGAGGGCTCCGGCCACACTTGGTTGCCCCAGGGCGCAGGGCTCTGGGTAGTCGCCTTCAAGCACAGGGACTCCCCCCAACCCACCCAACTCCCGAAAGTCCCGAACCCTCCCCCAGAGCTGGCCGCCGCAGCTTCGGGGGACTCTGCGCGCCGAAACGCTGCAGCTGCTGGTAGGCTCACGTGTTTTTACGTTTTAGTTTCTGGTTAACATCAAGCTTTTCCACATATGGACTGTCAGCAAACGTGTCCAAGAGTCAGCAGCGTGCGCCCGGGCGCGGAGGAGGGCCTAGGCCTGCTGCAGGTGCTCGCGGGTCCCAGGGGCCCGGGCCACAGGGGGCTCCCCGCGGGATGCCCTGCCCGCGAGCTCCCTCTCCTGGGCACCCACCCGGAGCCCAGGGGACGCAGAGCCGTGACCCCAAGCCCGCCCGCAGCCGCGGCCGGGGAGGACGGTAGGATCTCGCTCGGGAACGCGGAAGTCGCCGGCGGCCGGGCTCTCGGCTAACGCATCCCCCATCCCGGCGGCTCCGGTCCGGTCCTCCGCGGGCGCCACGCGGCGCCCTGTGCCCGTCCCCTGAGATGCTCACCACCCGATCCCAAACGCGGAGCAGCCCGGGACTTGTGGCGTCAGGATGCCGCGCGCACAAGGGCGCAACGCGCCGAGCGTTTTGTTTTTCCTGTTTGCCCTGACGGCGCTGGCAACCGTGGATCCCGTGGTCGGAAGGGGAGCAGCCAGGGGTCTGCCGGGGCGGTGTGGGCGGGGGGAGCAAGCGGGCGGCCCACAGGACAGCTTGGGAGTGAGCAGGAAAACTGGCGCCCGGAAACGACCCCCGCACTCCGAGGAGCGCCCCCAGGACAAGGGAGGCCCCAGCCCCACGCAACGTAGCGCTCAGCCCGGGCGTGGGGCTTGGAGGCGTGGGCACGGGAGGAGCGGACAGATGGTGCCCCTCCAAGGGGAGACGGAACCTCACGTCCCCCACCCTACCCACCGAGCTCGGAGGACCGAAACTGGGGACCACGGCCGCCTGCAGGGGGCGAGATGGGCCTTGGGCCTGCTGGGCTGGAGCCCAGGGGCCCGAAATAGAAGCTGAGGTCAGCGGAGAGGAATGAGCTGGAACAAACAGAAGGCCGTGATCCCGGCAGGACACGAGGGGAAGGAATGTTCCCAAACAGGGCAGTAAGGAAGAAGGAACCGTGTAAGGAATGTTCAGAAAGTGAATGAAAATTCAGAGACAAGAGATACAAGCACCAAATGGATTAAAACGTCACATGGTTTTTAAAGGAGTCATAGGAATTCGCCATAAAACTGGATAAAACAGCTATGTTTGGGTGTATGTGTCAGCATTTAAAAAAAAAAATTTATTTATTTTTATTGGAAAGGTAAATATACAGAGAGGCAGCAACGGCTGCAACGGCTGGAGCTGAGCTGATTTGAAGCCAGGAGCCTGGAGCTTCTTCCGGGTCTCCCACACGGGTGCAGGGTCCCAAAGCTTTGGGCTATCCTCGACTGCTTTCCCAGGCCACAAGCAGGGAGCTGGATGGGAAGTGGAGCAGCTGGGATTAGAACCGACGCCCATATGGGATCCTGGCATGTGCAAGATGAGGACTTTAGCTACTAGGTCACACCGCTGGGCCCTGTCAGCCTTTTTAAAGCTTGCAAACAACAGTAACAAACTGGCAAAGGAGACCCACAGGGGTGGTGGCTGTCGAGCCACAGCAGGTAAGGCCACTGCTGGTGCCACCCAGATCATCTACTCAGTGACTCCCTGGCATCCTGGCTGCTCAGCTTTCCATCAGCTTCCTGCCAATGCACCTGGCGAGGCAGCAGAGGATGGCTCAGCCGGTCCCTGCCGCCCTGGTGGGATCTCTGGATGGAGTTCCTGGCTGCTGGGTCCCTCCCGGCCCAGCATCGGGGTGTGAACCAATGAACCAATGGTCTCCTCTCCCTTTTGCTCTTGCCTTTCAGGTAAATAAGTAAATCTTTTTTTTTTAAATGATCTTTGGTATACCTGTATCTAGTAAGACCCTGTTATTGGGGGGCTGGCATGCCAGCCTCCCATAGGCATGGTGGTTGGTGTCCCAGTTGCTCGACTCCCCCATTCAGCTCCCTGCTTATGACCTGGGAGGACAGCACAAGATGGACCAAGTCCTTGAAACCCTGCACCCACTTGGGAAGAAAGCTCCTAGGCTCCTAGCTTCTAGCTTCAGATTGGCTCAGCTATGCTCACTGCAGCCATTTGAAGAGTAACCCACCAAATGCAACTATTTCTTTGTCTCTCTGTTTTGGAGCTCTAGCCTTGAAGTAACAATAATTAAAAAAAAAAAAAAAGAAAGACCCTCTTACATCGGTGTATTGAGTATGTTTCTCTGGAGAATCTGTTTCAGCTCACAGAACAGGACAGCCTGCAGTTTCTTCAGAGTACACAGCCCTGGGGCAGCCTCTGCGATGCCCACAGCCTGTATGGGTTCTAGTTGGAGACCCAGCTGCCCCCTGTGGTAGCCTAACAGCTAAAGTCCTTGACTTGAATGTGCCAGGATCCCATATGGGCGTCGGTTCTAATCCCAGCAGCCCTGCTTCCCATTCAGCTCCGTGCTTGTGGCCTGGGAAAGCAGTGGAGGACAGCCCAAAGCCTTGGGACTCTGCATCCACATGGGAGACCTGGCGGAGGTTCCTGGCTCCTAGGTTTGGATCAGCACAGCAGTGGGCAGTACAGCCACCAGGGTAGTGAATCATTGGACAGAAGATCTTCCTCCCTGTTTCTCCTCCTCTCTGTATATCTGACTTTGCCATAAAAATTAAATAAATCTTTTAAAAAGGGAGGAGGGGCTCATGTGCGGCGATGGTGTCAATAGCAGCTGAAAAGACCGGAGTTTGGCGCAATGTCTCACACCATTTCACTGGTGCAGCCCACCAAGAGGCTGGAAGGCAGAACTTATATGGACTATGAGTCTGTAAATGAGTGCATGGAAGGTGTTTGTAAAATGTACAAGGAACGTCAAAAAGAATGAATCCCAACAGTCCATCGATCACGTATGATATCAGTCAGTTATTTGATTTTATCGATGATCTGGCAGACCTCACCTGCCTTGTGTACCAGGCTGATACCCAGATAAATCAGCCGTGTAACAAAGACTGGATCAAAGAGAAGCTCTGTGTGCTTCTCCTTAGGCAGGCCCAGCAGGTGGGAAAGTGATGGAGTTGGCTGGCTTGGAACACAGGTGTGTACAGCCAGCTGTAGTGGGGGGTTTGTATTATTATAATCTTGTTTCCATTTTGTTACACTTTAGCCAAGATTGAATGCATTACAGGAAGTGTGAGGCCCCTGTTCAAGCTACAACCCCATTGCCTCTTTTTCTTTTCTTTTTACTTAAACATTTTTACGAGGATTTGGATGGAGATGTTTTTGTCAGTTAATATTGGTTCCAGAACTTGAGTCTGTTGAGATCTGCCTTTATAATAGTCACTGTACTAACCCTTGGAGACGGGATGGGGGATGGCTCAGTTAGTTATGTCCTCAAGGCAAACTCTTAGTGGAACATAAATGTTCTTTAGTTATATAAAAAAGGGGGGGGATGAGGGGAAGAAAACAGGGGGGAGATTGGATGGAAGAAAGGGATGTCATTATGTTCCTAAAATTTTATCTGCAAATCACACTGAATATATTAAAAACTAAAATTTAATACTGAATATTTTAAAATGGGCGGGCACAGAGGCATTGCAAGCCAATCCTTTGTGGCATCAACATCCCAAATGGGCATTGCTTAGTTCCCAGCTGCTCTACTTCCCATCCAGCTCCCTGCTTGTGGCCTGGGAAAACAATAGGGGACGGCCAAAGCCTTGGGACCCTGCACCCATGTGGGAGACCCAGAAGAGGATCTGAGCTCCTGGCTTCAGATCAGCTCAAGTTCTGGTCAGTGTGGTCACTTGGGGAGTGAACCAGTAGATGGAAGATCTTCCTCTTTGTCTCACCTCCTCTCTATAACTCTGCCTTTCCAGTTAAAATTTAAATATTTATTTATTTTATTACAAAGTCAGATATACAGAAAGGAGGAGAGACAGAGAGGAAGATCTTCTGTCCGATGATTCACTCCCCAAGTGAGCGCAAAGGCCAGTGCTGTGCCGATCTGAAGCTGGGAACCAGGAAACCTCTTCCGGGTCTCCCACGCGGGTGCAGGGTCCCAAAGCTTTGGGCCGTCCTTGACTGCTTTCCCAGGCCACAAGCAGGGAGCTGGATGGGCAGTAGAGCTGCCAGGATAAGAACCCGCGCCCATATGGGATCCAGGGGCTTTCAAGGTGAGGACTTTAGCCACTAGGCCACGCTGCTGCTGCCAGGCCCAAGTTAAAATTTAAATTAAAAAGAAAAATACAATTAAAAAAGAGAAAGAGTGTTGTGGGCTAAGGAGTTGACTAGCACTACAGGGAGTGGGCTTGGGGCTAGAAGCACCTGGTCTCAGCTGTATCCAGTATGTGCTAATTAGGATGTGGGGAAAAGAGTAAACAAGAAGTAGGTGAAAGGTCAAGAGAGGAGTCAATAAAGGGAGGCCTTGGAGAGGCTTAAGAGAGACTTCCACCATCACTAGTCTCCTGTCGGTGCATCATCCCTCGGACCCTTCCTGTCCACGCACAGCTGGCAGGAACAAAAGAGAAGGAAGCAACTGCCCAGCCGGGAGGGAAGAGATGTCCAATATCAAGGTCCAGGCCTGCCCTTCTGCCCGAGCCCCTAGTTCCATCTCCACTGGGTCTCATGGCACTCAGGTCTAACAAGAACAGGGCAGAGGCAATGTTTGAGTCTCAGGCATAGGGCAGGGTGGAGGATGGTACAGTGGTCAAGTGCTCAGGAGAAGGCACTGATGGAGTCCCTGGTATGGCAGCAGCTGCCCCATGTCGTTTACGGGAGAGAAACCTCCCAGAAGAGACCACAGCCAGAATGGAGATGGCTGCAATCTCCTCTCCCTCCAGGGCTGCTGACACTCTCTTCTTGATGGAGCCCAACAAAACCTCCTTCATACTTTTTTCATTTGCTTACTCATCGTCATTGCTTGTGTTTGAAAAGACAGGGTGTCGGAGTGAGATCTTCCATTTATCAGGTAACCCTTGGCTGCAGCCAGGAGCCCAGGATTCCTTCCAGCTCCCCCATGTGGATGGCAGGGATGCAAACACCTGAGTGATGCTGCCTGCCAAGATGAGCGTTAGTGGAGACTCAGTCCCAGGCACTGTTCAAGGCGATGAGGCATCCGAAGCAGCTTCTTGCCACTGTGCTGAATGCACGCCCCAAACTTCTTCTCAGTTCCATTATCTACCCGTTTCTTGACGTCCCTTTGTATACCATCTCACTCAAAAGGCAGAGGGTGATGGAGTGACAGATTCTCTCCACACGTGTATACCTGTGGCCCACTGGATCTGGTGGCCCTCAAGCTCATGGGTGCTCAGAGGCTGTCACACTGGAGTTGCTACATTGCAACACTTCAAGCTCCCTTCACCCTCACCTTCCTCTTCTGCTCCAGCCTCAGAAGACTTGTGATGAATTTGGCTAGTTGTTCAGTCAAATGCCTTAGGTTTCTTGAAGATGACTCCTGGGTGGGCATTTGGAATAGCAGTTAAGAAAACTGTCCCAGCGTGATGGCTAGGTCAGCTGATCCTCCCCTTGCATGTGCCAGGATCCCTTATAGGCACTGGTTCATGTCCCAGCTGCTCCACTTCCCATCCAGCTCCCTGCTTATGGCCTGGGAAAGCGGTGGAGGATGGCCCAAAGCCATGGAACCGTGTACCCACATGGGAGACCCAGGCTCCTGGCTTTGGATTGGCTCAGCTCTCGCCATTGCAGCCATTTGGGGAATGAACCAGTGAATGGAAGATCTTTGTCTCTCCTTCTCTCTATAAATTTGTCTTTCCAATAAAATCAAAACAAAACGTCCCATATTGGAGTTCTTGCTTCTCCCAGTTCCATCTTCCTGTACATCCTGGGAGGTATGGGTGATAGCTCAGTATTTGGGGCCCTGCCACCCCCGTGGGAGCCCTTGAGTAGCGTTACAGGGTCCAGTTTTTCCTTTTCTCAGGCTGTTGTGGAAATCTGGGGAGACAGACAGCAGAGGATCTCTGTATGCATTTCTGTATGTATAGGCTGGCTTTTGCTTCTTCTGCTACTGACACAGCTCACCCAAAAATGCCTAAGGAGCTCTGGGTACCCTCGTGGAACTTCAGGTCATGGAATCTTTCTGGAATGAGTAATAAGCAGTTGCTCCTTCGACTTCCTTCTCGGGCTCCCTGACCCTAGATTCCTACCAATATTCTGAATTTTCAGATGGCCCTTCTTACCTCCCTCTGCAGTGTGCATGCGGCCCTTCATTAGCAGTTTGTGCTCAACTTTGAAAACACACTCCTTTACTGTGAGACCAGACTTGGAATTCTGGCTCTGCTACTTTATGAGTTCCATGATATTCCACTCCCCTGTCTCACCTTGAAAAGCTGACTTTCTCCTGAATAATCACACGACATCAAATGATGTCACAGTGAACTTGCATCCCCCCTGCAGCACATGAATCACCTACCCACAAAACAGACTGAACTCAAAACACAGAGATGCTCTTCACGATGTTTTATTAAGCATACAGTGGTAAACAATATGAGCTCTGATAGAAATGTTCCTTTGAGGTAGTCTTCTTTCTGGGCTGCACTGGCTGTGGTTTCTTAGACTCAGTTTAATGATGTTTGGACACAACACACCATCTTCTCCTGGGCGTTCTTCCTAGAGCACACAAAGATATTTTTCTTTATCCAGAGACCATTGAGCTGCATTGAAAATTAAGGTCATCTGCCATAAAGGGGGAAAAAAAAAAAGGTCCATGTTTAGATGAATGCTTCTCAAAATGTTTGAAAGTTAAGTGTTGGGAGAGGGACAGTTTTAGTGATGTCTTATTCTTCCTTGTTTCAAGTAAAAATCTACTGAGCTTCTGAGAAATTGCTAATACCACAACCTGGTTTACAGGAGAAACTTCTAGATCCACACGCTCTGCATTGCCAAGTCACTTTCGGTGATGCTTTTCAGTTACACAACTACATTCAAAAATACGGGCAGAGGCAGCTTCCTCTGAATTCCTAGCTCCCAGCTTCACTTAAGGTTTTTAGAATATCTAAAACATTTCCAAAACATTTTCTTGATCTTTCTTGTGCATTTTCAAAGGCTTTAATTGACCTTTGAAAATTGCGCAATTAGAGATACCTTAAGGACACAATAAACTACTTGAGCTTGTGGCTCAAGTCAGAAAGATGTGGAGAACCAAGGAGGAAAACTGCTCTAGGGGCAACCCAGCAAGGGCAACGTTACCCACACCAAGTTGTAAGTTTTGACCTGCCATTACTTCTAGACCTCTGGATCAAAGTAGAGTTAAAATCAAAGTGGCTCTTCAAGACATTAGCAGGGGCCAGGGTTGTGGTGGAGCTGATAAAGCTGCTGCCTACATCTCACATGGGAACCAGTTAGTATTCTGACTGTCCCACTTATGATCCAGCCTGCTGCTAATTGGCCTAGAAAAAGTAGTGGAGGGTGGCTTAAATGCTTGGGCCCCTGCACCTGTGTAGGAGACCTGGAAGAAGCTTCTGACTTATGTCTAGACAAACCTCAGCCATTGTGGCCATTTGGGTAGCGAACCTGTAGATAGAACTCCCTTTCTCTCCACCTCTTTACAAGTAAATATGCATTTTAAAAATAGTAACAAGAATTAGTTCATGAGGTTGGCATGGTCACCTAGCATGCTAATCCTCAGCCTGTGGAGCTGGCATCCCACAATGGGACCCTGTACCCACATGGGAGACCCAGAGGAAGTTCCTGGCTCCTGGCTTCCGACTGCCCCATATCTGAAAGATGCAGGCATTTGGGGAATGAACCAACAGATAGAAAACCTCTCTGTAACTCTTTGAAGTAAAAGCTTTAGGAAACAAAATTCTTTCATTAAAGGGGTACTGCTCTTTGGTCCTTCCTTAGAAAAGAGCACAGGCAAGATTCACCATGTAGTCAACTTCAGTATAGGATTCCTCCCCACTCTACCAGTCAGTATTAATTTTTACTAAGGTTAACCTTCCAAAAATCAAGAAAGCTTTGTCAGTGATAATACCTATATCAAACAGAAACATGCCTTTACATTTTTAACTAAATTTCTGAGAAATTCTTCATTGTCATCTTATTAGCACCAATAGTTTCCCAAAACCCTCTTTGGCCGATTTTCATTGCTGCACACATAAACTGCCCAAGTAGTTATTCTACCTCATGAATTCCCACCCTTTCTATCCAAAGTTCCAAGTCAGGCTCTCCTTGCTCTTAGCTGTATACAATGGCTCTGAAACCAGTCTGGACAAAATTCTAATCTACCACTACCATCTTCCCCTAGGTATGTGTGGTGTTTTGAACATTCTCTCTTGCACAATCCCTCCAACACAACAAGGATCATTTTCTCACTGTATTTTTACAAAGGTCTCTCCTTTTTATCCTGAGTCCCTCGTAGGCAAAAACTAATAGCCCAATGTCCTACTACCAGTTATCAAATAAGAAGGCATGGTACAGTATCTTATATTGAATACAAACCCAACCCATCAGCTTTCACATCACCCAAGAATTCCATTTTTGAATGCCAAACGATTGTTGTTAAACAGTATGTGAAAAATCCACTGCCAATCTTGATGAAAAAAAATCTCAATTTTTTTCTTTGAAGCTAGTGCACTAGAAAAAAATTAGCCCTTAGTAACTTAGTTATCATATCAACACTGATTAGTATACTTTCTATAGCTTGGTCTTCATTACCTAGTGTTGAATTACTTGCTCCAGTGCACAAAGCTTGGTAAAATTTTCTATCACCCATAACCACCTGCTTCTGTATCTAACTGACCTGTCTGCACCAATTCTTCTGATGTAAGTTCTACTTTTCTAAGATGCCACAGGATAAAAACTCAAGCTGGTTAGAAATGATGCAAACAGGCCCTCAGTAGGATTAGTTATTGCTGCCATGACTGAAGCATCATGATCCCGGAATGTCCATTCTGACCTGCTCAGTGACCCTCCCTGCTTACTCTATGGTTTAACCAATACCAGCACTGTTTTTCACTCCAATCTGCACTCAACCAGGCCTACCTCAGTGAATTCAAACCCTCCCCACAAAGTTCTGTGATAGTCCAAATTAGAGTTTGCATCTTCTTACTTAACATGAGGCTACCTCGAATTACATTCTACTACATTCCTAGCAAGTCAGATGTATAATATATGATGTGATATATACAATGTAAGACAAAAATCCAAAAGTTGATGGGGACATTGAACTGGTAAGGGCCAAACCCACCATTAAATAGTAAGTTTTACATTTTATCAAAATGTGCCCTCTGCTTTTAGTATCTGATGTACATTATTCTCTACATTGTAAAGTGGCAATGAGACAAAGCAGTAAAAAAACAGGCACCACAAGGATTTAGACACTTAAGGTAAGCTCAGAGTGACTTTTAATATGCCAATCAATGCTTGTAAAACACAAGTCAGACAGACAAGTGCAAACATGTTTTAAACCAAAATTTGAGAAAACAGACAAAACTTTCCCCTGACATCTGTTAGCCAATATTATTAGTCAAATGGCTAACTACAGATAAAATATATCGTGAAAAACTTGGACTAGTCATAAGTCATTCTGGCATTTCAAACAGCTATATACAGTATTATGCAGATCACTTTATGTACACAAATATTGAAGGACAAGACATTTAAAAACAGACTAATACAATCAAGTACAAAACTTGGGAGGAGAAAGGAGACATTTTTAAAAAGGGAAGGAAATTACTATAGAAAAAAAATATTACACAACAGTAATAATTACACTACATTAATACAGAATTCCAGGAGTGGGGGGAGTGGGGAGAGGGAGGAAGGTGCATTTTTTTCAATGCACTAGCTTCAAAGTTCAAAGAGAAAAAAACCCACAAACAGCTGCTTTTCATCAAGAGCAACTACATATTTCACATAATTGTTTCAAAAGAAAGCCTATTAACAACGATGATTGTTTAATGCTACAATTTTACAGCAATGACAAAACTAAAATAGCAGCAAATTCACAAGGCAATACTTCCACAGAATTATTCCATGGTTCATGCAATGCCTACAAAGTGCTCCCAGTTGGATATAAGGATAATTCACAATTAAAAAAAAATAAGAATAAAAAAGTAACAGAAAATTGACACACAGGTACACAGAAGTCTGAGTTTCTTAGCATTCTCCCTTTCAAAGGGAAGCTGTATGTAACTAAAGCCCTGGAGTCCTTTTGGCAGTCACTACAGGGCAAGCCACCTTTGTTTACAATGCCACAGCAATGCAAGCAGCATATCATCACAGTGGTTAACCTGGGAAGGATGAACTAATACCCAACAGTGACTGCCATCCTACAAAAGACACACCAGTGAGTAACACTAGTCGAAAGCCTGATAGAGCCATGTCCAAAAATCAGCCTTCAACTGTAATTTACAAGTCCTAAAAGGTATTTCAGTAAGACAACTACTGACACCAATTGAGAAGGTAATTCTTAAGTGGATTCTAGCAGTGATTTCAACCTAGCGTTTTCTCGTCACAGTTTTGGGTGGGCTGGTAAGGGAAGTGAGTAGCTCAGTATATGGTGAGGCTGACAGAGCGGTTCATTTTCTTTCCAATAAGCCGAGATGCTCTATTACTCTGGGTGGTGGACCGAGTGGCCATCCGGTCAGTGAAGAGCGCTCTTTCCTCAGCTGCAGCTTTTGCCATCTGGGCTTTCTTCAGTTCTCTAAGAACATAAAAGTAAGACACAAGACTTTTCACCTGCTGTGTTAATCCTGGGAGGGAGTCTAAGAAGTCAAACATGAACTTCATTACCAACTGGGAAATAGTCACATGCATTCATTTGCCTAAGATGCAACTGAAAAAACAAAAAGTACATGAAACTTGAGCTTCTACTCAGCCTTAATTAATAATTTTATTTTGTCCTTGAAGTAAAATATCACATATTGGAGCTAGCGCCTCTGACACCAGCATCCCATATGGGCACAGGTCATGTCCTAGCTGCTCCACTTCCCATCCAGCTCCTTGCTAATGGCCTGGGAAAGCAGTAGAGGACAGACCAAGTGTTTCAGTCGCTGCCACCCAGGCGGTAGACCCAGAATAAACTCCTGACTTCAGTATGGCACATGCTAGCCTTCATAGTCATCTGGAGTCAATCTGCAGATGGAAGATTCTCTCTCTCCCTCCTCTTTTTCAAATAAGTAAATCTTAACAAATATTTAAATATTTTTGGGCCCGGCGCAGTGGCCTAGCAGATAAAATCCTGACCTTGAACACGCCAGATCCAATATGGGCACTGGTTCTAATCCCAGCAGCTCCACTTCCCATCCAGCTCCCTGCTTGTGGCCTGGGAAAGCAGTCGAGGATGGCCCAAAGCCTTGGGACCCTGCACCCGTGTGGGAGACCTGGAGGAGGTTCCTGGCTCCTGTTCGGCGCAACACTGGCTATTGCGGTCACTTGGGGAGTGAACCATTGGATGGAATATCTTCCTCTCTGTCTCTCCTCCTTTCTGTATATCTGACTTTATAATAAAAATAAATAAATTTGAAAATAAGAAATAAATATTTTTAAAAATTATGTATCTGTGAATAAACAGGCACAATAAAGATACTAATAACTTTTGGCCTAAAACATAATTTAAAATTAAACTCTAATTTATATTACAAATTAACTTTTATAGAATTAGAAATTAGAACTTTATTTCTGTGCCTAATCATCCATTTCCCATATGGGCACTGTTTCTAGCCCTGGTTGCTCCACTTTGATTCCAGCTCCCTGTTCGTGACCTGGGAAAGGAGCCTAAGATGGCCAAATGCCCTTGGAACTCTGCAGTGATATAGAAGATCAGGAAGAAGCTCCTGGCTTCAGATCAGATCAGATCAGCTGCAGCCAATGCAGACATTTGGGGAGTAATTCAGTGGATGGATCACTAACTCTACCTTTCATTTTTCTTTTAAAAAAATTTATTCAGTTTATGGAGGAGGAAAAGATCTTCTGTTCACCGGTTTACTTCCTAAGTGTTTGCAATAGCCAGAGCTGAGCCAATCCACATCCAGGAGCCTGGAGCCTCTTCTGGGTCACACACACGGGTGCAGGGTCCCAAAGCTTTGGCCTATCCTCTACTCTTTCCCAGGCCACAGGCAGGGGGATGGATTGATAGTGGAACAGCTGGGAACCAACCAATACCCATAGGGGATGCCGGCACATGAAGACAAGTATTTACCAAATCATCAACCACACTGGGCCCCTAATCCCACCTTTAAAAATTTAAAAGAAGTTCTGACTTGTATGAACTATGACATAGCAAACCATCAAAACAGTGATTAACATTTAGAATAAAATCTCTATATTTTAACTAAATCTAACATTTAATGTAAAATATTTTCAAATCAGTTTTATCAGGTTAAAATCAAAATGGCAGAGTCTGGGGCGATAGACTATTACTGGCTAAGTCCTTGCCTTGCAACTGCCGTGATCACATAAGGGCACTGGTTCGTGTCCTCGTTGCTCCACTTTCCATGTCTTTTACTGAGAGCCTTAAGTCATTGCTCATTAAAATCTTAGAAGTAATGAGAGCAAGAAGGTAACAAACAACACCGAAACCCTCACTTACTTCTGCAAGAGTGAATTTTTGAACTTTTCCGCATTCAATTCTATTCTCAACTGTTCCGCACTCTTTCTAGAAGTAGACAGCAGCACAGAATGCTTTACCAGTGCCTTTGCTGAAGGCCGCCGCTCAGGATCTGGGTGAATCATAACCTTAAAAAGGAAGGTAAAATTCAGGTAAAGACATGCAATTCAGTAAAATATGGGACTGTGTTCACAGATGGCTTCACATATACAATGCTCACTTTCAGCAACTCCATAAATTCTTGTGAAAGCACTTGTGGTATCCGAGGCAATCTACCCTGTCTGATTTCATGCCATTGGTCTCCATTTCTTGGAAGAGGTTCAGCACCAGCAGCACATACCACCGTGAGAGCAAGGGCGAAAATATCTGCCTTTGGTAGATGGGTGTAGTTCTGTAAAGTTAAACACATATGTAAGGGAATGCAAAAGTTGTCAAAATAAGATTATATCTCAATGACTTAGAACAATATCAGGACTAGACTAAAAATACATTCCAGATCTAAGAACCTCTGCAAAATACTTATTGCTAAGTTTAATAAAGTAATATACACCCTAGAGAGGGAAATAAATTAGGCAGTTAAAAACATGTCTCAGCTGCTCTACTCCCAATTCAACTCTCGACTTGTGACGTGAGAAGGCAGTGGAGGATGGCCCAAGTCCTGCACACACTGCACCCACGTGGAAAATCCAGATGAAGCTCCCAATCAGCTCAACTCTGGCCACCGCAGCAATTTGCAGAGTGAACCAGTGGATGGACGATCTTTCTTTCTGTCTCTCCTCTCCTCTCTGCCTTTCTAATAAAAATAAATAAATCTTTAATTTCTTTCTTTCCAAATTTAATTCAGGGGCCTGGCATAGTGGCCTAGTGGCTAAAGTGCTCACATTGAACACACTGGGATCCCATATGGACCCGTTTTAATCCTGGCAGCTCCACTTCCCATCCAGCTACCTGCTTGTGGCCTGGGAGAGCAGTCGAGGATGGCCCAAAGCCTTGGGACCCTGCACCTGCGTGGGAGACCTAGAAGAAACTCCTGGCTCCTCGCCTCAGACCGGCTCAGCACCGGCCGTTGCAGTCACTTAGGGGTTAATCATCGGATAGAAGATCTTTGTCTCTCTCCTCTCTGTATATCTGACTTTCCAATAAAAATAAATAAATCTTTTAAAAAATTTACTTCAAAGGCAAAGAGAAAGCCAGAAAAAAAAATCTTTAATTTGCTACTTCACTCCCCAACAGCCAGGATTGGGACAGGTTGAAGACAGAAGCCTGAATTCAACCCAGGTCTCCTACACGGATGTCAGTGGCCCAAGAACTTGAGCCAGTAGAATGCATCTCTAAGAGGCAGAGTAGCTAGCACTCCAGTTGGCACAATGAAATAGCAGCTTAAACCACTGCAACACAATGCCTAGCCCTGTTCTTTTATGACAAACCCAATGCAACACATAGGACAAACTCCTATCTTTCTACCGAACCACTTGCAGCGGCTGACACTATGGTACAGCAAGTTAAAACAAGTGCTTGCATGTTGGCATCCCACACTAGAGGGACAGCTGGAGTCTCACTGCTCCATGTCCTAGCCAGCTCCCTTCTAATGTGGATCTTCACTCATGTGGATACAGATCTAGACTCACAGCTCTGTGGCCATCTGGGAAGTGAACCAGCAGATGGAAAACTCTCTGCAACCCTGCCGTTCAGGGAAATAAATCTACAACCTCCCCCACCCCTAAAGCACACACATACATACATCCCTGACTCCATTTCCTGACCCCAGCTTCCGGCTAATGCAGGCCCGCTAATGTGTTTCTTGGGATCCAAAGCTCAGGTCAGGGATGGCTTGGTTCCTTTTCTTGGTTTTTCCCTAAACATTTATCTATTTATTCATTAATTCTTTTTTTTTTTTTAAAGATTTATTTTTATTATTTTTTTTCATTGGAAAGGCGGATATACAGAGAGGAGAGACAAAGAGGAAGATCTTCCGTCCGATGATTCACTCCCCAAGTGAGCACAACGGGCCGATACTATGCCGATCCGAAGCCAGGAGACTCTTCCTGGTCTCCCACGCGGGTGCAGGTTCCCAAAGCTTTGGGCTGTCCTCGACTGCTTTCCCAGGCCACAGGCAGGGAGCTGGAAGGGAAGCGGGGCTGCCGGGATTAGAACCGGCGCCCATATGGGATCCCGGGCGTGCAAGGCGAGGACCTTTAACCACTTGCGCCACCGCGCCGGGCCCCATTAATTCTTACAGATTTATTTTTATTGCAAAGTCAGATATATACAGATACATAGATCGGAAGAGAGTCAGAGAGAAATATCTTCCGTCCATTGATTGATTCATTCTCCAAATGACCGCAATGGCTGGTGCTGTGCTGATCCGAAGCCAGGAGCCAGAAGCCATGAGTTCTTCTAGGTCTCCCACACAGGTGCAGGGTCTCAAGACTTTGGGCCATCCTTAATTGCTTTCCCAGACCACAAGCAGGGAGCTGGATAGGAAGTGGGGCTGCTGGAATTAGAACTGGCGCCTATGGGATCCCGGCACGTCCGAGGTAAGGACTTTAGCTGCTAGGCCACGGCACCACGCCCAACATTTATTTTCTTATTTGAAGGTCAGAGGTACAGAGATGGAGACACTGAGACAGAGATCCATCTACTAGTTCACAGACAGATGTACCATCCAGATCTGGGCCAGGCCAAAGCCAAAGCCAAAGCCAAAGCCCCCAGGGCCAGAGGTTCATTTGGGTCTCCCACATGGATGGCAGAGGCCCAACCACTCGGTTCATCTTTCACTGCTTTTTCTCAAGGCATTAGCAGGGAACTGGATGGAAAGTGGAGCAGCTGGGACACAAAGCTATGTCCGTATGGAGTGTTGATGTTGCAGATAAAAGCTTTACTTACTATGCCACAAATCTGGCCCAATGTTCTGGTTTCAATAAGGAACAGGCATGCTCACAGACTGATCCTAATTGTTTGAATCAGAATCCATTCTGAGGCCTTACTCCACTGCGAGGGATTGATATATGAGGCACACTTGTTGCCTTCTTCATAAAAACATTAGTACTGGGCCCGGCCCGACAGTGTAGCAGCTAAAGTTCTCGCCTTGAATAAACCGGGGATCCCACTGGCGTGCTGGTTCTAGTCCAAGCAGCCCCGCTTCTCATCCAGCTCCCTGCTTGTGGCCTGGGAAAGCAGTCAGGGACGGCCCAAAGCTTTGGGACACTGCACCTGCATGAGAGACCCGGAAGAAAAGCTCCTGGCTTTGGATCGGCTCAACTCTGGCCCAGCAGACAGAAGATCTTCCTCTCTGTATATCTGACTTTCCAATAAAAGTAAATCTTTAAACAAATAAAATTTCAATCTACCTGGATCTATATTTCTCCATCAACTGATACATACACAAAGCAAATAGTACTAAGTTTTACCTCCTGTAAAACTTCATTTGCAAGAAAACGACTATCCCCTTCTTCAACCTGTGGACTAGAAATCCTTGTCACATGGCCAAGATCACCTGTAAGTGATAAAAACAGTCCAGAGTTGAAAATGAAATATCCTCTCTATCTTAACTTGGTAATGTGGTTATGTTTTTTTCATACCTATTTTAAACATAACTCCGTTCGGTGACCATTCATCTTCATCTCCTTCTTCAGAGGCAGCATTTGGAATTGAAGTTCGAGATATGAAAATATTACCTGACAAAAGAGTTTAAGTCATGTCTATCAGAATCATCCAGAAAGGTTTAAAAAAAATGCAGATCTCACATTCTGCCCCAAACCCAATGAGTAGGAAACCCAAGGCAAGGAACAGGGATGGAGGCGTTGTCTGGGAACATATTCTGTTTCCTGGCACTCTTCAACACCTGGAAACCTCTGTATTACAACCTTGCCATTTGCATACCGATCTTCTGCAATTTTATTAACTAAGAAACAGCACAAAAGATGGTAGCAGTACTTTTGATAACGACTAAATTGCCCAATTTTAATCTAATGCTACAAGGTTCTGGGTAAGTGAACCACAGATGGACAATCCCTGTAACTCTTTCAAAATAAATACTCAACTATGTGAACAACATTAAAAATGCAAGAAAAAAAATTGAAGAAAAAATGTAGGGGATGAGAAAACTAAAAAAAAAAAAAATGGATAGATGGATAGTCAGGTGCAATTCATAGTCTTGAAACAGATACTAATTTTCACAAATCAAATGTCCACTAGGGAACATTTTTAACATAGTCTTGCCTAGGCTTGTCAGATTCCCCACCAGAATCTCATTTGAGATTATATCATCCTATAAGACGCAGCAAATTTTTGTAGCTTTTAATAAAAATTAGTTTGGTTATCTGAAATTTTGGAAGGAACAAAAAGTAAAGGAAAATAAAATCCAACAAATAGGTCAGAGTTTCTAAACAAACTAAATTTTTTAGTGTTTATAATGAAGTTATTCTCTATAACCCCAAATGATATAATCAGAGTATCTGTAATACTTACTAGGCTTTATATCCATGTGAACCAAAGACATTGAATGAATGTATCTGAGGCCCCGGCCAACTTGCAAAAGCAGGTCCTTCAAATCGACTTCAGTAAAGTAACTCATGATTCTGTAGTTTTCACTTATAGCATCGGCTAAACTTCCACCTACCAAAGATAGCAAATATTAATAATTTTCAAATGATCTTCATTCCATCTCTGAATGACAAAAAATTGATATTTTATAGGTCCTGCTACTTTCGACTTATTTGTAAAATCAAATTTTTTTCTCTCAACATTCAGTCAGGTTCCTTTGGTTTGAGTCCCAGCTCCACTTCTGATCCCAGCTTCCTGCTGATCTGTATCCTGGCTGGCAGCTGGTAACAGCTCAAAGGCTTGGGACCCCCATCCACCACAGGCCCAGACTGTTGCCAGTTCCTGGCTTTTTGGCAAGAAGTGCGGCATTTGGTAAAGGAACCATGAGACAGATTTTTGTTTTTCTTTCATATAAAGTGCAGGAGTAAGTCTCTCTCAGATACCTCAGCATCTTGTTTGTTTTCTCTCCTAGAGTAAACCAACATTATCACTTTAGTGGGTATTCCTTTTTTTTTTTCCCCCAGATTTATTTTCATTACTAAGTCAGATATGCAGAGAAGAGGAGACACAGAAAGGAAGATCTTCCATACGATGATTCACTCCCCAAGTGAGCACAACAGCCAACGCTATGCCGATCCAAAGCCAGGATCCAGGAACTTCTTCCGGGTCTCCCACACGGGTGCAGGGTCCCAAGACTTTGGGCCATCCTTGACTGCTTTCCCAGGCCACAAGCAGGGAGCTGGATGGGAAGTGGAGCTGCCAGGATTAGAACCGGTGCCCATATGGAATCCTGGCATTTTTTTTTTAATAAGATTTTTACTTTTTATTATTTTTTCATTGGAAAGGCAGATATACAGAGAGGAGAGACAGAGAGGAAGATCTTCCATCCGATGATTCACTCCCCAAGTGAGCGCAACGGGCCAATACTATGCCGATCCAAAGCCAGGAGCCTCTTCCGGGTCTCCCACGCGGGTGCAGGTTCCCAAAGCTTTGGGCTGTCCTCAACTGCTTTCCCGGGCCACAAGCAGGGAGCTGGATGGGAAGCGGGGCTGCCGGGACTAGAACCGGCGCCCATATGGGATCCCGGGCATGCAAGGCGAGGACTTAACCACTTGCGCCACCGCGCCGGGCCCGGATCCTGGCATTTTCAAGGCGAGAACTTTAGCCGCCTGGCCCCATGCCCTGTATTCTTTTCAATTTCTGTTTACACAAATGTAGCACATATTCATTTCCCAGAAGAGAATTCTAAGCCAATGTTATAAGGCTCTCACTTTTTTCTTCTTTTATATAGAATTCTTTATTGTACGATTCAATCATAATGTATTAATACCCTAAACATTGTGAAACTGTTTTTAAGCCCTTACTACTTCATACTATGCTCTGATAAATAACCTTGCCAACAATCTACAAAATTTTTTTTAAAGATTTATTTTATTTTTATTGGAAAGGCGGATATACAGAGAGGAGAGACAGAGTGAAAGATCTTCAACCGCACGGCTGGAGCTGAGCCAATCCGAAGCCAGGAGCCTCTTCTGGGTCTCCTGCTCAGGTGCAGGGTCCCAAAGCTTTGCGCCATACTCAACTGCTTTCCCGGGCCACAGGCAGGGAGCTGGATGGGAAGCTGGACTGCCAGGATTAGAACCGGTGCCCATATGGGATCCCGGGCGAGCAAGGCGAGGACCTTAACCACTGCACCATCATGCCGGGCCCAACAATCTACAAATTTTAAAGCCAGTATTTTAAATTTAAAACCAATATTTTAGTACAGTTTAAATTTATATTATTCTAGCTATAGTCACATCAATCTGGTTTTACACAATTAGTCCAAACACTCAGTTAATTGACCTAAACTTTAAGAAACTGTGCAGGTTTATGCTTTATCTCACATAATGAGAAACTGTTTAAAGCTGCTCTACTTCCCATCTAGCTCCCTGTTGTGGTCTGGAAAAGAAGCAAAGGATGGCCCAGGTCCTCAGGATTCTACATACACATGGGAGACCCAGAAGAAACTTCTGGCTCCTGATCAGCTCAGCTCTAGTCACTACAGCTATTTGGGAAGTAAATCAGTGGATGGGAGAAATTTCTCTCTGTTTTTGTCTTTCCTTCTCTCTGTAAGTTTGTTGTACTAATAAAAATACATTTAAAAAAAATATTTTAAAGACTTTTAAATATTAGAAATAAAACAAATCAGAAAGGGGCTAGCACGATGGTTTTGTAGGTTAAACCTCCACCCACTGCTGGCATCCTATATGTGTACTGGTTCGAACACTGACTGCTCTACTTCCCATCCAACTCCCTGCTGATGTACTTGGGAAACAGTGGGAGATGGCCAAGGCTTTGGGCCCTTCCATATATGTAAGACCAGGAAGAATTCTGACTCCTGGCTTCAGACTGGCCCTGCTCTGGCTGTTGTGGCCATCTGGAAAATGAACCAGCAAACAGATCTCCATCTTTTCCTCTCTCTAAATCTGCCTTTCAAATAAAAAAATAAATAAAATCAGAAAGGTCAATGATATACTAGTCACAAAAGGAGGTTCTACAATTTGAAAAGACTGAGAATCAAGATGGCAGAATAGGTAAAGCACACATTTAAATGGACGGAAAAACATTAGTCAGCGTGAAGAACAGAGGGCACATTCCAGGAAACAGGAGAGGACGGCACAGGGGTACCTGGAGACTAATAGACACAGGAAAGCAGCAGACACGATGATGTGGTGTTGCAGTGACTGATACTCTAGCTGATATATGGGAACTCAGTGGGAGGGGACGGAATTGGAAGGGGATAAGGGAAATCCCAGGGCCTATGGAACTGTATCATAAAATAATAATAATAATAATAATAAAAAGACTGAGTAATAAATCATCAAACATAGTTTATTTAAATCTCTGAAGAGATTTCATCGTGCTTGAACCAGCAAGATTGGTAGCAATTCAGAACTGTTGAACCATCAAAACTGCATGAGCAGGACCCTTGGAGCATGACCCATGTCGGGGCATACCCCACATTGGGGACTTGGGAAGGGCAGGAGGCTGGGTGGGGCTTTTCCTTTTATCTCTTCACTTACTCCAGATACAGAAAAAAAAGGTATTAATGTGAAAACAATGGTCTTACCCACTTTCCTCTAGCCCTTGACCCTTTGTGCCCTAATCAATTATGCACACACACACACAATATATATATATATATATATATATATATATATATATATATATATATAAAGATTTACTTATTTACAAGGCAGATTTACACAGATAATGGGACAATAAGTTATACATCTGGATACCTTGATGTTAAGTATGTACAAGTGAACTGGTTAAAAAAGAAGATTCTAGAAGGAAGGTCAGATGAATCAAGCTGTCTCAGATGAATTTTTATAAGAATTTGGCTACTGCCTTTGTAACATGTCCAGCAACTACAGTTGGGCCAATCCTTCTACCTCACTGTTAGAATGGCAAGTGAGGTAAGAAAAATGAAACTCATCTGACACTTCATGTTTTCTTCCCAGTGACAATATTTTCCACGATTAATACTTGTGGGTCAATAGTCATGCTTTAAATGCAAATTATTGCTTTAGAAAATACTGGAAACTCAAGTCACAATTATAAAACAATCAGCATGTACAAAGCAATAACAGTGTGAAACTGTGGAAAAGACTGAATATCAGACTTTCTAGGACACTCAGAGTTTTGTAGAGAAAGGGTAGAAAAGGACCACAGGCAAGATTTGGCTATATAACTATAGGAGGACATTGTGACCCTGGAAGGTCAGCAAGCACAGGATTGCAGTTCATTGGACAGTATTTGCATGAGAACAACCAAATGGCTACAGCATGTAAATGAGAACACCTGGTGTAATATACAAAACAAAAGGAATTGCAATCAACAGTAGATGGGTTTTGTTGATGAGCTCAATACTTCCTCCCCTACCCCATACAGACTCTCAGTGTATAAAGTCTAATGCCCCTAATAAACTTGGGCTTTGACCATCAGTCAGAGTCCACCCGTGTTATTATCGGTTCTGTGCACCAAGCCCATCGCTGCGGGACAGCGACATGTAACAACAGATGTCTGTGAGGACTAAAAATCAGACCATTTTGGTAAAGACTGACAGATAACCGTTGAAGGGTTTGTTGAAAACTGGAGGCTATACAGGGATCCAAAGTTAATCCTACACATGCTTGTTTCCTTTCATTTTGCAGGGACAGGAAGAGGAAGGAGAGAGGAATAGATAGGGAATACAAACTGGCATGCTGCTCAAAGAAATCCTTGAAACCAGGGGACTAGCTTTGGAACTAGTTAATGGGTAGTGGCTGTGAGAATCTGGATGACAAGCTAGGACAAAACTGACACAAATGGAAATGTAGGGCCCTGCGGCGTGGCCTAGTGGCTAAAGTCCTCGCCTTGAAAGTGCCGGGATCCCATATTGGCGCCAGTTCTAATCCTGGCAGCTCCACTTCCCATCCAGCTCCCTGCTTGTGGCCTGGGAAAGCAGTCGAGGACAGCCCAAAGTCTTGGGACCCTACACCCGTGTGGCAGACCCGGAAGAAGTTCCTGGATCCTGGCTTTGGATCGGCACAGCACTGGCCGTTGTGCTCACTTGGGGAATGAATCATCGTATGGAAGACCTTCCTCTCTGTCTCTCCTCTTCTCTGCATATCTGACTTTGTAATAAAATAAATAAATCTGGGGGAAAAAAAAAACAAATGGAAATGTAGAGGACAATTGGGCTGATGCTCAAAATAATACATGAAGTGCAAGAAAACTGATCGTATTTAGTTTCTACAGAAGCATAAATGGTAAAAACTAATATAATAAGGCCTAAGAAAGAAATGAACAACACGCAGTTGGAAGGAGTCGGAGTCACCCTTGTTACATACTTGTATGGTATTTGGTAGAACTGTGTCTGTACTCTAGGATTTGATGCAAGACAGAATCCAAAAATGGTGACCTGGTATACCTGGTGAAGAAGATATTTCTCAGCAAAATACTGAAAGAAATATGTGGCTACTTTATAATTTGCTTGCAGGCCTACCACAATGGCTCAATGCCTAAAATGCGCACCAATTTGTGTCCCAGCTGCTCTACTTCCATCCAGCTCCCTGCTAATTGCCTAGGAAAGCACTGGAGGATGGCTCCAAGCCTTGGGATCCTGCACCTGCGAGACATCTGGAGGAGGCTCCTGGCTGCAGATCAGCTCAGCTCCAGCAATCCAGCCGTTGCAACCATTTGGAGAGCAAACCAGTGGATGAAAGACCTTTCTATCTCTCCTTCTCCCTGTAAATGTGATCCACCTTTCCAGTATTAATAAAGCTATTTACATATCCACATGTTTGAGAGGCAGAGAGACCCAGACGGATAGACTTCTCACCTATTGGTTCATTCCTCAGATGGCTCACAATAACGAAAGGAGGGCAGAGGTGAAACAGACTGAAACATCATCCACTCTTCCACAAGGGTGGATGTAACCCAGCCATCACTGCTAGCTCCCAAAGTATGCATGCTGATTCAGTAGTCACAGGTGCGAGTACAACCCATTCTGACGGGATATCAAGAAATTATTCAAAGACGGAAGCTATCAGGCCCGGTGCTATGGCTCAGTGCCTAAATCCTCACCTCTACTTGCCGGGATCCCATACGGGCGCTGGTTCGTGCCCTGGATGGCTCCACTTCTTTTTCAGATCCCTGCTTATGGCCTGGGAAAGCAGTGGAAGATGGCCCAAACCCTGGGGAGCTGCACTTGCATGAGGAATTTGGAAGAAGCTCTTGAATTTGGATTGGCTCAGGTCTGGCCATTGCAGCCACTTGGCAGTAAACTAGCAATGGAAGGGACCTGACGATCCAGACATTAGTATTTGCTGCATAAGACCACCAATTCTAGCACATGTGCCCAAGTGCTGCTCACCCACTGCAGTACACAAGCCATCAACCTTGGCAGTGTCCATTCCTATGGTGTAATTCTGCAGACATTCAAATGCAAGAACCAAAGGGACATGGCTCCCTGCAGCTGGATTTCACAGTCCAGAAACAGGTAGCAGTAGCAGTGTCCTGAGCTAAGCCTACTCCAACGCTGAGGGAGGGTTCCCCCAGAACCGTGGAGGTCCAACCCCCAGTCCCAAACACTCACAATCTGTAACATGCAATCGAAACAGATTCTTTAGCTTTATATCATCTTCACTGCTGGATTTTACTAGGAACGAGCTAACCCTTTCTTCTGTTTTCCTCCCATTCAGAGTGGGACTGTCTATCCTGTGCCAGTTCCACCACTGTATCTGCCAAACAAATGATTTTCACAGGCTCACAGGTAAAAAAAAAAAAAAAAAAAAAAGCTGCAGGATGTACTGTGTCTTGAGCCTCTCCTGTATCCAATTCAGATGAGACTGCAGGCTCTGGATTTATGAGTTAATGATGGAATAAGACTTTTGGAACTACTGGAATGAAACTGCCATACAATATTTCATTCTGTGGCTGAGAATCAAGATGGCAGTATAGGGTAAAGACATGTTTAAACGGACAGAGAAACATTTAATCAGGAAGAAGCAGAGAGGACATATTTCAGGAAATAGGAAAGGAAAGAACAAGAGCAGAGGGGTACCTAGAGACTGACAGACACAGGAAAGCACCAGACACAGCAGTGTGGTGTTGCAATGAATGATATTCCAGCACGGTGATCTAAACTCCACCAGCAGCCAGAACTCCACCAGCAACCAGGTGGGAAGGGACTTTGGCTGGGAGCTTGTGAGGTGAAACGAGACAAAGAAATGTCCATCCTGCTGGTCCCTTTGATTTGACCAGGAGCAGAGACAGAGCAGTAAATCTCAGGCAGTGTGAGAAGAGTGGATTTCATAGCCCAGTCAGCCCCTAGAGCTGAACTGGGCGCCATTTTGCGTAAGGAGGAAAGGACAAGGGAAAGTACGGGTGTGCTCTGAGAGGGAGTGAGCTCATTTCTGACTCAGTAAACTGCAACTCCGTGGAATTCTACGGGATCCATCCAGGGCAGGTCTGAGTAGCCCTCAGATGTGACGGCCAGCAGATCAAGATCTGTAGTGGTAGCACGTCAGGCGCCATTTTGCGCACTGTGGCAATAGCTTTGGGACTGCAGGGGACAATAGTGAACTGCCATGTGCTGAGCTCGCGAGAACTCGCTGAGGTCCTGCAGGAAAATAATACCGACTGTGGCATTGTACCGGTCAAAATACGTTCGTGTGGCACCCAGACCTAATATCCAACAGGTTCCAACAAGATCAGCACCACCAACAACCTAACTAGATAGTACACCTGGTGTCTCTCTAAGCCTGGAACCCACTCCAACCGGAAGAGGGAGAAAGGTTGCAGAGACAATGGTGCAGCCTCAGCACGGTATCACAGCAGGTGGAGAGTGGTAAGCCAAGAGCAGGGGCTGTGAAGACCACGGTGGATATCTGACATAAGAACCCAGACCTGGAACTCACTGGAGGTTGTGGCACAAGTGGCTGCAAGCAAAGAGTTGTGCATGAACTGCAATAAGTAAAATCGCATTGGAGACTTGTGGGTGACACAGCTTAGAAACCTGCTCCAAGGAGAAGACTGTGCTAACCAGAAGTACAATGACCAAGAGCAAAAGAAGAGACAAAGGCACAACGGATATTACTGAAAACTCCCCTGCAAAGGAGCAAAATCCTTTGGCAACCTCAGAGTTAACCGAGGAAGACATCAAGAAAATGGGGGATACAGAGTCCATAAGACTCATTTTAAAGATTCTGGTCAAAAATGAGAAGCTCATGCAAGAGTTCAAAGAATTTGAGGAAGCAATAAAGCAAATCAAGGCTGGAATATCAGAAATTAAGAACACAGTAGAGCAAATTACAAGTACAGTGGAGAGTCTCCAAAATAGAATGAAGCAAGCAGAAGAAAGGATCTCACAATTGGAAGATATTTCCTGTCACCAGGGGGAAACAAACAAAAATCTGGAAGCAGAGCTGGATCAGGCCAAAAAAAGTATTCAAGAATTGAAAGACACTATTGAGAGGCCAAATATAAGAGTTATGGGAGTCCCAGAAGGTGCAGAAAGAGAAGCTGAGTTTGCAAATGTATTTAATGAAATAATCAAGGAAAATTTCCCTAACCTGGAGAAAGAATTGGGAAACAAGATCCAGGAGGGACACAGAACTCCCAACAGGCTTGATCAAAAGCGATCTTCACCAAGACATATGATTATCAAGCTCTCTTCAATTGAACATAAGGAAAAGATCCTTAAATGTGCACGTGAAAAAAATCAATTGACATATAAAGGAATGCCAACTAAGCTCACAGGAGATCTCTCACAGGAAACTCTACAGGACAGAAGAGAATGGAGTGACATATTCCAGACTCTAAAAGAAAAAAATTGTCGGCCTAGGATAACATACCCTGCAAAGCTTTCTTTCATCTTTGAAAATGAAATAAAATTCTTTCAGAGTAAAGAAAAGCTAAAAGAATTTGCCTCTTTCAAACCTGCCCTACAAATGATACTTCAAGATGTTCTCTTGACAGAGAAGAGGAAGAGCACCTACCAAAACCAAAGGCAAACGGGAAGAACATCCCAGTAAAAGGACAACAGAAGACTAAATCAATGAACAACCCATTCCTAAAATGACAGGACCAAAGTACCACCCATGTATATTTAACTCTGAATGTAAATGGCTTAATCTCAATCAAACATCATAGATTAGCAGACTGGATTAAAAAACAAAAACCATCTGTTTATTGTCGGGAGGAAACACACTCCAACAAAGATCAGCGGAAACTATATCACATGGGTTTTGTTGTTTTCTGTTGGTTTCATCTCTTCAAAACACTTTCTTCTGATTAAATCATTCAATGACTTGTAGATAATGCAATGGCATCATTTTCTTCAAGAAGGTTCTTGATTTTCACTTCTTCAGCTACACGTTAGTCATTTAATAGCATGTTTTTTAACTTCCTGGTGTTAATTTTTTTTCTCTTGGATTCTGAGTTTGTTTTGTGGCTCTTCATTTAAGGGAATGTATAGTAGTTGTGTAATGAAGACTGTCATATCTAGTAACATGTCATTTAACTTCATGGCATTGTAAATTTCTATTTTTCTTTCTATTGTTGATTTTGTATCATGACTTTTCATTTAAGGGAATGTACAGTAGTTATGAAATGGAGACTATCAACCAGATGTGAGGATGCAGTGTGGTCGGCATCTCTGTTTCCAGACAAAGATGGACTTACAGTGAAACTGTTTATATTATATTTTGACAATAGGATTCTGGACTCTCTGCCATTGTGCATGCCGCAAAGATGAACATATGACTGAGTATGAAGAACTATATGTTAGTAATGATATAAAGGAACTAGGTGGGGGGCGGGGGGGAGGGAATTGGAGAGGGGATAAGGGAATATGGAACTGTATCATAAAATGATAGCAATAATAATGTGAAAAAAAAGTTTATTCTGTGACAGGCATGATTTTTGAGGGCAGGGGACAGAATGCTGTGATTTGTGCTGCAAATTTAATCCCCTATGCAATTGCTGGGAGGTGGAACTGAGCAAGAGATTAGGTTACTAGGGCTCTACCTCCATGAATATGTTCATGTACTTATTGTAGTGTGTTTGTGTAAAAGCAAATGTAAACCTCTCTCGTCCTCCTATTTGCCCCCATGAGATAACAAAGACCCTCATGAGAGGCTAGCATTGTAGGCCTTCCCAACCTCCAGACCCATGAGCCACATAAACTTCCATTACCCAGTGTCAGATATTGAAGAACAACAGAACAGATGAAGGAAGATACACTTATAATTCTATGTCTATGTTCTACTAAGAAATGTACAGTGGCTGCAGAAGGGATCAAGTTCTCCATTCTCACCTACACATTCCTGCCAGCTCTCTGATCTCAGATTTTCAGAGAGAAAACGTGACAGCATAGTTAACAAGAGTGAATTTCTTCAGGGCTCATTTTCATGAGCTCACATGCCTTAGGCTACTCACCATTACAATATTCATTCTGTATAAGCATGTGATCGTCTTCTGCCCAGGCAGAGAAATACCGAACCACGTGGGAGTGCTGCCCAAGCACTGCATGAGCATATACTTCTCTCAAAGCATTCTGCCTAAGAGAAATGGAAAGCAACAGAAAAATAAATCATCTTTAATCAAACCTACACTGAATTAATTTATCTGGAACCTCATTAAGAACAAAAAACAAAAAAGCCAACTTTTCTCCCTATTTGCCTAAGACAGCCTGGTTAAAATTCATGAGGTTTTCCAAAGGTTTCCATCAAAGACTGTCAGAAAAGAAATCCAGGGGGGTAGAAGGGGGAATCCCTGTACCTATGGAATAATATCACAAAACAATAATAATAATAATAATAATAATAATAATAATAATAATAATAATAAATCTTGGCAGGGGCCCAGCAACATGGCCTAGCAGCTAAAATCCTCGCCTTGGATGCGCCGGGATCCCATATGAGCGTGGGTTCTCCCATTCAGCTCCCTGCTTGTGGCTTGGGAAGGCAGTCAAGGACGGCCCAGAGCCTTGGGATTCTGCACCCGCATGGGAGACCTGGAAGAGATTCCCGGGTCCTGGCTTCAGATCCACATAGCATGGGCCGTTGCAGGTCACTTGAGGAGTGAATCATTGGACAGATCTTTGTCTCTCCTCCTCTCTGTATATCTGACTTTCCAATAAAAATAAAATAAATCTGGACCCGGCGCGGTGGCGCAAGTGGTTAAGGTCCTCACCTTGCACCCCCGGGATCCCATATGGGCGCCGGTTCTATCCCAGCAGCCCCGCTTCCCTTCCAGCTCCCTGCCTGTGGCACGGGAAAGCAGTCAAGGACGGCCCAAAGCTTTGGGACCCTGCACTGGTGTGGGAGACCCGGAAGAGGCTCCTGGCTTCGGATCGGCATAGCACCGACCGTTGCGCTCACTTGGGGAGTGAATCATTGGACGGAAGATCTTCCTCTCTGTCTCTCCTCTCTGTATATCTGCCTTTCCAATAAAAAAAATAATAAAAATAAATCTTTAAAAATAAAATAAAACTTAAAAAAAAAAAAGAAAAGAAAGAAATCTTGACACTAAGTTTCAGAAAAGATTAAATTTTACGGTGAATTTTAAGTGCCAATTAGAAAAAGGAAGTTAGAGGCAAGCATTATGGCACACTTGGTTAAATAGCCACAAGCAAGGTTTGCATCCCCTATGAACACAAGTTCAAGCCCCAGCTGCCCTACTGATCCAGCTTCCTGCTAATGTACCTGTAAAAGATGGCCTAAGAACCTGGGCTCCTGCCACCCACGTGGGACAACTACGTGGAGTTCCAGGCTCCTGGCTTCAGCCTTTGTGGCCATTTGGGGCATGAATACATGCATGACAATCTACCTCTAACGCTGCCTTTCACATAAATAAATCCTAAAAAAAAAATTAGACATTTAATCCAGGCTCTAAAATCAGACTATCCATTCTATTTCCCAAATGCTGTAATGACCAAATGGAAAGGAACTGAGGAGTGAGAGACACTTGACATAGTGGTTTTGGTGCCTGTACCCCCCACTGCAGTACTGAGGTTATGTCCCTGTCCTCCTGATATTAGCTTCCTGTGAACGTTCACCTTGGGAGGTAACAGGTGCTGGCACAGATACTTGGGTCTCTGCCACTCAAAGGAGACCAAGAATTATTTCCCAGCTCCTGGCTTCAACCTAGCCTACCCCTAGTCACTGCGGAGTGAACCAATGGAAGGGAGATCTTTGTTCCTCTCAAATACAATGAAAACAAATATTTAAAATTTTTCAATAAAAATAATTTTAAAGGTTTTGTCTAACTTTGACAAATTATAAATGGTTTAGTCAAATTTGTGTTCAAGTGCTAAAAACCTTAATGTGTTTAACATACCAGGCCAAAAAAAAAAAAAAAAGACAAAAGATGTAGTACATACTCATCGACAGATCCAGCCAATGGCTTTTTGGACCGCTTAATGGCATAAATGCAACCATCCAGCCGCTTCACACACTTGAACACAGAGCCAAATTCTCCAGAGCCAATTTTTTCCAGCTCATGAAATTCTGTTGTATATCGTGACTTCATGTTGCTTTCAGTAATTGTAATCCTCTGTAATGAAAAGCATATCCAAATACATATTACAAAGATACAAAAATGACGTTTTGCCATGGTCAAAGGACCACATGCGAAGTTTAGAGATCATCCTGCCTTATGTTTTAGTGCTTACTTAACAAGAGAGAGAAAACCAAAATCTGACACAGTAAAAAGTAAAATTATTTACTTTGGCAGGTCTTGTTTCATCTTCAAACTCACAATCACTGGCTTCCATGTCTTCACCACAGGAACTGAAAAAATATTTAATTTTCCATCAATAAATCTAATACATCCATTTGAGATCTAAAATTTCATCTTGTAAATGAATAATAAAATGGAATTTTAATGGACAAAAACATTAAAGCGTGGAATTTTGTAGTCCTAAGACTCCGTGAGGCTGAAGCCAGAGGCTCCCCTGCGATACACCAACTAGATGGCGTGACATACGAAAGCCAGTCTTTCCAAACCAGCGCTCTCTGCTTGCCTCACTTCTCATATCAGTACATTTCCTGCAAGATATCCAGGCATTTTATGCTTTCCTTTCCCACCCTGCTCCTTTCACAAAGATAATTTATATCTATCTGCTGAATAAAATTAAAAATTTCATAGTATAAGTGTCTATGCCGTTCAACACAAGCTAAGTGTTGATAAGAACACCAAACACTTTAAGGGCCCCACTGCTGTAGCATGTTAAGTGCTGGCATCCCAGGAGTGCGAGTTCAAGCCTCTACTACTCCACTTGCGATCCAGACGCCTGGATCTGGGATTTTTGCCCTAAGTGTTTGGGTCCTTGCCAGCCCAGGTAGGAAATGCAGATGGAGCCCTGGGCCACTGGTTGTCGCCTGGACCAGCCCTGCCCTTTGAGGGCATTTTGGGGATGAGCCAGCAGGTGGAAAAGTGCTCTTTCACCTCTGTTGCTCTGGCAAATTACACATCTTAAAAAAAAAAAACAAACTTTGGGTCAGTGCAAGCTGCAGCCTTTGGAGATGCTAGTTCCTAAGCCATGCCCCAGCTGCTCCACTTGAGCTCCTGTTCCCTGCTAACCAACCTGGGACACCTGGTTCTGTCAGCTCCAGGTGCCGTGACCATTGTGAACCAGCAGATCAAAGATTTCTCTCACTCTCCATAACTTTCAAGTAAGTAAGCTTTTTGAGTAAACCTTTTGAGCAATCTTATAAAGTTTTAAAAATCTTGGTCGGTTTGGGGAGCAAAACTACAAAGACTTACTCATTCCAATACACTCTCTTTCTTCGCCGACACTGTCCTGAGGAATGCAGTAATAAAGAATCCGGAGTAAAAGGGTTAATATTCACTTGGGGAGTCTGTCGTGTGTCAAATTCCCTTTTTCCGGATTTTTCAGTATCCATGAACAGAGAACCACCCCGGAGTTTAACAGAGCTGGAATCGATGCCCCGTGCTTTGGAGAGCAAACTCTGGAGAAGGAAGGAAAAATGAAGACTTTAGGCTCGAGTCCTAGGAGGCCTTCTCTGCCGGGATGCCACCAGCCTAGCCTGGGCCAGGACGTCCAGGTCACAGCACCACTCACGCCTTTGTTAGGCTGCTAACCAAGCCAGCCAGCTACTTTACTAGATACTAACTGCCTCTTTTTGAAAATAACAACAGTAAAGTCAGTCTGCAGCCCAAAAAATGGGTACTGATGCATAAACAGTCCCTTTCGGTGGCCAAAAGTTAACAAACCAACACTTTCAACTCAGTCGAGGCTGGGCCCCACGATGGCTCCCCTCCCCCAGCTAAGCCAGGGCCTGGACGGGCCTTCTCCCCTTCCTGGGCCTCTGCGAGCTGCCCGATCCACAGGGAAGCTGCCTGTTGTCCGCCCAGGGCCTCTCTGTGCAGGCTTACGGCTAACGATGCCCTAAGCACCAAACGCACGCACGCCCTAAGAAGCTGCCCTTTCCACGCTCAACTCACCAAGGAGTGGGGCTGAACGTCTGGGATGCGTGGGTGTGGTTTTCAGCCGGCTGTGTAGCCCACAGCGCTACAAGCGGGGTGACCTGCACACCATTCAACGAGCAGGTGCCACATATCCTGAAAAGATTCCCTCAGCCAATCACTCCAAGTACACCCAAGGATATAAACAAACGCTCACCCAACACTCTACGTCGGGGCGAGCCTGTGAAAAAACCAAAAAGGGCAGCCTTCGCTCACGGGTCGCAGCGCAGGTTCCCTCCAGACCTCAAACTTTCCCCCGTCGCGTCACACCATACTAAACCACAAGTGCAAGGTGTGTGTGTGTGTGTAACCCAACTCCTTTGGCCAGCGCCGCCCAAATTACAGCCCCAATCTCTGCATTTAAAAGGCACCATATGGCTCGGAGGGGTGTCAGGTGGCAGCTCCAGCATCCTGGCAAACCACGTCAACCGCGGCTGCACTGCGGCCGGACGCGCTCGGGGCGACAAATCCTGAGCCACCTGCAAATCCCCGTCGGTCCCCTTTGTCACATCAACAAGTTCCAGACGAGGCCCCCATTGTTCAGTTACATAATCGTAACGGACAACTTCTGGGGCACAGCCCAAAAGAGGGGCTGCCAACTTTTTTTTTTTTTTTTTGGTGGCGGCGCAGGAAAGCGAAGCGGGGCGTGGGGTGCGGCCGGGCGGTTATGTAACCGAACCCGGGCAGCGGCGGCGCGGCCTTTTTTTTTTGTTAAAGGCTCGGCGGGCGCGGGGCCCCGGCCAGCCCAGGCCTCTCTCACCTTGGGCGTGTGCGGCGTGTCGAAGAGCCGCAGCTTACGGAAGGTCTTGTGGGGCGGCGTGCCGGGGTGCTCCGGGAGCGGCGAGCAGGGCCCCACGCTGGCCGTGCGCGCCCTGCAGCCCCGCGGGGACGCGTCCCCCGGACCCCCGCCGCCGCCGCAGCCGCCCACCGGAGAGAAGGAGCTGCCCAGGAAGTAGGCGGCCGCGGGCGATTTCACGGGAGACGAGGAGCCGAAGCCTTCCTCCTCCCAGGAGTCGCCTTCGGCACCGCCGGCCGCCCCGTCGGCGCTCGGGCAGGCGCCGGGCAGCAACATGTCCTCCTCCAGTTCCTCCCCGGGACTGCCGGGGGTCGGGCCGGGCGAGCGGCGGTGCTCGGGACCCGGCTCGGCGGGGCTGCGGGCGGGAGGCAGAGGCGAGTCGGGCTCCTGAAAAGCCGAGTCCTCTCCGGTGCTGTGGCCGCTGCCCTCTTCCTCCTCTTCTTCCTCCTCCTCCTCCTCACAGTCGCTGCACGGCGAGAAGATGAGCTTCTGCCGCAAGCTGCAGGCGGCCGAGGCGCGACGGGACGGTGGCGGCTGCTGCCGGCTCAGGAAACTCATCGCGGGCCTGGGACCGGGACCGAGGACCGGACACCCGGGGTCCGCCGAGCCCAGGACGAGGCCGGCCCAGGGGGCGGGTCCGCCACGTGCGACTGGGCGCGCCGGGACGCGGCGGCTGCGGCGGCGAGACTGCGTGGCGGCGGGCGGCTGCGGCGGCTCACGGGCGCTCGGCGCTGCGGGCTGTGGCGGCGGCTGAGGCGGCGATGGCGGAGGCGCGGACAGCCCCGGGCCGGGCCGCACGGACTGGACGCCGAGTCTGGCCCGTCCGCAGGTCCAGCGCAAGTTCGGGCTCCGCGGCTTCCCGCGACCGTTAACCACGTGAGCGGGCAGCCCACCAATCCCCGCCCAGCTCCGGGTTTGAAAAAACAGCGAGGGCGCGGCGCCGCCCGCGGGGGAGGGCCTGGCTACGCGATTTTGGCGCGAACCGGTTGGCTCCGCCCTCGCCCGGCGCCGCACCCGGTGTAGGGCGGATCCGGGCGCCGCCCGCGGCCTATGAGCGAGCTCGGGCGGCCGGGGGCCCGACCCGGCGCAAGGTGGACGCCGCCCGGGCAGGGGCCGGGCCGGGGAAGCCCAGGCGGCCTCCGGGGAGGGACCTCGGGTTTTTTGGTTGTTTTTTTCCCCTTCCCCAAGCAGAAACGAACGCCGGGGCCGCTGCGGCCTCGTCGCCGCTGCTCGGGCTTGCTGGGGTCTGGAGGGAGAGGCGGGGACCGCGTGACTTGAGGCCCTTGTCCGCGGCGGCCTCTCAGCCTCGGCGTCCCTTCGCGGGCGGCGGGCGGTCACTGCGCGCTCTGGGCGTGGACGGTCGCGCTCCCCGGTCGAGGTCGGAGCGGCGAAATGGTGACGACTCCTCCGGACTTTTGCGGGAGGAGTGAACGGCGGGGCTGCGACCGCCCGCCCGCCAGGGACACTGCGAAGTGCGGGCGGCCCCCTTGTGCTTCAGATTTCCCCTGAGGAGGCCGTTATGGCCGGAGTGGCCCTCTCCAGCCGCCCCAAGGCGGGTCGATGGTAAATAGAAACAGAAGCACAGTGGGCCTTAGCACGCTGCCAGGTGCTGTCAGTGCGACCCAGGGTGTTTATCTTTGTTTGCCAACACGTGGGCAGTTGGCAAAACCACTGACCCGATTAAGTGCAAACTTAAGTTCTCCTTAAGAACTCTAATACTCTATGAAAATGTGATCTGATGCATTTTTTACTGCTCTGACAAGTGTCTTCGGATTTTCTCGTTATAAATAACCGTTGAGGCGTATTTTTGCATTTCTTGCTTGTGGAGCTTTTGTTTTTAAAGATGTATTGCTGTAATATTTTATATAAATATAAGCATATATTTAAAAAAAAAAAAAAGATGTATTGCTGGAGTGGCAATTTCTAAGCACCAGCGTGTAAGCCCCCAGGCCTTCCTTCAGGGAAGTGAATTAGAGTATGCTATGTGAATTTTGCACATCAGTGGGTGCTTAACGTTTGTTAACGTAGTTTTGTGGCTTAAATTGCTATAGCTGGACAGTTGTACTGGGTTTAATACACCTTCACACTGGACACAGTACACGACGCATTTTTCCTGGCGCCCAGCTGAAAATGCTAAGAAAGGTTTTCAGATCTTTGCTAAGTGATGTATAAAGGTCTCTTTGTGCGTGTGAACCCGAATTGAATTTTAACCATTTGGGACACAAGTCTACACTGGTGTGCCACAAGGCAGCATTCTCTTGATCCGGAGTGGTTTTTAGTATTCTCCCTCAACACCTCCCCTCCTGTCATTCCTGGCTACAAACAGAATTCTTAATTTTTTTGTGAAGCCTCAATAAAGATAACTGCTTTTTATTGATCCATAAAAATGGTGTGCTTTCTTAGGGACTGGAACACGGAAACGCCCCTTAGATCCCTGCAGCCAGTACCTCCAAAACCCCTCCAGTGGCTAATCCCAACCCCCATTCCCTCCCTTACAGCTCTGGCCCTCTGTTTCCTTCAAGGCTTTATATTTATCTCAGTGTTACTGATTCCTATCACCTAGGAAAAAAATGAAAGCCCTGAGGCTAGGGACCATCTTTATCTTGCTGATTACAGCCTAGGTAATTAGGTGCTCACTATCATGTGAGCTAGATAAAGAGCCTTGACTTAAAATGTATGTACTTTTTTTGGTTTAATTACTTCCCGAAATGCTCATGTTGGCAGATTAATTTGCCTCTTCTTTGATAAAAGCTTGTAGAGTTAGCAGATATTGAGAGGTTTTTTTCTTCCCCTTCCCCCTTGGTCTTTTTCTACTCTTGCCCTCTTAAATAATAGAAATTGAAGTTGTTGTAAAGGGAAATATGGCAGTTCATTTGGTGCTGTAGCAGAAGAAGAACAGAATTACCTGGACAACTACCCCAAACAAACTACGACAGCAAAAAAATATCTTGGTGAATGGAGTCAATGGACATTGGGAGGGTGACATCACCCTTGGATTGGTGAAAACAGCAGCATTTCAGAACTATCCAAACTACTTGGACAGAACCCTCAGAATATGTACACATTGAGACTCGGTCAATATGAGATGGGGGTTCCTCATCCTTGGGCAAGGAAAGTCATGTGAGGTTTCCCCCTTTGTCTCTCCCTTCCCCCAGGAACAAGAAGAAGAAATAGAAAATTTAGAAGCAATGAGTTCACCCAATTCTCCCTAATGCTTTCCACCCTGATCAACCATGTAATCATTATAAAAAATAAAATTTTATATTAAAAAAAAGAAATTGAAGTAATTTGGAAGATCCCTGCTGTCATTTCCAGCCTCAGCCCACTCCTCCTGTCTGAGAGTTGAACACTCCATCAGATACTTGATTGACTCCCACTTTGCCACCTGCCAAGCTTCCCTAGAACTGGGAGCTTCTCCAAAGAGGCCAGGGCGAAAGGGCCTGGGTTCCAGACCAGGAGGGAAGAGGTCTTGGGCCAGAGCCCCAGCCTTTGACTTCTTGGCACCCAGGTCAATCTACAGAATGGGAGAGGTAAGTGGGCAAGAGGGGATTCTCTGGGAGTGGAAAACAAGAGCCAGTACTTGAGCTGCTTCCCCATGCCACCTTGCCTTGACCCTGCGGCTGGCCAGGCACAATGGCAGAACACTCTGTTTACCTGGCTGGCTCTTTGCTGATCTGAAACCCAACAAAGCACTCTCTGCTGTACATTGGCCTGGGTGCAAACACTACACAACGACATGGAAGTCTAGTGGTCTTGAAAACTTAAAAGGCAAAATTAAAACCATGGCACAGAGTTCTAAGGTAGCTGCAGCCAAGTCCAAACTGAAATTTTTTTTTTTCAAATAAAAATCCCACAGTATTTATTGCATTGTGGTAATAACATAAAGGTAATCAAAGCATTATGAACAAGTGTTTCAGAATTATATTCCCAATAAAAAGATACCTAACAAACAAAAACACAGCTCTCTCAATAATTTCTCATTTCATTCATCATTTCTAGTTGGACACACTTTGTAGCAAAGTAATATTATCTCCTTTTAGCATGATCCGACTTTTGACTTTGTTTGAGAATGAGTCTCTTCTGCATCATCTAGTATGAGGTTTATGTATTCATCAGAGCCAATGATGCAGCCCTCTAGCCACATGTCCACCTGCTCATACAGCCACACCTGAATGCGACACCTGCACTTTCTGGCCCTGGCCTGGATACGCCATGACGGAATATCACAAAGACCACACCGGACAGACGCACTGGGCTCCCATGCAAGGGACTTCCAGAACCCCCAACCGAAATTTCAAGTGACTGTTTTGGTTTTTAAAATGTCCTGCTCCTCCAAGTGTAGTACTGGCCAGCTGGAGACAGGAACTACACCCACCTGCCCCAGGCCATTTCTGATTCAAATTTCCAGTTACTCTCTCCCATTTGGTGTTGTCTCTAAGTACAGTGTTGCTAGGCAACTTTTGCAGAATCCACATGTTTGTGGTAATGTTGTAATAACTGAGTAAAAATCTGGCCTGTAGCTATCAGGAGAACAAACTTAACCTGTTTATCCTCTTTACAAAGACTCATGACTTAGCAAGTAGAAGATTTCTATCACCCATTGTCTGCCTAGTCACTTTCCTTCACAGTTCAAAATTCTAGCCTTAGTACAGGCAAAATTCTAGCCCTGAGGATTTCAAATTGAAAGTAAGGATCACACTGTCAGGTTCTTCAAACACAGCCCAGGAAGGTGTGTGCATGGTCTGCTCAAGACAGACATGAGTCTTGCATTTCTGAAAGAGAATTTTTAGAACAAGGAATGGCCCCAGCTGCAGCAACTGCCTAGGTGGCCTTGCACCTAGCCAAGTGTTACACTGCCTTTTTTTTTTTTTTAAGATGTGATTATTTTTATTGCAAAGTCAGATATACAGAGAGGAGTAGAAACAGAGAGGAGGGTCTTCCATCCGATGATTCACTCCCCAAGTGAGCACGACTGGTGCTGCACCAATCTGAAGCCAGGAGCCAGGAACCTCCTCCAGATCTCCCATGTGGGTGCAGGATCCCAAGGCTTTGGGACCTCCTCAACTGACTGCCTTTTCCCCCAAGCAGGAAGCTGGATAGGAAATGGAGCTGCCGAGATTAGAACTGGCGCCCATATGGGATCCCGGCATGTTTAAGACGAGGACTTTAGCTGCTAGGGTACCACACTGGGCCCAAAGTGTTACACTTGTAAGAGAAAAACGACCAGTAACTGGCAGACATTTTGGGCCCGGTTAATGCCAAATTTGTGTTAACTATACCAGTATACCAACATAGTTGCTTATTTTAAAAAACAAGCAAAGAAAAAAAAAAGATGTGAGGAAGTCAGGGAATACCAGGTCAGGACATGCCACCCCGGCACCCAGGTGGTAGGGTGCTGCAGATTCCCCTGGTAAGGGGGTGTGGGGACATGTTGCAGTGGAAGCGGCTAAGGGCATGTTTAACCGGGAAGACTCCTGGGGTCTTCCATGGATTGGGCCACTGCACTTACAGGCAGATGAGAGAGCTGAGATGGAGTAGCTTTGGGGGAAACCCGAAGGCTTGTCTGGGTCAGGCCAAGGTACCTGCCCATGTGGGAGATTTGAGCTGGGCTAAATAGCATCACCCACCACCTGCTGACACATGCAAAAGCTGGGGCTGAAAGGCATGGATGGCTGGGCTAGGCCAGAGAGTCAGAGTGTCAGAATGTCAGACTAGGCCCACAAGTGTCAGAGCAGGGGGTGGGTCACCTCAGGTGGCCTGCAGCACCTACCAGAACACCAAAGAATCAGATTTGGGGGCAAATTCTGCAAGGGAATTGTAGGCTTGCCTTTGTGGGACTATAGCACCTGTCAGTTTACACAGAGAGCTATGGGTGAAGATGGGCTGAGTCACACTGGACGGTGGAACTCACCTGACTGGAACCCACCTGATACTTATAGATGCTAGGGCTGGGAGGACTCTGGGTGGGGCCATGCTGCAGCACCTGCTGGCACATGCAGGGGTTCGAACTGAGCAGACAATGCCAAGCAGGACCACTGCACGTGCCAACATGCATGGGATCCCAGGCTGGGAGTGTACTAGATAGGAGAACTTGGGGAACTCCCCTACTAGGCCTTTGCTCCTGCTAAAGAGCACAAGAGCCAGGGGTGGGTGCAGGCCAGGACAGGCAGGGCTGTAGCACTCTTCAGCATTTGTGTGGGCTGCATCTGGGGACAGACCTGGCTGGGTCAGGTTGCACCATCTGCTGGCGCACACAAGAGGCAGGACAGGATGTGTGAGTCGTGCCTGGCTGGGATAGGCTGCAACAGCTGGCAGCTAGAGTGAGACTGCAGGCAACCCATGCCGGACTGAGTCAAGATACCTGCCAGCAGGTACAAGCCCCAGAGCTTGGAACAGGCCTGCTAGGGGAACTCTGGGCATTCCCCTGGTGGGCTGCATTTCCCACTGGTGAATGTAAGAGTTGGAGCTGTGTCTGGACCAAGTTAGGATGGGTCAGGCTGGGCCAGTCCATGGCACACAATGGCATGGGCAAGTACCAAGACAGTACAGGTTGGGCCTGGTTGGATCACAACTCTTGCAAGTTCACATGAGGGCTGGGAGTGGGCCAGCTGAGCTAGGCCACAGCACTAGCTGGCAAGTGCCAGGACTGGGTATGAGTCATGTAAGGCTTGATCTCAGTATCCCCCCTGGCAGGCACAAGATCTGTGGCTGGGAGCATAACTGGCAGAGGAACTATGGGCACTCCCATGCTAGGCTGTATCTCTCATTGGTGAGCATGAGAACCACAGCTGGGGGTGAGCCAGGCTGGGCAGGGTGGTGGCACCAGTCAGCATACTTGAGGGACCAGTCTTGGGGCTGGGCTAGCTGAGCTAAACTGCAGCACCCATGAGTGTGCATTAGAGCTGGATAGGATACAGGCTGTGCCAGGCTATGCCACTGCAGAAACTGGCACACACAAAAAAACTGGGGTTAGGAGTGGGACTGATGGCGGTTTTTGGGAGTCGCCCTGACTAGGCTGCAATTCCCGCTGGTGTGGGTGAGGAACTGGTCTGTGCCGGCTGGCTGGGCTGGGCCAAAGCCGCAGTTACTTCATGTGAGCTATGGAGCTGGGATGGAACTGAGCCGGCAGCTCCATCCACCGGGACATGTGTTGCCTGGTGCAGGTGACAGACTGCAGACACTGGCACACACAAGAGTCGAGTGTGCAGTCATCCCAGGCTGGTTTCTTGGGAGGTTCCCAACTAGACCACTTGTGATTACCACAGGGCAATCACAAGATAGTGGTCTGACCTCGAATTGGTGCATGTATCAGGATTGAGCCTCCTCAGCTGCTGATGCCTATGCCCGTGGACAGCATGCCCAGATGCACACAGGGAACATGACAGCCAGCACATCTTGGCCAACACTGACAGCCTTGTTAGCAGGAAATCAGATCAGGTTGGACAACTCTCCTTGCCAAGCTTTGTAGCATGTTCTGGCTCACGGATACACTAAGGTGGAATTTGTCAACCGATAGACCTTTGAAAGAATTTGTCAACCCTGGGGCAATGAAATCAACTTTTCAGAACTATCAAAACCACTCAGGTGTTTTGGGGTCCTTGCTTTGCATGCACCAGGATTCCATATGAGCACTAGTTTGTATCCGGGCTGCTCCACTTCCCATCCAGCTCCCTGTGTGTGGTCTGGGAAAGCAGTGGAGGATGGTTCAAGGCGTTGGAACCTTGCATCTTCTCAGTTTAGATCAGCTCAGCTCCAGCTATTGTGGCCACTTGGGGAGTGACCCAGTGGATAGATTATTTTATTTTATTTATTTGTTTACTTACTTTTGTTTTTTATTGGAAAGTCAGATATACAGATAGGAGGAGAGACAGAAAGGAAGATCCTTCGTCTGCTGATTCATTCCCCAAGTGGATAGCCAGAGCCTGTCCAAAGGAACAAGGAGCGTCTTTTGGGTCTCCCATTCGGTTGCAGGGTCCCAAGGCTTTGTGCCCTCTTGGACTGCTTTCCCAGGCCACAAGCAGGGAGCTGAATGGGAAGTGGGGCTGCCAAGATTAGAACTGGCACCCATATGAGATCCCGGTGCGTTCAAGGCGAGGACTTTTAGCTGCTAAGCTACCGAACTGGGCCCTATTTTTTTATTTGTATGTAAAATAAATTTTTAAAAATTTATTTATTTTTATTGCAAAGTCAGATATACAGAGAGGAAGATCTTTCGTCCGATGATTCACTTCTCAAGTGACCGCAACACCCAGTGCTGTGCCAATCTGAAGCCAGGAGCCAGGAAATTCCTCCAAGTCTCCCCCGCAGATGCAGGATCCCAAGGCTTTGGGCTGTTCTCAACTGCTTTCCCAGGCCACAAGCAGGGAGCTGGATGGGAAGCAGGGCTGCCAGGATTAGAATTGGCACCCATATGGGATCCTGGCACTTGCAAGGTGAGGACTTTAGGTACTAGGCTACCGCACTGGGTTCTATGTTATTTATTTATTTATTTGCAAAATAAATATTTTTAAAAACAAAGTCAAGTATATAGAGAGGATGAGAGACAGAGAGGAACTTCTTCCATCCAATGATTCACTCCCCAAGTGGCTGCAACAGTCAAGGTTGAGCCCATCCAAAGCCAGAAGCTTCTTCTGGGTCTCCCACACAGGTGCCAGGTCCCAAGGTTTTGGACTGTCCTCAACTGCTCTCCCACAGCACAAGCAGGGAGCTGGATGGGAAGCAGGGTTGCTGGGATTAGAACCGGCATTCATATGGGATCCTGGTGCATTCAAGTTGAGCCACTAGGGACTGCGCCAGGCTCTATTTTATTTTTATTTATTTGTTTGTTTGTTTGTTTGTTTGTTTATTGGAAAGTCAGAATCCAAAGAGAGGACAGAGAGAAAGATCTTCCATCCACTAGGCTAATTTGCCAGGCCCAGTCATGTTTGAATTGTGCCTTTAATGGCAGCGGTGGTCTTGAAAATGTCCCACATTTGTGAATGGCTTCATAGGACACTCACTATATGTTTCTTGATGGCCCCCAAACTGGCTTCATATGGGTGGACAGAATCAACTCATTACTGTGAACAGAATCAACTCATCAGAATGCAGACAGCACTGCCATAATTAGAACTGGGGATGAGAGACCAGCTAAGAGTTCCAATCTTAATGACCACAGCATTACTTCTTGTTAGGCCTAACTGGTTTTTAAAGACTGTTACTTCCATCCACTCCTCGAATATCCCTAGAAAGACACTCACAGGCAGCTTATCGCACTTAACCAAGGAAATGTTGTTTTTGGAGTCTGTTGGAGGAGCTGAGATTCTCATTCAGTTTTTGCTGGGGCTCTTCAGCTAGGAAGTGCCCACGATGGGGTAGGTTAAGACTGGGTCTTTGCATCCAGAGGACCTCAGCTGTAAGAGGCTGTCCTAGAGAAAGGAGCCTTGCACCTGTGCCTAGCCATCTCAACAGCCCTCCACCTCACGCAGGCTTCCTCGTCTTGATAGATGGGATAGTTACAGCAACTGGTCAGACAACCATTATTTATTGCCAGTTTTCCCAAGAGAAAATCCTTACCACTGATGGTGCAATTCCCAGATGTACAATCAGTCTCCACCAAACACATTGGAAAACCGGAGCCTTCTGAAGCATGTAGGCCAAAGAGTTTGCTTTCTACGTGTTGTTTTATGATGCCTTAACGTGGAGTATTCCCCCCTCCCCCTTTCAGAGGCAGGAGGGACAGCTTTTCTCTGTGTGTGTAGGGAGTTTCAGCAACTGGAAAGGTCGCTCCACAGAAACGTCCTAAACAGTGGCTGGCTGGTGAGTGCCTCGCAGCAGGCAGGCGCTTGGTTAAAAAAGGAAAAAAGTGAGTAACTGATTAATTGCCTCTCCTCTAGGTTTTGGGGCTTCCACAGGAAATGACCTGGATGACCACGAGGGCTGTTCCCTGCTTGCTGGCCATATTGTAATGATTTAACCCACTTCGGTTCAGCACAAAAGAGGACTGGGGACTCCTTAGCCATGAGTCAGGGGCCTGCCTCATTAGGGGGGGAGAAAGAGATAAGACAGACAGACGTTCCCTGCTGAGCTTTTGTTAGCCACAGCGTGCTAGGTTTCGGTGACTCAGTGCTGAGTGGACCCCCGCCGCTTGCTCAGAGCCCTTAATGAGCGCAGGCCTGAGAGATGAGCTCATCCCGGCCCCAGCGGTCGAAACCATCCGCCACTGGCTGGGGGACATGTGTACACAGCAGATCCCGGTCCTGCAGGCGGGAGTCCCCTCTGCCTAGGTCAGGCTCTGCCCGCCCAAGGGCCTCTAGGAAGTCGGAAGAGTGGATCGGCCGCTCCCTGGCATGGGGTGCTTCTGCTTGAGCCCGGGTGCCTGCGAGGGGACAGCACCGAGTTCGAGACTTTGCCCATTTCTCTTCATCTGTGTGGGAACGCTCCACCATCAGTGTATTTTTGTATGTGTGAGCATTTTACAGGTGAAGAAAATGAAACCTGGGAGGCTGAGGAAATGCCTGCCTGGCACAGTCAGCTAGAATTGTACAAGGCAACTTCAAAAACTCCCTAGGAACATTCAACTAAAATGGGGAAGGTGAAGGGGAAATCTTGGAGCATGAAAAAGAGGGGAAAAAATGTTTTTTAAAAAAGAAAATGGGGGCCCTGCGGCGTGGCCTACCAGCTAAAGTCCTCGCCATGAATGCGCCAAGATCCCATATGGGCGCCAGTTCTAATCCTGGCAGCTCCACTTCCCATCCAGCTCCCTGCTTGTGGCCTGGGAAAGCAGTTGAGGACAGCCCAAAGCTTTGGGACCCTGCACCCGCGTGGGAGACCCGGAGGAATCCTGGCTTCGGATTAGCGCAGCACTGGCAGTTTTGGTCACTAGGGGAGTGAATCATTGAACGGAAGAACTTCTCTGTCTCTCCTCCTCTCTGTTAGTTATTTAGAACAGTGGTTGAGTTCTAGTTCTTAGGATATTACAATATTTTATGCGCAGCTAATTCCCACAACCTAATTCTTTACCGTGAGCTGAAAATACCAGACACAACGAGGCATCTTAGGAGTTTTATTCCAGCGGGGAAGGAACAGGGTGGAGGTAGTGGAGATCAGAAAAGGGGAAGGGGAGGAGGGGAAGGGAGGCCAGAAGAAGAGAGAAGAGAAAGAGCAGAGAGAGAGAACCGCACCTGGGGGCCTTTTCCTCTGCCAGGTGTGGGGAGTGGGGATTGGGAGGGATTGAGGGCAGGCCCCAGGGGTTTGGCAACTGCAGGTGAATGCCTGAGGATGATTGGTGAGTGGGCGGGGAAGGGGCTGGAAAATTTGGGGTGGGATTCTCAGGTGGAATGCCAGGTTACATCTGATTGGTGGATGGCTGGACTGGGCGTGAATTTCATGAGCTGTGAGGAAGAGGAAATGGCGCTGGGTCCAGGGTGGGATATTTGCAACAACTGCTTACACTCTCTGTGTATCCCACTTTGCAATAAAAATTAAAAAGAAAATGGAACTCAAAGAAAAGTATTTTTCTGGTTGAGCAAGAAGTTGGGACTCTTGCATTCCACACTAGGGTAGCTGAGATGAAGTCCCGTGTCCACTTCCAATCCAGCCTTTTGCTGCTCTGCGTGGGTGACAGCAGATTTCTTGCGTCCCGGCCACCCGGTGGGACACCCAATTCGGGTTCCTGGCTCCTGGCTTCATCCTGGCTGTTGCATGCAATTTTTTTTTTTCTCTGTTGCTCTGCCTTTCAAATAGCAAATAAATAACTTTGAAACTTCAATAGTTTGGCCTTTAAAAAATATTTTCATTGGAAAGACAGATCAGATTTACAGAGAGACAGAAAGATTCTTCCATCTGCTGGTTCAGTCCCAAATAGCCATAATAGCTGGAGCTGAGCTGATCCAAAGCCAGGAGCCTGGAGTTCCTTCCAGGTCTCCCCCACACGGGTGCAGGGTCGCAAGGCTTTGGGTTTTGGGCTGTCCTCTGCTGCTTTCCCAGACTGCAAGCAGGAAGCTGGAAGAGAAGCTGAACATCCAGGACAGGAACCAGATTCTATAAGGGATTCTGGTGCTGTATCCTGCCCTGGCCTGTTCTTTTTTATTGGAAAATTCACAGAGAAGGAAAGAGAGAACTTCCATCTACTAGTTCATTCCCCAAATAGCCACAATGGCCAGAGCTGAGCCAGTCTGAAGCGAGGAGCCTCTTTAGGGTTTCCCATGCAAGTGCAGGTTCCCAAGGCTTTGGGCCATCCTCAACTGCTTTCCCAGTCCATAAGTAAGGAGCTGGATGGAGAGTGGAACAGCCTGGACAAGAACTGGTGCCCAAATGGGACCCTGGCGCTTGGAGGTGGAGGATTACCCAATTGAGTCATCACACCAGCCTCAGTTGACTGCTCTCTTGCTGACATGCGTATGCTGTGGCCTGTTCTGTGAAAGTCCCCAGCATACAGTTCCTGTAGCCCTCAGTGTCCTCCGTCTGTCCGGTCCCTTGTTTAGTGCACAGCCTGTGGTGGTGGGCTGTACGACCCCTGTCCCTTACCTTGTAAGCTGAGGCAAGAGGAGCTGGCAATGTTACACTAATTTCTCACCTGGGAGGCAAGAATCCAATTCTTAGTGTCATTCTTACTGCCTCCCTGGAAGCTGGACTTAGGAGCCAGGCTCGGATATTGTACCAGGTATGCTATTAGGAGACACAGGCCTCCCCTCACACACCATCTAACCATTTCATTTGTTTATTTGAAAGGTGAAGTGATGAAGAAAGAGAGAGATCTTCCATTTTTAGACTCACTTTCCACATGGTGGCAGCAGCTGGGACTGGGTCAAACTAGATCCAGGAACCAGGATCTGGGTCTTGTGGGCGGCAAGGACTCGAGGCTGAGCTACCATCTGCCAACTCCCGGTTGCCTGGACAGGAAGCTGGATTGTGAGCACAACAGGCAGGACTTGAACACCCGCACTCCGATTTGTGATGCGGGCATTCCAAGCAGGGCTTCATCGGCTGCACGGTGACATCTGCTCCAGGGAGTTTGATTAAAGCCCTTTGGCTGGTGTTTGGGACAAGCACATTCCATGTTAGGGCGTCTGGGCTTGAGTTGCAGCTTCCCTTCTGATTCTAGTATCCTCTTAGAGCACCCCCCGGGGAACAGCAGGTGGGGATTCTCGGACCGCGATCCCTACTGCGGAAGACTCAGGCAACATTTTAGACCCACACTGGCTGTCGCAGGCATTCCGGGAGTGAACCTGTGCATGGGAAATCTGTCTTTGGTTGTCTCTATCTCTCTCAGTGCCTCTTTTCAAGCCAATCATTTAAAAAATTAAAAGAAAAAAAATTGTATCAGAAGAGTTACTGGGACTCTGTACATACTATCCTGTAGAATGACGCTGGGACAGGCTGGGAACTTTGCCCTGAGGAAAAACAATTTCCAGGTTTCTCTCCGCCTTCCTGCCAGCCCCCACGTCTCTGCCTGTCTCTCCTGACTCAGAGCGAGGGGGTTTGCTCTGCAGTTCCACCGCCTTCTCTTGCCTTCCAGAAGGCGTGCAGTTGCCTCAAGCGGCGTCTGTATAACCTCATCGGTCTGGAATCTCATTTTCTCTCACTGGAATGCAGATTAACTTACAGGAAAGAAGACCAAAATCAGCACCACGTCCAGAGCCCAGACCAGTTTTGTTCCGCGGTGGTGTCTGCTTTTGGGGCCCCTGCATCAGTCCTACAGATAATGTGTTCCACTGCTCCCCAGGAAACCCCTACCTCCCAGTGCCCTCGGAGGCCCACAGTGCTATTGAAGTGCTCACCGTTTGGTCTTTGAGTTTCATTATTATGTACGGTTCCCACACGCAACTGTCCATAACTAATTTGTACACCTTTGCTCCTGTTAATCTCTTATCCATATATTTCAGCAGACTCAAATTTCAAGCTCTCTGAAGGCGGAGGGGAGATTGGTGACACCAACGTTAGAGAAAGGAATCCTGGCAGGAGTTCGTTCAGGTTTGTCCCAGGGGGAGGTGGAGAAAAAGCCAGTGGCCGAGGTCGGCTCCTGAACTTCCGTAGCGCCTCCTGCTGGTGGCCGACGCCAGCGCCCACCAGCCGGCCTTTGTGTTTTGGCTTTACAATGCCTCCAAGTTTGCACAGCTTTGCAATAGTGACGTCTGCCTTTGCTGGGGGTGGTGGGGGTGATGGCAGGGGTGCAGGTAATAGGGTCCACTTTTCTGTTGCTCCTGCTTTTGTGGTTTCAAGAATGTAAAGCAACTTCAGGAAGCCAGAGCAGCCCGGAAGCAGTGGGGAAAGAGCCGCCTGAGCAGGTTTAGCTGGGCAAAGCTGGGGAGTGTGGGAGGGCTCCCAGGCTGGGCCGCTGCACTGCACAAAAGCCCAGTGACTGGCAGAGTCAGTCTGGAAGCGGGACTGCTGGTATTAGAACCAGTGCCCACATGGGATCTTGGCATGTGCAAGGCAAGGACTTGAGCCACTAGGCTACCACACTGCTTCCTGTGTATCTGAAAGGGAGAGAGAGCTTCTCTCTGCTGATTCACTGCTCAACAGAGTTTCCTGTTTGTGAAAGATAAGCGAGCTCCCCAAAGCTGCAGGGCATTTGACCTTCTCTCTCTCTTTCTCTCTCTCTCATAGAAACCAGAGAGTCGTGCAGAGGTGACCAGCACTGAATCTGCAATTGGAACGAGTGATCACCCCGTATTAGGAGCAATCCTCACTCCCAGCAGGACTCTGTGTCCTTGCATTTTAGCCCCGCCGGGCTGTGGAATGGAACTCTGTGTGGAGAGAGGAGCCGTTTGCTTCTCCAACCAAGTGAGAGGAGCTGGAGGCAACAGCTAGAGAGCACCTCTTCTGCAATGCCTCCAGGAGTGCCAGTGAGGTTAGGGTTCCAGGATGTGTAGCGAGTCCCACATCTCTCACAGAAAGAGATGAGCTAGCCAAAGTGAGAGGCTCAGTGGTAGCATTACCCTGTGGTGGTGCTCAGGACATGAAAAAGATGGGGCCTTCAGGTCAGCTAGAATGGCTTTCCCACACACCCACAAAGGTAGGCGGAGCATTTCTGTCTGCTGTAGTTTCTCTTTCTCTTTTTTAAAGATTTATTTATTTTTATTACAAAGTCAGATATACAGAGAGGAGGAGAGACAGAGAGGAAGATCTTCCATCCGATGATTCACTCCCCAAGTAAATGCAGCACCCAGTGCTGTGCTGATCTGAAGCTAGGAACCAGGAGCCAGGAACCTTCTCCAGGTCTCCCACATGGGTGCAGGGTCCCAAGGCTTTGGGTGGTACTCAATTGCTTTCCCAGGCCACAAACAGGGAGCTGGATAGGAAGTGGAGCTGCCAAGATTAGAACTGGTGCCCATATGGGATCCTGGTGCGTGCAAGGCGAGGACTTTTAGCTGCTGGGCCACCAGGCCGGCCCCCTAAAGATTTATTTATTTTTATTGGAAAGGCAGATATACAGAGTGAAGGAGAGATAGTTCACTCCCCAAGTAGCCACAACAGATAGAGCTGAGCTGACCTGAAGCCAGGAGTCAGGAGCCAGGAACTTCCTTCAGGTCTCCCACGCGGGTGCAGGGTCCCAAAGCTTTGGGCCATCCTGAACTGCTTTCCCAGGCCACAATCAGGGAGCTGGATGGGAAGCGGGACTGCTGGTATTAGAACCAGTGCCCACATGGGATCTTGGCATGTGCAAGGCAAGGACTTGAGCCACTAGGCTACCACACTGCTTCCTGTGTATCTGAAAGGGAGAGAGAGCTTCTCTCTGCTGATTCACTGCTCAAATAGCTGCAGTGCTGGAGCAGGGCCAAGCCAAATCTAGGAGTCAGGGTATCTGTGCAGGGCTCCCACGTGGGTGGCAGGGCCCCGGCGCATTCATCTGCTGCCTCTCAGGTACATAGTAAAGCAGCTGGAACTTATGCAGGATTCAGACATTTCAAGCTGCAGCTTAACCCACTGTGTCACAATGCCAACCCCCTAGCTATCTTTGAAATTACAACTGGGGGATGGAGTAAAGGGGACATTGCAACATAGCAGGGTAAGCCACTGCCTGTAGCACAGGCATTTCATATGAGCACCTGTGAGCCTGCAGTCCCTAGCACGGGAATGGGACTTCATTCACAAAGCCCAGATTTGAAGATAAATTCAGAAAGAATTTCAAGACCGGAGACCAGTTTTGTGGCACAGTGGGTTGAGCTGCCAGTCATGAGTCCTGGCTGTTGGACTTCTGTTTTCTCTCCCTGCTGATACACCTGGGAAGGCAGCGGAAGATGATCCAAGTGCTTGGGTCCTTGCCAACCACTGGGGACACCAGGATGGAATTGCTGCTTTGATAGTTGGCCCAACACTGGCTACCGTTACATCCATGTGGGAAATGAAGCAATGGTGGTGCTGTGGTCTTAAGCAGCTAGTTCAGGGTCACAGGGTGGAAAGCCACACCTCTCCCACCTACACCTTTCTGCCCACCTGTGATGCTCACCTATCATCACCTGGAACCTGAGAGCGGGCGGTATTGTATTGTTGTATAACCACTCTGCTCACAAACCCCCAGAAGAAGGGATCATCTCATGCACTTCCTTCACTCTTGTATTCCAACTCCTGGGCTCCCCTATATCCCCCTTTTTCTGGCTTCCCGTGGACAGACTTTGAGGACAGATAACTCTGAACATGGCCCCTGTACATCTGTATTCCTTGCCCTCTGTTCACTGCTTGGGCAAGTCAGTGAAGATGCAGATGCTAGCATGCTTTGTATTTCTAATTTGTGAACTACCAGGAGTTCCAGGGAGAGGTGAGGCCTAGCAGTGATGGGATGTGGGCAGAGAAGCCAGGGAAAGGTGAATGTCTGCAGCTCTATAAGTGTGTCCAGGTTGTTTGCTGCACATTTCTTAGGATAATTTATACTGCTGGGGAAGCTGGAACATAGGTCTTTAGTTTAATGGACAGACTTCAGGGTAATGACCACTTGTTCCTCCCAGAGTTTCAATTCAGACTGGTTGCTACATGGACTTGTCAATTGTTAATTTCTAGTGGGCACTGCCGTCACCAAGCTTAATAAAGACTCCTTAATACACCCTATATTTGTCTGGTGTGATCTCTTGCACCCCACAACAGATGGAAGATCTGTCTTTTAGTCTCTGTTGTCCCCTCCTCCCCCACTGACCTTCAAATTAATTGACTTGCGAATAAAGAATTTCAAGACTGCGTAAAGTAGGTCTTTGGCATGGGGCAGTTAACTCATTGAGCCCCCACCCCCCCAGGTCCCAATATCAGAGTATCTGGTTTCAGTCTGGATTCCATTCCACCAATCCCACTTCCTGGTCATGGGCACGCCAGGCGTCAGCACAGCCTTGAGCCCAGCTCACTCTTGTGGGAGTCCCAGATGGAATCCTTGGCTCCTGGCTTCAGTCTGGCCCAGTGCTGGTTGTCATGGACACTTGGGGGAGTGAACCAGCAGATGGAAGATCTCTCTCTGTCATTGAAATATAATGAAAATAATAATAAACAAGTTCAAGACTACAACCACATTCCATGAAACCTCAAGTACAGGGTCCTTTTGATTGCAGATCACATACCCACAAAGCCAGCCCTGTTCATCAGGCCAAAGAAAAGAGGGTGTTTGGCTGGCATACTCTCTTCCCACCAGGAAACCCAGGGAGGAAGGCCCCCCCCCCCCAAGGCTTTTCAGCTGGGCTCCCCCACTCTTCCTGCTGATCACTACTCCCTGTGAGAATCTGCTGGTAGGTCATTTATCCATGATCTCATCTGAATCAGGAAAACAGGTCATTGGGTTCGTGCAAGGAAACCAGCACCACAACATCCCAACTTGCTTAGCCAGTCCCAGGACTGCTACCCCAGCACTGCTACCCGGGAAGGTAGGCGGCATGTGAGACTGTCCAAAATGAGTGTGCCTAGAGGCCTGTGAGGTTGGCATGGGGCAGAGCTCTGGCTGTTTGGGCAGTTGCCAAAGAAGGAAGTTAAGCATCTCCCTTACTGTCCTCCCAGGTTACTATACAACTTACAGGCTGCAGGTCGTGTCTGGGACAGGGCAGGTGCTGGCACTGAGTATTGCTGGGTCATGTTGCAGAGGGTCATGCCCCAAGTGGCTCCATGCCCTGAAGAGTACTCTTTAATTAAGAGGCTTTTTAGGGGGTTTTGAATCTGAGAGGACTGCTCTCTATCTGGCACCGTGAAGAGATCCCACAGCAGCTGGAGTCTTCCCTGGGGGAAATGTACCACTACAGGAGGCCACCCCCCCAGGTCTGCTTTCCAGGAAGGCAGGCCGAGTCAGCTAGCATGCCCCTGAGCCCTTCTCGCTGGGTGGCAACAGGAAGGCATTTTCTGAGCTAAGGGATAAAAAGCACTGAGAAGAAGCCAGTTTGGTTAGAGATGAGAGGTCCTGTCTGCTTTCTTGCTCTACCGTTCTGCACATTAATCATCCAAGCCCAGCATCACTGCATATTGGATCGTAGCGGTCCAGGGGAAGCCGACAGCCTGGGCTTTAGTCCCAGGAAACACTGGGCGGGCCCATCAGCAGCAGGCACCTGCCTGAAGAAGCTGGAGCTCCCCAGTGATCCCACAGCCTCTGGTCTCCTGACACACCATGCAGGCCCCTTTGTCAGCACTAGTGAGCCTCATATGGGAGTTGTTTCAGCCTAGAGTGAAGACCCTGCCTGCTGGATGACCAGGCCCTTTTCCAAAGCAGTCTATGAAGGCTTCAAAGGAAAAGCAACCGATCCCCTGCCTAGCCCTGAAGTGTTTCCCACTTCAAAGGAAGTCTGACCCTATTGAGCAAGAGTTCAAAGAACCTGATCAAAGATAACATTTACATTCATGAAAACTGTACAGTTTTTTTCCTCTTTGTACTGTGAAGCTTGAAGTGAAAAATAGCCATATCTCAGCTTTCTGGCAAGAGATCGGCAAATAGCAGTGCAGGAGTGGTCACAGCAGGATAGCCCGTTTAGCTTGTTTTTTATAACCTCAGTATACTGCTGAATTTCTAACACTAGTAAAAGGCTTTGAGGGGTCAATGTTGTGGCATGGCAATAAAACTGCTGCCTGTGTGACATTGGCATCCCATAAGAGCATCACTTTGCTCCCCAGATGTTCCACTTCCCACCCAGCTCCCTGCTAATGGCCTGGGAAAAGCAGTGAAAGATGGCCCAAATGCTCCCCATGTGAAAAGACCCAGAAGCAGCTCCTGAGTCTGGCCTGGCCAAGAGCTGGCCATTGCGGCTATCGGGAATGTACCAGTCAAACGATGACCTGTCTTTCCTTTTCTCTGTGCTCTGTACCTCTTTCAAAATAATAAGTAAATCTTAATAAACAAATGCTTTTCAAATGCTTAGGTAATTAGGTCATCAGAAATTGCCAAAAGTATTTTTTTAAGAGATTTCTTTATTTTATTTGAAAGGCAGATGTACAGAGGCGGAGAGACAGAGAGGAAGATCTTCCGTCTGATGATTCACTCCCCAATGAGCTCACTGGCCGGTGCTGCGTCGATCCAAAGCCAGAAACCGGGAACATCTTTCTGGGTCTCCCACATGGGTGCAGGATCCCAAAGCCTTGGGCTATCCTCAACCACTCTCCCAGGCCACAAGCAGGGAGCTGGATGGGAAGTGGAGCCACCAGGATTAGAACCGGCGCCCATATGGGATTCTAGTACGTTCAAGGCGAGGACCCTAATGATTATGCTATCACGCCAGGCGCAAAAGTGTTTTTTTTTAAAAAGATTTATTTTTATTGGAAAGTCAGATATACGGAGAGGAAAAGAGACAGAGAATTCGATCTTCCATTGGTTGACACTCCATAAGCGGCTGCAATGGCTGGAAATGAGCCAATCCGAAGCCAGGAGCCTGGAGCTTCTTCCGGGTCTCCCACGCATGTGCAGAGTCCCAAAGCTTTGGGGCCATCCTTGACTGGATGGGAAACCAGGCTGCTGGGATTAGAACCAGTGCCCATATGGAATTCTAGTGTGTGCAAACTTTAGCTGCTAGGCTATCTTGCCAGGCCCCAAAAGTGATCTTGATACTTTGTTACAAATGATCATTGAGGGCAATATTGAGGTGTAGTGTAAAACCATAGGAGACCAGCGTGATGGCACAGTGGTTAAGGTCCTCGCCTTGCACACACTGGGATCCCATATGGGCGCCGGTTCTATCCTGGCAGCCCCGCTTCCCTTCCAGCTCCCTGCCTGTGGCCCGGGAAAGCAGTCGAGGACAGCCCAAAGCTTTGGGACCTTGCACCTGTGTGAGAGACCCGGAAGAGGCTCCTGGCTTTGGATTGGCAGAGCATCGGCCGTTGTGCTCACTTGGGGAGTGAATCATCGGACATAAGATCTTCCTCTCTGTCTCTCCTCTCTGTATATCCGCCTTTCCAATAAAAATAAAATAAATAAAAAACTCCATAGGAGACCTTGAGTCAGTGACATGTGAGATGGCAGCAATGGGGATAGGTTCGGGCCTAGTGGTTTAGTGCCTGTGTCCCAGGCCCGGCATGACGGTTCAATGGCTAAATCTTCACCTTGCAAGTGCCGGGATTCCACATGGTGCCAGTTCATGTCCTGGTTACTCCATTTCCTATCCAGCATCCTGCTTGTGGCCTGGGAAAGCAGAAGATGGTCCAAAGCACTGGGACTCTGCATGGTCCAAAGCACAGGGAGACCTGAAAGAAGCTCCTGGCTGCTGGGTTTGCATTGGCTCAGCTTTGGCCATTGCAGCCACTTGGAGAGTGAACCAGGAAATGGAAAATCTTTCTAACTTTCCTCTGTAAATCTGATCTGTCTTTTCAATAAAAATGAATAGATCTGAAAAAAAAAAAAGCCCGAGTCCCACATCAGAACGCCTGTGTTTGATACTGAGCTTTGTCTACCATTTCCAGCACTGCTGCTAATGCAGACCTGGGAAGCAGTGGATGCCTTAAGTACCTGGGTCCCTGCCATCAATGTGGGAGAACCAGGTGGATCTCCTGGCACCTGGCTTCAGCACCTGACCCTGGCCTAGCCCTGGAAATTACACTGCTCGCCTCTCAAATTAAAAAAAAAAAAAAAAAAAATTTAAGAACCATCCATCCATCCATCCCAACCAAGCTGGAGGTGGTAAATTTCGTGCATCTCATACATAATATTGCTGCTAAGACCTGATGGTATGGACGGGTACTGACTCTGTATGTATAGTCTGTTAGCTCTGCAGCCTCTTCCTCAATGTCTGCCCCCACCCTCTCACCGATTTAATGAAACAAATATAAAGGTTTAACATTTAAAAAATTGCTGTATTCAAAATTAATAAACTTTAGGGCAAATAGCTTTAAAACAAAGTACATAAGCAAAAATAAATAATTTATACCAACTCACTAACCTAATTTTCAGAGTAAAGCCATTTCTAATTACAGCATTGTATTCCCGTGCACCAACCTGTGGTCAAACTTTGATAGTTCATTGTTTTTTTTTTAACAGTAACCAAAAAAACCGTAAGTAAAGTCTTTAACAAAACCCAAACACTGTATTTTTTTAATTTTAAATAACCAAACTTTATAATTTTATACATAATCCCAATGTAATGCAAATTTCAGCTTGAAGAGCTGATATTTAACAGGGACAGGAAACAATGACTGAATGAGTAATCTTCAAACCATGAGATACAAATAAAAATGGATAAGTGTCCAATGAACAAAAGCTGTAGACATTCTACTAACTGGGGAAACAGCTGAAGGCTCATTTCTCATCCACGATGGCTTCTGGAATTAGGATTGCTTGACGTGTAGAACCTTAACATCTCAGACACTGCAGCCTTTATTTCTTCACAGTAAGTTAAAAATCCACCCTAAAACCTGTGAGACAGCAATGGTCTTGCAAATAGATTCTAGGAGTTTGTGGTCTGATAAAAGAATAACATGAAAATTTACTGTGCTGCCCTAATTTCATACTTCCTTGTACAGAATGAATCAGTTTGGGAATCTATTCCAAGGGTTATGTACATAAAAGTGTCAAGAATAAAATGTTCTCCACTCTTGCATAAAAATGTGCACAGCGGGTCAGGAACGACAACTCCTCGTGTCCTGGGCCAGAGCCTGGTGGACTGCTGCTGCCGAGGCGAGTGGCTCTTCTTGCTTCCTAGTGCCTCGCTGGTGTGGCAGCTCAGTCATCCAGCCCCGGCGTCTCTCCTTGCTGGATCCTTGAGGCTATCCTGATGGCTTCCTCCAGAGATGGCTGTTCTCCAAGCTGAAACACACCACAGATGGCACATTCACAGCTCAAAAGCCACAGTCAAGCTAATGCCAAACAAGTGTTGTAAAACAGAATTAAAACTTGTCTGTAAATTTTGGATATTTTGTATGATTGTTACAATATTATTACTGACCCAATTATCAAGAGCATAAAATCAGATTTGTGCAGGGCAGAGCAAGAGTTTCATTATTTAGAATTCTAATAAATTTTTCAATAGATGTCATCTTGGCCACTGGGGACAAATGATTTGCTGAGTCTTTCAGCTGCATCTTCCTCATTTTTTTTCTCTTTTTTAAAGATTTATTTATTTTTTTATTGGAAAGGCGGATATACAGAGAGGAGAGACAGAAAGGAAGATCTTCTGTCCAATTGTTCACTTCCCAAGTGGTTGCAATGGCTGGACCTGAGCCAATCTGAAGCCAGGAGCCAGGAGCTCTCCCAGGTCTCCCACACAGGTGCAGCACCCCAAAACTTTGGGCCGTCCTCGACTGCTTTCCCAGGCCACAAGCAGGGAGCTGGATGGGAAGTGGGGCTGCCGGGATTAGAACCGGCGCCCATATGGGATCCTGGTGTGTGCAAGGCGAGGACCTTAGCCACTAGGCCACGCCGCCGGGCCCCGTTGTTGTTTCTAAAGCTGATTTATTTATTAAAAAGAATTACAAAGGACAGCCAGGGGAAATTGTCCACTTGGATTCACTTCCCAGATGGCTGCAACCACCAGGGCTTAACCAAGACAAAACCAGGAGCCAGGAGCTTCATCCAGTTCTCCCACAGGGGTGCAGTGGGACAAGGACTTGAGCCATCCTCCACTGCATTCCCCATGTCATCAGTAGGCAGCCGGAGCACAAGTGGAGCAGCCAGGCCCCAGCCTTTAGCTTCAATACCCATCAACTCAGTAGAAGCACAGGCTGGTATTTTTTAAGTGTGTGCTAACTCTTCAGTAATTAGGCACAGAGAAGCAACCCTCCCTCAGGAGGGCAGCATCTGTATCTAGGAGGCTCTGCTCCTTCCCTATCCCTACCACCCTTCCCCTGGTTTGTTTATTTATTTGTCTATCTGCAAGGCAGGGTGACAAAACAGAGGGAAAGACAAAAGAGGCAAATCTTGGGGGTCGGTGCTGTGGTGTAGGTAAAGCTGCTGACTGCTCTGCCAGCATTCGTTATCTAAACCTGCTGCTCCACTTCCAATCCAGCTCCCTCTGATGTGCCTGGGAAGGCAGTGAAGGATAAACCAAGTGCTAGGGCTCCTTCACCCATTTGGAAAACCTGAATGAAGCATCTGGCTCCTGCCTGGTTCAGCCTTGGCTCCTGGGGTCATGAGGGGAGTGAACCAGCAGATGGGAGTTCTCTCTCTCTTGCCTGCTTGCTCATTCTGTCTTCAAAAGAAATAAAATAAATCTTAAAAAAAAAAAAAAAAAAGGAGTGGGGAGATAGGTCGGGTCAGGTTGAAGACAGAAGCCAGGAATTCCACCCAGGTCTTTCCCTTGAGTGACAGGGGCCTAAGCACTCTGTCACTCATTGCCTCCCCGCGAGCACTGGCAGGAAGCGCCGTGTGCCAGGCTGAGAACTGTGAGCAGCACTGTCGTCAGCGGAGGACAGCTGGTTTTTGTACTCACCTGAACCGCAATCTGGGTGCCATTGGATGTTGCCACCAAGGTCAGAGGCCTGGTTTCTGTGGTGACCAAGTGATGACTGTGCTGCTGGTGTCCCATTTCTGACGATGCAGTATGGAACGCTGCCAAGTCTTGGGCCACTATTGCAACCTTTAGCAAAATGAACAGAAGAAGCCAAGTTGAAGTTCACTTAATGCAAGAAATTGTCTTCAAAGTCAAAATAAAAAGCAGGAGCTGACATTTCTCTCCTTAGGATTTATTTATTTAATAAGACAGAGAGAGATCTTCCATCTGCTGGTTCATTCCCCAAATGGCTGCAGTAGCCAAGTCTGGGTCAGACTGAAGTCAGGAGTAACTATATAATTAAAATTAAGTATATAGAATTAAAAGTTATTCAAGTGGGCAACAGAAGACAATGATGGCAAAAGAAAGGTCAAATTAATTCAATGATTAGTGGAATAAAGAGAGATTCAAAAAAGATCTTTAGCAACTTGTGGACAAAACCAAGTTAATATACACATAATTAGAGTCTCAGAAGAAGAGTAGTTCCTGTTAATGCAGTTAACATACACCTGGATTACATACTTCATCTGCACAATCTCATTGAATCCTTATGACAAGTTTGAGGGAGATCCAGCTATCACTATAGCTTTATTTTTTTTTTAAAATCACTATAGTTCTATCAGTGAGCAGAAACAGCATGTGAGGAGCAAAGAGTTAATGAGTTGGAAAAGTGGCATTCAGTGTGTATGTCTAACCACTGTGCCACAGAGGGTATTTTGATTTTGTTATGTGTGTTGAATGATAAAAACAAGTAATGACCTGCTGGCCTTCTGTCCCCTCGGCAGTAACCATGGCGACGGAGTGTGTTCCTGAGGAGGAGATGACGGCATCATGAGCAGGGACTGTGATGGGGGTGCCATCCTGGGTTACCATGGTGATGGTATTGCCAATGGTCTGCATGTCAGCTTGAGATATGTTGACCTGCAATAGAATGCATTTTAGAAATCAATCGGTGTTTCTCATTACATTTGATAATCTTAATACAGGTCTGGGCCTAATCCTTGTATAAATTTATCCTCTAAGCCTTTTATACTCAGATAAATTCTTTCAATAATTAGAAAAACACCTATTTTTCAGTTATCTGAATTTCTACAATAATTCAACTTCTCTCCACATGAACCAGTGTTACTCTTTCCTAACTATTCTCTACCTTGACACATTCTAAAACAAAATTAATCTTATTATGCCACCCTAAGCAAATCCTCAGTAACTCCCATCATCTCCGGTTCAGAATTCTTATGTGGCACTCCTGAAACTTCTATGATCAGGCCTTTATCAACCTGCTCAGCAGCATCTTCTATTTCCAAATGCACATCTGACATTCCAGCCTTCCCAGGTACACTACCAGAGAGTTGGATCAGAAAGGGAATAGCCAGGATTGGATCTGGCATTTGGATATGAGAACATCGAGCAGTTGCTTCACCCACTGCACCACAGTGCCAGCCTAATAATTACTGTTCAAATCCTCAGTCTTACTATGGTTCTATCCTTCCCTGCCTCACCTTTGGGCTGAGGCAATAACACCATCTGGGTTCCACAGTCACAAATATTTTCTCTCTGCTTATCTTCCTGCAGGCAATTGCTCTAGCAGGCTACTGAGAACCTGTGAGATGCACCTTTGCCTGTAGGCTGAGGTCCACGTCTGTCCTATGACATTCAAGCATTGCCTCAGTAGGGCCCTAGTAGGTCTTTCATGCCAGGATTCAGAGAAATGTGATTTTGTACGGCTTTTGGAGGATACTTACATGTTGGGTTCCATCCTGGGATATAAGTGTAACTTGTTGACTCAAGCCAGACGGAGTCACTGTAGCTACTTGTGTAGACACAACTTCGTCCCCATCTACACCTGTCACATAGGTGATCTGAGGCCCTTTAAGAACCTCTTCACCTTGACCTGTTTAAAACAAAGGATTAGTTTATTTAACCAACCAACCAACCAACCAACTAATATATGCAGAAAACAGAGAACATTTTAAAGATTAAGAAAATGATATAAATTAAAATGTGAACACATTATATTCTAGGGACTGGCGCGGTAGCTTAGTGACTAAAAGTCCTCGCCTTCAACGCACTGGGATCCCATATGGTAGCTAGTTAGTGTCCCATCTACTCCACTTCCCATCCAGCTCCCTGCTTGTGGCCTGGGGAAGCAGTCGAGGACGGCCCAAAAACCCGGGACCCTGCACCTGTGTGGGAGTCCCAGAAGAGGCTCTGGGCTCCTGGCTTTAGACTGGCTCAGCCCAAACACTTGTAGCTACTTGGGAAGTGAATCAATGGATGGAAGATCTTCCTCTCCATTCTCCTCCTTTCTTTCTTTTTTTTTTTTTTAAAGATTTATTTATTTTTATTGGAAAGGCAGATATACAGAGAGGAGGAGAGACAGAGAGAAAGATCTTCCGTCTGATGATTTACTCCCCAAGTGGCCACAATAGACGGTGCTATGCCGATCTGAAGCCAGGAGCCAGGAACCTCCTCCAGGTCTCTGATGCTGGTACAGAGTCCCAAAGCCTCGACTGCTTTCCCAAGCCACAATCAGGGAGCTGGATGGGAAGTGGAGTTGCCAGGACTAGAACTGGCGCCCATATGGGATCCCGGTGTGTTCAAGGTGAGGACTTTAGCCGCTAGGCTACACCACTGGGCCCTTTCCTCCTTTCTGTATATTTGACTTTCCAATAAAAATAAATAAATCTTAAAAAATTGTGAGCACATTATATTCTAAATAAAAATGGCTTCCAGGACCTTTCGATTTCTCTACCTCCACATCTATTAGATCAAACCAAAGCCAATCTAATAAAACCTTTCCATATCAAATTTAAGTGTTCTAATTTCAAGACAACTCTTATTTTCTCAGCTCCAGTAGTTGCTTGATTCTCGGCTTATGTGTTGGGGGCAGGGAACCTCACACAAAAATCCGCAAATAATCTTTCCACTAGAGCAATGATGCACCAAGTTTCTGCAGTCAACTCAAGAAGCTGTTAAAAGTGATAAGACAATCTTCGTAAACATTAACCACAGAAGCAGGAGGGTTTGTAAACACAACCTTCCAACTTACCTAGTCTTTAACACAGGTGATGGATTGTAAATCATCAGTACACAATGACATCATTGTGTAAAGACAATGTACAATGGCATATTATCTGGAGTAAGGTTAATCATTTATAGGCACAGAGCAGGAACCCCCATCCACTGCTTTATTTCATAAAGTATCAGGAGTAAATGACAGTTAACAGCCCATTACTGCTGTGCTTGGTGTCCAGGAACATTACAGAGCCTTCTCACCAAGGAAAGAACAACAATAAAAAAAAATATTGTCTCCCTTCAAAGAAGGCCTTAATACGCTAATGCTAGTCAAGGTTTATGCTCACAGTCATTTGGCTAAGTTTAGCAAAGCTCAACAAACTTCTGTTTGTTCGGTCCTGCATATTGATTTATCATCTTTCCTAAAGGTTACGAGATCCAGGAGATCATGGCGTGAAAAACCAGAACACAAGTTTGTCCTCTTGGAAAAATCCGAGTGTTTTTTGTCTTTTTTTCCAAAAGGTATATTATAGACTATCTTCTAGAACACCAGGACCTCTGACAATCTGAAATACTAGCATTTAAGAAACTGACTTGACAAAGCTTAAAAAGACTGTTAAAATTAAGTTTGACATTATTAAATCCTATCTCTGAGGATGGCATGGTGGTATAACACGCTAATCCTCCACCTGCAGTGCCAGCATCGCAAATGTGCACTGGTTTGAGTCCTGTCTGTTGCACTTCTGATCCAGCTCTGTTTATGACTTGGGAAGTCTGAGGAAGATGGTCCAAGACCTTGGGTCCATGTACCCATGTGGGAGACCTGGAAAGAAACTCCTGGCTTCGGATCAGCTCAGCTCCGTCATTACAGCCATTTGGGGAGCAAACCAGCTCATGGAAGACATTTCTTTCTATTTCTCCTCTCTTCATAAAATCTGCTTGTCAAATAAAAATAAAGAAATCTTTAAAAAAAATCCATTTTCTAACTAACATGATTCAGCAGTTGCTTTAATATGTTTTTATTTACTTTTTTCCTAGCAATTATCAAGTAAAGAGTAGATTAACTGTAGTCACCATATTGTACAACAGATTTCTAGAACTTAATCTGTGGTCTACCTGAACCTTTGGACCCTGTGAACAGTGTCTCCCCTATCTAACCATGCATACTGGAATTGACTGAGATGGAAAAATAACATCTTACAGCCTTCAGAACTATAGAAACTGTCATTTTCAGATAATTACCTGTCAAGCACTTCAACAAACAAACTAGGACTACGGGTATCACTAGAACAGATATCTATTCTTCCCCTTATTCTGCAACTAACTTCTGCACCTAAAAACTTTTCTTATGTTGTTGTTGTTATTGTTAATTTTCTAAGTATTTTTTAGTACTTTAGTATTTATTGTTTTTTTTTAAGATTCACTTATTTTTATTGCAAAGTCTATATACAGAGAGGAGGAGAGACAGAGAGGAAGATCTTCCATCCAATGATTCACTCCCCAAGTGAGCGCAACGGCTGATGCTATGCCGATCCGAAGCCAGGATCCAGAACTTCCTCGGGGTCTCCCATGTGGGTGCAGGGTCCCAAGGCTTTGGGCTGTCCTCAACTGCTTTCCCAGGCCACAAGCAGGGAGCTGAATGGGAACTGGAGCTGCTGGGATTAGAACCGGCGCCCATATGGGATCCCGGGGCTTTCAAGGCAAGGACTTTAGCCATTAGGCCACACCGTCAGAGCCTAAATCTGCCTTTCTTTTTATCTTTTTTAAATCTGTCTTTTCAATGTGGACAAATCTTGAAGAAAAAAAACTTACCTCCTTTAACCTATTTACCTATGCTTAATTATTTAACACCAAAGAAAGTAAAATATTTTTCCTAGAGTTTACTTTTAGTGAAATAAATAATTTAGTCTCTTAAAACATGGCTCACTATGTCTGAATCAATGAAGAGTTGAGGTTCAGCCTCACCTCACACCAACCTCCCAGCCAGGTTTGTAGGACAGTTTGCTGTGCGCGGCCCAACCTCAGGGCTGTTGGTATGTGTCACTCCCTCAGTTTGAACATTCTCTTGCCTTTGCTCCATTCCCCCTCCTACTTTGTCACATAATTAAACTTCCTCATTCACCCTCTAGTTGTCTCAAAATCACATTCCCAGAAGTGACTTCCCAGACTATGCCAAGTTCTCCTTAATACGTGTCCCCCAAAGCACCAGAGCACTTACCACAGTCGTGACGTCTACGCTTATGTGATTACATGAAAGACACCTTATATCTGAAGAAAATGGTATGCACCCCAAATGATGTTTATTACTGTTGATTCTCAAACTCAGAAACAGAATGGCTGAAACTCTCACCTGGGGGAGGCTCAAAGAAGGCCTCCTGCTCCTCCTCAATGGGCTCAGTGTCGTTGTGGGCTGTCCGTTTGTGCATGGCCAGCGTGGAGATCTGCTTGTATGTCTTCCCACAGTGGTTACAGTTGTATGGTTTGGAGTGAGTGTGAACAACATGGTGCTTATACAAACTGGAATATTCTGTAAACCTTTTGTCACACCCAGGAACTGTACAAACATAAGGCTTTTCTCCTAAGAACATTAAAACAAAAACAGAAGAGGTCACCTTTTGCATATGCAGATATAATCACCCTTCTCTCTCCAAGAGGGGAGAAGACTTAAAAATAAATTGCTGTCGAATCCTTCTGACTCCTACCATGTGCATACACGCAAGAAAATCAGTACGGAAAAAAAAAGGAGTCCCCAACCACGGTCTTGATTGATGCCTAGCGGTTAGGATCTGAAGCTCATACTGAAGCATCTGGTATTGATAACTGACTCGTACCCTCAATTTCACCTCCCCGCTGCATGCAGACTCTAGGAGGCTGCAAATCGTATATCAGATAGTTAGGTTTCTGCCATTGACATGGGAGACTGGCCTGACTTCAGTCTGGCTCAGTCCCACGTGCTGCAAGCAGCTGTGGAATAACCCAGTGAATGGGACCTGTCTCTCTCAGTGCCTCTCAAAAGAAGTACAATAACATTTTACAAAAGGTGGTCTGCTAGTTGTTGATACTAGTTGTTGTTCCTGTGCATCAACACCACTTAATTTCAAAGGAGGAGAAAAGTTAGGATAGAGATGTTGCCCAATTTAACTGATTTTTTTAAAATATGGTTTACTTTTCTTTTTTTTAAGATTTATTTATTTTTATTGGAAAGTCAGATATACAGAGAGAAGGAGAGACAGAGAAGAAGCTCTTCCGTTGTTGATTCACTCCCCAAGGAACCGCAACGGGTGGAGCTAAGCCAATCCGAAGCAGGGAGCCAGGAGCTCTTCCAGGTCTCCCACGCGGGTGCAGGGTCCCAAGTTTTCGGGCCGTACTTGACTGCTTTCTCAGGCCACAAGCAGGGAGCTGGATGGGAAGCAGGGTCGCCGGGATTAGAACCAGTGACCATATAGGATCCCGGCGCATTCAAGATGAGGACTTTAACCACTATGATATCTCGCCGGGTGCTAACTCATTTTTTTCAAAAAGATTTATTTATTTTTATTGGAAAGGCAGATTTACAGAGGAGAGACAAAAAGAAAGATCTTGTATCTGCTGATTCACTCTCCAAGTCGCTGAAATAGCTGAAGTTGGGCCAATCCAAAGCCAGTAGCCTGGAGCCTCATCCGGGTCTCCCATGTAGGTGCAGGGTTCCAAGGCTTTGGGCCATTCTCTACTGCTTTCCCAGGCCACAAGTAGGGTGCTGGATGGGAAGTGGAGTAACCAGGACACGATCTGGCACTCACACAGGATCCTGGCACATGTAAGGCAAGGATTTAGCCACTAGGCTATTGTGATGAGCCCAATGGGTCTTTTTTTTTCTCTTTAACAAAAAAAAAATGTAAACAAAAACAACCACTTAATATCAAAATGCCCAGGCAGTGCCAACATGTGATGGAACAGTGACCTAAAAATAAAACAAGCTGGCACAAATGAACCTAACTACGGTTTAAATGAATACGTGTTGGGGGCTGTGGCAGTGGGAGAAAATGAGGTAGGCTTATCTATGCGGAATTTGAGTAATGCCCTCAGTCTTGCAAAGATATGTGGGGCAAATACCAAGAAATCTAACTTAAAAAAAAATTGCTGTAAGTTATAGAGGTACAAGCAAAGCAATTCTGAAGCTATTTCAAATGTGACCAAAGTGTTAGCACATGAGTAACTGCTTCAATGCTATTAAAAGCCTGGGTTCTGGCTGTGAGACAGGCATAAAAATATGGAAGAAGGAAAAATGAGTTCTGTGGGTTGAATTGGATTTGGAGATATTAATGTGAATTTGTCACTTGGGCTTAGATCTGCACTTCGTCATCTTACACCTTTTTGGGAAGCAGTGATCTCATACTAGTATGTCTTACATACTAAATAATAGGAGACTGCTTTCTGTCCTTTGCGCAGTCTGCATTCTCAAAAAGGGCAGGTTGGGTTAAAGTTCTTATCTTTGCTGATTGTTGTGCGGAAAATGTGTATGAGAAATGGAAGTAGATTACTCTGCTGTCCAGGCTGGAGCAACAATCAGCACTGCGTGGCGCCACACCACAGTCCAGCAGGAGCGAATGGGGTAGGGTGCGGGTGTGCGGCCGACACTTAGCACTGCAGTTTAGTCTACTTGGCTGCCCACACACCATATCAAAACGCCTGGTTCGTGGCGCAAGTGGTTAAAGGTCCTCGCCTTGCACGCCCAGGATCCCATATGGGCGCCGGTTCTAATCCCGGCAGCCCTGCTTCTCTTCCAGCTCCCTGCTTGTGGCCTGGGAAAGCAGTAGAGGACGGCCCAAAGCTTTGGGAACCTGCACCCGCGTGGGAGACCCAGAAGAGGCTCCTGGCTTCGGATCGGCATAGTATCGGCCCGTTGCGCTCACTTGGGGAGTGAATCATCGGACGGAAGATCTTCCTCTCTGTCTCTCCTCTCTGTATATCCGCCTTTCTAATGAAAAAATAATAAAAATAAATCTTTAAAAAAAAAAAAACAAAAACGCCTGGTTCAAGTCAGATCCATTTTCTGCTAATGCACACTTGGGAAGGAAGCAAGTAATTGGCTAACTGTGGTGGACATTTGGGGGGAGTGAACTAATGGATGGAAGATCTGTCTTTTGGATAACAAACAAACAAACAAACAAACAAAAAGTAAAAAGTTGTCCTTTATGGGCCTGACGCGATGGCCCAGTGGTTAAGGTCCTCACCTTGCACGCCTGGGATCCCATATGGGCACCGGTTCTAATCCCGGCAGCCCCGCTTCCCATCCAGCTCCCTGCCCGTGGCCTGGGAAAGCAGTCAAGGACAGCCCAAGGCTCCCGGAAGAGGCTCCTGGCTTTGGATTGGCTCAGGTCCAGCCGTTGCGGTCGCCTGGGGAGTGAATCATTGGACGGAAGATCTTCCTCTCTGTCTCTCCTCTCTGTATATCTACCTTTCCAATAAAAATAAATCTTTATAAAAAAAAAAGTGTCCTTTATATGTATGTATACATACATATAAACGCTTGGTTTGGGCGCTTATGTTTCCTACTGGCTGATGCATAATCTCCCCGAGTTGTATGATCAAATGAGAAATTACTGGGCCCGGCATGGTAGCCTAGCAGCTAAAGTCCTCACCTTGAATGCATCGGGATCCCATATGGTCACTGGTTCTAATCCCAGCAGCTCAACTTCCCATCCAGCTCCCTGCTTGTGGCCTGGGAAAGCAGTCAAGGACAGCCCAAAGCTTTGGGATCCTGCACCTGTGTGGGAGACCCAGAGGGGGCTCCTGGCTCCTGGTTTTGGACCAGCTCAACTTGGCCATTGTGGCCACCTGGGGAGTGAATCATTGGATGGAAGATCTTTTTCTCTGTCTCTCCTCCTCTCTATGTATCTGACTTTAGAATAAGCAAAATACAAACACACAAAAAAACAACTATCATACAGTAATGGTACCCTCCAAGAAAGTAAAAGTGCAACCCCAAAGCATGGGAGAAAACAACTGTGAATTGTATCTGATAAGGCCCAAGTCCAGGGGCTGCTGTTGTGACTCCGCAGGGGAAGCCACTACCACAGACTGAGATCACTGTCCTGCGTCCTGCCAGCTCCCTGCTAATTCCTGCAGAAAGCAGTGGGATGGCACAAGTACGCGGATCCCCACCTCCCACATGGGAGATGAGGACGGAGTCCAGGCTTTGCTTTCAGCCTGGCTCAGCCCCAGCCATTGTGGCCATTTGTTTCTCAAATAAATAAATGGTTGAGAGAGAGAGACAGACAGACAGACACACTGACTTATATCCAGAATATGAGAGGTCTCCTATCTATTGGCTCATTCCTCAAATCACCAGGTGGGTCAGAAAGAAGTCAGGCTTTCCCACGAGGTGGCGGGAGCCGAGTGCCTAGGTCATCTGCTCTGCCTTCTGAGGTACATCACCAGAAAGCTGGATCAGAATGGAGTAGCTAGGACTTGAACAGGCACTCTTACATGGAATGCCAGCACTGAGGGAGGAGGCTTAACCCTCTCTGCCACATTAGTACCCCTCTTCACTAATTATGCCAGCTTCCTGCTAGCATACATCCTGACAGGTAACAGGTGGTGGCTCAAGTAGCTAGCTCCCTCCCACCCACATGCAAGAAGTGGACTGTGCTCCTGGCCTAGCACTGCTCATTGTGGGCATCTGGGAATGCCAGCAGATGAAGCTCAGTCTGTGTTCCTCCTTTTCTGCCTCAGATTTATTTTAAAGCCTTAGTGAGATGCTAACTCACAACCACTGAGATAAGCATAAGTCAGAAAGATAGTTAACAACAACTAGGTTGCTAACCAGGGTGTGAAGAAAGCAGAATCCACGAGTGACTGCTGCTGAGAATGTGAAACAGTCTAGTTATGGGAGAACATGTTCGCGGGTTCCTCAAAATGTTAAGCATAGTTACCATTTAAACCCCCTAAGACAGGCACTTGGATGCTCAGAATAGCATAATTCAACACAGCTAGAAAGCGAAAGCAACTCGTGAAAATGCCCATCCAGTAGAGATACCCCTTACTTATTTAAAAAGAATAGAACTGGAAAGATGCTAAGACAGAACTTCAACAACTTCCTAACAGAAAGGAGCCTGAAGAAAAAGGCCTGCAAGATTCCACTGATGTGAAAATGTTCAGAACAGGCCAATGTCTCATCAAGTGAAACAAGTGGGTTAGACCGTGGCTGGGGCCTGGGCTAGGAAAAGACCGCTACAGAGCTACAGTTTCTTTAGGAGGGGATGCCAATGTTCTAAACTGGACCTTGGAAATGACTGCACCACCTTCTCAATGCGCTCTGAAAGACAGAATCACGTATTTCAGGTAGATGAGCTCTATCTGAGTCATACACAGTAAAGCTGCTTACCCAAGAGAAGATATTCATAGGCCACCCTCCCTGCAGCTCCACCTCGTCCGGCTTAGGACACAGCACACAGAGCGTCCTGACTACCTCCCCAGCTCACCTATACAACCCTTTGCTCCAGTCATACAGAATTACGCAGTGTCAATCTTTCATCATATTTATCGCTGGGCTTTTATCCGTGACATTTTCCTTGCCAGGGAAACTCCAGGATTCAGTTTAAAATTTCCCTAGTAAAGCACGTTTCTCCCATCCCTGCAGAAATGACTGCTCCCTCTGCTCTCATGGCACCGTATTCACCTAGTGGGGGACACTCAGCAGCAGACTCCCCCCACGGACCACCCCAGCTGCATTTCAGCTGATCCTGGCAGAGGAACACAGAACAGATGCTCAATAACTGCAGGACGTCAGTGCACTGACGCTAAGATGAAAAAATTTAAATTGCTTAATCCCTTCCCACCACACCAAGTGGTAGGAAAGGTGAAAAAAACTAAAAATGGTTTTTGGAGAAGATAAGGGTCAAACCCTTTGAAAGATAAAAGACCAAAAGGCCAGGCCAGAGACTTACCTGTGTGTATCCTCACGTGGTTTTTATAATTGGTTGCACTGGCAAATGCCCTCCCACATCCTGGTTCTGTGCAGTAGTAAGGTCTTTCGCCTGTATGTGTTCTAACATGGACTTTTCTGATATTTGACGTTGTAAAGGATCGACCACAGCCTTCAAAGGGACACTTAAAGGGCCTTTCTCCTGAAAATGCAAAGGAAAACAAATTAAATAGTGCAAAACATATAGAAAATGAAAATGTTTCATTCTTAAATTTCACCTAGGACTAGACTTCAAGGTCTAGCATTCTTGGGTTGACTTTCCCTTCAGCCTCCTCCCTCTCTCTCTCTTTTTTTCCCTGAAAACAACATGTTCTACTTCAAATTTAAATTTACATAAGAAACCCTGAGTGATATTCTAAACTCATCAGTGAATTCATGACTCTCAAAGATGGAATTAGCCAGATGGATATTTTAAAAATGAGCTGAGAAAAGCAGGAAAAAAAAATAGAAAGAAATATAAAAGAAATTAGATTGAAGGATTAAATTAGGGATATTTTAGAATCACCTACAAAATTTATCTCTTACTTTATGTATAGTATCTTAAAGAAAAGTTCAAGTTTGAGTCTTTTTAAAATGTAATAGTCCAGTACATAATACACATCCAAATGCTGACAACTACTCTGCCGATTACAGTCCGTTCCTTCAGACTTGCTGTATGGATCCCTGCACCCATAAAGGAAGTAGCCTTTGATTCCCACTTGCCCCCTTCCTTTTTGAATTTACTTATCTGTTTGAAAGGCAAAATACAGAGACAGGAGACAAGTCCATTCCTGTGGAATAATAAAGGCTCAGACATACCCCCTCACAGCAGTTTATTTCAGGAAAAATAACACCAAATTGAGAAGGAACTAGCTGTCTTCCTGTTTAAACCCAGTTCAGCGATTCATTAGTTTATTCAGTGCCAGGTAAATCAGCTTACTGTTTAGGAAATACATCTGAGAGGGCTGGTGTTCGAAGGGCACTGTGACTGTCTGGGTCCCCACTGTGGCGAGGCATACCTACACCAACAGCAAGCTGTATGGAAATGAACAAGCAAGGCGGGGACTTGCTTAAAGCCCTTCCAGAGACGCCCTCCCCAGCTCCCTCTCTGCGGACTAAGAATTCCTGGCCTGCATATGACATTCTGTTCAAGCTAGTACCTGTATGAGTTCTGATATGTTTCTGTAGGTCTCCTGAAGTTTTGAAAGATTTAGTACAATTATCTTCTGAACACCGATATGGCTTTTCTCCTGTATGAGTTCTGACATGACTTTTTAATCCATAACCTTTAAGAAAAAATTAAAATATTTAATGACACAATACTCCTCTAGACATGCAAATTGAGATTAAGCTATGGAAAAATACAGTAATCACCAAGGAAAAAATTGCTGGGCAAATACAACAGAATAACTCTTTTAAATGGAGAAGAATACAGATAGCTCAGGGCTGCCAACACTGAAAATTCAATAGTTTCTTTTTTTTCATCAGGTGTATAGAGCCCATACCCCTAAAGCCTAGAGTGGAATCAACACAAAGAACCAGGATGGAAGTCAGGAGGCTTGAGGTATCCTTGGGGAGGACACTGCCACTGCTCTCCATGCTTCCCTATGGCCTTTCATGTTAAATATTAGCTTACATTTTCAAGCTGAGTTTCCTTTTTTCTGCTAAAAGAAAGCCTAGTGTGGTATGAAGAGAGCCAAACACAGTGGGCAGGGACAAGCCTGTGGCGAAAACAGGAATGCAGGACAGGAAGCAGTAAGACTGTCAACAGGTCATGTGCTCCTGTGCAGTCAAGGGCGAGGAGTCAGTTCCTGCCTCTGGCCCATCTCCACCTGACTAGGAACCAGGAAACGATGAAAGTTCTTGGTTTACCTGTTGCAAAGGCTTTCCCACAGCCTGCATGCTCACACTGATAAGGCCGATCTCCTGTATGTGATCTCTCATGGACCTGTCATTAAAACACAGGCAGGATTTCACTTCCTTTATCTAGTCCTCAGGTCTCTAGGACTGGAGCAAACAGTGGTGCTTCAATGTCACAAGTACATCCTGACAGCATTTCACATCCTAGGCATTCTTATAACTAGATACAGTATTTATGTAATATATACCTTAAGATGATGAGCTGTTGTGTATAATTTTCCACATCCATCATATTTACATCGAAATGCCTTCTCTCCACTCTGTTGAGTTTTAGCAGCTACTCTTGTTGCATGTCCTTGTAAGACAATCTAGATGAAAGAAAGAGTATGACTACATTTATTTATATAGGAATAAGGTAGATGGGCCCAGCATGGTAGCTTAAGTCCTTGCCTTGAATGCACCACAATCCCATATGGGCGCCGGTTGCTGTCCCAGCTGCCCTGCTTCCCATCCAGTTCCCATCCAGGTCTGGGAAAACAGTACAGGACGCCCAAAGCCTTGGGACCCTGCACCCATGTGGGAGACCTGGAAGAAGCTCTAAGCCCCTGGCTTCAAATCAGCTCAGCTCCAGCCATCTGTCTGCTTGGGGAATGAATCAGCAGATGAAAGATTTTTCTGTCTCCCCTTCTCTCTGTAAATCTGACTTTCCAATAAAACAAAAAATTATATATAAAAAAAGAAATAAGGTAGGCAAAACTACTATTTCCAGAATAAAAGATAAAATACTATTATGGAATCCTAGTCTCAGGTGTTCACTTTATTAAGATTCTTTCACTCTGAAGTCAGTCAGACTAATTGTGTTTCACAGCTAAAATCAATGGCTCTGGAAGCAGCCAAAAGGAAATCTACATGGCTGGCGTCATGGCACAACAAACTAACTTCTGCCTGCAGTGCCAACATCCTATGGCAACGGTTCAAGTCCCTGCTGCTCTACTTCCTATGCAGCTCCCTGTTAATGGCCTGGGAAAGCAGCAGTGGATGAACTAAGTGCTTTGGGCCTCTGCACCCATATAGGAAACCCAAAAGAAGCTCTGAGCTCCCAGCTTTGGACTAGCTTCACTCTGGGCATTGCAGGCATTTGCAGAGTGAGCCAGCCTTGGGATCCTGTACCCGTGTGGGAGTTCCGGAAGAGGCTTTAAGCTCCAGATTGGCTTGGCTATAGCTACTGTGGCCAGTTGGGGAGTGAATGAGTGGTTGGAAGATCTTTCTCTCTTTCTCTCCTCTCTGTAAATCTGACTTCCCAGTATAAAAAAACAAAACAAACAAAAGTCCTTTTAAAAAAATACTGAGGTAAAAATTTCATTCAGTTTTCATAGTCCCATAAAGTAACAAAGGCAAAGATTTGGCCTGCAGGTTATTACACCAGTTAGGATACTGCACTCACATTGCAATACTAAGTGCCTGCGTCCAATACCCACCTTGGGCTCCTGACTTCAGCTTTCTGCTAACATAGCCCCTGAGAAGGCAGTGCTGAGGCTCCAGTACTTGGGTTCCTACCACCTTTGTGGGAATCCCAATCCAGTCATGGCCATTGTAAGCTAATCAGGGAATGAACCAGCAAATGGAAATAATCTTTGTACCTTTCAAACGCACAAATAACTTTTTTAAAGTGAAAGATTATTTTCTGCTCTCATTTAAGAGATAAGAAAATCCCAGAACCACAGAATTTGTCCAAATTAACACAGCTAATATTCAGCGAGTAGAAATTCAGCCCCCAGAACATTTTATTATAACTTATACAGTATTTCAATATTTTGTTGTTTTCTTCTTAAAATATAGTATGAGGGCCATGACAGCCACTAGTGCCTCTCCCAAATGTTCCCCCTTTTATCCTTACAAGTAAAAATGAACATCTGGACATTCCCAAAGACATTATTTTAGAGGGAGGTTAGCACTATTGGTATCCTGAGCAGAAGACGACTACACTGCAGGGTGCTGTCCTGTGCTTTGCAGAGCACCTGCCCACTAGATCCAAGCTGTACTCGCTGAGGTGTAGCAACCAAAACTATCTTCAGATATTGCCAAATGTTTGAAGCAAGGCAATGTAAAGAAGTTACTGGTTCTACTTGTTTGCTCTGATTCTTTTGGAACATTCTAACTTTTTAACATCATGTACTAGGTACTCAACCTTGAATAGGGTAACTATTTCAGAGAACAATGAGTAAACCATGAAGTTCTCGCCCAGCAGTGATGAGAAGAAATACTGAATTATAAATACAAGCTGCATTATGTAATTAAAAATCATCTAACAGCCACACATAGAACCATGTGAAAAAGGTAAAATTAATTTTAGTAATTATCTTATTCAACCCCATGTGTTTGAAACTATCATTTCAACATACAATCCATGTAAAATCAGTTATTTTACATTTTTTTATGCTAAGTTTCCAAAAATCCATTTACAACACATTTTAGTTTGGATTCTGGGTCTCCCATGAGTCCAAGTACTTGGGCCTCCGTCTATTGCCTTCCCAGGCACATGAGCAGGGATGTGGAAGCCAGATTAAAATCACCAGCACTCAGATGGAACTCGGATAGAGGATGTGGATATTCCATGAGGCAGGTTAATCTGTTGTGCCCATTAGCCCAAAAGTCACACTGAAAACGGACCCATGAACAATCATGGAAGAACAGGCAGATGATCTGGTCTCCAAAACTGCCTCGGGTCCCAGAATGCAAGCTGCACTGAGATTTTTGCAATATCCATGTTATATTAGTGCCTTTTTGCAACCACTTTATCGAACCTTGCGACATGTTCCTGAGAAAGCTGTCCAAATACATATCGTTGCATGGATCTGGGGTGACTATCCTAGACAGGTAATGAGCCCCCGTTCTCATGGTCATCCACAAAAGATTCAGAAATGCTGATTCTTATTTGAATAATATAAAAAAGCAGCTTTACATACCTGCATTTTTTTCTCTTGTTCATTTTCTCCAATCATTCCAGTGCCTGTCATACCTTCAGTTCCATCAATGGAAACCTACAGAAAAAAAAATAAAGCTTAAAAAAATTTCATTTTGATGATAGTTCAAGTTGAGTGACAAGGATAAGAGCACAGAGATTCATTATCATTTATCTCTGTGTGTGCTTGAAAATTCCCAAAAAAAGTACCAAAAAGAAAAATCTTTAAATTCTGAGAGATGTATATTCAAATGCAGGAAGAAAAATTAACCTTTTCGGGCAGGGCGCAATAGTGTAGTGGTTAAAGTCCTCGCCCTGCATACGCCAGCATCTCATACGGACACTGGTTTTAATCCTGGCGGCCCGGCTTCCCACCCAGCTCCCTGCTTGTGGCCTGGGAAAGCAGTCAAAGCACCTGCATGGGAGACCTAGAAGAGCTCCTGGCTCTGGATTGGCTCAGCTCCACCCGTTGCAGCCATTTGGGGAGTGAACCATCTTCGTCTCTGTCTCTTGTCTATGTCTACCTTTCCAATAAAAATAAACAAATCTTTAAAAAAAAATTAACCTTTTCAGCGTGGAACTTCAGACTCTCTTTTGATTTTTTTCTCTAATTTCTACTTTTTGTATTTTGGAGGTTTATTTTAGTTTTATTTGTAAGAGAGAATTACAGATAGGTAGAGATCTTCCATCCTCCAATTCACTCCCTAAATGGCCACAATGGTCAAACCTGGGCTGACATGAAGCCAGAAACCAGTAGCCCAAACACTTGGGCACTCCCCAACTGCTTTCCCAGGCTGATTAGCAGGGATATATATAGAAGTGGAGCAGTCAGGGGCCCAGCATAGTAGCCTAGTGGCTAAAGTCCTACCTTGCATTAGCTTGGATCCCACATGGACACCAGTTCATATCTGGGCGGCCCCACTTTCTAGCCCTCTTCCTGCCCGTGGCTTGGGAAAGCAGTCAAGAATGGCCCAAAACCTTGGGACTCTGCCCCTGCGTGGGAGACCCAGAAGAAGCTCCAGGCTCGTGACTTCAGATCAGCACAGCTCTGGCCATTGCAGTCACTTGGGGAGTGAATCAATGGAAGGAAGATCTTCCTCTCTGTCTCTCCTCCTCTCTGTATAGTTGACTTTCCAATAAAAAATAAAATAAAATAATAAAGAAGTGGGACAGGTGGTACTTGAACTGGCACCCATATGTGATGCTGGAACTGCAGGTGGAGGCTTAGCCCGTTATAACATGGCTCTGGCCCTAAATTTCTATTTTTGAAAAGAATTATTTATCTACTTATTTGTAAGGCAGAATTAAAGGGATAGTGGGAGAGACGGAGAGACACCTTCCATCTGCTTGTTTTACTCCTTAAATGGCCCTGACAGCTGGGGCTGGACCACGCCAAAGCCAAGAACCAGGAGGTTCTTCTCTGTAATTCATGTGAGTGGCAGGGGCCCAAGGACATGGACTACCTTCCACTGTTTCCCCAGGCACATTAGTAGGGAACTAGATCAGAAGTGGATGAACCAGGACTTCAACCAATGCCCACAGAAGATGCCTGCATTGCAGGTGGCAGATTAGCCAGCTGCTTCATGGTGCTGGCCCCTACTTCTTAATTCATAGTTAGTTCCATCCACATTCTATTTCTTCTATGGTGCTCACCCCTGAGGGTCTCTCTCTCTCTCTCTTTTTTTTTTAAATATATATAGAGAGGATGAGAGACAGAAAGGAAGATCTTCTGTTCTTCTGTCCGGTGATTCACTCCTCAAGTGACCGCAATGGCCAGTGCTACACCAATCCGAAGCCAGGAGCCAGGAACTTCTGGGTCTCCCACACGGGTGCAAGAACCCAAGGCTCTGGGCCGCCTTGATTGCTTTCCCAGGCCACAAGCAAGGACCTGGGTGGGAAGTAGGTCCACCGGGATTAGAATCGGCGCTCATATGGGAGGGATCCTGGCACATTCAAGGTGAGGACTTTAGTCGCTAGGCCACAGCGCCAGCCCCTGGGGATCTCTTTGTGAGTTACCTGTCATCTACTTTTTTTCCCATAAGCCCTTATTCCAGCGCTTTATTTTCTTCCTATATATCTTTAACATGTCACTTCTTTTAAATATTCAGGTCGGCTTTGATCTTGAATTGCTAGTTTCTTGACAAAGTATTCTGTTTTTTTCTCTCATGAAAAATAAAGGAGCTACAGTTGGGATGTTCATAACACTGTGAAACGCAATACCTTTGCTGCATACTGTTCCAAAGCACTGATGGTGTCAGGGTCAATCGTAGCATCCCCAGTGTGCAGACCTGCCACCGTCCCATCTGCCTGAATTGCCAAGATGGTGTCAGACTGTGGAACTTGCACTGCGTGGTGAATGTAAGCTGTCGTGCCATCTTCCAGCTGAACTGCCTGTAATGCACTCTGGTCATAACTGTCTGAGGGATCAGAAGAAAACAGCACTGAATTAAAGGCAAAGTCATTAGCTGCTGCCTTCCAAGCCATTTTGGCAGGAGATTGGGTCAGAAGTGGAATCAGAACTTTTTTTTTTTAAGATTTATGTTTTGGGCCCAACACAATGGTTCAATTCTCTACCTCCAAGCATGGCATCCCACTGGGTGCCGGTGTGTGTCCCAGCTGTTCCACTTCCCATCAAATTCCCTACTAATAGTTTGGAAAAGCAAGTGAGGATGGCCCAAAGCCTTGGGACCCTGCACCATGTGGGAGGCCCAAAAGAAACTGCTGGCTCTTAGTTTTGGATCAGCTCAGATCTGGTCATTTTGGCCTTCAGTTGTCCCACTTGAGTGCAGAGACCCAAGCATTGGGCCATCTTCTGTTGCTTTCCCAAAAGCATTAGTAGGGAGCTGGGTCATAAATGGAGCAACCAGAACTTGAATCAGGACCCATATGGGATCCTGGCATCACAGGTTGAGACTTAACCCTTATGCTACACACCAGTCCCGAGCCAGAATTTGGAGCAGAACTCCAATACGAGATTAGGGTGTCCCAAGTAGCAATTTAAGTTATTACACAAAAGGCCCACCCTAGTTTACATTTTTTTTTTTAATTCTTTTCTTTTGCTAATCTTTACATAGTTGATTAGAGCACAAAGGGTCCTAGTTTATATTTTAAAAGTAGCCTCTCTGAAGTCTTTCAGAGACCAGGGATTTTTGTTGTTTCACCCTATTATTGGATACTTCAAATTATGAGAAAGCTTTCTCCTTTAAAAAAAAAAAGAGAAAGCTTTTTCTTAAAAGCTGTGCTCAAATCTGCATCCCCACCCTGTGAACACTGTCCTTACATATGACAACACTTCAGTAGCAAAAGGCTGGTCTTATTTTCTCCACATTTGCCCTTTTCCCTTATTTTGGCCATATTTCCCAAACTATTTTACCTTTGGAGGTGTGATGGATAAAGGCTGTGGTTCCATCTTCTAATTGCACTGCTTGACCATCTTCCAGACGCAAACTGTCCCCTGCTCGAGAGCAACACATACATTTAAATGCCATGTTTCCTAGCCGGCTCTGATACACTCACCAAGGCAAAGTTAGAGTAAACCATTAAAAACATCATTAAGGAAAGCTTAGACTTGCTTTTTGAGTTTGAACATTTACATAATCTCAGAACAGCTATTAGGAGAAAATGTATAAAAGTTTAAAAGGCACGAATTTTTATTTTAGGAATAATCTTGTATATGCCACAGTATGAAGAGAGCTGAAAGAGGAAAAAAAAATTAGGGACATGAAGAGTTCAGCTCAAATAACAGAAACAAACATTCACTTTGGATTATTGACCATTGATCTGTAGAATACAGCCTAGTAACTTTTTTTCCTTTATCTTTCACGTAATAAAAAGTTAAAAAGTTAAATTAAAAAGTCCTTTAGCGTCTCACTGTGGCATCTACTTGATAGCATTTTTCAGAGGATGACTAGAGACCAGAATCAAGTTTAAGAGGGAGCTGGAGGTATCAAAACCAGGAGTCAGAATCGAGGTAGTTTCCTGTACTCTAGCTTAAATACTTACTACTTTTAGGTATGGGTACGTGTTGGACATAGGCAGCAGAACCATCTTCCAACTGTATGACTTGACCATCTATGAGTTTTCCATCTGGAACAAAAAAGACAATAAATTAGCAAAACTAAACTAAACTAAACTTCATACAATTTCAAAATGATATCAACTATAAAAACATACACTACTTAAGCTCATGTTCATCTTGGTTCTTCCCTCTATGTTCTGAGGCAATTCAATAACACATCCAGTGATCCTACAGAAAGCAGAAAATGCTCCCTCAGCCATCCTTCCTCCCCTCCAATGTTCAGACAAGTACAAGAGGATTCATGGCAGGACACATGAGTTAAACCTCAATATACCTTTCAGAATCACCTAGAATCAGTGACCCTGACTCCATCTGTATGAGACTAGCTGTAAGACCCTTGTCTACATACACTTGTGCTCAGTGGGTTTTCATAAAAACAAGAAGCTTGAGAATTGGGTTAGACCAAAGTAAACATTGATTCAGAGACAATACTGTATTAGCAAAACCAAAGCTCTTTGTGCTCAGTGTGCTCTGGAAAAAAAAAAAAACAACAAAATAATAGGCTGAGATAAAAACAAGAAAAATCTTACTAGAAAGAGGTCAAAAACACTCTCCTCACCTTCACTTGCCATTGAATTTTGATACCCTAGTATTTTCCAGAAGCCTGAAAAGTGTTCTTAGATTATCAAAACAAAATTTAAGTGAGAATAAAATTATTTAAAATTATCATATGCAATACAGTATTGTTTAATGAGACTAGAAAGGAAGTATAGTTGCTTCATAACCCACTCTAACTGTGGGTTATGAATTGCTGGTGTTAATTAGCTAAATCAGCTATGTGGGCACATACCTTTAGAATTGTGTTGTATATAGGCAGTAGAGCCATCTGCTAGTGTAACTGCTTGCAAGCTTACACCTTCCATATTTTCTAAATTGTCACCATCTATTGTAAAAAAATGATTATTTTCTTTAGACAATTACCATAGTCACATGCTGATTAAGTTAAATTTTAAGAGGATGGGGGTAGATAAGAGGCAAGTTACTTAACTTAGACTCTGATGAGATTTCTTTTAGCATTTACAGAAACATTGATCTTAGGGCCTGTGTTGTAGAATAACAGTTAAGCGAAGCTTCAGCTTAACTGCTTAACTCACTTCTGATCCAGCTCCCTGCTGAAGAAAGCAGTGGAGGATGGCTCAAGCCCTTGGAGCCCTGTACCCACAAGGGAGACTCAGAAGCAGCTCTGGGCTCCTGGCTTCAGATTGGCACAGCCATAGCTATTGTGGCCAGTGAACCAGAGGATGGAAAATTGTGCCTCTGCTCCACGCTCTAGAATTCTGTTTGAAACAACTAAAACATAAATCTTCAAAAAAATAAAAAGGGGGTTTCCCTCCCTGTTGTATCCAGCATCCAAGCCAAGGTAAATATGCTCCAGAAAGGCAGGCTTGTATTACATTTAGCTAAATGAAAAACAGGGAAGAAAACACAGTGTTGTAAGTTTTCATTTTTCCTTCAGTAAATGGCATTTGGAAAACCGCATGATCCCCTGGAACATGCTACTCACCCGCCACGGTCACTGCTTCTGTTAGGCACAGGGTAACGTGCTGGGCCTCCATTCCTCCTCCGGGAAACTCTGTCATTCCCTGAGAATCTCGATTTATTTGGGCCAACAACATTTTCTACCTTAAGGAAAAACAGAGGTTTTTGAAGACAATGATTGGTACACACAAAATGAAAGCTTGAATAACTAACAACACAAAATAAATTTCTAAAGATGTGAGTCATGATTGAAATAAGATGAAATTTCACTTATTGTGTGGGTTAAGATTATTAGAGCTAAAAAATAAAGCTGTTAAACTCCAATAAAGTGGCATTAAAGACGTAGCTCCTGAAGGGCGCAATTCCCCCAAGCAGTTAACCAGCATGAAGAGTCTCAAAGGACCATGAAAGTTCTTGAGCTCTTTTCAACCTTCAGATTCCCAAAGCTGTCCAGTGGTTTCATTTCTTCAAAATGACAATTCAAAATACTTTGCACTCACCTTAAATACTCTGTTTCTCCTTGCTCACTCTGAGCAAATTAATCATCACCCAACAAAAAATTATACACATACAAGTCATCAGAAAGGTCTGAAACAAACCTGTCACTCCTGTGGTTCCATACATTATTTCTTCCTTCTCTCCCATCTTACATCCTCCCCATACCCTCCACACTTCTCTGCGAGGCACCTGGCTTTCCTCCTGGGGCTCACAGGGGCCTCTGCTGCAAACATCCCAACCTCCAGGCCTCCCCCACGCCAGCTGCCAGTACTTTCCCATCAATAAAATCTCACTCCAACTCAGTGTCTAGTTCTCTTTCCTTTTTCTTCTTTTAAGATTTATTTATTTATTTGAAAGGCAATTACAAAGCATGAAGAACAATGGGAATGGGCAAGGCAAAAACAAGGAGTCTAGAAATCCATTTGGGTTTCTCATGTGAGCCCAAGGACTTAGCCCATTTTCTGCTGCTTTCCCAGGTGTGTCAGCCAGCCCTTCTCTTTCCTTATCACAGCTAGATTTCTTTAAAAGTTGTTGCTTTAAAAAAGTTGCTGAGATTTCTTGATTTCCCACAACTATTTGGTCCCATATGGGAATCAATTCTAATTTTAGCAGCCCCACTTAACATCCAGCTCCCATCTGTGGACTGGGAAAGCAGTCAAGGATGGCCCAAAGCCTTGGGACCATGCACCCACGTGAGAGAACTGGAAGAGGCTCTAGGCTCCTGGCTTTGGATAATTGCAGCTCCGGATGTTGTGGTCACTTGGGGAGTGAATCAACAGACCAAAGCTCTATCCCTCTGTCTCTCCTCTTCTCTGTACATTTGACTCTCCAATAAAAATAAAATAAATCTTAAAGAAAAAAAAAATAGAGAAGTCTTCCTATTGCTGAGTTATATTCTGGATTAATCCTTCATCACACACATGATTTATATATTTTTTTCTTGTTCTGTCTTCTAATTCTGAGTGATGGAAAGAGAATCTCTTAAAGTCTTCAGATTTTCTGTTTCGAAGCATAATGCTATTCTGAATCAGTGTTATTTTATTTTCAGACCATCTCCTCACTCTGATCCCAGTCTGAAAACCTGTGAACATTATAAAACTTATAATTTTTGTGATTCCAAAAAAATCCTGAACTATGATAATAAAAAATGCCTGACATGGCATTTTTATTATCAATGTATTTAAGTAAAACTTTTTTTTTAAGATTTATTTTTATTGGAAAGTCAGATATACAGAGAGGAGAGACAGAGAGGAAGATCTTCTGTCCGATGATTCACTCCCCAAGTGAGTGCAACGGTTGATGCTATGTCGATCTGAAGCCAGGAGCCTCTTCCGGGTCTCCCACATGGGTGCAGGGTCCCAAAGCTTTGGGCCATCCTCGACTGCTTTCCCAGGCCACAGGCAGGGAGCTGGATGGGAAGCGGGGCTGCTGGGATTAGAACTGGTGCTCATATGGGATCCCGGTGCATGCAAGGCGAGGACCTTAACCACTGCACCATTGCGCCGGGCCTCTAAGTAAAACCTTTTTAACCTTATTGATTCAGCGAGGATAAGACCATCTAAACTCAAATTTTGAATGACTGCTTTTTATCTTCATTTTATTTAAAGGCAGAGGGAAAGAAAAGGAAAGATGTTCCATTTGCTAAGTCACTTCCAAATGCCTAAGAGCCAGAACTGGTCATAGCCTGGAACCCTAAATCTGAGGTATACTTGAGCTATTATCTGCTGCCTGCCAGTGTACTCATTAACATTGGACTGGAAATGTAGCCAGAACTTCAAACAGGAACTCTGATATGGGATGCACTGGTTTAAATACTTTACCCCCTCAAAATTTTAAATCAGAGTAGTAGGTTAAGTAAGGTGGGGTGGATGGGTGTTCACTAGCAGTTAAGATGCCGCATCGCACAACACAGGACCTGGGTTCGACTGCAGCTCCTGGTTCCTGCCTGCCACCCACACAGGAGACCTGAATCGAGTTCCTAGCTTACAGCTCGGGCCACAGTCCCTCCCATCCACTGCAGGCATTTGGGGACTGAACCACTGGATGAGAGAGCCCTCAGACTCTAGTGCAGTGGTCTCTTTTAAACCAATAAACCTAATGCAAATAACAACTCTTACTCACACATTTTAGTTCAGACAATCATTTCTTATAGATTTTCTTTCAAAGATTTATTTTTAATGAAAGGAGGATATACATAGAGAAGAAGAGGCAGAAAGATCTTCCATCCACTGGTTCACTGCCAAAGTGGCCGCAAAAGCAGGAGCTGAGCTGATCCAAGGCCAGGAGCCAGGAGTCTAGACCCTCTTCCAGGTCTCCCATGCAGGTGCAGGGTCCCATGCAGGCTTTGGGCCATCCTCGACTGCTTTCCCAGGCCACAAGCAGGGAGATGGTTGGGAAGTGGAACAGCTGGAACACGAACTAGTACCCATATGGGATCCTGGTATATGCAAGGTGAGAACTTTAGCCACTAGGCTATTGTGCTGGGCCCTTTTATAGATCTTATAGTATGTTTAAACAGATTAACTGGCATTAGGAAACAGTAGTAGTGGGGCCAGCACAGTGGTATTAAGCCTCTGTCTGTGGTGCTGGATAAGGGTGTGGACTCCAGTTGCAGTCCCGGCTGTTCTACTTCCTATCCACCACTCTTTGCCTCCCAAGGGAAAGCAGTAGAGGATGCCCCGGGGCCTTGGGATCCTTCACCTGTGTGGAAGCCCAGAAGAAAGTTCTGACTCCTATTGGCTCAGCTTCAGCTATTCCCTCCCACTTCAGGAGTGAAGCAGCAGATGAAAGATCTTCCTATAGCTCTATCTCCATCTCTATTGTAGCTCTGCCTTCCAAATTTAATATAACAGAAATATTTTTTACAAGCTTAGTCAATGTTTTTGAAATCTGCAGACCCACGTAGATGCCGGCCAACAAGGACAGAAGAAAATGCAGTATGAAGGCACTGGGTACATTCTTCCTATGGAAAATAACTTCTTGCAGTGGACACAAAGACGGAGCTGTTTCTGTATATCTTTACATTTTAAAATGTTTCATATAATCAACTGGAACCTGAAAATGCAAAACTGAACACATCAGTGTAACTAAGAGTTGACAAAAAAGCAGTTGTATCCAAGCTGAGTTAGCTAAAAGAACAATATGTAAATGCAAGAGACTGCTCGTAAGATTTTCTTTCCAGGTGCCTAACACAAGGTGAAAATAAAATTTTCTTAAGATGAATTTATTTGTATTGGAAAGGCGGATATACGTAGAGGTGGAGAGATAGAGAGGAAGATCATCTGTCCGATGTTTCACTCTCCAAGTGACCGCAACAGCTGGTGCTACACAAATCTGAAGCCAGGAGCCAAGAGCTCTTCCGGGTCTCCCACACAGGTGCAGGGTCCCAAGGCTGTGGGCCATCCTCAACTGCTTTCCCAGGCTACAAGTAGGGAGCTGGATGGGAAGTGGAACTGCCAGGATTAGAACTGGAGACCATATGGGATCCCGGTGCGTTCAAGGTGAGGACTTTAACCACTACACTATCATAAGGTGAGGACTTTAACCACTACACTATCATACCAGGCCCGAAAATAAAATTTTCTACCTCCTCACCAAAGGAAGAAAAAGAAAGAAAGAAAAAAAAAGCCCCTCGCCTGCTAGCACAGAGATTTGGATTGGTGTGTCGTAGTGCGCTAACCCACCACTTACAACACCAGCATCCCCAGATCAGAGTGCCAATCTCCACTTCCATGCGACTTACTGCTAATGCACCTGCTAAGGTTCTGGATGATGACCCAGGTGCCGATGCCCTTGCCATCTACGTGAGACAACAGGATGCAATCTTACGCTCCTTGTTTCAGCATGGCCCAGATCAGGCTATTATGGACATTTGGGAGTGGAACAGCACTGCCCACCAAGGCTGGTCTGCCTTTCAAATAAATCTGTAAAAAAAATGAAAACAAAAACACCAAAACAGGGCCCAGCACGGCAGCTTAGTGTCTAAAGCCCTCACCTTTCATGCATCAGGATCCAATATGGGTGCTAGTTTGTGTTCGACTGCTCCACTTCTCTTTCAGCTCCCTGCCTGTGGCCTGGAAAAGCAGTGAACGGTTCATGAAGTATATTTAAAAATTTAAATATTTATTTATTTATATTACAAAGTCAGATTTACAGAGAGAAGGAGAGACAAAGATCTTTCACCTGCTGGTTCACTCCCCAATTGAGCACAATGGCTGGAGTGGAGCCAATCCGAAGCCAGGAGCCAGAACTTCTTCCAGGTCTCTCCCTGCTTCTTCCCCCGCAGCCCGCCCACCTGTGCAGGTCCCAAGGCTTTGGGCTGTCCTCGACTGCTTTCCCAGGCCACAAGTGGGAAGATGGATGGGAAATGGAGCAACTGGGACAGGAACCAATGCCCATATGGGATCAAGGGCCATGTAAGGCGAGGTCTTTAGCCACAAGGCTACCATGCCAGGCTCAAAATACAAAAATTTAAAGCACAACAAAACAAAACTCACTGTCCTGATACAAAGCCAGGGACAAAAATACTCAAAATTAGGCAAAATATCAGATTAAAGCAACACTTCCACTCCCTCCTGGAAAAACAAGATAAAAATCTCAAAACCCAAAAAATAATGAAAATTTCAGGACTCAAAAAGTTCTCCTCAAAGATTATAATCCATATGCATGGCATAATTCACAACAGCCAACACAACATTAAAGAAACAATTTCTGGAAGCAGCTTGGTCATCCTTCAGTAAACAGGAGGACGTGACTTCACAGGATTCTCCCAGTGCTCAGCCAGGGGCTACCAACATTCCGCACATCGCACATCTGTCTACAAAACTCAGAATTCAACAACAAAAAGGTAATATCTCAAACTTTAGAAAAGACAAATGACCCAACAGTTCTCTAGACAGAAATGATCAGGAAACACATGAAAAGAAGTACAGCATCCTCAGTTACAAGGGAAGCGGCCAACGAAATGCCCGCGACCCCATGTCACACCCCCTAGGACGGCTGTCATCCAGGACTGATAGTAAGGTTAGCAAGAATGTAAAGAAACTGGCACCTTTACACACCAAACTGGAGAAATGGAAAATACAATTACTTAGAAAAACGCTTTGACAGCTACTCAAAAGGTTGAACGAACTTATTAATAACACAGCAAACCAACTTTTCCCATATCCAAGAGAATTAAAATGTATATTCAGACACAACTTTGTACATCAATGTTCATGGAAGCACGCAGTGCAGCTGTGGGGTACGAAGCCACATGGCTGAGGAAACATGAATAAATAAAATGTGGTATGCCCACATAATGCAATACTATGTGGTGATATAAAGGAATGAACTGCTGATATATGCTACACGCCTAGCAAATGCTATGGTAAATGAAAAAAGCCAATCACTAATGCCCATGTAACTTTATAACTCAGTTCCGTGTAACGTCCAGAGCAGGTAAATGCAGTTGGAGGTGGTAGGTTTGCCACCTAATAGGCAGTTTCTTTCTGCTGAGCAATGTGTTAAAAAATTGATTGTATTGGCCAGCTGCACAAAATTTGAGTATACATTTTAAAATCATTGTAGAAGGCATTTAAAAAAAAGTTTTTAAAAATAGGCAAACTGTACAAAATCAATTAAAGAATTTTCAAGTGTGCAAAAGATGCTAGGATAGCATTACACATCCAACAATGCTTTGTGGCAGCATATTCATGTGCTTTCTTCGCTAAACAGCCAACAATGAACTTAACCTAGTACTCTGTAAGAAAAACTGTAAAATACGGACCAGGTTTTTGTCAACTACAGCGAAACGTGTACACGATCTTTTATTAAAAACGGAGCAAATTCACATCCCTCCCCAACATGCTGCTCTCCCAGCAGCCTAACCGCAACAAGTACGCCAATTTAGACAGGTCCAAAGACTGAAGCTAAGTTTAAACAAATAAATGGGTCGACAATGGGACTGTTCTCTCAACTTTGTTGTGATGTGCAAAAAACTTTAAAAAACGGGGATGGGGTAGGGCGGGGAGACTAGGCTCACATCCACTATAAAAACGCTAACAAAAACCAATGCAGATACTTGTTTACTCTGGGGACCAAAATGGAGAAAAGGAGGAATAACAGAATTGTCGAGTTTGTTGTATCGGATGAAATCAGCAATCTGTCCACCATCCGGTTAGGACGAAACTGTGGATGCGCGGTGCCGGCGGCTCCCGAGCGGACCCCGGGCCAGCCCTGCCGCCGGCGGCCCCGCTGGGGCACTCGGCCTCGGCGTGCCTGGGGAGCGGGCTCGGCGCGGAGGTCAGGCCGGGAACCGCCGCCAGGCTCCCACCGGCTCCACCCTCCCCTCCTCCACGCCCTCCCTCGGCGGTCCCCCGAGGGGAACAGGCGGGGCGCGGCGCCGGGGCGAGGGGGTGCGTCCGCAGCCAGACGAGCTCCGCCGCCCCGGAGTGGCCGCCGCGGGTTATTAATAAACTCCCTTCTGCCCGGGCGCCGCTGCCGAGGCCGAGCGTAGGAGCGGCGGGGCCTGCGGCCCAGGCGCAGGAGCGGGAGCTGGAGCCCGAGCGGGCCCGCGCCGCCGCGCTGAGGGCGGCGGCCGGGCGGAGAATAATGCACACTGGGTAAAAACACATTTATATACGAACCTCCGAGAAAATTTTCCAACAATTCCTTCGTCCGACCACCATGCACCAGGACAGGAAACAGCCGTCCGGCCCCCAGGCCCCGCAACCCGCATAGCGTCGCTCAGGCCCGGCCCCCAGCCGCCATTGGGCTAGCATTATGTCCCTCACTGGCCAACTGCGACTTGCCATTGGCTCCCAAGCGGCTGACACCCAAGGAAACCGCCTTCATCCCGTCCCCTCGTCTTGACGTCAGGCCAATCTGGCCTTCCAACCCGCGCTTGAATGGCTGGCGCCAAAGGCCCAATCGAGGTTCCTGTGTCTGACTGGTGGGTAGGCCCGCCCATCCCAGACCGACACCGCCTTCCTGACGAGTGAATTATGCCTATTCTGGGGCCCCAGCGGGAGGCGCCATTTTGTAGCGAGGGAGGGAGGTTGGTCCTTGTGATCACCCGAGAGGGAGAAAGGGTTGCCGGCCGCCATTTTCCCTACAGGGCCGAGCAGGCGGCCTTGGAGCTCCCGGTGGGCTTGGCAGATCGTGTTCTGGAGAATGGTCGGCCTTTGCCTAGCGATTGCTGAGTGTTCTCCCGCCGGGAGGGCTGGGGAAGGGAGGAGTGGGAGAGGGAGGGCCCGAGCGCTCCCTCGGGACTCTTCGCCGCCGGCTGAGGCCTTTAGTCCCGGGTCTGGGCTCTGCCGCCTCGCGAGCTGCTCTGTGCCGGTCAGCAGCTTGCGAGGCTGCCTGCGCTGCTCCCAGCGCCTTGGGCATCAGCTGGCCAAGGGAGGGCGAGCCTCCGGCCCCGAGGAACCGGGGTCGGAGCTGGGCTACGCCGGCCGGGACGGTAGGGGGGAGGTGTTGAACTTTCCACGCAGCCACCGTGGCTGCTTCCGAGCCTTCAAGTATATAGTTTGGGCTCCAAATTTGAGGTTGTCCGGTATGGTGTCACTGCATTCTTTTGTTTATTCTTTCCTTTTTGAATGTAGCAAAATTAAACAAGGTGGAGAAAGCGTTCAGTCGGGCGCCCTAAACCTATTAGTAAGTGGGAATTCGTGGTGGCATGCGTGGAAAAGTCTCTGGTAGGTGTCGATCCGCTCCGTTTCAGGAAGGTCTGACGGGTAGATACGATTGCTTTGGCAGCCAGGCCAAGTGAGCAAACGGTTTGCTCACTCAAGATGTGTTAGTCCGGAGTGGCAGGTGAAGTGGAGTTCCCAAAACAGTGAAGACGCTGAGCCACTGCAGATCAGGAGCCTACATAGACAGATAGGAAGTTGTTTCATACACTGTTTTATATTTGAATTGGTGAAACCCCCAGGAAGTTAAGCTGCATCATTCGTAGCCAAATGTTTGGCCAGGGACACATTTTTCAAAATGTAAAAGCAATTGTGGTAACCTCAGATCTTTAAAAATACTACGACCTTGGAAGTGGGAGGAAGGCACTTGAAACCAGAGCACTTTGCTTTTTTACTACTTGTACCCAATGGGTATCTTAGTGCAGAAGGTTGAGATGAAAAATAGATTTAATTAGACACTTTCTGTACTTTCACGATGTTAAAATTGTGTTTCATAGTCAGTCTTTATTATTTTTCTGACGATTTATTTATTTTTTATAGGAAAGGCAGATGGTTCACTCCACAAGTGAGTGTAATGGCTGGAGTTGAACCAATGTGGAGCCAGGAGCTCTTCTGGTCTCCAATGAGGGTGCAGGGTCCCAAAGTCTTGGGTCATCCTTGACTGCTTTCTCAGATCACAGGTGGGGAGCTGGATGGGAAGCAGGTCCGCCGGGATTAGAATCGGCACCCTTATAGGATCCCGGTGCATGCAAGGCGAGGACTTTAACCACTATGCTATTGCAGCGGGCCCCAACCTTTATTTTTAGCCAATGGAAATATTTTTTCGCAGTTTTGAGTCTCATCCTTCTAGCCTATTTATTAAAACTCAACAACACAAAATTGCAAGAGGGAGAACTACAAATGTACCTTGTAATTGTAGGTTGCACTCACAGATCTTTTTTTATATATAAATTTATTTCTGATGATGTTTACATAGTTGACAAGGATGTATTTCCATGTGGACCACTGATTAGGATGGGAAGGGCCCAGGTATGGGGGAAAGTGGATGAAACAATTGGTTCCAGTTTTTTTTATTGATGTAATGTCTTGGGGCGGAGGTGAGAGAAGGGGAGAGAGCCTCTCCCAGCAGCCTTACCACACTGCCCAGGTTGAAGGACAGCCACTTAATGTCATTCTAGGATCACTAATGTGGAACATGTTTTTAGATCTTGCTGAGTAATTGCCAAAGTTGAATAGTGGTGGTGCAAGGCTTTTTAAAAGATTTATTTATTTTTATATTTATTTACTTTTATTTGAAATACAGATTTTTACAAAGAGGTCTTCCTCTGTTGGTTCACTTCCTAAATGGCTGAAACTGAGCCTATCCGTAGCCAGGAGCTTCCTCTGAGTCTTCATCTTGATGCGGGAGTCCAAGGGCTTCAGTAAGCCTCTGACTGCCCAATCTGTGAGCAGGGAGCTGGGTGGAAGATGGAACAACCAGAACACCAAACCAGCGCCCATATAGGACACTGGTGCTTTAGACAGAGTTAGCATGCTACACTACCCCACTGGCCCTGCCAGAGAATAATTCTGTGATTCAAATAAAGACCATCAGGTGGAGTAGGTCTCCTGTGCAAGTGCAGAGGCCCAAGCACTTGGGTCGTTTGCTGCTGGTTTTCCAATCAAATTAGTAAGGAACTGAATTAGGAGTAGAGCAGCTAGGATTTTAATTAGTGCACATAGGGATGGAGGTGTTGCAAGTGGTGACAACCTGCTGTACTACAACATCAGCCTACGCCCATTATGATCTTGTCACAGTTATTGGAAACTTAAGTAAACACTGCTTACCAGCAACTATCAAAATGTTTATACTATTCAAAATCATCCACAAACTTAAAATTTTCCCAATTTCCTTTTTTTTTTTTTTTTCTTTTTAACATGTATTTGTTTTTATTAGAAAGTCAGATTTACAGAGAGAGGGCAGACAGAAGGATCCATCTGCTTGTTTGCTCTCCAAGTGGCTGAGCGGAGTTGATCCGGAACCCAGAGCCTCCTCCCGGTCTCCCATTCCTGTGCAGATTCCAAGGCTTTGGCCATCTTTTGCCTTCCCAGACAAGTAGGGAGCTGAATGGGAAGAGTACTAGTACATGAACTAGTGCCCATTAGGATCCTGGTGAATGCAAGCCAAGGATTTAGTCACCAAGCAAATTGGGCTGGGTCCCACATGTATTTAATTACATCCTATCAATGAATGCCTTTACAGTATTTTACTATCATTGCCATTCCAAGCTCATAAGTGTAGTTTAGACCACTTAAACTAAATTTCTAAATAAGAGCCAGCTTATTGTCACCATTGTGTTTATAAAGCACTTAGTTAAAAAATTTGGGAGGATTGGTTTTGACATATTTATATAAACACTAGGAATTTGACACTGAGTTTGTTGTGCCCAGATTTTCAGATCTGCAGAAATCATCAGGAGTCAATCCAAGTATACAAGGATGGTTTATTCAAGCTCAGCACATCTGGGCCTGGGTTCTTGGTTGAAAGCAGGCAACTGCTTGACTGGCCAGCCGGGAGCAACACCCCTTACTGGGGTGTGGCCCCAAACAGCACATTCATAGGGTTTTTTATAGGTCCACAATAGCTTGAAAAGGGGCAATTCACAATAGCCTGCAAGGTGAGGGGAAATACCACACATTCTCGGCTGGACAGCCCATACCTCCAGCAACTAAAGTAAGCACCCACTTAATTACTTGGAGCCACCTGTGAGATAACCAGACTTAGGTGGGCCTTGATTCATAAAAATTGGGGTGCTTCGGTGCTAAAGGTCACATACGCCTTTTAGCCTGCAAGCTCATACAGTTTCTTAGTAGCAATGAGCCATGAACAAATGGTTGGGATTTTGATACTGAGGTTTTTCAAGTTACTCCATGTTCTCCTTGGGAAACTGGTTACAGATGTGCCACTTGATTAGAATCTGTTGCCTTTAGAAAGTCCGTCCATTTAGTTTACAATGTATTGGGATAGTTAACAATATAGAGGAGCAGTTGTACCATGCATATCAGAGATTTTTAAGATTTATCCAGTTTTATTGGGAAGGCAAACTTGCAGAGAGAAGAGAGACAAAAAGATATTCCATCTACTGTTTTCACTCCCCTAATGGCTGCAGTGACCAGCAACACCAGGAGCTGCTTCTGGTCTCCCACATGTGGGCAGGGCCCCAAGGCTTTGCATTGTCCTCGACTGCTTCCCCAGGCTACAAGCAGGGAGCTGGATGGGGCGTACATGAGCCATGAAATGGCACCCATAATGGATCCTGGTTCTTGCAAGGGGAGGATTAGGCAATTGAGACAGTTGCACTGTGGCCCAGAGATACTTTGTTTTTTAAAGATTTATTTTTATTGGAAAGATATACAGAGAAGAGGAGAGACAGAGGGGAAGATCTTCCGTCTGATGATTCACTCCCCAAGTGACCACAACCGCCAGAGCTAAGCTAATCAGGAGCCAGAAGCCAGCGCTATGTCTCCCACGCAGGTGCAGGGTCTCGAGGCTTTGCGCTATCATCGACTGTTTTTCCCAGGCCATAGGCAGGGAGCCAGGTAGGTGGGAAGCAGGGATGCAGGGATTAGAACCAGCACCCATACGGGATCCAGGTGCATTCAAGGCACGGACTTTAACTACTGTGCTATCACGCTGGGCCTTTGTTTTATGTTTTATTTTTTTAATTATGTATTGGTTTATTTCCCAGGTGGCAGTAGTGGCCAGGGCTTGGTCAGGCAGGAACTAGAAACTTTATCAGGGTCTCTCATGTAAGGGCAGGGCCCAAACACGTGGGCCATCTGCTGCTTTTCTCAAACAAGCTAGATTAGAACTGAAGCAGCTGGGGCCCAGTGCAATAGCCTAGTCGCTAAATCCTTGCCTTGCAGGAACTGGGATCCCATTTGGGCACCAGTTCGTATCCGTGCTGCTCCACTACCCTTCCAGCTTCCTGCTTGTGGTCTGGGAAATCAGTCAAGGACAGCCCAAAGCCTTGAGAGACCTGGAAGAGCTCCTGGTTCCTGGCTTCAGATTGGCCCAGCTCTGGCAATTAAAGCCACTTGGGGAGTGAACCAGCAGGTAGAAGATGTTAATGTATTTTCTTCTCTCTTTATATCTGCCTTTTCAATGAATGAAATAAGATCTTTAAAAAACAAACAAAAAAATGACATGGTACAGCTGGGATGTGAACCAGGGCTACAACTTGCAATTGCAGGCAGGTTGTTTACCCATTACACGACAAGTGCCAGGGTTGTTGCAAGCTGAACCAAGGTGTCAGGAGCTTCTTGGTTTCCTACTGTGTGCAGCGGCTCAAGCAATTGAACCATCTTTCACTGTCCTGGGTACATTAGCAGGGAGCTGAATTGGAAGCATTCAGGAATACTCCCCAAGCGGGGTGGCAGCTTTTTTTTTTTTAAGTTATTTACTTTTATTGGAAAGGTGGATATACAGAGAGGAGGTGAGACAGCGAGGAAGATCTTCCGTCCTATGTTTCACTCCCCAAGTGAGCACAATGGCTGGAGCTGAGCCAATCCGAAGCCAGGACTCAGGAGCTCTTCTGGTTCTCCCACACGGGTGCAGGGTCCCAAAGCTTTGGGCCGATCTCAACTGCTTTCCTAGGCCACAAGCAGGGAGCTGGATGGAAAGTGGGGCCGCCAGGATTAGAACCGGCGCTCATATGGGCTCCCAGCATGTACAAGGCGAGGACCTTAACCATTACGCTATCACACTGGGCATAGCAGCTTTTTAAAAGGGAGAAGTATAGAAAGGAGAAACAGTGGTGTTCCAACTGCTGGTTTACCCCCTCAAATGGCTACAGCAAGGGCCATTTGAATCCTGGAGTGTAGAGCTTCATAAGTGCCTTGTGTTAACCCATCTTTTCCTGATCCCTACTTACTGCTTTACGTCAGTGACAGAATTCTCAGTATTTTTGGCAACTTGAGATTCTGCTGAACAGCTATGAAAAATATACTAGTGATTTCCTCTGGCTGGCAGCAGGGATGTTCAACAATGCCTGGAGTTACCATCAAAGGCAAACAACAGTTCATCAGAGATGTGGCAACCTTCCTCAAAAATGTCCAGGAAGTTGAAAATCCCCGAGTCGATGGACACTCTGAAATTGGCCAGGCAGTTTCTCCAGACAATGAGAACAGGTTCTACGCACATGCCAATTCCACAGTGCGGCACCTGTAACTCCAGGGCAGTGCTGCGGTCAGCCCTGTGACCAAGATCGACAGGGGTAGCAGAAGACTGGCAGCATGCCCAGGAACTTCAGCTGACGTTCCTGCAAGCCCTTGAGAGCTAAAGATGGTGGAAGAGGACCAAGGTGAGGGATGCAAACTGACAGCTCAGCCACAGAGATCTGGAAAGAATCGCCAGACAGGTGACAGCTGCCAACAAGAAACAGCAGAATAAGTGAAGCTGGGTTAATAAATTGCCTCATTCATAATGCTAAAAAAGTATATATTTATACTAGTGTTTGCAGATCTTTTGGACAGAGTTAAGAGCCACTGGTAAATAAATCGTTTGTTCTCCTGACAGCCTCAATACTAGAAAGGACACATGTATTGGAATTGCGATCATTAGGGCTTAAATAAAGCATGGTTTTGTAGAAGCATTGTATGACTGTTATTTAGAATGTTCCTTTCTAATATTAGACACATGGTTCTCAATGATTATGTTGATTTAACTGTAAGGCAATTAGACAACAGGTGTTTTGTTTATAGCTAATTGAATGATTTCCCTCATTTCATTATTAACTGTGGTTATTCTGAGACAGCCCCCATTCCTAATGTCTTGGATTTGAGTATGTAGCCAGGCTCTGGTATGCTCCCTTGGACAATCCCTCTGGTCTCACTGATGAGTCAGCTCCCCTGCTCCCTCTACTAGAGATAACTAAGGGAACTGGTTCAAAGGTCAGGTTGCTTCCTTCAGACGGCACATTAACAAAATTCAGAATTTATCATTTCAATGTTAACATGCTAACACTATCTGAGCTATTTGCAGGATCAGGTTGTCATCATACCATCTTCAGAACACACTGGTCTGTTTCTGACCAACTCAAGGGAGATGATTTATACCACAAGCTAACCAGAGGTCACCACAATGCTTAACACTGCACCTTTTTTTAAAAAATATTTATTTTTATTATTTTTTTTATTGGAAAGGCGGATATAGAGAGAGGAGAGACAGAGAGGAAGATCTCCCGTCCGATGATTCACTCCCCAAGTGAGCGCAACGGCCGATGCTATGCCGATCCGAAGCCAGGAGCCTCTTCAGGATCTCCCACATGGGTGCAGGGTTCCAAAGCTTTGGGCCATCCTCAACTGCTTTCCCGGGCCACAGGCAGGGAGCTGGATGGGAAGCGGGGCTGCTGGGATAGAACCGGCACCCACATGGGATCCCGGGCATGCAAGGCGAGGACCTTAACCACCGCGCCGGGCCCTACACCTGATTTTTTAGGAAAAGATTTATTTATTATTGGAAAATCATATTTACAGAGAAGAGAGACAGAAAGGTCTTCCTTGCACCGGTTCATTCCACAAGAAGATTCAATGGCTGGAGCTGAGCTGATCCAAAGCCAGGAGCTTCTTCTGGGTCTCCCATGCATGTGCAGGGTTCCAAGACAAACTCGGGGGTTTTTAAAGATATGTAATTGCTGCCTAGGGGCACCCATGAATAAGGCCAGTGTGAGTGTAGGTGAGGAATGAACTCAAGGTGACTCTACAGTAACAGGGTCACGAAACTTTCTGGCAAGTGTGGTGACCAAGATCTGATGTTTTGGAGGGGAACAGTCCATAAGATCTGCTTGTGCCAGACTGACTCACCTACCCAATTAAGAATCCTGAGATGGGCTGCTATGGAGGGGTGCCTGTCTGGCAGGACTAGGTACCAGTACATAATTGGGTGGCGAAATAATGGACTGGTCACACTTGGCAGGGTCAAGACACTAACCAGCTCGTGAGAGAACTAGGTCTGGGGGTAGACTCTATGGGGGAAGTATGCAAACACATTTTAGAGTGCCCATGCAGGTGCTGCAGCCTGGGCCTGCCCCACTTGTTCCCAACCCTTTCATCAGTGAGCATCAGTCATGCCAAGTTCAGCCCATTACAACTACCTCTCGGGTGGGACTTGTTCTTCCACAGGGTTGGGTTCACACATCTCTCACGGACCTGGCTCTTTTGTGTGCTGGTTGGTGACCCCTCCCTGCCAGACAGGTCCCAAGCCATAGCTTACCAGTGCACTGGCATGTGGTGGTCAGCGATGTTCTTTGCTAACAATCCTAAACCAGGACTTCCATGTGGGTTGCGGCATCAGTCTGACCCATAAAGATCTTCAGGTATCTCCCCTGCAAATCACTAGGTAAACCCCTCGCTTACCGGCAAGTACAGTGGCCCTGTTGTTGAGTGTCCCTCAGGATCGTTTCTCAACTATATGTGTAACGGCCTTATCCATGGATGTCCCTAGCCAGTAATTCCATACCCAAAAGACCCCAGAGCTTGCCACTGGGCCACCAGCAGGCAGAACCCCAATACCAGTTCACGCTCTGGTAGCCCAGAAGCCCAAGACAGTCTCCCACCCAGCAGGAAGCCTGGGCAGGCTTGGGTACCACTAATCACAATCACATGGCTGGGTGATCCAGTCAACTACACTGCTGCTCAGACTTACCAGGACTCCAACCTCCAACTTGGCCAGGAGGAAACATTTTAACGTTTTGGTAGATGCTTTTCATCATGTTGAGGTAAAAAATGCCAAGACAGGTTTTATATGCTGTTAATATCCCATATGCACTGAGCCAGATCAAAGCTGGGAACTGCAAGCTCCAGCTTGGTCTCTTACTTGGTGGTAGGACCCAGCTGCGCTGTCACTGCTGTCACTCAAGGTCTGCATTAGCACATCAGCAGCTGCCACAGTGCTATCAAATCCAGGCACATCAACATGGGTCACAACTATCCTGAGTATCTAAAAAAATGTTCTTGAACAAATTAAGAGGTTCTAATAATAATTTATAATACAGTTTCAAATAATTAGCATAATCAACCATCTTAGCTGCTACAATTTATAAACACGAACAAGACAGGACCGTATCATACTATCATAAATGTACAGTACTGACAAGCTTTGTGTCATGTGTTATACTACACACAAGAATGAGGTTCAGGGCCTGGCACAGCAGCCTAGTGGCTCAAGTCTCCACCTGACACACTGGCATCCCATATGGGTGCCGGATCAAATCCTGGCAGCCATGCTCGTGGCCTGGGAAGACGGTTGAGGACAGCCCAAAGTGTTGGGACCCTGCACCCATGTGGGAGACCCAGACGAGGTTCTGTGCTCCTGGATTTAGATTGGCTCAGCCTCAGCTGTGGAGCCACTTGGGGAGTGAATCAACGGATAAAAATTCTTCTGGACACTCCTCCTTCCTGCATAGTTAACTTTTGAATAAAAATAACAATAGAATAAATAAAAAGGAATGAAGTTCACAGAAGAGGCAGATAACTGACTAGCTAAGGTGGATCTAAGAAAGCCTCTGGAAAAGAACGGTGATGTTGGGCACAGTGTGGCAGCCCATTGCCTAGGATCTCATTTGGGCAGTGGTTGCTCTGCTTCCCTGCCAGCTCTGGCGATGTGTCCACTTGGGGAGTGAACCAGTGGACTGTTCTGTCTCTCCTCCTCTCTGTAGATCTGCTTTCCAATGAAAAAAAATCTTAAATCTGTGAAAATATGCATAAGGTTGTAATATATAACAGGATAGCTTTTTAAAAAAAATTTAGTGTAACTTCAAGTCATTAGTTTTACATTTGGCAATGCCTAACCTGGTTGTGTTAGGTATCAACAAATACATAATTTAGTCATATTAATGTATGACTTTGTGCTTGCTTCAGGAGCATGGGACAGGCATGTAGCTTGGCCGTCCCTATTCTCTTCTCAGCAGGCAAGTACAGTACATTGTTGTACATGGTGTCACTATCTCACTACTTGCAGAAAAACAGAGTAACTTCCTTTAATATTAATAGGTTTTTTTTAAAAAAAAAAAGTACATGGCTTTAACTTATGCAAAACAACGTTGTGGTACGGCTCATCATTAATAAAGATCAAAGGAATTCACACAAATCCGAATTATGTTTAAAAAAAAAAAGCAAATTATATGTGGAAAATGCTGTATGTAAAAAAAAGTCAGGAGGGCTTAAAATATATTTACCTAATTAGATGAACTAGTATACCATGTTCAAACATCCTACAGTCTCATCTAAAAACTAAAACATATAAGGCTCATAATGTATAAGAAACTGTTAAAGTATTGTTTGAACATCTAGTTAATTCTAAGGATTATCTCAAAATTTGTAAATGCAAGTTAGTTTGGATTACACAGGAGACTGCAACACGTAATACCCAAGACATGCTAATAGATTTTTTTAAAATTAAACAAACCCTTTGAAAATTTTCACTGTGTGTATGGGAATCACTAAAATCTTTATTTGATGTTATGAAACAACAATAATGTGGAAACTGGAAATACGAATTTCAAGTGTAGTGAAATTTTAAAAAGAAAGCTAGGTTTTGGGACAAAAGATAAAGACAAGAATACTACTCAATAATGCCCCTCTGTCACAATGCTGCATATACACAATTACTCCATGTTTATTTTGATTTTGGAAAACAGTGAAATCCCATTAGGCAACCTAGAGTACACAACTGGTGCCCAGCTTTACGACTGGGAGTAAATACAGTTCATTGAAGTTTCTCCCTACACATTTTAGCCTGTGTTTTGTCAATTCTTTTTTTTTTTTGGGAGGGCGCCAAGATTTTAGTAGTAAATTCATAATTAAAGGAAACATTTTTACTCCTTCAGTGTTAAAGAAAACCAAACAGTACAAAAAGCAGTGGGTTAATTATTGGTATACAAGAAAAACACAACACCAATGGGTTTTCTTAATTTTGTGTTTTTAAATATTAATGTGCATTTCATTTATACAGTTAACAAATTTTCTAATCTGTTTCAGACAACAGCATGTAATAGTTTTAATCCACTGAGATGTTGCTTTCAATTTGAAATATTGTGATATACATGTATATAAAAAATAACCCAATGTATGACTCATCTGATAGATGTTTATAAAGACCAATAAAGGCTTATTTTTGAGCATGCAATTAGGAAGAGAAGGAACCAAACCAATCTATCTATACTGTTTGGCTTCTGGCTTGTTACTGCAGTGGCATCAATAGTGGCTTTTTGGAGGGAACCATGTGCGCCTTTAGCCTACACAGTTAAACTTTGATACCACAGGAGGGGTTAGAGGAGATGGCTAGAGTGGGGAGGTGTCAATTTTAGGTACATTTTGCACTTTTCTACTTACAGGATAAAAAGAGGCTAGTGAAGAAAAAATTATACATATGTAAAAAAACTAATAAAATCAAGACATGATAGCCCAATTAAGTTCTTTTAATAGATTGCATATATAGATGTTTAGCCATACTCTAAAAAATTAACTCTTTAAGAGTAGAACTTTATATCCAATTTACATGCTTCAGATATCACCTTTCTTATCCGTTACATTTAGATCTTGTACCCAAATATTCACTTAAACACTGAAAGCTTTAAGAAAAAAACAGGACACAGAGGGAGCTGCCATTTTTAGCAGCAATGAAATATCACTAACCCCTTTTTACATATCGAATTCAAGTCACTATCAGAGGTGAGTCAACCACAAAGTCACCAGGTACAAAATTGCTAGTTCATTTTTTAAATTAATAACTTGAAATTACCCCTGCCCCCCACCCCATTACCTCCCCTTCCTTTTATAAACAGCAAACATTTTGCTTTTATACATAGGCTAGCAGGCTTGTTTCAATATGAAAGTGCTAATTCATTTACAGATTTTAAATCAGTTATGTAGTGCTACAATAAATGTCCAATAATCTACATAGGAACAATCTTTGATGAATGAAAATGAAGATTGAATAAGGCTATCAGATTACCTTATCTTATTTACATATAAAGTATACTCAATGGTGAGGCATAGACAGAAATGGGACAAATACTCATAGGTGTAAAAATTACATCTACCTTTGAGATTTATACTGTAAATGAGACATTTTAAATAGTCCTGTAGCCCATGCTTATTTTTTCCTCAGAAAAAGAAAAGCTGCCTTCATGACATCCCCTCTTGTTTCAGATTTCCACAGTGTCACTTGAAGCTTCAGAGTCAGGATCTTACTTTCTTCAAAAAATAAAGAAAATACCGCCCTCCCCTCCCGCCAGACCCCCTCCCCGGCGAATCCCTCTGGTTTCTTTTCCAGTGCCAGTCTGCATGATCAGGTCCCACCTCCTGGGGTTATTTGTTTGTATCCATCTATTGATCAAGGAGTTTAGAGTAGATAACATAAACCAGTTCTGGAACCACTACTAGGAGGAACACAAGCTCTTCACTACAATCACACAGCAGGAAAGAAAATGGTAATTCAATTCATCCCTGGTGCCGGACCTCCAAAATTGAAAGAACTTGGCACAACTGGAGCACTGAATTTGTATCCTCCATGTTTCTCAATCATTTTAGATTCTAGAAAATAAAAGATGGGAGAAAAAAAACAATGAACTGACAAGATATTAACAACCAACTAACTTAACCACAAAGTTGTCTCAATAACTTGTTTTATATTAGGCTCTGTAGCAAAATCTTAACCTATATTTAGTAAAATTGTTTGAAAACTCACCATGAGCTTAAGGAATCTTTTTAGCCTTTTCAAAATCAAACTGTAGAACTGGAACATGGAGAATGTGGGTATCGATCCCACCCCTTGCACAGAGCTAGTGCTCCACCATCTAGCTAACTCCCCACACACACAAGCTTAAGGAATCTTATTAAAGCCACTACACACTGATAGCATTCAACCACACTTCAGAACCAATATATGGGAACCAAAACCAAAGTTCTTCTGTTAGTAAATCCCTTAGATTAGAGCTAAATCATACCTTCTGCAACAGCCATTTGCTTTATATCCTGATTTACAATGCTGTCCCCAAATTTTGAAGGTGTGCTGTCTTGAACTGTATAATTTTATATATATTATATATAACATGTTACAATTATAAAGGATTATAATTTATTAACATACCATGGGCTGCTCTTCTCTGATCAGCCAGAGTTGCTATGTCTTGTAACTGTTTCCTTTGTTCTTCATTAAGACCATGAGTCAGAGCCTGATACCACACAGGATTACGGTTTTGTATAGCTAGCAAAATAAAGAGATTAGTGAAATGCTAAGTTTCCTTTCATTCTGTCTCTCCAGTATCTAGCTAATACATTTAGATATTAGATCAGGTCATTAATGACAAACTCGGAAGACTTCAAGAATATAATTAACCCAACTCTTTTATATATGTTAAAGCAAGTGATAAATGTTGGTCAGAATCCTCATATTCTTCATTTGAAAGTCAGAAACTCTGAGGAGATGCATGAAAACAAAGAATGGTTTAGAAGAAAACACCTTCCATTATTGTCTTTCCAAAGAACAGCAGTTTCATGGTTCTCAGGTTTAAATGTCACACTTTATGATTATATGTACATATACGTACGTATGTGCATACATACTCAAGGTAATGTATATAAATGTATACACACATATTATAGCTAAAAATGTTAATGTGAGAAATGAACACATTCTTAAGATGTTTGTTTCCCCTTTTCAATGAACTAATACATGCATGTGACAGAATTTTCTCTACATTTAAAGGCTTCCTCGAGATTTCCCCAAAATAATACCAAATATATACTGATTTCCTCATCTATTAGGTACATTTTACCAACCAGGTTTTCTGAAGAAAAATACATATTATTGAATCACATGATTTTGTTTTTCTCCCACATTATAATTATTGGGAATACATTTCCCTGCTTCCCTCCCTCTTTGTTAACTCAGCCTTTAAAATAACACTTTGTAAATTCATATATAAAATATATACATGATTCTGAGGAAAATGCAGTAACAATTCCCAGTCTCTCAAGCTCCCCTAGAAGTAACCACTTTTTTTTCCCCGTACATTTGTTAGAGACCCAATACTGCGAGGACGGACCTGCATCAAAGTAGACCCACTGGGACACACATAGGCACAGACAGCACATTAACTTTTTTGAACTATGTTATTTTCCTACGAAGTCAATCTTGCAAAATTACAAACTAAATGATAAATAACAAGAATAGGGAAGATACCTCAAATAGTTCGGCAGTTTTAGAAATAATTTTGGTTCCTTGGGTAATAATCTTTTTCTTTAGGGGGTAGACAAAATAACTTTGTGCAGAAAATGCATCCATACATAAAAGTGACTTACTCTGAAATATAGCTTTAAATATCTGATATTCATCAACAGGGTTATCTTCATCATCAATGATTGTAGAATAGCCTTCTAGCGCCGTCTCCTCAGCATCATCTTCTTCCCAGTCCTCATCATCTCCATCCTCACCTGCTTGTTTAGCCAGAATCTCTAAATATTCCTGCCCGTCTTCATCAATATCATCTTCATCACTCCCGAGTTCCTCTGTCAAAAAAAGTACCCATGTAACACTGAAATATTTTGTGACTGAACAAAGTGACAATCATCTTCATTATGCTTAGTAAATTACATGTCAATAAAATAAATGTACTATTAGAATGCTCCAAGCCGAATGCTGTATATCAAATCAAATACTCAAGGCAATATAGTTCATATTCACAGAACGTTCTGTGACTTTTTTTTAAACAACTATTTTAAATTAGTAAATTACATTGAAAAATCTTATGAGAGGAAAAGACAGAGCTTTAACTTGCTAGTTTACACCAAATGCTTCAGTGGCTGTATTCAATATTAAGGATCCACCAGCTGCTGCCTCTCAGGCACTCTACCAGGCAGCTGGATAAAAACCGAGCTGGGGCTTAAAACCAGTCATTCTATTATGGCAAGACACTGTCTCAAAGGGGAGCTTAAAATGTTGTACACACTTGTCCTAATCTGGTTTAAGCACTTCCCCAAAGGATGTCAGTTATTTTTGAAAACAGCATGACAACTGACTCCTCTGATTCTGTAGAGCCAATCATGCCCTGAATACATCTTTATGAGCCTGCATTTCTCTGACAGAAAAGATAGAAGCCAAGAGACTGGCACTGTGGTGCAGTGGGGTAATTGGCTAATGTACTTAATAGTGCAGTAGATGATGATCAAAACACTTATGACCTTGCCACCCATTTGGGAGACCTGGATCAAGAGCCTGGCCCTGCCCGGCGCTGTGGCCTAGCTGCTGAAGTCCTCGCCTTGAATGCGCTGGGATTCCATATGGGTGCCGGGTCTGATCCCGGAAGTTCCACTTCCCATCCAGCTCCCTGCTTGTGGCTTGGGAAAGCAGTTGAGGATAGCCCAAGGCCTTGGGACCCTGCATCTGTGTGGGAGACCTAGAGGAAGTTCCTGGCTCCTGGCTTTGGACCAGCGCAGCTCCGACCATTGTGCTCACTTGGGGAGTGAATCATCAGACGGAACACCTTCCTCTCCTCTCTGTATATCTGATCTTGTAATGAAAATAAAACAAATCTTAAAAAAAAAAAAAAAAGAAAAGAAAAAGAAAAAAAAAGAGCCTGGCCCACCTGTTCCCACTACAGCAATTTGGGAAATGAACCAGCAATGGAGAGGACACTGGCTCAGTTGCTCTGTCTTTTAAAAAAAAAGAGGGGAGGGAAGAGGGTGGTGAAAATCCCAGTGATATTTACAACTAGACAACATGGGCCCTCTTCCATAGCAAAGCCCTTACCAGTTTCATCATCATCTTCAGCTTCATCATCATCATCACTGTCATTTTCATGTTCTGCATGGCAGGCATATGCTCTTTTTAATCCATTAAATAAGAGAATAAAAGCTGGCAGTATTTGTCCAGAAACCTGATTCAAAACTTGTGGTATTTGTTCCATATCAATAAGAGCACACAGGCCAAGAACACACATCTTCCGGTCATGGAGTCTAAAAAAGTTAAGATTAAATTATTTTTCCTTTGTTTTAAATTTTAAATAACAAAACTTCTCATGCACATCCAAACAATATCACTTACCCCAAGAAACAGTCAACATCATTAAGCCACTGTGTAATGAAATGATTTGTAACTGGTTCAACATTATTTGGGAAGCGAAGATTTTCTAAGGTATTGAGTAGTAGATGTGGATTATAATATAATGCTGCAATTGCAACCTGCAGGCACATTGTTCGAAGTTCACTTGTCTTAACTTCTCTTGTTAACCTCTCTAAAGCTGCTTCCACAAATAAGGGAATGCACTGTAAAGAAAGAGAACAAGATATAACAAGGCTGGAATTAAAAGCCTTCTAACTATTTCCTCTTAGATGTCTAAAAAAATGAATCATTCTATCAACTTTACTGACCTGGTCAATGCCACGTCCTTTGCACTGTAGAATGATGACCTCCAACAATTTTGCTGCGTGGCATTCTGCATCTTCTCCTGCAACTCCTGTAAGAACCTGGTTGATATAGTTTGTAATTGGTAAGATTTCATGAGACTTTTTATCTTTTCTGTTTGTAGGCTAACATTAAATGTAACATTCATCATACAACAGACATGTGAGGATCTGTAGTTGGCTGCCTATCTGGCATAGTATAGCACTGTGTTACACTGTTCTATGTAATAAAACTACCAATCCTATAATGACACCTTATACTACACCACGATGATAACCATCGATTCTCCATATAAAAGCAGTGGCTAAAGAACTAATCTTTATCAAGAAAAAGAGCTATACAATAATATCAAGATATTACATTTCTAGAAATACCAATGTTACATAAAATGGGGGAAAAATGAGTTGGGGGCAGGGAGCAGAGGTGGTAAATGTTACCTGAGATAACACAAGGACTTGACAAACTAATTACCACCCAGAGACTAAGGAGCTAAGGACAAGCATTCTGGAACAGGGAAGGGTATGACATGGGTCTATCTCTACTGTCCAGGTATTAAATAGCTTCTCTGCAATAAGGGTAATAATAGAACGAAGAAAAGGCACATCACTTATAGAGCTCCTGATTCTGTTTGATTCGAATGTTCACCTCAATATGGAGTCACACATGTGTTCAGTTTCATACATCTTACAGCAGCAGGCTCATGCAGTCTGCTATGATCTAAATATGACCTACCTTTTTGCACATACTGTATATCATTTCAAGATACTTGGTATCTGACAGAAGTGTATCTGTGTCAACTGTTACATAATTATGCAGAAGAGGCATCATATCTGCATTTAATAAAAGGCATCAGTTACTCATCTTTACAAATACAAATATAAAATAGTCAAGGGGTGGGGGGAGAATCTCAGTGGTTTCATGTTGACATGACTTACCGGTAAAGTAATCAAAGCCATCTTGCTGAAACACCTCAAACACGAGGGGCAAAAGTTGCCACATTTGTGGAGACACTTGTTGACAAGTCAAACTATGCGCTAAAGAGAAGATCTCCTCGTAGAATTCTAAAAGAGAATACCAAGTTAATAGGAACTCTGACTAGTGTGAAATTACATGAACTTCAAACAATCAGAGGTAAAATACCTAAGACATGTTGTTGTAAAACAGTACCAATGACCTGTAAACAGATTCCCTCAAGTTGCTGGGTTATCTAAAAGAGAAGAAAAAAAGTAATCAGATGAAACTGCAACACATTGAAAAATTATTAAAATACTGAATATTATATTTAAGCAATCTTAAATATAGGGCTAATATACTACTAAGAAATGATTTCTGTTTTATGGGGCTGCCTGCAATGCCAGCATCCAATATGGGCATGGGTATGATTCTTGGGTACCAACTTCTGCTCAAGCTACCGGCTAATGGCCTGGAAAAGCAGCAGGACCAGCCCAGGTTCTTGGGTCCCTGCACCCAAGTGGGAAACCTATCTCCTAGCTTTGGATCAGCCCAGCCAGCACAGCCATTCAGGGAGTCAACCAGCAGGTGAAAGATTTATGTCTCTCCTCTCTGTAACTGTCTTTCAAATAAAAATAAATAAATCTAGGCCCATGATCCCTTGTTGTTGGGGATATCTGGAAAGTGAACCAATGAATCTAAGTCTTTATCTTTCCCCTCCTCGTTACCCCACCTCTGCTCCATAATTTCCGTTTAAATAAATTAATAAAACAAAGATAGTAATACTGATAAAGAAGTAACTTTATCTTAAAGACTACTTTAACTCTGCTATCAATGGCTGGAAATGAGGCACAGTGGGTTAAGCTGCCATTTGGGATGCTTGCATCACACATGGGCACCAGTTTGCTTCATGGCTGCCTTATTTCATATATGATCCCCAATAATGTATTTGACAAAGGAGCAGGAGATGGTGGAAGAACTGGTGCCCCTGCACCTGCAAAATAGACTTGGAGTTCCAAGCCCTTGGCTTAGGCCAGATTATTGTGACCATTTGGGCAGTGGATCAGCAGAGGGAAAGTCTCTTATGTTCATTATTCTGCCTTTAAAATAAATTAATCTTAAAAACAAAAGCAGGGGCTGGTGCAGTAGTGTAAGCTAAGCCTCCACCTGCAGTGACAGCATCTTGAAAGAGCGCCGATTTGATTCAGGTATGAGTTGTTTCACTTTTGATAAAACTACCTGCTTATGCCTTGACAAAGCACCCTTAGTCCCAAATGTCTGCGTCCTTTTACTCATCTGGGAGACCAGGAAGAAGCTCCTGTCTTCAGAGCAGCCAACCTCTGACTAATGTAGCCATTTGAGTGAACCAGCAGATTAAAGATCTCTATAAGCAAGTCTTTCAAATTAATTACTGAATAAATCTTTAGAAAAAATAAAGGAGGGCCCGGCATGATGGCATAGCGGCTAAAGTCCTCGCCTTGAATGCGCCAGGATCCCATATGGGCGCCGGTTCTAATCCTGGCAGCTCCACTTCCCATCCAGCTCCCTGCTGTGGCCTGGGAAAGCAGTCGAGGCTGACCCAAGGGTATGGGACCCTGTGCCCGCTGGGAGACCTGGCAGAGGTTCCTGGTTCCTGGCTTTGGTTTGGCGCAGCACCAGCCTTTATGCTCACTTGGAGAGTGAATCATCGGACGGAAGATCTTCCTCTCTGTCTCTCTTCCTCCTTTCTGTATATCTGACTTTGTAATAAAAATAAATAAATCTTTAAAAAAAATAAAAATAAAAAAGCAAATTGCTCCAACCAAGCCTAACAATTCTTAATGCAACTCCATTATTTATAGTACAGTGAATCATGGAATTTAACCTCAGTTGTCAATATGAAATCTCATTTGGATATTAAAATGGGTAGATGGGAAATTATCTACTAATGAGTTAAAAGACATCAACTTCAACTGCATTACACTTAATAAAATTTTAATTACTCAAAGTAAACAACTCATCTGCTAAAATGTGGGATTTTCATGTCTTTTGCTGATTTCTATTTTAAACACAGAATACAAAAATCTCATGTTGCAGGTCAAATGGCTTATGGATAAGATATCTACAGAACAAATTCATGACAAAGGTTATTATTAGATTAGGGAAGAAAACAGGAAAAAGGTGCTAATGACTGGTCCACTATGGACTTTACCTGCATTCATATGCAACTTTTTCGTACTAAGAATCATTGCAAAAATGTTAAAACCTTGGTGGTGATCAAAAGACATGTTAGAGTTTCATCGTTTCATCGTTTTTTCCTATGGTTTAAGGAATACATGCAAGGGCCAATGTAGAATGGCTTGATATTCCCTAAAACACCTGCAACAATAGGTCCTTTTCTTACCTCTTTATGATCTTCAACTACACTAAGAAGTGTGTCAATTGTATTCAAAATCCCCATAGCAGTGACTGCTTTGTCGTCACTTCCTTCTTCATCTGGTCCAGTCTGAATTACCTGGTTAAATGTCATTGCCTAGATACAAGAGAATTAGATTTGTCACTGAAGCATTATAATACATGTTTTGGTATAAGGCATCTAGTTTATTAAAACTGTCCTTTTGTCTGCCCTGCTTTGCTTCTCAGAAAATAAATGCAAAGATCTTGTAGGTAATCTGATATTGTAAAGCCAGCACCTGGACCGCCAGTATACCCACATCTTACATGAACAGCAGTGTGTGTGTATCTCAGGTGTTTCACTTAACAGCTCCCTGATAATGGCCTGAGAAAAGCAGCAGGTGTCCCAAGCACCTGGGCCTTGACTTCAGCCTGGCCCAACTCTGGCTGTTTGGATCTTTCTGGGGAGTTAACCACTACATAGATGTGTCTCTTCTCTCTCTAGATAATTCCCCCCTCCCTCCCCACCTGCCACCCAAAATTCCTAATGGGGAGGTTATTGTAGTATAGTGCGTCAAATTGCTAGTGGGATCCTCACATCCCATACTGGAGTGACAATTTGGATCTCAGCTGTTTGGCTTGTGACTTAGATTCCTGCTACTGCAAATTGGGAAACAGCAGATAATAGCTGAAGGGCTCGAGTCTTGCCGCTCACATGGGAGACTTGGATGGAACTGCGCTATAGGTTTCCTAGCTTTAGCCAGACCCAGCCCCGACTACAGCACACATTTGAGGAGTGAACCAACCAATAAAAAGAACTCTTTTTCTCTGTCACTCAGTTTTTCAATGTTCCCACTGATACAAGAAAAACAAATAGATAGATTTTAGTTTCTAAAAACTCTGTGCACTGTTAACCTTAAATCGGCTACCTGACCTCTTCACGTTTTCTGACATGTCATTTGTGGGAGTTCACAGAAATAATGTAAAGATGAAATGACGTGACACATTTAACATGCTTAAAGACTGCTTTCATCAAGTGGGTTGATAATATTTTTCTAAAATGCTATCAACTTTTTAAATGGAACAAATAACCATGCTGAGGCCTGGGTTAGTTGAATCTGAATCTTAGCCCTAACCCTGGAGTTTGACCAGAGTTCAACCTTTTATACTTCACATTTTCTCTGTAAAATAGAAATAATTATCACAGAGGGCTCTGTGTGAATTAAAGTATCTATCAAAGGTATCGCTAACAGTTTGAGTCCTGGCTTCTTTACTTCCATCCAGCTCCAAGCTATTGTGCCTAAGAGACAGCAGTGGAAAAAGCTTAAGGGTCTTTGAACCTGTAGAGGAAACCCAGAACAATCTCCTGCGCCTGGCGTGGGCCTGGCCCAGCTCTCACAATTGTAGCCCTTCGGAAAGTGAACCAGTAAATGGAAGGTCAATCTGTCCTTTTCTTTCCATAACTCTGCCTAGCAGACAGACCTTTAAGAAAATAACTATAAGTAAATATTTACTGCCCTCGGACAATTAAAAATATCTTTATCAATAATAGTTTTTAAACATACCAAATGTTGTGTCATTTCTACTGCAATAGGAGTGACTTCTTCACTATATTCACAGATCATTTTCTGAATTACATTGGTAAGATCATCATTTTCTGTTTCTCTTATAATATGAAGAAGAGCCTGCATTACAGGTCTGATGAATGGTGTGATGTATTCTTTAGCTGCAGAAGGAAAAAAAGTTCTTTAAATATCATAACTGACACCAAAGAGTGAAAAGAAATATTTATACATATAAAAGAGGAATTCTAAGTTTTCAGAATTATTTATGTCTTATATAATTAGGGGAAAGGGCTCACACCATTTCTTAAAAATATAAATCCGTTACCTTTTTCTTGATTGCTAATCAACACCTGAAGAGCTATGGCAGCTTCCACTTTCACAGGCATTTCCCTGTCATCAATCAGACATCTTCTTGTTAGCTCTAAAGCAGTCTGTAGGTTCTGATCACTTTTGAATTTCACTTCACAAAAGTAGTGAAGCACCCAGCAAGCCTTTTTAAAAAAAGCACTGGGAATTAGTAAAAATAGTCACATTAAATTCCTCTAAGCCATGACTATTCCCAGCATTCTGTGTTTGGGAGTTTGGAGGCTGGCCAGTGGTAGTTATGTCCAAAGGGACAACACTAGACCAGTACTATGATCCCATGTTACTCTGTGGCTGCTTGGTATGTGTGAATAGCAAGATCTGAATGCAAAACGCAGACAGACACTGCTACCAGACACAGATTAAAACCTATGCACACACATTATAGCAGCCATGACAACATTCACATTCAACATTAACGAAGATGAATTACTGCTATTACACTGAACATTATAAAAATACAGTTTCCCATTAAAGGATACAGAAATTAATATATCTTTAAAACATACCCGTGCTCTCATGTAGCCTAGGTCACTGCTGAAGAGAGGAAACACATGATTCTGCAACATGTATTCCATCTGATCTTTATAGATCTTTTTCTGTAAATATCAACAAAAGTTACTTTTAAACAGTTCCAAATTCAAGCACCAAACCTTCCAAGGTGATAAATCTTAATTCAGGTTAAAATACCTAAATACTAAAACATGCAACAGAAAAAACAGGCTATAAAATATAATCATTATATATATATTGAAACAACTGTTTTGTGTTCTATGTGTCAAGCAGTATGCTAAGCTATAGGGAATAAAACACAAATTTACTTAAAAATCACTGAACATGCCACAACATTTTTCTGATTCTTTGCAATTCAGCACCCACACTGTTTTCTTAACTCTTGCACTTTATCACACCAAAAATACTTGAATATATTTTAATACTCACTAAAAAATAATTATACTAAATGTTAATAGAAACAATGTCTTATAAAGTATGGTTAAATTTTATTCTCTACTTTCTAAAATTTCTTTGATAAAACTTTTATCATGGAACACCCTAGTTAGCTCGATTATAACATAACTTTAAAATATTGAAATACAATTAGAGAAAATTCTGCTTTCAAGTATACATCCAAAAAGATGCTCTCCTGAATTGTGGGTATTTTCTAAGGGTTAAGTTTGTTTAGAAAACAAATGTGACAAAAACTAATAAAAGGGCAGTGGACTGGGACTGGTGTGATGGCTCAATTGGCTAATCTACCCTTGCAAGGGTCAGCATGCCATACAGGAGGGGCTCGTGTCCCAGCACTTCACTTCTTATCCAGCTTCCTACTTGTAGCCCGGGAGAGCAGACAAGGATGGCCTGAAGAAGCCCCCAGCTCCAGATGAGCTCAACTCTAACAACAGGAAAGACAAAACTGGCACAGGCTGGAACACAGCTGAATCTTGAAGACATTATTCTACATTTGCACAAACACACTGAACTCTGGTTTGCCCTACTACATTTTTACGAAATAATCAGAATAAACAATCCACAGAAACAAAAGTAGTTTAGTGCAAGCTAAGGGCTGGGAGGGTTGAGGTGACATGTAGATGGCCACTACAGGGCGTATTGTCATAAAAATGTTTTTTAATTAGAATAGGGGTAATGGTTGTATAGCTCTAGCTATACTGAAAACCATCATTTTGTATCTTTTAAATGGGCAAATTACATGATGTTTTGTGACCTTAAAATCTGCTGATTTAAATAAATCTGATTTTAAATCTGATTTTAATCTGATTATAAATCTGCTGATTAAAATACCTGCAAATATGCGTACAAATTAAAGAGATACCTTTAGAAGTATTTCAGCCAAAGATCCAATCATATGCAATGCCCCATCTTTTTTTCGAGGATCAGCATTTGGTTCTGTAAGAATCTGGTAACAGAATCCCATAGTCTTCTGCAGTACCTAAATTTTAAACAGGTAACTAGTAATTTACTAGACATTCCAAAGATTCTCAAAAGCATACTATCAAAATGATTCAAATGATTACCATGTAAAAGTATACATTTGAGCAAACTTTGTGAAACATACCTCTTTCCTTTTACTGCAGGCTGTAAACAAAAGTGTCTGGGCAGCAGTGGTAGGAGAAATGAAATCTTCAAATACATCTAGAGAATAAATTTAAAGAAAATGTAAAGATTTGTGCAAATGACATTTTGTAAAAAGCAAAGAATTTAAAAAGTAACTACATGTTCGCATAAAGGGAACATGAAAGTCAACTCAGATTTCCATAATTCTTAAAACACATAATTTTGTAAATTAAATGTTGATCTGTCATTTCTTTCACACAAAATACTGCTTTTGAAAGAATTTTCCAATAGGGTCACAGAGAACTATAAGAAATCTCAAAGATAGGCCTAGGGAGAACATTCTCCAAACATGAGCCAATCACAGCCTTTACTTTCATATATCTCATACATTTTCATATAGGGCTCAATATGTAACTTCTCATTTCTACATGAAAGATGGCTGAGCTGCGAGCCAACAGTATGTTTTAGCAAATATGAGAAAGGTGTGATCTTGAATGTCTAAGTTATGTACTATGCCATAAGCACAGCTAATCAACTTAATAGCCATAGCTAGGATCACAAGGACGGCCATACAGAAAAACTACTTTTATCTTAACTGCTACCATACTGCTTAATGTAAAATGAAAATTGCTTACCAAACTTCATGCGTATATATTCATAAGGGTCTTCTTGCCAAAGTTCCTCATCAGCATCTGTATAGCACATCAATGGAAAAATGACATCTTGGATAATGCCCTGTAATTTAAAAGTTAAGAAAGATACAGCTTTCAGCTTTCAAGTTTAAACTGTCAAATTTCACCTATGCATAAAAACAAAATCTTAAAAAAAATCTAAATGATGTATCTTGATGCATAAAAGTAAACTTCAGTGAAACATTCAGTGCATCATAATTTCAACTACTGAACTTTTCTAAAATTACTGTGTAAAAACAAGACATATGTACCCAGGTGGCATTAAATATTCTGAGAAAATACAACATAAAATCTATTCTATCAAATCTACGGCTCTAATGAAGAAAATACACCACATGTATAGCAGACAAGCCAATCATTCAGGAATTTGGTGAAAGTCTTTTTTTTTGACCCCAAAAAGAATGACAAAAATGTTAACCAAGAGTAAGGACTCAAATGCAAACCTGAAAGTAGTAACAGTTGCAGATTTAAGACAGGTAAAATATTCCAAAGTCTGCACCAAGTGTTGGCTTTTCTGAAACACTGTCACTACAACTAGACTAAATAACACAATAAAACACCCAATTTTTCAACATTTATGCCATCTGTTGTCACTTCTATGTTATTTGCTACAGAAAGATTTTAGAAAGAAAATGATTACTTGTATATGAGGCTTCAGATTCTTCCAGGTAAGAGCATGGGAAACTCCTTGATTAATGTAGTTTAACGTTTGTTGTAAAACTCGAGGAGCCATGTACTGCTTCTCCTTGTACTGATATAGCACCTTCAATAAAACCTTTAAGAAAACAAATTTACATCACACAAGATTCCAAAAGAAATCGTAAATCACTTTCAAACCAATTAAAACATTTAGCACTTAGTAATATCTAGGTCATCATCACAGGATGCCTATATATTCTTTCAGAGGTCTACTACAGTAAAACTATTTTCAAAATTGTTTTAAGATATTATTTGTACCCCTGACCCTATTTTACTACTTATAAATTGGCACTAAAATTTCTAATGTCTAACAGGAATCAAGGAAGTGGGACTGAAGTAATTTTTAAAGCATTGCATTCTTAAGAATTACACAGTTGTAATATAAATTTTCCGTAAGAATACCCTTAATGAGGGGCTGATGCAGTAACCTAGTGGCCAAAGTCCTCACATTGCACATGCTAGGATCTCATATGGGCAACAGTTCAATTCCTAGCAGCCACACTTCCTATCCAGCTCCTTGTTTGTGACATGGAAAAGCAGCTGAGGATGGCACAAAGCCCTGGGACTCTGCAACGGCATGGGAGACACGAGGAGGCTCCAGGGTCTTGGCTTTGGATTGGCGCAGCTCTGCTCATTGCGCTCACTTGGGGAGTATGTTCTTCCTCTGTGTCTCTCTTCCTATCTGCTTTTACAATAAATATAAATGCATCTTTTAAAAAAACAAAAGGAGCAGCTAGGCACCAAGGTCATTAAGATGTGGAAAATGTTTTTTCTCTGTATATTTAAAAATATTTTTTAAAAAAGCCTTTTAAAAATACCATTAATGAAACAAAATTAAATTTATACACGTGCATTTAGCCACACAGCCCATCTGCCATATATCAAAGTATGAAGACTACAAGAAATGCACCTGTGAGACTGTGTTGCAAGTTGGGATAAGTCACTTCAAGAAATACTATTTCACACTTGAAAGAACTAATAAACAAAAACTGGCATATTTGTTAAAAGCGAACAAAATGAGCCTATCATTTCATAACATGTTGAATATTACTGATGTGAACATTTATGGAAGTCACGATTAGTTTGAAAGTTTTCCAATTTTTTAAAAAAGATTTATTTATTCTTATTACAAAGTCAGATATACAGAGAGAAGGAGAGACAGAGAGGAAGATCTTCCATCTGTAGATTTACGCCCCAAGTGACCGCAACGGCTGGAGCTGTGCCGATCCAAAGTCAGGATTCCTTCAGGTCTCTTATGTGGGTGCAGGGTCCCAAGGCTTTGGGCCGTCCTCGACTGCTTTCCCAGGCCACAAGCAGGGAGCTGGATGGGAAGTGGAGCTGCCAGGATTAGAACCGGCGCTCATATAGTATCCTTAATGTACCCAAGTGTGCAAGGCGAGGACTTTAGCTGCTAGGCTACCACGCCCTGCCCAGTTTTCCAATTTTAAGATATATCTAATATACAAGTGTGATTTTCTTTTCAAATTATGCAACAAAAGATTTAGAAAACCTGGATTAACTAGGTGTACAGTGCAGGGCATTAAAAATACACTTTCTTAAAACAAAACAAAAAAAAAATTACTTTCCATCAAAAAATAAATAAATCTTTAAAAAATAGTTTTTAATGGAAAGTCAAATTTATACAAAGGAGAGAGAGAGGAAGAAACTGCTTTCCCAGGCCACAAGCAGAGAGCTGGAAGGGAAGGGAAGCAGCAGGGACATGAACCAGCACCCATATGGGATCCCGGCGTGCAAGGTAACGACTTTAGTCACGAGGCTACAAATGGATCAGTGAATCATTATCATTAGTCTTCACCTTTATTCTCACTAAATATCCGAGAGACACTACAGCATTTCAATGTACACTTCAGATGAAAAACAGCAGAAATAAGCAAGCAGAAACTAAATTATCTTCAACTTACCTGCTGGACAGCAACTGCAAATGCCTTCAGAAATACTTCAGCAAATTCATTATACTCCTTCGAAACATTGCCAGGGCTTCCATATCTAAGGAACATTAAAAATGCTCAGTTTCATAATGCTTTCATAATGCTTTTTTACACTGTGAAAAATCAAAGCTTAAAAATTAAGTCATCTTTCGGATAAAAGCTTACCTTTCAAAAAGCCTTGCTAAAATATGTAAAGCCCACTTCTTGCATTTCCACCATGGTAACTCGGGTCTATCATCTTCTTCCACTTGCAGTGTTTCCTTTAAAAAGAAATTTATTCACTTGACACAAATAAAGATATAATTCCTATGGCACAGCATGAGGTATAAACAGATTCATCAAAAAACGTTTTGTTTTGTTTTAGTTTGTGAATGCTTTTCTTGTGTTGAGTGTTATAATAAATGCCCTGGCCTTTGAAAAGCAGGAAGTGCAGTAGTCAAAATGGCAGCATCCCACACTATGGTGTGGGACTCCCAACTGTGGCTGTTGAGCACAGCTTCCCGTTCACCAGAATCTGAGAGGCAGCCATTGATAACTAAACTAACTCGTGCTTCTCCGGTCAGGAACCTGGACAGCACTCCCAGCACAGCTGTGGCCTTCACAGATACTCATGCACATCTGGAAGTAAAGCAGGAGCCTGTGCTGTCTCTCTCTACCTCTGAAATGATTCTACAATTTTGGTGGTGTAGGTGCTATGGTGTAGTGGATTAAGCTGCTGCTTGGAACATCTGGAGCCCATACCGGAGTGCCAGTTGCAGTTCTGCCTATACCAAATTTGCCTATGCCAAATTCCTGCTAATAATGCACCTCGGAAGGCAGAGAATGTATATCTCCACAACCCACGTGGGAGACCAGGATGTTACACAAAGCTCACGGCTTCAGCCTTGCCCAGTCTGGCTTACAGGGCTTTAAGAATAAACTACTTCTTGGTCTTTATTTTTTAAAATTACTCTAGAGTGGAGTCAGCATGGTGTATGGGCAATAGTTTTGAGTTCCAGCTGCCCCATTTCAGCTTTGTGCTAATGGCTTAGGAAAGCAGTAGAGGATAGCTCAAGGCAATAGGTCCCCATAGCCATGAGGGAGACCTGGAGGGAATTCCCGGCTTCAGCCTGGCCAACCTTTGGAAACTTTGGCCAATTGGAGAGCGAATCAGAACAGATGACCTCTCTGACCCTCTTTTTGGTACTAAAATCCGTCGAATTGTGTAGTTTAAAAAAGTATATATGCTATCTTAATAAAGTTATTCTTCAAATGAGTAACAAATTACAGACTATATTTTAAAAATATATTTATTTTTATTGGAAAGACAGATTTATAGAGAGAAAGAGAGATAAAGATCTTCCACCCGCTGGATCACTCCCTAAGCAGCTTCAACAGCTGAAGCTGAGCTGATCTGAAGCCAGAAACCAGAAATTTTCTCTGTGCAGGTTCCCAAAGATAAAGCCATTGTCGACTGCTTTCCCAGGCCACAAGCCAGAACTAGATAGGAGGAGGGGGTCAAAGGGATTAGAACTGATGTCCATATGGGATCCTGGTGCACGCAAGGTGAGGACTTTAGCCACTAGGCTACCATGCTGGGCCCTATGGAGAATTTCTAAATCAAGTTCTTCCTGTAATCACTGGTATATCACTAACCGTGATGCTAAAATAAAATTATGAGATCTTGGGCCCGATGCGGTGGCCTAGTAGCTAAGTCGTCACCTTTCATACACTGGGATCCTTTATGGGCACTAGTTCTAATCCTCGCAGCTCCACTTCCCAATGCAGCTCCCTCATTGTGGCCTGGGAAAGCAGTTGAGAACAGCCCAAAACCTTGGGTTTCTGCATCGTGTGGGAGACCTGGAAGAAGCTCCTGGCTTCCCCAAAACCAGACCACCCGATGCCCAAGGACCCTGAATCTCAAATACTCTCGGCCAACTGAGAATTCTGCGGGAAGCATACTTCCTGCTGAGTCTGCAGGCCGCCATGCTGGCAAGGTGTGCCTGGGGAGGTGTGAGCCATCCCCACCATCTTCCTCTTCTTTTAGTGCTTGTGGTCTAAATGTATTTAAGTACAAACAATGTCTGGGTAGATTCCTTTTCTAGTTAGATCTGTTTGTTTACTGGTGCTGGTACCCGTAACTCAGGTTTCCTTATCCTGTTCCCTGAGACCTGGTGATTGTTTTCCAAATTCCTTGGAAATAGCTTGTCTGCTATTCTTTAGTTAACTAGTAACTTTTAGCTGTCTGGTGTAAGTCGCCCATGGTGTAGGTTGCCCAGTAAAACTCAATAGAGTGTGGGTTGATTCATCTTGCCTTTGCATCCCGAGTGTCTCTATTCTTTTTAGTGTGGTTGTCAACACCTCCATTCCTGGTCCCCATTAGAGGAACCCTCGAGACTCAGGTCTTTTTCACTTTCACTTATTAATTTCCTTATCTTGCAAATTACTGACCCTCACTGCTATGATGTCAATTTAAAATATGCTATCTCAAAACAAAGAAAAAAGAAGGAAGGAGGGTGGGAGAGAAGAATATATTCTTAGACAAACAGTAAAATATAATTATATTGAAACCACACAGAAGCTGTCCAAGGCTAAAAATTAAATTAAAAATTAAAATGAAACACATGGACTTAAGCTTTTTTTACTTGCCATATCCACATCTGTGAAGATATCTAGATTTACAAAAAATACATTTATAAATTCTTAAAAGTTCGTAAAGAATGTTATGTGAAATATTACTTATAATCCATATGATACGATGGAACAGTCACTAATATTCAAGAGCATTCAGAAACTTACATTAGGTACATCCCTGTTCACAACCGTCTTCAGAATTTCTATCCATTCTGCCAGGTTCTGTTGGTTTATCAGCTCCAGTGGAAGTGTATACTAAATAAAAGTTCGTAATAATTAGTGTTTTAAATCCTTACTAAAATAAACTACACTTCCTTTTCCTTTTCAAAATAGCTGCAAGAAATAGTTCACCTGATGCACATTTCCATCGCAGTACACAGGCGCGTTTCTTTGCTTATTCACTATAGTACAAAGAAGCTGTGCCTCTGGGAACTAATAGTGTTCTCAACTTATTAGGATTAATTATTTTCAACCTAGGGTATGATACGTATTGTTGATTTCCGGCAAACAGCTTTTTTTTTTTTGAAGTTACATAAATTTCTATTCTAGGATTAACAGCCTTTTTCTGTTTCTTTTTATAAAATAGGAATGGATATTAAAATTTATCAAATGCTTTACCTAGAACAAATAAATAAGTCTATCATTTAATACTATAAAGAGTTGATAACAAAACAATTTGCAATTAATCCATTCTTACATTCTTTAGATAAATCTTACTAGGACAATAAAATCACAACCAATTTAGGATTTTTGGACATCTACTTCTGTAAGTGGTACAGAGCTATATCTTAGTACCAATACAATACCAAAAGAAAAAAAGTTATTTTCTTATGTCTGTCAAAACAGACTGCTCTGATGGAGTCCTATCAGGGAGCCATCTGAGAGCACCAATGGCTCCTGACTCCAGTATCCTAACAGGCAGTGGCTGTGGCTCCATCAACTGGCTTCTGCTGTACCACAATGGGAGAACTGTGTTCCCAGGTTCTGATGTTGGCTCTCTGGAGGAGTGTCTCTTATAATAAATACATTAAAAAGACTAATTAGGGTTGGCATTGAGAAGCAGAGGCCAACAATTTAATCTAAATTCTCAAATGTAGCTATTGCATAGATCTAAAACTGTTCATTTCCAATGTGATAAACAACAGATTGACATTTTATATTTAAAAACTGCTTCATAAAAATTACCTGCACAAGAGCATAGAAGATCTTGAATATCTGTTTCTGGATGAGGACAGACTGATCAGACTGATCAGAGAGCAGCTGGATAAATCGATCCTTGAGAACCGGCAGAAAATGTTGCATTGCTGCTACCAATGGGCTCCGCTCCTCTGGTTTTTTATACCTTTGGGTAGGAATACAAACTAATTCTGTAAGAATTTATCTCTGAAACACACAACCACCTGTTTGTGCACACAAATGTACACAACAACTTCCTAACCAACTTAAACTTTAAACTTTAAAGAAAACCAATCAGCAAAATCCTAAAACCTCAAATACTAGAATATCTAATACTTACTGAATATATTTTAAGATAAATAATCTTGGAGGCCTCTAATAAATCTTCCCTTATCTATGGTTGAGCCAACTGAGGTACAGATGTTAAATTTCTTTCCTATTGTTATACACAACCATGTATAAACTAGGGATTTGACCCAGAGTTTATCCCCTTAATTATATCACTATGCAGTTCCTGGTTGAGAATACCGTTACAAGTAAGAAGTTATAATGCCTGGCTTTCAATGTAACAGCTGATGAACAACCAATAGCCTTAAAGAAATGGCATGTAAATAGCAGAAAATTTTTATTTCTAAAGGCATTATAAGGCCTTTGTACTTTCAGAAACCATTTGTTTACAAGACCTCAATAACTACCTATGACTTTCACTGACCCCTCGTGGGGCAACAGTTATAATTCATAGCAGACATAATGTATTTTACCACAGGGTGCGACAACAGATTTCTACAGGGCTGTTTCAAGACCATGTGAACTTTTACCACTTTGCTAAAATCTGAAAAACTGTTCCATCCTACCCAAAGAGTTATGGAATAAAAATCACTGATATAACTAAGCATTTCGTACTGATAATAGGTACATTTATAGACATAACTATGAAAAAGGAGTTCCTGCTTCCAATGTTGAGTCAACAAATAACTAGATTTACAAAATACAGAAATCACTCTAACAACCACTGTTTATCTTTTTCTAACAAGAACAGATTATCTAAATTGCTTTAAACTAGTTTTCCAGGGCTACCATTGTAGCACAGCAAGTTAATCAGGCACCAGCTTGAGTCCCAATCACGCCATTTCCCCCAATCACGCCATTTCCAATCTAGCTACCTACTATTGTTCCTGGGAAAGGAGTGGAAGATGACTGAAGTTCTTAGGCTCCTGAACCCACATGAAAGACCCAGTTAAGCTCTTGGCTTTAACCTGGCCTGGCCCTGTCATTGTGGCTACTTGGGAAATGATCCAGGGGATAGAAGATTTCTCTCTTTCCAACATTCTCTTTGCAGCTCTGACTTCTAAATAGAGAAAATGTGTTTAAGAATTGAATATCTACATACATTCTCAGAAGGCAAAGGGAGAGTGTTTACAAAAAAAATTCTTGGGGTTCACCAGTAGCGATGGCATCCTCCCATATGGAAACCAGTGCATGCCACGGCTGCTCCATTTCTGAACCTGTTCCGTGCTACAGACCTGGGAAAGCCTTGGGTCATTAAAACCACACAGAAGAACTGCAAGAAGCTCCTGGTTCCCAGCTTTGGACCAGCCTGGCTCTGCCTATTATGACCATGTGGGGAAGTGAGCCAGTGGATGGAAGATGAAAGATCTCTGTGTCTCTCCTTCTCAATAACTCTTTCAAGAAAAATAAATAAATCATAAAAATAGATAAATAAAAATAAAGCAAGTTGAATTCTTGGGTGCCAGTGTAATGGCATAACATGGTAAGTTACCACAAGTAATACTGGCATTTAACAAGATGCCTGTTAAGAGTCCCAGCCATTCTACTTTCAGCCCAGCTTCTTGCTAATGTGCCTAGGAAAGTCTAAGTCCTTGGGTTCCTACTTCCAAATCCAGAATAAGCTCTTGGCTTCATTCTGGCCCATTCCTGGGTAATTTGGCCATTTCTGCAGTAAGCCAGCAAATTAAAGATCAACCTCTCTTTAAATTTTAAAATCCCAGACAGAAATGAGAAACTGCATGAAATGAGAACCTAAGTAAACTGACAAGAATACCAAGCTCCCAGCTCAGCACATTGGCTGAAATGGCTAATCCTCTACTCACAAGCACCAGCAACCCATATGGGCTTGGTTCATGTCCCAGCTGCACCACTTCCCCACCCAGCTCCCTGACTGGGGTCTGGAAAAGTAGTAGATGATGGCCCAATACCTTGGAAACCTGCACCCCTGTGGGAAACCCAGAAGCTCCTCATTTCAGATTGGCTCAGCTCCAGCCATTGTAGTCATTTGGGGAGCGAACTAGCAGATGGAAAACCTCTCTATATACCTCATTCTCTCCGTTAAAGCTAACTTTCCAATAAAGATAACAAATAAATTAAAAAAACAAACAAACACAAAAAACTTTGGTTATGCTTCTAAAACCTGGGCCCACCAAACTCCCTAAAAACAAAACGTTCCATGAAAAAAGTTCACAATTTTTTAATGCATCAATAGATTATACCTAGTATACATTTTTAAAAGGTTATCCTGCATCCTTTTTTTGAGGATATAATTTATAAAAGAAAGCAGTTTGGGGCCTGGTGCCGTGGCCTAGTGACTAAAGTCCTTGCCTTAAACATGCCCAGGATCCCATATAGACGGCGGTTCTAATCCTGGCAGCTCCACTTCCCATCCAGTTCCCTGTTTGTGGCCTGGGAAAGCAGTCGAGGATGACCCAAAGCGGGACCCTACACCTGCATGGGAGACCCAGAAGAAGTTCCTGGTTTCCGGCTTCGGATCAGCACAACACCAGCCATTGTGGTCACTAGTGGAGTGAAATCATCAGACGGAAGATCTTCCTCTCTGTCTCTCCTTCTCTCTGTATATCTGACTTTGTAATAAAAATAAATAAATCTTTTAAAAAAGAAGGAAAAAAAAATGAAAGAATTTTGTACTCTTTAATCTGACTTACATAAGCAATAATAATTATAGAGAAAATTCTAACAATGAAGTAAGAACAATTTTATTATCATCCACTGATCCAGTCAAGCAACATTTAGATATTCACTCTATGGTAGAATTTCTTCTGTCTTACTTCCCTCACTACACTAAAGTGGACTGGCATTTCGATAGAACTAACTAGCAGTGTGACACTAATGCAAAAATGTGGTAATGACAGACATCCATCACAGCATTGTAAGAAACCATACAAATACTAGCCCATCATAGTTCTGTTTAAAACAGCTCTGCAGCAGTTGCCCAGTATTTAAGTAGCACTGTAGGTTCAGCCTACTGGAGCGCTCATTCAAGTCCTGGCTACTCTTGCTTCCTGATAATGTACCTAGGAAGGCAGCGCAAGATGCTCCAAGTACTGACATCTATGTAGGAGATTCAGATGGATTCTGTGCTCTTGGCTGCAGCCTGGATCAGTCTAGACACTGTAGTCATTTGGAGAGTGAGGCAAGAGAAGAAGCTTTCCTTCTGTCACTCTGCCTTTCAAATAAAAAGTAAAGCTAACACCACTTTCTTTCCTCTTTGTGCCACTTAAAATTCTTTTTAACATAGATGGTCCAAATGTACCAACGCTTTATATCATTCCTAACCTTATCAGAATTTACTCACACCATTAAATTATCTATGTATAATCCACTAAAGACAATGTCTCTCTTCCACCTCTGCATCTTTCACTCTAGATCATACGGTGTGACATGGATTAAAGCTCCTTCTGTGCTCCTTCAACTCATAAGCATTTTCTGAGGCTTTATTCTCCTGAAAACCAAATTCCAATCTCTCAATGAATTTCTCAGAACTGCTACAGTCCACACAGATCCCTTGTAAACACCTTGTGCTCCATAATCAAACCCTGGCTGAAAATGAACTAGGATTCCAAAACTGTAGCAGCCTCCTATAGCTGCCATCTAAAAATCCCTATCATATTCTCTCCTGCTAAATTATAGGAAAGGAGAGAGCTGAACTTCCTCAATGACATTGACAGCTTATTGTTGTTATTCTCTCTAATTTCAGTCACTCACTTACCAGAACTACAACAACTGGCACTCTGACAGAAGTTGGAGCAACAGCTGGAACATTCCTTAGCAGGAAGATGGGTAGCTGGTGGGAACACAAGAAAACACCAGTACCAGTGCTGTAAATGGTATATTCTCTCCTGCTCAGAACAACAGTAGTTCATCAGCTACTTTGAGCTGGGACCCAAAATGGTATGGTTATTGAATGGCTAAACAAGTCCCAGAATTAGGGGGCTCACAATGGCATCTGTGTAGCTGTTAGGACTGGAAATAAAATCACCATCATGGTATAAAAATCTTCCTTATGACTTCCTCAAATTTTCCCACCAAAACCTTCAAGTGCCTACTACTTTCAGTTCTTACACTATACAGGAAATCTCTGCAACATTTAGCTTAATGTTCAGTGCTGTATCTCAAATCCCAAAGTTCTATTTTTCTATCTAATCTCTAAACCTAGATGTAAATTCCTGCTCAAATATGCATATGAAACAGATGAGTGAATGCTTCAAATAATGCTGATGAAACATATTATTATAAACTAAGAGATATGTTCTTGAAACTTATCAAGAACCCCCACTAAGAAAAATTCATACCATGAAAAGACAGAATAAAGTGCGCTAATGCTCACTTTCACTATGATCACTGTAACATTTAAAAAGTTTACCAAACAGCCTTTTATCAACAACTACTGAAGAGGACAACTTTACAGAAGACTTTCTGAACTGTTAAAGAGACAATAATTTTAATAACAGAGCACAAGGAATTTTTACTGGAATGAGGAGAAAACTGCAGAATATGAAAATGAATGCTACTTCAAAAAGAAAATATTAAAATCATCACACAATTCATTACGTTTATTGGTTTTTTTCAATTGTAAGTTTGTATGCTGAAATGGACCTACATTTCCTGGACTTTCCCTACTTCTCCAACTCCACAGGAATTGGGAGAGACACTTACTCATAATTTTTCACAAGTTGATAAAGGCATAGCAGAATCCCTAGCCAACAAGCACTGTTATCAGACTGAAGATAAAAGCCAATCTTATCCACAATGGCAGTCCAGCGGCTTGGATAATCATGTTTGATGATGTGATGAATGCACGTAGTAAGCTGTACTCTGAAAGCCAAAAATAAACAGTAAGGAAGAAGAAGTGCTGCATAGCCAAAAATTCCTAAACAACCCAAAGGAAACAGCTGTTTAGACAAAACCTAATTTACACATAGGGCAGATAATTTGAAGATACTCAGCAAAAATGATCTGTTCCTACCTATGTAAAAGAAACCCAAATGCTATGCAAAAGCCAAGTGTTATGAATTTTCCACCCTTATAGGTAGACAAGTCCCAATTAAGAACACTACATGGGACTTTTGCATCCATAGTGCATGGATTCCAACCCCAGCTCAACCTCCAGTTCTGGCCACCAGCTCTTGTGCACCGTGAGACAGTAAATAATGCCCTGAGTGCTTGGCTCTCTGCCTCCCACACAGGAGACCCAATCTGGGTTAGACATGGCTCCGCACTGAGCCAGCCCTGGCTGTGGGAAGAATTGTGGGAGTCAATAAATGGGTGGAGGCTTTCACTTTGTCTCTCTTTAAAATAAAAAATTTGCTTAAAAAGGCAACATTGTTCATTAACTCATAGATCAACTTTAATGTAAAATTTTATAAAATTCTGTTAGATCTTTTAAACAAGGACTGGCATGTGGACATTGCATGCAAATCCTCAAATTGCAGTGCTAGCCCATATGGGCATCAGTGCGAGGCCTGACTGCTCCACCTCACATTCAGCTCTCTGCTTATAACCTGGAAATGCAGTGGAGGATGGCCCAGGTCACTGGGACACTGTACCCCCATATGAGAGATCTGGAGCAATTTCCTGACTCCTGACTTTGGGATGGCTCACGTCCAGCTGAGGCCATTTGGGGAGTGAACCAGCAAATGAAAAACCTTTCAGTCTCTTTTCTGTAAATCTACCTTTCAAATAAAAATAAATAAATCCTAAATAAAAGTGTTCTAAACAAAGATTATGCAATATACATTACATGACAGCATTGCAAAATTTTATTTATACCTTCATCTGATCACAAGTTTCGTTTCACAAGATTTTTAAATTTTTCTTTTATAAATTTACATACCAAGTGAGTGTATCAAAGGGGCATTCTCATATAGTAGCATATAGGAACAAGTTTCTACTACAAATGACAGCTGTCTTCTATCTCTCCCACCCCTCCTCTCAGAAATTATACTTCTCACATAAGCAAATCTTAAAAAAAAAAGAAAAAAGCTAGGATGTTCTGAAAAAAGACACCCCTTTTCCATATCTTCACCAACAGATAAAACCATGAAACAGCCATACCTGATTAACTCAGGAGAATGGAGAATGGCTTCTACAATATTTTCTCGAATGCAATGTCGATCTTCTTCTGGAATAGTATAAGGGGATATATCCCCTGGTGCTGTTTCCCGATCAGGCCAATACTGCGTTATCATATTTTTCAAATAGATAACACCTAAAACACAGACCAGTTTGATTAAAAAACAAAAACAAAACAAAACAAAACAAAAAAAACCTCTGACTTTTAAAGCATTGTGTGTACCACCTAAAAGAACCAATTTTTTCCTTTATAACTAATTAGTAAAGCTATCCTCTAACAAAATGTTACTTTTTAGTTGTAATCAAAATACAAATTTAACAGTTATAGCTATCACCCTGTTATTAAAATCTTAGCCAGAGGGCCTGGTGCATGCCAGGATCCCATGTGGGTATCTGTTCTAATTCTGGTGGCCCTGCTTCCTATCCAACTCCCTGCTTGTGGCCTGGAAAAACAGTAGAGAACCGCCCAAAGCTTTGGGAGCCTGCACTTGCGTGGGAAACCCAGAAGAGGCTCCTGACTCCTGGCTTCAGATCAGTGCAACTCTGGCCTTTGCAACCACTTGGGGAATGAATCAATGGATGGAAGATCTTGCTCTCTGTCTCTCCTCGGTCTGCAAAAAGCACGTACTGCTAACCAGCATCAAGTAAAACCACAATAATATATTGGAATCAAAATATTTCAATACCAAAAAAAAAAATTCTTAATAAAAAAATTCTTAATAAACTGATCACTTGTTTTAAGAAGTTTTAAAAAAGCCAATACTATGCAATTTCAATAAAACTGATTTTTAAAAAAACATAAGCACAATAGCATATTAGGCTAAGCCTCCACCTGTAGCACCAATACTCCAAAAGGCATTGGTTTATATCCTGGCTGCTCCACATCTGATCAGCTTTCTGCTTATCATCCAGGAAAGCAGCAGAGGTAGGCTCAAGTCCTTCGGCCTCTGCACCTACAGGGGAGACCTGAAGTAGCACCTGGCTTCAAATTTGCTCCATTGCAGCCAGTGACCTTTTGGGGATCAGCCAATGAAAGACCTCTCTATCTGTCCTCTACTCTACCTATGAAATAAAAATAATGTTTTTTTTTTAAAGTCACAGCAGTATTAAACAAACAAGACAGCCTATTCAATTTCAGTGTGTCAGGTAGTTGCTTAGGCAGCAGGAATACAACCGTTAACAAAACAGATTCAACCAAGGTGAAATTCTGTATATCTGTGAAATGGCTCAGTGCATATTACACTCTTGAAAACCTGGCCACAAAAATGTCATTGTGAAGGCCAAAACTACAAAAGAAAAGAGAAATACTATTCAACATTAAGTAAGGAAAGTTAAAAGTCTAACACAGAAGTTGAAGGAACAGCATGAAATAAAGAATGTCATCTGTGGTGAAATCATTAGTATTTAAGATTTCCTCTACATTTAACTGTTGCTGCTATTTGGGCAGTGAACCAGCAGACGTCTATTACTGCCTTTCAGTAAGCAAATCATTTTAAAAGAGGCTTCTTAGTCTCCTTAGAATCATTCATCAGGAAAAGAAACTGAGAATATACACAAACTCAGTAAATCACATGAATTTCTTACAACCTCTGCTTCACTGCACATCACATTTTTCTTTTGAATTCCACCATCAAACATAAAGTAACCATTGTTGTCAACACTGAAAACTAATGGATTGTCAAGGAAGACAGTCACTGAAAGGCATCTCAAACATAATTCTGCAATTGAATTTATGAACCTTATAAGGAATGTCTTTACATAAACTTAAGAAACACAGTACAGAAAACTTGCCTGCCTGTCTCACAGGTAAATCCAGTTGTTCTGACATAGTAATCTGAAGCAGCGTCGAAACAAAATTCAGGGACTTGTGTGCCTAAAACAAAACAAACAAACCAAAAAAATTACAGTTTCAGTTTCTACAAACAAATATACTTTAAAATAGATCCAAGGAAGTACTGTTGTAGAGCAGGTGAGAAGCTTGCCAAAATGCCTAGGATTAAGTCATGTCTCCACTTCAGATTCAGTTTCCTGATCATATGCTTGGGAGGCACCACATAAAAGCCAAACACCTGCTGTGCTCAATAGGCTAATCTGACACTTTTAGGTACCAGCATCGCACACGGTGGCTGATTAATAGTCATAGGACCCTGTAACCGTGAGGACCTGGAAGAATCTCCTGGCTTTTGATTTGAGATCAGATCAACTCCAGTTCTTTTGGTCACTTGGGGAGTAAACCAGTGCATGGAAGATCTGCCATCTGATGATTCAGTCCCCAAATGACCACAACGGCCAGTGCTGCATCAATCTGAAGCCAGGAGCAAGGAACTTCCTTGCGGGTGGAGGGTCCCAAGACTCTGAGCTGTTACTGACTGCTTTTCCCAGGCCACAAGCTGGGAGCTGGATGGGAAGTGGAGCGCCAGGATTAGAACCGGTGCCCATATGGGATCCTGGTGCGTTCAAGGTGAGGACTTTAGCTGCTAGGCCACTGCGCTGGGCCCAATGCCAGCATCTTAAATGGTATCACTGATAAGTTTCCCAGCACTTCCACTCTACCTCCCTGCTAGTGTCCTGGGAAAAGCAGTAGTAGATATCTCACATGCTTGGGCTCTTGCTATCCATGTGGGAGACCTAGAATAAGGTTCTGCTCTGGCCTGTCTCCACCATGGCTGTAAAAGCCACTGGGGAGTGAACCAAATGGAAGACCTCTCTCATATCTCCCTTTCTAACATTAACTTTCAATTAAATAACTAACCCATTAAAATAAAATAAACTTGAATGAATTTGGAGAATTAAATAAAAATCTTCAGATATTTGTAACTGCTTTCCTACCACTACCCATTTATGCCACCTGGCATTCTTAAGTCTATTCTGGGGACAGCTTACAAAAACAACATATGTAATAATTCTCCCTTCCTTAAAAAAAGGTAGGGCCTGCATGATATCCTATTGACTAAAGTCCTTGCTTTGAACATTCTGGGATCCACATGGGCACTGGTTCTAACACTGACAGCTCCATTTCCCATCCAGCTCCCTGTTTGTGGCCTGGGAAAGCAGTCAAGGATGGCCAAAAACCTTGGGACGCTATACCTGTGTGGGAGACCTGGAAGAAGCTCTGTACTCTTGGCTTTGGATTGCATTCGCTTGGGAAGTGAGTAAACAGACAAAAGATCTTTGTCTCTCCTCCTCTCTGTATATCTATCTAATAGAAATGAAGAAAAATCTTAAAAAAAAAGAGAGAGAGAGAGAGAGATGTGTGCCCAGCGTGATGGCATAGCAGCTAAAGTCCTCGCCTTGAACGCACCGGGATCCCACATGGTCACCAGTTCTAATCCCAGCAGCTCCACTTCCCATCCAGCTCCCTGTTTGTGGCCTGAGAAAGCAGTCAAGCACGAACCAAAGCCTTGGGACCCTGCACCCGCATCAGAGACTTGGAAGAAGCTCCTGGCTCCTGGCTTTGGACTGGCCCAGCTCCAACTGTTGTGGCCACCTGGGGAGTGAACCATCTGACGGAGGATCTTCCTCTCTGCCTTCCTTTCCAATAAAATAAATAAATAAGTAGAGACGTATTTATTTTTATTGTTAACCCAGACTTCCAGAGAGGAGAGAAAGATCTTCCATCCATTGGTGGCCACAAGGCCAAAGCTGAGCTGATTCAAAATCAGGAGCCAGGAACATCCTCTGGATTTCCCATGTGGGTTCAGTGTCTCAAGGCTTTTGGCCATCCTCAACTGCTTTCCCAGGCTACAGCTTGGGACTCTGGTAGGAACTGAAGCAGGTAGGACACGAACTGGTGCCCCATAGGATCCCTGGGAGGATTCAGCCACTGAAACATTGCACAGGGCCCTATTTGTCAGTTCTTTTTAGCACTAATTATCTCCATTAGAGATGTTACATTAAATGGCTAAAAACATTAAATGAAGAAAAATTAACGCCTTGAATGTGGTTTTTAAGATAATGTTGGGAGACTCAAGATGGTGGAATAGGGTAAGGATACATCTGAACAGCCAGCGAAAACTTTAGCCAGGGTAAAGCAGAGAGGGCACATTACAGAAAAAAAGTAGAACAGAACGCCAGCAGAGGGGTACCTACAGGCTGACAGACACGGAAAAGCAGCATACAAAACGGCGTGACCGATAGCCTGATAGAAGTGGCATTCAGCAAGCTGTGATCTGAATTGCACCGGCAGCCGAAACCCCACCAGCAAAAACGAAGCTCAGGCAGTGAACACAAAGAACGGTCCATTCTGCTGGTCTGTTTGATTTGACCAGGAGCAGAGACAGAATGGCAGGTAACAGGGAGTGCAGGAACAGGGTGGATTTCACAGCTCAGTCAGGCCCCTAGAGCCGTATCAGGCGCCATTTTCTGTAGCGAGACACTATGGGACAGGACTGAGCATGTACTGAGCTGAGTGTACTCATTTCTCGCTCAGTGAACTGCAACAAAGTGGCATTCTACAGGTCCCCCCAACATAGGTTCAGGTAACCCTCAGACCTGACTCCCATCAGATCAAGAATGCTAGCAGTGGCACATCAGGCATCAGTTTATACAGCAGTTGCACAAACTTTAAGACAATAGTGAACTGCACATGCGCTGAGTTGGGAGCTAACTCACTGAGCTTGGTGCACTGCACTGGTCCCACAGGAAAAATACTGACTTCAGCATCGTATGGGTCAAAAGAGTGGAGTACTCAGACCTAACGGCCAACTGGTTATGTCAAGATCAACATCACCAACAACCCAGCTATATAGGACACCTGGTGTGTCCCTAATCCTGAGACCTGCTCCAACCGGAAGTGGAGGAAAAGTTGTACAGACAACGGTGCAGCCTCAGCACAGCATCACAGGAGGTGGACAGTGGTGAACCAGGAACTGGGCCTATGGAGACCACGGTGGAAATCTAACATAAGATCCCAGACCTGGAACTCACAGGATGGAGTGGCAGAAGTGACTGCAAACAAAGAGCAGTGTGCTAACCACAATAAGTAAAATCAGATTGTAGACCTGTGGCTGACACAGCTTAGAAACCTGCCTGGGGCCCGGCGGTATGGCCTAGCAGCTAAAGTCCTCGCCTTGAACGTGCCATGATCCCATATGGACGGTGGTTCTAATCCCGGCAGCTCCACTTCCCATCCAGCTCCCTGCCTGTGGCCTAGGAAAGCAGTTGAGGACGGCCCAAGGCTATGAGATCTGGCAGAGATTCTTGGTTCCTGGCTTTGGATCTGCGCAGCACCAGCCGTTATGCTCACCTGGGGAGTGAATCATCAGATGGAAGGTCTTCCTCTCTGTCTCTCCTCCTCTCTGTATATCTAACTTTGTAATAAAAATGAATAAATCTTAAAAAAAAAAAAAAAAAGAAACCTGCCTGAAGAAGACTCTAATAACCAGAACTACAATGAACAAAACAACAAAGACACAATGAGTGTTACTGAAGACTCCCCTACAAAGGAGCAAAAAACCTTTGCCAACAGAGTTAACTGAGGAAAACATGAAGAAAATGGGGATACAGAATTAAAAACATTGACTTCTTATCAACAAGAAGCACATAATACAGGAGTCCTAGGAATTTAAATGGAAATGTCACACCTGAAAGCAATCAAATGAATTAAGAATACAGTGGAACAAAAAGAGAATGAAGGAAGCAAAAGAAAGAATCACAGAATTGGAAGACATTTCCTGTCACCAGGGGGAAACAAAAATCTGGACACAGAATTGGATCAGGCTAAAAAGGTATTCAAGAATTGAAAGACATTATTAAAAGGCCAAATATAGGAATTATGGGAATTATGGGAGTCGCAGAACGTGCAGAAAGAGAAGTTGGGTTTACAAATGTATATAAATAAACAATAAGGGAAAATTTCCCTATTCTAGAGAAAGAATTAGGAAACAACATTCAGGAGGGGCACAGAACTCCGATCATAAGGAAAAGATTCTTCAATGTGCACATGAAAAAATTAAATGACATACAAAGAAAGCCCGCTAAATTCACAGATCTCTCACAGGATACTTCACAAGCCAGAAGAGAATGACGTGACATATTCCAGATTCTAACAGCAAAAAATTGTCAGCCCAGGATAACATATCCAGCAAAGCTTTCTTTTGTCTTTGAAAATGAAATAAAATAAAATTCTTCTACAGTGAAGAAAAGTTAAAAGAATATGCCTCTTTCAAATCTGCCCTACATACGATACTTCAAGATGTTCTCTTGACAAAGAGGAATAGCACCCAACAAAACCAAAGACAAATGCGAAGAACATCCCAGTAAAATAACAACAGAACACTAAATCAATGAACAACCCATTGCTAAAATGCCAGGACCAGATCAGCACTCATTCATATTAACTCAGAATATAAATGGTTGAACCTCAATCATACGTCATAATTATTAGACTGGATTAAAAAACAAAACCCATCTATTTGTTGCCTCCAGGAGACATATGTCACCCACAAAGATCAGTGGAAACTATATCTCATGCATTTTGATTTTTTTTTATAGTTTCATCGGACGGATGGAAGATCTTCCTCTCTGTCTATCCTCTTTTTATATTCGCCTTTCCAATAAAATAGATAAATCTTTTAAAAAGTGATTATTAATCATATAAAAGCAAAGAGATAAAAAGTATTTCACAAATTTTGTGGCATGGCAGTTCCTGTGACAGATTTTTGATTTTAGTATACATATTTTTCTTTTTTAAAAAAATTTATTACTTTTTTATTACAAAGTCAGATATACAGAGAGGAGAGACAGAGAGGAAGATCTTCCGTCCGATGATTCACTCCCCAAGTGAGCACAACGGCTGGTGCTGTGCTGATCCGGAGCCAGGAGCCAGGAACTTCCTCCAGGTCTCCCACGTGGGTGCAGGGTCCCACAGCCTTGGGCCGTCCTCGACTGCTTTCCCAGGCCACAAGTAGGGAGATGGATGGGAAGTGGAGCTGCTGGGACTAGAACCAGTGCCCATATGGGATCCCGGAGTGTTTGCCCTGATTTTAGTATATATATTTTTCAAATGTCACCATGTCTAAACAAAAAACAACCCTTGGGGGAAAAAAATCTTTGTTGTCTAGAACCACTTTGCTATCTCCACAATATTTTGTCAATTTTCACACTCTACTTTCCCTGAGAGTCTGACCACACAACTACTGAGTCTCCTTAGACGTGGCTTCTACAGCACTCCTTTAACCAACACTCAGAAGAAACTTCCTAAATGTTTGTCCTGTCATCATAGTCTTTGTGCCACAGCTACTGTTCTGCTCTCAAAATGTCACTAAATAAAACAAAGTCCAGTCTTTGTACTGTCATGTCTTTGGCATATACAGATTAAGCCACTGCAGCCATTTGGGTAGTAAACTAGCAGATGGAACATCTGTCTCTTCTTTCTTTGTAACTCTGCCTTTCGAATGTGAACAAGTGGGCCAGAAGCCCTGAACCCATGTGGGAGGCGCAGAGGAAACTCCTGGCTCCTGGATTCAGACTGGCTTGGCACCAACCGTTGTGGATACTTGCGGAGTGACCAGCGGACGGAAGATCTGTCTCTCCTTCCCTCTGTAAATTTGACTCTCCAATAAAAATGAGTAAGTAAGGTTTACACACTGGCTTTGAGAAATGGATTACAGTGATGTGCTAGTTCTTTTTTAACTTAAAAAAAATCAATAGTTACAGATGTAGGATATAAACTACAGATATCTTAATAGTTCTTTACTTGAGTGGGGACTCCTTTGCTGGGCCACTGCTCCTGCTGGTGAGCTTGAGAGTTGGAACTGGGGACAGGCCAGGTTGGGAAGGGTGACATCATCTGTTGGCCTACACTGGGTCAGGGGGAGAGTCAGGCCTGGCTAATTGATTGTATCCACTGGTACAGGTATGAGCCAGAGTAAGGGCAGGCAGGTTGGGCTTTGCTGCAGCATCAGCCGACAAGTACTGGGACTGGGGGCAAGTCCTATCGAGCTAAACTGCAGAACCATCTGGAGACTACTAGATCCAGGGCAGGGAGTGGATGCAGTGGGGAGGCTCTGGGTACCTCTCTGATGGGCTGCAACTGTGACATGAGAACCAGGACTGGGGGTGGGCCTGGTTGGACAGGCGGTGGCCCCTGCTGGCATGAATGTGGGCTCAAGGGTGGAGTCAGTTGGGTTGAGTTATGATTCAGTGCCCAATGATGTATATATGAGATCTAAATGGGATGTGGGATAGACTAGGCCAGTTCACTGCACACACTGGCAGGCACAGGAACTAGAGCTGGGGGCCAGTCCGCTGGGGGTTGTTGCGGGTGGCTCTTGCTCAGCTACAGCTCCCTCTGGTGTCTGTGAGGGCCATGTGTGTGATGGGCAGGGCAGGGCTGGGCCACAGCACCCAATGGTTTGCAGAGCAAGGAAGGCAAAACAAACTGGTCAACTATCAAAGCGAAGCTTGACAACAAATTTCTGGGCCAATGGAGACTTGGAGGCAGACTATGTCAGCCAATTGACCTTGGAAGGAGTTCCTCATCCTTGGAGTGGTGATATCAAAAGCACTGGCCAGAACCCTCAGAAAATGCCCTACCACAGGGAAAATTGGATGACAGGGTGGCTGTTCCCCATTCCCAGGTGCTGAGGCAGCTCAGAGGCTGGACATAGTTTCTCCCCTATGTATCCTCCCTCCCCCAGATACAGGAAAAAAGAAAATGTGCAAACAACAGTCTGGCCTGCTCTTCCCTGATCTCTAACCCTTCCCACCCTGATCAACTATGTAAACATCATAAAAATTAAATTAAGAAAACCAAACGTTCACTATACATTTGTAATGAAATGTATTGACTGCATAGTTATTACTGAGATAACACAAGTTTCTTACAAAATTTTCTTTCTTTCTACTCAGTTTGTATTAGACTTGATCACTTTGACTTTAGAAAGTGATGCCTAAGTTCATATTTTTAATTTTTTGTAGTTTACATTCTTATGTATTTTCTCTTTTGTTTCTATGAGATTATCATCTACAATGTCATGTCCTTCCAGTGCCAGTTTTGTTTTGCACATGCACAGATAAACAACATTCTGTTCTTTCAATTTCTTCTTTACAGATATTATCCAAACATTTATACCCCTAAAACATTTGGCAAACTGGTTCCAGAATTTTTCCTCAATATATAAAAAATGCCAGCAGGGGCCCAACAGTAGCCTTGTGGCTAGTTCACACCTATGGGCGCTGGTTCTAATCCCTGCAGCCCTGCTTCCCCATCCAGCTCCCTGACTGTAGCCTGAGAAAGCAGTTGAGGACAGCCCAAAGCCTTGAGACCCAGCACCCATGTCTCTCCTCTTTATAAATCTGACTTTTCAATTAAAAACAAAAACAAACAACAAAACCCTGTATAATTCAGGACAGTTAAAAAAAAAAAAAACTAAAACTAAAACATCCCCAGCATCAATCTTTATTTCAAAAAATACTTATAAACGTGGGTAACTGGACCTCACACGATGGCTAAATTCTCACCTTTTAAGCACCACAATACCATATGGACACTGTCCTGTCTGCTCTATTTCCTATCCAGCTCTCTGCTCACAACATTGGAAAGCAGCAGAGGATGGTTCAAGGCCTTGTGACCCTGAACCTGCATGGGAGAATTGGAAGACGCTTCTTGCACCTGGCTTTGGTTTTACTCACCTAGATATTATGGCCATTTGGACACTGAACCAAAGAATGGACATTCTTGAGCCCAGTGAGATAGTATAATGGTTAAGGTCCTTGCCTTGCAAGCCCAGGATCCCATATGGGTGCCAGTTATAATCCCAACAGTTCCATTTCCCATCCAGCTCCCTGATTGTAGCCTGGGGACCGTATACCTGCGTGGGAGACCCAGAGGGGGATCCTGGCTCCCGGCTTCGAATCAATGCAGCACCAGCTGTGCGGCCACTTGGGGAGTGAATCATTAGACAGAAGATCTTCCTCTCTGTCTCTCCTTCTCTCTGTACATCTGCCTCTCCAATAAAATAAATCTTCAAAAAAAAAAAAAAAGAAGAAGAAAAGAAAAGAAAGGACATTCTTTCTCTCCACAAATCTGCCTTTCGAAAAAAATAAAATAAAATAAAATAAACCTTAAATTTTAAAAATCTGGGTAATTGTGGTATTATTCTGAACAATCTGTCAAACACTGATTTAGTCCTCAGTTGACGCCACAATGCATCTTTCATGAGTCCAAGTATAAAGGTAATTTCTGGATACTGACAGTAATTATAGGCTAGGTCCCCTCTTCAAGTTCCTGGATCCTAACAGAGAACATAAACAACAGACACCTCATTATATATTATTAATCAGGATGTATACATATAAAACTCTTAATATTCAAGGTTAAAAGCTGCTAGCCATAACATAAAACCATCTTTCTAAACAACTTCATACCATCTCATTATCTGTCATCAAGTCAGATGATCTCAAGATCCACCCTTAATCCAGCTCATCCCTTACTCCATTCATCCCCTCTAACTCCACATCCCTTACTGCTACTTTCAACAGGCCAACCACAATAAAGAAGAGTCAGTATATGGCTCAGGGGGATGGCTCAATGGCTAAAAACCTTGTAAGCGTCAGGTTCCCATGTGGGAGCCAGTGTGTCCTGGCTGCTCCACTTCCCATCCAGCTGCCTGCCTGTGGCCTGGGAAAGTGGAGGATGGCTAAAGCCTTGGGACCCTGCACCCGCATAGGAAACCTAGAAGAAGCTCCTGGTTCCTGAGTTTGGGTGAGCTCACATGGGCCACAGTGGTCACTAACAAAGTAAATACAGACTATCTCTCTCTGACTTTCAAATTAAAAAAAAAGATTAAATAACTGTATAGAAGAAGAACCAAATGAAATATGTACTCATCACTTCCCTCTTGGCGCGCCCTTTGGCAATAAACTCACTAACTGGATAATCAGAAACTGCATTCTGCAAGGCTATCAATACAAAGGAGTTTCCTCTAGAAAGGTTTTAATCTCCTTCAGAACAAACAAAAAAAAATCAAAACTCCCTTTTTACCTAGTGATTATTTATTACAAAAGTAACTCATGCTCATTGTTAGAAAACCTGTGAAACCTATGTAACACCACCACCAAAAAAAAACTGAATTAGCCATAATGAGCCCTCCTACCTCTTTTCGTCCTATATTCTTTCCTTCAATTATGCACAAATAAAGTTAAAAGAAACACAAGCTTCACAACAGCCAAGACTTTCTCTGGAGTACAGTGTTGGAGCCTTGGCATTGAAAACGATATCAAGTCTGGCGACTATACTTCCCATCCAGCTCCCTGCTTGTGACCTGGGAAAGTAGTAGAGGGTGGCTCAAAAACTTGGGACCCTGCAGGAGGGAAACCTGGAAGAAGCTCCTAGCTCCTGGTTTAGGATTAGTTCAGCGCTGGCCGGCGAGGCCACGTGGGGAATGAAACAATGCATGTAACATCTTTCTTCTCTCTGTAAAATCTGACTTTCCAGGAAAAATAACTAAATCTTAAAAAAAAAAAAGAGGGTCCCAGTGCAATAGACTTGTGGTAGAGTCCTCGCCTTAAACACTGGTTCTAATCCTGGCCGTTCTGTTTCCATTCCAGTTCCCTGCTTGTGGCCTGAGAGCAGTCAAGCCCAAAGTTTTGGGACCATGCGCGAGCATGGAACACCTGGAAGAGGTTCCAGGCACCTGGCTTCGGATTGGCTCAGCTCCAACTGTTGCGGCCACTTGGCGAGTGAATCAAAGGACGGAAGATCTTCCTCTCTGTCTCTCCTCTCTGTATATCTGACTTTCCAATAAAAGGAAGGAAAGGAAAGAATGAAAGAAGACAGAATATTTTTACATGTCATACAACTTTTTGAATATAAAGACTGATTCCACTCATACCTAGTTGAGAGCCATTGATGTTGAAAATTTTGATCATCTGCGTCTAGTGTAATAGATCAACTGGCTAATCCTCTTCCTCCAAGTGCAAGCATCCCATATAGGTACCAGTTCATTTTCTAGCTGCTCCACGTGCCATCCAGCCCTCTGCTTATGACCTGGGAAAGCAGCACCAAACCTTCAGCTCCTGTACCTGAATGTGAGACCCAACTCCTGACTCCTAGCTTCAAATCAGCTCAGCTCTGGCCAATGTGATCATTTGGGGAGTGAACCAGTGGATTGAAGATCTGTTTCTCCTCACTGTAAATCTATCTTTCCAACAAAAATAATTAAGTCTTAAAAAAAATTTGTCTTGGGTTCCATGCAGCAGTCTAGTGGCTAAAAGTCCTTGCTTTCCATGCACTGGGATCCCATATGGGTACCAGTTCAGCCCCAGCCGCCCCACTTCCCATCCAGCTCCCTACTTTTGGCCTGGGAAAGCAGTGGAGGACAGTCCAAGGTCTGGGGACCCTATATCCACGTGGGAAACCCAGAAGTAGCTCCTGGCTCCTGGCTGTGGATCCGTGGAGCTCTGGCGGTTGAAATCACTTGACTGAATCAGCAGATAGGTCTCTCTGTAAATCTCCATTTCAAATAAAAATAAAACAAACCTTGTTTTTTACTTGAAACCAGATTTACAGAGAAGCAGAGACAAAGAACCTCCATCCACTGCTTCCCTTCCACAGGTAGCCACAATGGCAGGGGCTAAGCAAATTGAAGCATGGAAATTCTTTCTGGTCTCACACAAAGTTGCAGGGTTCCAAGGCCTTGGGCCATCTTCTACTGCTTTCCCAGGCCACAAGCAGGGAGCTGGATTGGAAGTGGAGCACCTGGGACATGAACCAGCATCCAATCGAATCCTGGCATATGCAAGCATTTAGCTACTGAGCCATCATGCCAGGATCTAAAATAAATAAATCTTAAAAGAAAGAAGAGCCCAATGCAGTAGCCTAGTGGCTACAGTCTTCACCTTGCATGCGTTAGGATCCCATAGGGGCGCTGAGTCTAATCCCGGCAGTCCCATTTCCCATCCAGCTCCCTGCTTGTGGCCTGGGAAAGCAGTTAAGGACAGCCCAAAGCCTTGGGACCTGGTACCTTCATGGGAGACCCAGAAATGAAAGAAAGAAGAGTTACAAGAGAGGGAGACAGGTACAGGGAAAAATGTTTCCTTCACCTGTTCACTCCCCTGATGAGCACAACTACCAGGGCTAGGCTAGGCCAGAACAGGGGGCCAGGAGCTTCATCCAGGTCTTTCAAGTAGACGGCAGGGGACCAAACACTTTCTGCAGCTTTTCCCACACCACTGGCAGGGAGTTGATTACAAGCACACTATTTGAGGGGGAAGCTTAACTCACAAGGCCATAAAGGATGGTCCCAATTAAATTATTCAAGGATGCATAGTGCCATCTGCAGGCTCCAAATACCACAACAGCCAGTGATAGATTGTCTGCTGCCTCCAGGATGCAATCGCAGGAATCTGGATTGCAGGCAGCTGTTAACCCATTTCACAAAATTATTTATTTGCTTGAAGGATAGAGGTCGCTCCTTCCATATGCTGGTTCATTCCTCAAATGGCAGCAACAGCCAGAGCCTAGGACAGCCTGAAGCCAGGAATTGCCTTTTGTTGCTTCCAGGCACAGGAGGTTCAATTGAAAGGGGGCTTGAAAGTGTGGCCATGCAGGATGCTGACATAACAGGGGCTACTTTACTCAGTCAGCAGCAGCAACAGCAACCCCACCACAAAGGGGCTTTCCAACACAACAAGGATGAGTATTCTTGGGCCAGGCACCGTGACCTAGCGGCTAAAAGTCCTTGTCTTGAGCGGGCCAGGATCCCATATGGGTGCCAGTTCTAATCCAGGCAGCTCCACTTCCCATAGAGCTCCCTGCTTGTGGCCTGGGAAAGCTGTCGAGGATAGCTCAAAGCCTTGGGACCATGTACCTGCGTGGGAGACCTGGCTCCTGGCTTCAGATCGGTGCAGCAATGACCATCGTGGTCACTTGGGGAGTGAATCATTGGACGGAAGATATTTCTCTCTGTCTCTCCTCTATGTATATCTGACTTTTCAATAAAAATAAATTAATCTTTTTTTAAAAAAAGGATGAATATTCTTAACATATCTACTTTCTTCATTCAACAAATAAGATACTAGGCTGCAGGTAAGAAACAGTACGGCAACTTGAGTTTTAGACTGAATCACATGCACAGTGATTCAGCTAATATGGAGAGGACTCACTAAGTGCTAACCATCTTCCTAAAAGTTTAACATACATCATTTCACTCAATTCACCTAACACAATGACACAGAGTTTCACTAGATACATAAGGAAACTGGCACTTAGCAATAACTTTCCAAAGATCCCTACATTAGTAGTTAACCATCTACAGCTTGAGATTCAATGACTAATGGATACCATTCTGTGCTGAGCAGCATGTATACTGTCTCTACTCATCAACATTCTCAAAACAAAGCACAGTGACAACCACTTACAGCATTTACACTGTGGGTAATCCAGAGATGGTTTAAAACATAGGCGAAGGTGAACGTAGGATATATACAAATACTTCATTTTATTATATTAGGGATTTGAGCATCCACAGATCCTGCTCTCCTAGGCAGTGGGTTTCATAAGCCAAAACCCTGTGCTCAAGGGACAAGTAAGTGCACAAAACTTTTCAGTAGTTAACAAAATTATCAAATGTCTTAAGAACCTGAAGGTGCATTTCTTTCTTATTTTTTTTTTAAGATTTATTTTATTCTTATTGGAAAGGCGGATATACCGAGAGGAGAGACAGAGAGGAAGATCTTCTGCCCAAAGATTCACTCCCCAAGTGACCACAACGGCTGATGCTATGCCGATCCGAAGCCAGGAGCTCTTCCAGGTCTCCCACTCAGGTGCAGGGTCCCAAAGCTTTGGGCCGTCCTCGACTGCTTTCCCGGGCCACAGGCAGGGAGCTGGAAGGGAAGCGGGGGCTGCCAGGATTAGAACCGGAGCCCATATGGGATCCTGGGTGTGCAAAGCGAAGACCTTAACCACTGCACCATTGCGCCGGGCCCGAAGGTGCATTTCAATATTATTTCCTGCAATTTTTAAGGCCTAGCCCATGACCATAACTGAATCAGGGTGTGGCAGCTTACAGTGACAGTGGTTACAAAAGAGCATCAAAATACATAATATTACAGAAGTCAGTAGGGAATACTTAGTCAGATGCATGCCAAACACCTGCCAAAAATAGTCCTTTCTGAGGCCCTGCACAGTAGCCTACTGGCTAAAGTTCTTGCCTTGCATGCACTTAGATCCCATATGGGTGCCAGTTTGTGTCTGAGCTGCTCCACTTTCCATCTAGGTCCCTGCCTGGGAAAGCAGTAGAGGACGATCCAAAGCCTTTGGACCCTATGTCTGTGTTTGTGAGACAGAAAAGAAGCTCCTGGTTTCAGACTGGCTCAGCTCTCTCAGGTTGCCACCACTTCGGAAATGAACCAGCAGACAGAGGATCTTTCTGCCTCTCCTCTCTGCAAATCTGACTTTCCGATGAAAATACATACATCTTTACATATTAAAAAACAAAACAGCTAAAGTCTTCACCTTGAACACGACAGGATTCCATGTGGGCGCCGGTTCTCATCCAGGCAGCCCAGCTTCCCATCCAGCACCCTGCTTGTGGCCTGGGAAAGCAGTTGAGGACAGCTCAAAGTCTTGGGACCCTACACCTGACTGGGAGACCTGGAAGAGCTCCTGGCTTCTGATTGGCTCAGCACTGGCCACTGCAGTCACTTGGGGAATGAATCATCGGATTTAAGATATTTCTCTCTGTCTCCTCTCTGTATATATCTGACTTTGCAATAAAAATAAATCTTTTAAAAAATATGAAATAGTTAAAAAAAAAAAAGAAACAAAGATTAATTGTCATACTGTATCTATTATAACAGGACATTCCCTAACATGGTATGTATAGGAGGTTGTCTCACTGTATGGTTTCCGGCCACAAAGGCCCAGGCTCCCAGATGCTCTGCTTCTAATCCAACTCCCCACCAATGTGCCTGGGAAAGCAGCGTAAGGTGGCTGCAGTCCTTAAACCTGGTAAAAACAAGGGGGATCTAAAGAAGCTCCTGGCTGCTGGCTTCAGACTGGCCCAGATCCGGACACTGAGTCCATTTGAGGAGTGAATCAACAGATGTCCTTTCTCTGTTTTCCTCATAAAGATAAATAAATTTTGAAAAACAGGTGAGAGTTTAATAATGACACCATGAAACGATAGTGGGACAAAAATAGGCAAAATATGTACGATCAATCAGTGCTACGGACAAGAATAATCAAGTTAAAGAAAGAAGCGTGGGAACTCCTCACTGACAAGATATCTGAACAGATATGTCACGTAGAACAAATTATTACTGATAAATGAATGACAGGAATTAAATACAAAGCTGGGGAAGGAGCACTGTTTTGCCCTGATATACAAATACCTTGATAATATTTGACAATTTTTTTAAACTAATGATTACCTACTTTCCTTAGTGAAGAGATACTTTCAAAGGTCAAAGATCTTTTAACCCAAGGAGCCTAATATGGCCTCAATAGAAAAAGACGCAGAATGACAGAACCCCGGTTCATCTTTTCCAGACCAAGAGCCTCCAAGATGTCAACGTCACTTCCTCATTCTTACTATATTTAAGGTCTTCAAAATTTACTGAGGATCTGTTGTAGGAAACTCAAACTATTCAAATGGAAGATGAGGGCAAACTTCATCAAAACAGAATAAAAAGATTAGAGAGTAAAGCAAATATTCCTGAAAGTTACCATTAGGAAAACTATTAAACTGTGTAAGGGCAATAATTGAGAGAAACTTGCCAAATATAAACAGCTAACAAACACAGAAAACCATGGTTAGAGCATCTTTGACAGAAAAAATTTCCTATTATTCACTTCATTGCTCCACAATATTCCAAAAGAGCCATTTGATGGTTAAGTGAAGCAGGCTTTGGTTAGTTATCATCCCAAAACCAGTTGGGAATATGTTTACTCCAAGTTCCTATTAGAAAGTAACAGTGCATCTAACTACACAGACAACACCTGTTAGGAGAATAAGTGAACAAATTTTCAACAGTTACATAAGCAATCAACAAATCAACTAACAATTTTCAAAAATAATTACAAGCTAGTATATTTAGTCAAAATGATGTGCTGTTTTTAAAGTCTTGGTTACTATGATCAATTTTTTTTTGTTGTTTTCTAGGCTTCTTTCTGCATTAACATTTCATAGGCAAAATAAACTCATGTCTATCCCAAAACAAATCAAAACAAAAAGTCATCCAAAAGAAATCTAAGCTTAGAAATCTAAGCTCCTCCCCAGATGACTCCGAGTTGAAGAATTTGAGCCTGCAATTGTCACTCTTACTATAGTATAATGATGACTCATTTACATATGAAAGAGCTAACTTCATTTTGAAACAGTTTTTATTCCTTATTCCGTGATAGGCACCTAAACTCTGTGGTCTTGGGGCTGTGCAGTTAGCTTCACAGCAGGGAGCTCCAGTACAACACTGTACACTGAAGATGTTGAAGTAATAATACTCCTAATACTTCTGGAAAGAAAATAAAGTTTTAAACCCAGAAAGAGTAACTAAAACATGTATGGTAACGCCATTTGCCAAACAGAAGTTCCCCCTCCAAAACCACGAGGGACCCCCTCAGAGAATGGTATGCAGAGTTTGATCCATTTCAAAGCTCTCAGACTTAACACTGTCTCCGACTCCGCGGCCTAATTTTCTGAATTGGGGGAAAACTCAACATCCAGAGGCTAAGAGAACCGTCCAAGGTCACTCCTCCACCTACAAGGGTGCACTTCACCTGCCGCCGCGGGTCTCCCACTACCCCTGCCTCTCAGTGAAGGGCAGCTCGGCCAGGAGCAGGGGAAGTTGGACCCAAGAGACCGGCCACCGATAGGCTCAGCCTAGTGACAAGGCTTGACAGGAGGACAGGAGCAGCCCCCCTACACGACCAGACTGCATTCCCCAGAGCCCATTTAGATCCGGCGCCGGGGCAGATCAGTCGCAAAAACGTCTGAGAGAAAAAAAAAATTAAAAATTAAAAATAAATTAAAGCCTTCCCGAGAATCTCGCCCCCTCCTGGCGCCAAGGAACAGGCTGGGAAGGAGCCACGGAGGGCGGCTGGCCACCGGATCCGGCCATGTGTCCAGCCCGTCACGCCCGCCTCGCCTTCGCCGGCTCCCCACGTCTACACCGCAGTCCAGAGGCCCAGCTCGGGATCCGGCGCGCCGGCCGGCGCCGCCACCCCAGCCCGAGGCGTCCCGGCGTGGCACTCGCCTTCCGATCCCCGCCCCACCCCTCGAGCCGGGCCTCTCGGCGTCGCGATCCGCGCCCGTGGCCAAGCCGGAGGGCTCGGCCTGCCGCCGTGCGCCCTGCCGCCGTCCGCCCTCCCGCCGCCGCCAGCCCGGCGTCCCTTACTTCATTGAGCTGGCGCTCCGCGGCCTCGCGCAGGGCTGGGTCCATGGTGCCCCGCAGGGCCTCGATAATCGTGTTGGGGTCCATGACAGCGCCGACTCGGTCAAACCCGGGACTCCGGTGCAACTGGGCCAGGAATAGCGCCACTCACTGCGCACATGGACCGGCCGCGCTCCGCAGCGGCAACCGGCGCGAAAGGAAAGAGAAGCGCCAAGGCCCCGGATAGAACCTCTTCGCTTCGGCGTGGAGGCGGGAGATGCTCTAGCCACTTCCTGTCGGCGCGGCCGCGAGGCACCTTGGGAGACGTAGTCCACAAGCGCAGTCTACCCACGTGGTTGCGGGAGCTGTCGCTGATAGACCTGTCTTGCCAAAAAATTAATAATTACACAGAGAGAGCAGATTAAAGTCATAGAAGACCAAAATAAGTTTAACAGACATTTCGTGACCATAAAGGGATTCAAACCATTGCTAATAGCTGTGTAACTGAAGGAAACTTGTGAAAAGAAATTTAAGATGCATTTCTAAATGCCGTAAAAATGTGTGCTCTTTGACCCACCATTTACAAGATTTCGTCAATATGTGTAAATGTTATCCTAGGGAAATGTGACAATTAGATAAGCTAATAGGCAAGTATGGTCATGTCCCTGTTGGAATGAGAAAAAGGTATACAAAATCCTTGCCAAGAGGGTACTTTTTGGCATCCAAAGTGCCTTGCCACCCTTCTGAGTTTTCACCTTATTATAAGAAGTGACCAGTCACAGCATTCTAATAACATTTTTTAAAAAGATTTTAAAAATTTTTATTGGAAAGGCAAATCAGATTTATTGAGGAGAGACAAATTGAACGACATTCCACCTGCTAATTCACTCCCCAAATGGCCACAATGGCTAGTGCAGAGCTGAACCAAAGCCAGGAACCAAGAACTTGTTGATCTCCACGCCAGTAAAGGGTCCCAAGGCTATGGATCATCCTCCACTGTTTTCCCAGGCTGCAAACAAGCAACTGGACAGAACTAGAGAAGCTGGAACACAAACCAGCATTCGTATGGGATCCCAGTCCCAGTAAGATGAGTATCAAGCATTCCAATGATGCTGCAAGAGCATCAGCATCTTGGGACTATAAAACCACATGAGCAGAACCCTCAGAAAATGCTCCACCATGGGGACCCTGGGATGACATCAGCTGGCAGCTTTCCATCCCTGGGTAAGGCAACAGTTGGGAGGCTGGGGTATGGTTTATACCCTTGTATACTCCCTCCACCAGATACAGGAAAAAGAAAATGTGGGGCCTGGCACAGTAACCTAACAGCTAAAGGAGTTACCTTGAATGCACCAGGATCCCATATGGGCCCCGGATCTAATCCCTTTGGCTCCACTTCCCATTCAGCTCCCTGCTTGTGGTCTGGAAAAGCAGTCGAGGATACTCAAAGCTTTGGGACTCTGCACTTGTATGGGAGACCTGGAAGAGGCTCCTGGCTCCTGGTTTCCAATTGGTTCAGCTCTAGACATTTTGGTCATTTGGTGGAAGATCTTCCTCTCTGTCTCTCCTTCTCTCGGTATATCTGACTTTGCAATAAATAAATAAATCTTAAAAAAAAAAAAAAGAAGTAAATGTGTACATAATAACCTCTAATCCTCCACCCTTCCCACCCTGATCAACTGTGTAAACATCACCAAAAATAAAAATAATTTTCAAATAAAAAATGAGGATTTAGCCATTGATCCATTGCATCAGATCCCCTTCCAATAACTTTTGAAAAATGTATTTATTTTAATTGAAAGAGCTACAGAGAAAGAAAAAGAAGCTTTCTAGCCAATGCCTCACTCCTCAAATGCCTCAATGGCTTCAATGGCCACAGGAGGGCCAGTCAGAAGGTGAGAGCCAGGAGCTTCTTCTGGGTCTCATGGCTGCACAAGGTCCCAAGGCATTGAGCCATCCTCCTCTGCTTTCCAGGCCACTAGCACCTTACTGGATGGGGAATGGAGCAGCCTGCTCTGCCACCAGGCCAGCCAGCCCCAATGGCTTTCTGTTTTATCATAAGCAAGCAGGATAGGATTCCTCTTCAGCCCTAATGATCTTTGTATCTGCCTTCTTGTTGATTTTTAGCTGTTGTTCTGCTTGCCCGAATTGTGTTTTCTTCTCTGCAGCCCTCCCCTCACCTCATGCTAGCCACCACAGAAGATTTTTATCTTTAATAAATCTTGCGTCTGTCACTGAAACTGTCCACATGAAAATTATTGTTTAGTGTAAACCAAGAATGAAGGTCACCTATATCATTTCGCATGGAAATTCCCCACAACAGAAAAACTGTAAAGATGAAATTGGCTTTATGCTAAAGGTATTTATTTGGAAAGAGTCAAGGTGGCAGAATAGGGTAAGGACACGTTTAAACAGATGAAGAAACATTAGCCAGTGTAAAGCAGAGAGGGCATATTCCAGGAAATAGGAGAGGACAGAACAACAGCAGAGGGGCACCTTGACATTGCCAGATATGGGGAAGAACAGACACAACAATGTAGTGTTGCAGTGACCGGTAACCTAGGCTATTCAGCGAGCCGTGGTCTGAACGGAACTGGCAGCCAGAACTCCACCAGCAACAAGGTGGGAAGGGCCAACAGGATTAGAACCATATGGGATCCATGAGCATTCAAGGCTCATCCAAGGTGTTCAGGGCCATGATATATAATCTGTTTCAGAATTTACCTCAGGGGCCCGGCATGGTAGCCTGGTGGCTAACGTCCTTGCCTTAAACGCGCCAGGATCCCATCCAGTTCTAATCCAGGCAGCTCCATTTCCCATCCAGCTCTCTGCTTGTGGCCTGGGAAAGCAGTCAAGGACAGCCCAAAGCCTTGGGACCCTGCATCCACATCAGAGAACTGGAGGAGGTTCCTGGCTCCTGGCTTCGGATCAGTGGATCAGCACAGCACTGGCCATTGCAGGTCACTTGGGGAATCAATCATTGGACGGAAGATCTTCCTCTCTGTCTCTCCTCCTCTCTGTATATCTGACTTGGCAATAAAAAAATAATAAAGCTTAATTTTTTTTTTTTTTTTACCTCAGTGGTCTGATGCTATACACCCATGGTTAAATCATTGCCTTGCAGCAGGCATGGGAATCCCATATGGGCATCGCTCATGTCTCTGGCTGCTTCACTTCCCATCAAGCTTCCTGCTTGTGCCTTGGGAAAGCAACGGAGGATGACCGAAGTCCTTGGGATCCTGGAACTCTGAGAAGACTCCTGGCTCCTCGTTCCTGGCTTCAGATTGGCTCAGATGTGGCCACTTGGGGAGTGAACCAGTAGATGCAAGATCCTTCTCTCTGTCTCTCTTTCTCTCCATAAATCTAACTTTCCAAAAATGAATGAATGAATAAATAAATTAATTAATTAATAAGCAAATCTTGAACCCAGCACGATAGCCTAGTGGCTAAAATCCTCTTCATGTATCTGGGATTTCATATGGGCACTGGTTCTAATCCAGCTCCCTGCTTGTGGTGTGGGAAAACAGTGGAGGACGGCCCAAAGCCTTAGGACCCTGCACTTGTGTAGGAAACCCAGAGGTGACTCCAGGCTCCTGACTTTGGATTGGCTCTGCTCCGACCTTTGCAGCAGCTTACAGAGTGAATCAATGGACAGAAAATCATGCTCTGTGTCTCTCCTCCTCTCTGTATATCTGACTTTGTAATAAAAATAAATTAATCTTTAAAAATAAGTAAATAAACAAATCTGAATCCCCCCAAAATGGAATTTCTCTCAGGCCAAGTACGATGACCCAATTGGCTAGTCCTTCCGTTTCAGGAGCTGGCATCCCATATGGGCACCAGTTTGCATTCTGGCTGTTTTGCTTCCCATCCAGCTTCCTACTTATGGCCTGGAAGAGTAGAGGAGGATGATCCAAAGCCTTGGGACTCTGCATCCATATGGAAAAATTAGAAGCTCCGGGCTCCTGGCTTTGGATCGGCTCAGTTCCAGCCATTGCAGCCATTTGGGGAATGAACCAGTGGACAGAAGCTTTTTCTCTCTGTCTCTCCTTCTCTCTGTAAATCTGACTTTCCAATAAAAATAAATGAATTAAAATTTTTTTCTTTCAGTGCCTTACTCCCCAGTGTGATGATCATCAGTGACGCATTCTGTGCTTTCTACATCTTTCCATACACTCACTTCCTACCACGGAACCAGGAGGAATTCAACAAGTATGTCAGTGAATACATGAAAAAGGAAAAATGATATAATAATGACCTTTGGTGACTAAGCCGGAGTTGAATTCTCATTCTTGATGATTCCAAAGACTGTCCTCTTTGCGTTGTCACATATCCACGCAGATCCAACATACTTGCTTGTTATGTGCACAAAGGTAATTTGTAAGGTAATTTTAGAAGATAATCCTAAAATGTTAAACCTCTCTTCAGACCTGAAAGGAAAAAGGAGTGACAATGGAAAAAGCAGGATTTGTAAGCTTTAGTGGTGGGAACTGGGAGGTAGCAGGGCATGCAGACTTATAGCCAGGCTTGCAGAACTCAAGCTTTGATGAGCTTAGACATAAAGGGTGCAAGAATCTACCTGGGGAGCCAGAGTTCCTGCAGTCACAAAAGGAGCTTGTCCATGGGACCATTAGAAACCTCGGGCCCCAATTAGCACATGCATCTTATCTGTAGATTTAATTTTATTGTGTCAAGTTAGTGAAGTGGAGAATGTGATTTATAACACTGGAATTTTGCAATGTGAACTCCTCCAGGGCGGGGACCATCCTTATATGTCTGCGGCAAACACAGAAATAATTGGATACTCAATAAAAAAATATATAAAAGTCAAAGCAAAACTGCTAAATGCAAATAAATTCACCACGCCCTCCAATCCCCACCCCCAGAGTCATGACCATGAGGCATTTACGCCCCCTAGGCCAGAACTGAGCAATCCCGAAAAGTGGAAACAACTTCAGGGCTGCTCTTGAGTAAGATGAAATTAGATAAAAATCAAAGATGAGATAAGAAAAAAAATGCAGGGGCCATTTGGATAGCTAACTGATGATATAAACAGTGGTATTCAAACAGAAAAAAAAAAAGAAAGAAATTCTGGTTGCAGGGTAATGGAAGCTTGAAGAGAGATCATTCAGTGACAGGAGTATTTAGCCTTCCCGTCCCAGACACCATTGAAAGGGAGTAGGGCAGGCCAGGTGCAGTGGCCTAAAGGCTAAAGTCGTCACCTTGCAGCCTAGCACACACCAGGATCCCATCCAGCTCCCTGCTTGTGGGCTGGGAAAGCAGTCAAGGACGGCCCAAAGCCTTGGGACCCTGCACCCACATGGAACACCCAGAAGAAGCTCCAGAATCCTGGCTTTGGATTGTCTCAGCTCCAGCCATTGCGGCCGCTTGGGGAGTGAATCACCAAAGGAAAGATGTTTCTCTCTATATATCTGACTTTGCAAAAAAAATAAATAAATCTAAAAAAAAAAAAAAGAAAGAGAGAAAAGAAAAGAGTAGGAATGAGATCCGTGACTGTATCCAGCACTGAAAGCCATGTTAAGTTCATCTATGTGAGGTAACTGAAGTTTGTCATGGTACTGAAATGACATACCCTTACTTCCTATGCCCTTTCTATTTCAAATATTTTGAAGCATTTTTGACGAATTTTGATCCAGCACCGGGTTTCAAGTGCTGGATCCAAATCCAATTCCAGCTTCCTGAGAATGTGCAGTTGTAGAAGCAGTAGATGATGGACCAAGTGATTTAGCCCTGCTCCCCGTGTGAGGGACCTGGACTGGCTCCCCACATCCCAACCTTGGCTGGGCCCCGTCATAGCCATTGCTGGTATTCAGGTAATAAGTAAATATCTACCTGTTTCTCTCTTCGTCATAAACAACAGATTTTTTTAAAAAAAAAGATTTATTTTATTAGAAAGTCAGATATACAGAGAGGAGGAGAGACAGAGAGGAAGATCTTCTGTCTGATGATTCACTCCCCAAGTGAGTGCAACGGCCGATGCTATGCTGATCTGAAGCCAGGATTCAGGAACTTCTTCCGGGTCTCCCACATGCAAGTGCAGGGTCCCAAAGCATTGGACCATCCTCAACTGCTTTCCCATGCCACAAACAGGGAGTTGGATGGGAAGTGGAGCTGCCGGGATAAGAACTGGCTCCCATATGGGATCCCGGCATGTTCAAGGGGAGGACTTTAGCCGCTAGGCCATGCCGCCGGGCCCCATAAACAACAATTTTTTTTAATTTCATAAAAGTTAGGGTTTTTCAGTAAATGTAGTCATTTGATTTGCTAATAAGTGGAATTCATTTTTCAAGTTATTAAATTTTTTTTTTATTGGAAAGGTAGAATTACAGAAAGAGGAGAGACAGAAAGAGAGAACTTGCATCTGCTGCTTTGCTCAGTTTACTAAATGTGACCACATGACTAGATCTGGGCCAGTCCAAAGCCAGGGAACCAGAGCCAGAAGCTTCTGTATTTTTACGTGGTTGCAAGGGCCGAAGCACTTGGGTCATCTTCCACTACTTTCCCAGGCACATCAGTAGGGAACTGGAACAAGAGTGGAACAGCTAGACTCCAACTGATGCCCACATGGCATGCTGGCACCACAGATGGAGCCTTAATATACTGTGCCCACATGGCACTGGCTCTGGAATTCATTCTTTTAAAAGTCTTTACTTTTTTAAAATATTTATTTATTTTTATTGGAAAGTCAGATTTACAGGGAGAAGGAGAGACAGAAAATATCTTCCATCCGCTGGTTCACTCTCCAAGTTGTTGCAGTGGCCAGAGCTGAGTCAATCTGAAGCCAGGAACCAGGAACTTCTTTTGGATCTCCCACATGGGTGTTCAGTGACACAAGGCTTTTGGGTCATCCTTGACTGCTTTTCCAGGTCACAGGCAAGGAGCTGGATGGAGAGCACAGCACCAGGACATGAACTGGTGTGCATATGAGATCCTGACGCTTGAAGGTAGAGGATTAGCCAATTGAGCCATTGCAAAGTATATGTGTATGAATACATCATGTGATATTCCATAAGTACATATAATTTTTATGTGTTAAAAATTTTAAATAAAAATAAAAAAGAAAATAGCCTAAGAATGCCTATCATCGCTTCCCTTAATCCACATAGATCCTGCCACAAATAACCACTGACGTGCCTTTTAAATGAAAATTATATATATTTTTGAAATGCAGCCTGACAGAGAGAGACGAAAGGCTGACCTTCATTCTATTTTTGGAAAACCTCTCCAGATGGCTGCAAGGGCCAGGACAGAGATGAAAGCCAGGACTCCCTCCTGTTGTCCCTCTTGTAGGCAGAGGTCCACTGCGTTCTCAAGTTCATTAACAGACATCGCTTCTTGGCCTTTTTGCTAAGATCAAGCGTCAAGTACATTAACAGGAAGCTGGAGGGGATGAGGTGTTTCACTGTGTTTATGGTGGCTGCATCGTGTACCAGGGAGCCAGGTTCAAGCCCTGGCTCTTCTGCTTCCATTCTAGCCTTCTGCAAAATGGAAGACAGCTTGAGATGTCCCACACACGACCCTGTCATCCACACATCAGAACCAGATCGAGCTTCAGTCTTTTGGTTTCAGACTCATTATTGTAATGAACCAGTAGGTGGAAGATCTCCCTCTCTTTCAAATCAAATCACATAAAAAGAAAAATAAATTTCAAAAAGCAAACTCAAAATTGAGCAGGCATTTTGCTTGATGTGTGCAAAAGCTGTTAGGCCCAGATCAGCTGCAGATAAGAGCAAAACCTTCAGTCAAAATCCTAAATATGTGAGGTCGAGATCCTAAAGCATTTCTTTTAAGAATTGAAGCAAAAGATAAAACATTGCTCTAGTGTTATGCTCTTGAATATAAAGCACACTCAAAGCAATGAACAAAAACAGACCAGTTAAGAGCAATGGTCTGTTGGGCCTAGCGTGGTAGCCTAGTGGCTAAACCCTAACCTTGCACATTCTGGGATCCCATGTGGGCAACAGTTTGTATCCCTGTGGCCCCACTTCCCTTTCAGCTCTCTGCTTGTGGCCAGGGAAAGCAGTCGAGGGCAGCCCAAAGCCTTGGGATCCATACCCATGTGGGAGACCGGAAAGAGGTTCCAGGCTCCTGGCTTCGCAATGGCTCAGGTCCAATAGCTACAGCTGCTTGGGGAGTAAATCAATAGACAGAAGATCTTCCTTTCTGTCTTTGCTCCTCTCTGTGTATCTAACTTTCTGATAAAAATAGATGAATTTTTAAAGAAAAAGAAAAAGAGCAAAGGTCTGGTAAGAGTTTGTTGAAATGTTCATGGCATTCTATTTGTTCAGTTTTTGGAGACCCAGAGAACAATAACATTTGTCTATTGGGAGTGTGATTTGAGAAATTCACACAAATTTTTAGCAGGAAAATTCCTGAGAATTCTTCAGTATATAGTCCTTTTCTATCGTAACAATAGACTTGTACACTTCTCTCCTCAAACAAGGAAACCTGAAACGCCATTCAGGGCTCATACATGGGTCAAGAGGCCCACCCACTTGGACCATCTTCTATTGCTTTTCCAAGCGCAAGCAGGTTGCTGAACTGGCAGTGGAGCATCCAAGTGAAATCGGTGCTCATATGGTTAACATATTTAACTCAATGTGCCACAGTGCAAACCCCTGTAATGTCACTTGGATTAGAAGCAGAGGATTCTTTTTAGCTACCATGGAAGATAGATACCTTGCTTATCAAGTTAAATTTTCAGAGTAACCATGAGGATTAAAAGAGAAATAGCACATCAGGTTTATTCTTTCAGCTTACAATGAAAAGATGTTCTTTTACCCGCCCACTCATAACATGGGAGTATTTTGATATACAAAGGTACCACAATGGGAAGACTCAAAGGGAAAGAGTCATCATTATGATGTGTTTGCTTCAGCCTCAAAACCTAGGAAAGTCTGAACTGAAGTCATAATGTCCTACGTGCTAGGAAGGAGATCTATGCTTGCAAATGTAGTGGTCTTCATTTTCTAGGAATGGAAGTAGAATGGTTCAGTTGCAGTCTAAGTATGTCCCATGTAAAGCTCAATGTGGCAAGCTGAGGTGGTGAAATCTTCTTTGTTTATTTTATTTTTCAAGAATTATTTATTATTATTGGGCAGTCTGAAATACACAGGGGAGGAGAGACAGAGAGGAAAATCTTCCATCTGATGATTCATTCCCCAAGTAGTCACAACAATCAGAGCTGAGCCGATCTGAAGCCAGGAGTCTGGAGCCCCTTCTGTGTCTAACACACGAGTGCAGGATCCCAAGGCTTTGGGCTGTCCTCAACTGCTTTCTCAGGCCACAGCAGAAAGCTGGATGAGAAACAGGGCTGCCAGGATTAGAACCGGCGCCCCAATGGGATCCTGGCACATGCAAGGCGAGGACTTCAGCTACTAGGCTATTGAACCAGGCCCGAGGTGGTGGAATCTTTAAGAGATGATGCCTTGGGGCTGCTGTTGGGACATAATGCATTAAGCTACCACAGAGATTGCTACCATCCCATATTGGCATCAGTTCCTGTCCTAGCTACTCAGCTTCCAACCCAGTTCCCTACTGATGTGTTTGGGAAATCACTAGAAGATAGCCTAAATCCTTGGGTGCTACACTGATGTGAGACATCCCGATGGAGCTCCTGGCTCCTGGTTTTGATCTGGCCCAAGCCTGGCAGTTGTGGTTGTCTGGAGAGTGAACCAGCAGATGGAATCTCCCTGTCTCTTTTTCTCTCCTTCTCTCTCTATTTCACGCTACCTTTCAAATCAGTACAATCAATTTAAATAAGTAAATAAAGATGTGAGACCTAGTGGAAGGGAATTAGCATTGGAAGACTCAGTATGGTTCTCAGCAGAAGCCTGCTGGTTCTCCTGAGAGCAGGTTCTTATGCAGTTAGGCCCCAGTCTCCCAAGGGTTAACTCCACAGCTTAGCTTGTTTCTCAAGGTGTAACAGGATGGGCAATCTTGGCCTGATACATTTAGCCCCTGGCTTGACCACAAGTTCCCTCTTCCCTGCTTCCCCTTTGTAAGATGCCCTTGGGGGAGCTTAGGTGTGGCTTCATCCTTGGGAAAATACTGGGGGGAGCCAAGCAGACTATAAAAATGGGGACCGATTTTGAATAAATTGGCATTCTCTTTACAAGAATGACCCACTGTGTGTTGTCTGTTTTGTCTGTTTTGTAACCGTAGTCTCTCCGCTCAGCTCAGGGGTACGTGGCCATGCAGGTGTTGCCGACAATGCAGTGGGGCTATCCTATGTACTCAGCCCCTTCTCTTCAGCCCAGTGTTCCCTTGTCATTTCTCTGCTGGGGAGCACTCACCAGGAAGCCGACATCATGGTATTTGAACCGTGTGGCCACAGAATGGTGAATTAAATAAACAGACTAATACAGCAATAAAAGTGAGAACTGACCTAAAGACACCCATGCTTTATGTGTCAAAAATGATTGTAGTAAATGCCAGAACATCACCACTGTGAGGCCTGGTAGAAGGAATATTAGTTGCAAAGACAGATTTGGTCTGAACCTTAACTTTTTTTTTTTTTAGATTTATTTATTTTTATTGCAAAATCAGATATACAGAGAGGAAGAGAGTCAGAGAGGAAGATCTTTAAAAAAAAAAAAGAAGTGTGGCATACAGAACTCATATCAGGATGCTGGAATCACAGTTAGCAGCTTTACTTGCTATGCCACCACACTGGTTCTTTTCTTATTTCCTTTTATTTTAGAATATATTTTTTAAAAATATCTTTTTACTACTTTTTAAAAGATGTATTTATTTTTATTAGACAGTCAGATATACTGAGAAAAGAAAAGACAGAGAGGAAGATCTTCTGCCCAATGATTCGTTCTCCAAGTGGTCACAACAGCCAGGGCTCAACCTATCTGAAGCCAGGAGCCAGGAGCTTCTTACGGGTCTTCCATGAGGGTGCAGGGTCCCAATGCTCTGGGCCGTCCTCGACTGCTTTCCCAGGCCACAAGCAGGGAGCTGGATGGGAAGTGGAGCTGCTTTCTAGAGGATATGTTATCCTGTAGTTTACTGCTTAAATGCTTGCAACAGCTATGGCTGGAAACCAGGCCACCATGCAAATTTCCTATGTAGATATCAAGGATCCAACTATTCAGATTATCCTAAAGTCTTAAGGTTTATAAATGCGGTCTGTAGCAGAACAGTTCCCTCATCTGGGGACACTGCTAAGATCTAACTTAGCAGGTGGCTTTCCAAGATGACTCCTGGCCGTCCTTCACTACTTAGAGCTTACTCTCGAGTGTAAGGATACCTCCAGCTGGGTCTTCCCCCAGCCCAGAAAGGAAATATCTTTCAGGATCCCCCAAAAAAGGCAGTTCACACACCCAAAGGTTTATAGGCCTTGACTAATTTACCTCAGAGAGGCATACACAGTAAAAAGCTATATAAGTTGTTAAGAGAATATTGGAGAGACCTATGGAAGACTCACCCTGGGCGTCGTCTTGGATATAGTGCCCTGTGGGTTTTGGAGTACTGACCTCTAGAATATAATTCTGTGTTGAAGTTTTCCCAAGTATTTAGAATGTATGGGTCTGGGACAAAAATGATAAAAGGATAATTTGCTACATTCTTTTAGTACACAGTAAGTTTGAATTAAAAGCTGCATCATGATTGCTTTGGACTTCTTAATATATTGTTGTTATTATTATTATTATTGATTTAAGAGGGAAATACAGATAGAGGGAAGGGGGAGAGAAAGAGAGAGAGAGTACCAGGCCAAGTCTAAAGGCAAGAGTAGGGAACTTAATCCAAAAACCTTCCATAGTCAGAAAAGACCCAAACATCTGAGCCAAGACTGCTGCCTCCAGGATCCACATTAGCAGTAAACTGGAGTCAGAGGTGAAAATTAAACCCCGACACCCCGATATGGCATGAGCGTAGGCTGCTAGGCCAAACACTCACCCCAGAATTTTTGTACCTGTGAACCAGGGGGACAAAAAAGTAGTTTCTGGGTCCAGCGTGATAGCATAGTGGTTAAAGTCCTTGCCTTGCACCAGAATCCTATATGGCTGCTGGCTCCAAACCTGGCGGTCCCTGCTTCCCATCCAACTCCCTGCTTGTGGCCTGGGAAAGCAGTCGAAGATGGCCCAAAGCCTTGGGACCCTGCACCCACATGGGAGACCCGGAAGAGCTCCTGGCTCTTGACTTAGATCAGCTCAGCTCTGGCCATTGTGACCACTTAGGAAGTGAAACTGGAAGTGAGCACAAGAGAACCTGGCAATGAAACTTGTGCTGCCTGCTGTGTGGTCAGTAAACTATTTCTTTGTCTCTGACCTAGGGTTTTTGTCCCTTCTGTTAACATCTACTCAACTGTGGCTTCCTTCTCCCTGTATTTGCAACAGTTTGTAAAGGCAGCTCTGGCCTAGACACAGGAAACCCATTGATGTGATGGGAGCCACACTTCCTACTTTGGATTATCTATGAAGCACTGCCATAGTATGTCTGTGGATGCATGCTTGATTCTTCTGCATCTCCAACCCGGAAGCATAGGGGAAGTTATCCTTCTACAAGATAACTGTTGACCAATGCAGAAGGAAGGTAGGCATTTCCCTCCTTATCTTGCTCAGATGTTCTGAGACACACGTCATGAATCTGCTCATAATCTTACCATTCCCCTTAGTAGTAGAAAGCTAAAAGCTTTCCTCATTTTGGCTCTTTTGCCTTCCTGGTTTCATTCTGTCTGCACCACAGTCCTCCACTGTGTCTCAAATTCTGCTTTTGCAGCAGTCCAGACTATTGCAATGTCACTTAAAATCTTTTTTTTTTTAATTTTTGATGATGTTTATATAGTTGATCAGGGTGAGAAGGATTGAGGGTTTGTGAAGAGTGGGTATTATCATTTTTTTTTCAAATTTTCTATGTCTTCTTCTTGTTTCTGGGGGAAGGGGGGAGGTAAGGGGAGACGCCATACTCAGCCTCCCAACCACCTCAGTACCCAGGGATGGGGAATGGTCACTTGATACCAACCCAGGGTTCTGATGTGATACACGCTCCTAGGTCGATGGCACTTTCAATGCGCTAGCAAGATGACTTAAATTTATAAGCCTAAGTGACTTACAGATGCCATGGCAATAAAATTGCAGTGCAGCACAAGGACCATGTATGTTACTAAGAACGTTCAATCCGAGATATCTGTATGTATACTGGTGATGTCAGATAAAGGGTAGATCTTCCATCCAGCAAATCAATTATGGAATTCTGCTACACCCAAACCATTTTACTCAATGCCATGTTTTCTTTTTCCTTTCTTTCTTTTAAAGGTACTTGAAAAGAAAAGAAAGGGAAAGAAAAAAAAAGAAAAGAAAGAAGAGCTCCAAAGAGAGAAGATGAAACAGAATGGGAGAGAGGAAGAGAGAGAGAGGTCTCCTTTCCACTGGTTCACTCCCAAATTGGCCACAATGGCCAGAGCTAGGCTGGTACAAACCTGAGAGTCAGGAGCCTCTTTTGGGTCTTGGGCCATTTTGTGCTGCTTTCCCAAGCACATGAGCAGGGAGCTGGAAGTGGAGCAGGCCAATCACAACCCAGTGTCCATAGGGACGTGGGCACCACGGACAGAGGCTTAGCCTTACACCATGGTGCCAGCCCATCAATGCCAGGTTCTTAAAGATAAGTGACACTTTGAAAGAATTAAGACCTGGGAAAGAGGGAAGACAGGCACTTCACAATGGAAGGAGCTATAAATAATCAAACCTGTTTTCATTGCATGCTTCTAAGCTGGGCTCTGTTATGAAGGAAAGCGATGAAATAGTCATTACCTTTATTTCAAGGTCTTGAAGTCTAATACAGATTTCAACACAGAGTTGGAGGTAAGAAATATTCTTTTTTTTTTTTTCCTGGAGGGGAAAAGGACAGACAGGGAGCAGGATGGTGAAAAATGTTCTCTTTTTAAAAAAGATTTATTTTATTAGAAAGACAGATATATAGAGAAGAGAGACAGAGGAAAAGGTCTTCCTTCCACTGGCTCACTACCCAAATGGCTGCAACAACCAGAGCTGAGTTGATCCAAAGCTAGGAGCTAGGAGCTTTTTCCAGGTCTCCCGCGCAGGTGCAGGGTCCCAAGTCTTGGGCCATTCTTGATTGCTTTCCCAGACTACAAGCAGGGAACTGGAAGGGAAGTAGCGTGTCTGAGATGCGAATCAGTGGTTATATGGGATCTTGGTGGATGCAAGGTGAGGATTTAACCATTAGGCTATTTTGCCAGAAGATATCTTCATTTCTTTTTAAAGATTTATTTATTTTTTTTAAAGATTTATTTTTATTATTTTTTTTTATTGGAAAGGCGGATACACAGAGAGGAGAGACAGAGAGGAAGATCTTCTATCCGATGATTCACTCCCCTAGTGACCACAATGGCCGGTGCTGTGCCAATCCGAACGCAGGAGCCAGGAACTTCTTTCTGGGTTTCTCACGCGGGTACAGGGTCCCAATGCTTTGGGCCGTCCTTGACTGCTTTCCCAGGCCACAAGCAGAGAGCTGGATGGGAAGTGGAGCTGCCGGGATTAGAACCAATGCCCATATGGGATCCTGGTGCATTCAAGCCGAGGACTTTAGCCACTAGGCCACCGTGCCAGGCCTTGAAGACATAATCTTAAAAGAAGTGAAAATGGACTCTCTTTCGAGGAGAATAGGAAGTTATCACTTATAATTGGGATCATCAGGATGGCTGATGGAGGAGATGGTTCCTGAGCTGAGCCTTGCAAACTGAAATGTGTACTAACAATACGAGCAGGGCAAAACATTCAAGCAGTGGAGATAAAAGCTCTGACATGGGAGACAGCATGGTTCACAGGATGTGGCACTTAGGATGTTTGGTTACAAATCGCCCTTCAGTGTAAGTGATACGGATTTATTCTAAGTCCAAGAAGACAAGAGTCTCAATCATGTAGAATTGAAGCATTCCAAAGCAGCTCAAAAAACGATACCTTTTGTCTGCATCATTTTCTGTGGCCGAAGGGGATGTTCCTAAGGTACTACTCCTGCTTCCACCCCTTAACCCTTTCTGTGCTTCTCAATAGTCAAGACTTCTGTCTAGTCTACTTATCTGCTACGTCACAGCTTCAGGTGACTGCCTCTTCCCTGTGTGTGCTTCAGCTTTGACTCTACTGTTGGCCACATGACCTCTGGTTTCAACCTCAGAAAATTTCAGTGATCTGGTTAATTATTACCTTGCCTATTGAACAACTCTCTCCAGCAACTGGATAGACCATAAATAGACTCGTTTAGGTCATCGGGATGTGTCAAAGGTGACAGAGCCCAGGAGAAGAGAGGTGACAGAGAGAGCTGTGAGAACAGAAGGCATTGTTCCAATATTAGAATCTTGGAAATAAAAAGAGGAGTAATGATAGCTGTAAGCACAAAGTCATGGAGATTCATTTGAGCAGGACAGTAATGTCCAACCTCATAAGACTCCTTTTTGTAATCTCCTATTATTTTTATATTTTTACAAGCTATATTTCTGCAGCCAGTGCAGTGGTACAGCAAGTTAATCCTCCACCTGCAGTGCTGGCACCCACATTGAGCACTACTAGTTCTAGTCCCAGATACTCTACTTCCAATGTTATTGCCTGCTTATGGTCTGGGAAAGGAGCACAGGACATTGAACCCCTGAACCCATGTGGGAAACCAGGAAGAATCTTCTGTGCTTGACTTCAAACAGGCCCAGCCCTGGCCGTCATGACCATTTGGGGAATGAATCAGTGGATAGAAGATCTCTGTATGTCGCTCCTTCTCTCTAAATCTTTCATTTAAATAAATAAATCTTTAAATTGTTTTCCCTTTACTTATTTGAAAGGCATAGTATTGTAGCATGGTAGGTTAAGCCACCCCTTGGAATGCCTGCATTATCTACAGTCCTAGTATCAAGCCCTATCTCCACTTCTGAGCCAGCTTTCTGCCAATGCATCCAGGGGGTACTGTAGCATGATTAAAGTACTTGGTTTCCTGTCACCCACCAAGGAAACTAAATGAGTTCACAGCTCCTGAGTTAGATCTAGTATTGTCTTGGGTTTTTGGGGAATTTGGGGAGTGAACTAACGGATGCAAGATCTTTTTCTCTATGTATCTCTCGCCCTCTCACTTTTTCAAGTAAATAAATAATTAAAAATAAAACAAAACAAAACGAAAAACAGAGAAAGGGGTCCAGGATTATGCTACAGCAGTTAAAACTACCTCCTGGGACACTAGCATCAACGTGAGCACCTGTTACAGTCCGGGCTGCTCCAGTGCTGATGCAGCTCCCTGCGAGTGAGTGGGATGCTGTTTTTACTGCTTGGCACCTACCACCTACGTGGGGGACCAGGAGTAAATTCCTGTGGGCAGCCTGATCCAGCTATGGCCACTGATGTCCTTTGGGGTGTGAATCAGCACACAGTAGATCTATGCCTTGCCCTCTCTGTCTTTGTCATTCTGCCTTTCAAGTAAATTAAAATAAAATGGTAACATAAAGGAGAAAGAGGTCTCCCACCTACTGGTTCCTACCCCAAATGCCCATGACAGCCAGGAGTGAACCAGGCTGACCACAAGAGTTTCCTCCAGTTCTTCCACATGGGACAGGAGCTCAATCAATTTGGCTGTCTTCTGCAGCTTTCTCAGGCCATTTGTAGGGAAGTGGAGTGGAAATACAGTAGCTGGGACATGGACCAGTGTTCATATGGGATGCTGGTGTCCAGGTGGCAGTTTTATTAACTTTGCTGCAATGCCAGATCTGAAACGTATTTTTTAAATTTTATTTTTGATAATTTTTACATAGTTGATTACATAGCTGATTAGGTCAAGGGCTAGAGGGAAGAGGGTGAGACCATTTGTTTCCACATTCCCTTTTTTCCTTTTTGTATCTCAGGGAAGGGGGGAAATAAGAGGAGAAGCTACATCCAGACTGCTAACCATCCCTGGGTCCCCCACATAGGGTGTGTTCCAAGGGTCCTGCCCAAGTGGTTTTGATAGTTCAAAAGTTCTGAATTGCTATTAATCTTGTCACACCAATCATGATGAAATCTCTCCAGAACCCACTGGCTGACATAGTCCACCTTAGAGTCTCAATTTGTCCAGGTATTCACTGCCAACATTTGGCTGGGGTAGTTGATCAATTTGTTCAGTCCTCCATCTTCTGTTATGGTACCAGGTGTCCTCTGAAGGCTCCAGTGTACTGCCATGTCCTCCATGTATGTCTGGACATACTGTCCACTGTTCTATTTAAGCCACTGAGGAAACCCAGCTCTGACACATCTTTTACAAAATGAAATAATGGTCCTGCGTTTGGGTATTTGTTGTTGACAACTGCTCAGGATAACTACATCTTTTACAGGGAAACTGAATTTGCATCTTGACTCTGTTTCTGATTCTAGCTTCCTACTAATGCTCATTCTGGGCGGCAGGAGGTCATGACTCAAGTCCTTGGGCTCCTGCCCACTTATATGGGAGACCCGATGAGAATCCATGGAACCTAGCTTTAAACTGGCTCAAGGGGGCCAGCAACTTAGACTAATGGCTAAATTTCTTACCTTGAATGCACCAGGATCCCACATGGGTCCCACTTCCCAACAAGGTCCCTGGTCTGGGAAAGCAACTGAGGATGACCCCAAGCCTTGGAACCCTGCCTTTGTATGGGAGACGCCAACAGGCTCCAGGCTCCTGGCTTTGGATCACTTCAGCTCTGGCAATTATGGCCACCTGATGAATGAATCAGCAGACAAAGATCTTCCTCTCTATCTCTCCTCTTCTCTCTGTATATCTTTCTAATTAAAAAAAAAAAAAAAGAAGAATCTTTTAAAGAAAAACTAGCTGAACAAAATTCCTTAAAAACAGGTTTAAAAAAATGGCTCAGTCTTGGCTATTGCTGCCATTTGGAGAGTGGGCCAGCAAGTGGGAGAGCTCTCTCTTTCTCCTCTCTCTCTGCCTTTCAAATACATGAAAATAAACCAATAAAGCCTGAATGATCCTGGAGATCTATGATGTACGCAAATGTTTCTATGACATTATCTGGGCCCAGCACAATAGCTCAGTGGCTAAAGTCCTCGCCTTGCACTCTCCATAATCCTGTATGGGTGCCAACTCTAATCCTGGCACCTCCACTTCCCATCCAGCTCCCCGCTTGTGGCCTGGGAAAGCAGTCGAGGACAGCCAAAACCTTGGGACCCTGCACCTGCATGGGAGACCTGAAGGCGGCTGCTGGCTCCTGGCTTTGGATTGGTTCAGCTCCAGTCGTTGCGGCTGCTTGGGGAATGAACCACTGGACGGAAGATCTTCTCTGTGTCTGTCATGCTCTTTGTATATCTGACTTTTTAAAAAGATTTATTCATTTTTATTATAAAGTCAGATATATAGAGAGGAGGAGAGACAGAGAGGAAGATCTTCCATTCGATGATTCACTCCCCAAGTAAGCACAATGGCCAGTGTTGTGCTGATCCGAAGCCAGGAGCCAGGAACCTCCTCCAGGTCTCCCACTTGGGTGTAGGGTCCCAAGGCTTTGAGCCTTCCTTGATTGCCTTCCCAGGCCACAGGCAGGGAGCTGAATGGGAAGTGGAAGTGCTGGGATTAGAACTAGTGCCCATACGGGATCCTGGCACGTTCAAGGCGAGGATTTTAGCCACTAGGCCACGCTGCCGGGCCCAATGTATATCTGACTTTCCAATGAAAATGAATAAATCTTAAAGTATATATACAGATGACATTATACAAAACAGTAAAATAGAAAATGACAGGTCTAATATGGCTGTGTAAAACTCTTTTTTTTTTTTTAGGTTTATTTGTTTTTATTGGAAAGTCAGATTTTACAGAGAGAAGAGACAAAAAGATCTTCTGTCCACTGGTTCATTTCCTACATAGCCACAAAGGCTGGAGCTGACCCGATTGGGAGCCTGGAGCCAGGAGCTTCTTCAGGGTCTCCCATGTGGGTGCTGGGTACTAAGGTTTTAGGCTGTTCTCCCACTGCTTTTCCAGGCTGCAAGCAGGAGGCTGGACGGGAAGTAGAGCAGCCAGGACAGGAACCAGTGCCCAGATGGGACCTCAGCATATGGAAGGCAAGGATTTTAGCCACAAGGATTTTCAGACCCAACAAAAATGTAGAGAAAGAAGCAAATGTAATTGTGGTTTTGGGTTCAGGACTGCAATTAGATTTTTGTTTCTACAGTATAGTGGCTGATTGTCTAAAATAGAAATTTGAACAAAACCAAACTATTATTATACAAGTTTGGGTTCTTTCAGCAGCGTCTGGACAAACAGCTCCTGTGTTCTAGTCCCTCCAGGACGAGTTCATCAGGGACTTACGGGATGTCCTTCCAGAAAGTCCCACCATATTAGAATTTCATTTCCTATTGGAATTTTGGAAGCATTTAAAAAATAATAATTGCATTTTAATTATTATTCATTGCATTTTGGAACTGGGTCAGGCAATCCTTTCTGGCTCTGGACAAATGCCTTTGATCTTGACAATCTACTTGGTTGGGCCTTAGGCCTGGTACTGTAGCCTCTCTGTGTATCTGTCTTTCCAATTAAAAAAAGAAAAATCTTCTCGGACCCTTGGGGCAGCTTCTACAGGCCAGTCAATGGCTTCCACTGCAACCTGGACAAATTATTTGCCGGTTGGGGCCACTTTACAAACTCCGGTTTAAGATTCCAGGGTTCGAACTGCACCCACGGATATGCGGCACCGACTGCGTCTCAGCCGGGCCGCGGGGAAGCAGGCGATGAGGGCTGGGCGCCCTGGGAGCGCAGGCCGGGGGAAGCCGGCGATGAGGGCTGGGCGCCGGGGACCTGGGAGCACAGGCCGGGGCGTCCGTCCGCCCCTGCCCGCCGGCGCCGCTGAGTCAGCCCTTCCGGCCGCCCTCTCACAGCGTGGACCGACTGCCCTGAGGTGCGCACGCTGACCGTCATGGCCCAGCCATGCGGGGCCCCAGGCGTCCGGCGCGCTGCCCTGGCCCTCCGCGCCGCCCTCGCCCGCCGCCCTCCGGCGCGCGCCGTGACTCAGCCGCTTCTGCTCCATGGGCTGCGCAGGCGCGGCCGCCGCCTCCCGCTGCTACCCGCTGTTGCTGCGCGCAGGCCTGCACCCGGCGGCGCGCATTCCCTGCTCCTAGGCCTCGAGAGGCACTGGCCGTGCATTGAGGCCAAGAATCTGCTCGGCCGCTCTCAGTCAGTTGAGGAACCGAGGCGTCTGCACCGGACAGGGAGTTAGTCTCCTAATTGAGGCCTTGGACAGCCCCCAAAGTGTCTGGAAGCTCTTTAGAGGCCTCTTGTTGCTGTGTCACACACACACGAACCCGGCTCACACTCTGGCCGCATTGCACCCCTGGACGAAATAGAAGTGATCCCATGCTTGGTGATGAGTAAGTTGTTGACTTTTGGTTGACATTGAAAGGCCCTTTCCTTGGGATTTAGAGCACTGTAGCCAAGTCTGATTCAAGCACCGGGCCTGCTCTGCATCTGGGATGCGGATTCCTGCCCCCAAACAGCTCAGGCAGGGAACATGCACATGTGCACTGACACCCAATATTGGGCAATAAGGACTCCGAGAAAGTAGGGGCAGGAGAGAAGCAGAGAAGGTGCATTCTGGGAAAAGACTTGATGCCTCATGGCAAGCGTAGCAGGGCTGGGATACTCTGCATCAAGTGGTTCTTTCGCCCTGTTGTTGAGGCATCTGGCCACATTCCTTGGTTCTCTTGCATCCAGAAGGGCGATGGGAAAGAACATCTGGGTTTCAAAAATGAACATCACCTGATAAAATGCAGATTCTGTTTGGGTACCGGATTGTGTCCTGGCCACTCCACTTCCTTTCCAGGTCCCTGCATTCTAGTAACTAAAGTCCTCACCTTGCATGCTCTGGGATCCCATATGGGTGCTGGTTCCTGCTTGTGCCCTGGGAAAGCAGTAGAGGACAGCCTAAAGTCTTGGGTCCTTCCTTGTACCCACGTGAGAGACCGAAAGAGGCTCCGGGTACCTAGCTCAGGCTGTTGTGGCCACTTGAGGAGTGAACCAGCGATAGAAGGTTTTTGCCTTTCATTCTCTCTGTAAATCTCTCTTTCCAGTTAAAATAATTAAGTCTTAAAAAAAAAAAGTCCACATTCTGTGTCAGAATTCTGGGTTGGAGCGTAGAGTTGCTCCTGATTCTGGCCTCATACTCAGACTGCTAAAGTACTAAGGACTTGGCCACCCTCAAGGAGACCTGGATCGAGTTCCTGGCTCAGGACTTCTGTCTGGCTCAGCCTTTTGTTTGGAACCTAAACTAGTAGATGGGAGCTAGCTCTAATAAATTTTTAAAAATTGTAATCAGTGCCTGGTGCAATGGCTTAGTGACTAAAGTCCTTGTCTTGCATGTGCTGGGATCAGATATGGGTGCTGGTTCATGTCCCAGCTGCCCCACTTCCCATCCAGGTCCCTGCTTGTGGCCTGGGAAAGCAATTGAGGACAACCAAAAGCGTTGGGACCCTACTGCCACATGGGAGACATGGAATAAGCTCCTCGCTCCTGGCGTTGGATTGGCTTAATTCTGACCATGTTGGCCACTTGGGGAGTGAACCAGTGGGCAGAGGATCTTTCTGTCTCTCCTTGTCTCTGTACATTTGACTTTCCAATAATAATAATAAATCTTAAAAAAAAATTGTAATCAATTGAGGGCGGCATTGTGGCATAGTAAGTTGAACCCTGCATGCACTGTCAACATCAGATATAAGATGGACACCAGTTCTAGTCCCCACAGCTTGACTTCTGATCCAGCTCCCTGCTGATGTACCTGGAAAAGCAGTGGGATATGACCCAAGTGCCTGGGTCCCTGCAATCCTTGTGGAACTCCAGATGGAGTTCTACACTCCAGCCTACCCAGCATTGGCAATTGTGACTGGAGAATGAACCAGTGGATGGAACATCTCTCTACCTCTCCCTCTTATCCTCTGTCTCTAATTCTGCCTTTCAAATACATGCATACATTGTTTAAAAATACTTCAATTAAATGAAAGAATGGACCACAGGGCTTGAGTATAAGAAAACTGTGTCTATGAGAAATCTATAAAGCTGTACTTGAACTTGCCCCAACTCAGTCCTCTGGAACACTCTGTCAGACTTGGGAAGAATAAGGCTGTGTACTAAATTGGAAGCTGCTGAATCAGTAGGGGCTCAGCCCTTTTTCTGCGTGGCTTGCTGAAAGAACTGATTTCTACTTTTTTTTTTTTTTTTGTAGATTTATTTTTGGAAAGGCAGATATACAGAGAGGAGGAGAGACAGAGAGGAAGATCTTCTGTCTGATGATTCACTCCCCAAGTGACCGCAATGGCCAGTACTGTGCCACTCCGAAGCCAGGAGCCTGGAACTTCCTCCAGGTCTCCCACGTGGGTACAGAGTCCCAAGACCTATGGGCCATCCTCCACTGCTTTCCCAGGCCACAATCAGGAAGCTGGATGGAAAGTGGGGCTGCTGGGATTAGAACTGGTGCTCATATGGGATCCCGGGGTGTTCAAGGCAAGGACTTTAGCCACTAGGCCACTTCTACGCCAGGCCCTGCTTCACTTTCTGTCTAACTCCCTACTAATGGCTTGGGGAAATAGTGGAAAACAGTCCAAGTGCTTGGGCACATGCCACCATCTGGGAGCCCTAGAGGAAATTCTAGGCCCAACTGTGGCCCAATCCTGGCCTTTTGTGCCTTTTGGAAAAGTAAGCCAATAGGTATAAGATGTCTTCTCTCTCTCTCTCTCTCTCTGCCTTTTGAATAAATAAGTGTATGTGTGTTTGAGAAAAATTATTGCGCACGTATGCTCTGAAAATTGTACATTTTAGACATAGTATGAATTCTGATTCTCAATGTGAACCAAAATTGTGATTTAACTATTTTGGGAAGCTGGGAGAGAAGTGGCGTGGGTAAGTGGTGTCATTGTAAGTGCCACATCCCTATCTAGTGCAAAGCAAGATCACAGGTTGTGTTTAACAGATGTCAGATAATCACATAAGCATATTATTTTGATATATGGAGATTAACACCCAGAACGATTATGGGGAAAAAAAGTGATGGATGGGGGGGTGGTAACCTTTGAGTTGTGAAGAGAATTGAGACAGAAAAATGACATGAAAGCTTTCAGTGTCAGTGATATGAAAATATTGCGAGAGTGGGCCAGCAAATGACTCAACTGGCAAAACCTCTATCTATAAGTGCTGGAAACCCACATGAGCATAGATTTCTGTTCCAGCTGTTCCATTTCTGATCCAGCAACCTGCTTATGACCAGAAAAGCAGTGGAGAATCACCCAAAGTCTTGGGACCTTGTACCCAGGTGGAGACTTGGGGGAGACTCCTGGCTTTGGATTGGCTCAGCTCCAACCATTGTAGTCATCTGGGGAGTGATCCAGTAGGTAAAAGATTTTTGTCTCTCCTTCTCTCTGTAAATCTGCCATTCCAATAAAAATAAATAAATAAATCTTAAATATATATATTGGAAAGCAGAGTTTGTGACTAAGTAAGTTAAATCACCATTGGAAAACCCACCTCCCATGGAGGAGTGCTTGGTTCAAGTCCCTGCTGATCCAGGTTCTGTTAAAGCACCAGGAAGGCAAACAGTGACGGCCCAAGTACTCAGGTCCCTGCAGCCCCCGGGCAGATCTTGCTGGAGCTCCTGGCTCCTGGTTCAGCCTGGCCTAGTCTTGCCTATTACAGGCATTTAGGGAGTGAGCCAAATAACGAGAAGATCTTTGCTTCTCTTTTTCATTCTGCCTTTCAGATAATAAATGTTTAAAACACAAAATATTACTTTGCCTTTTAGAATAAATAAAGATATGTTAGAAGAGAAAAATAAACAGTGTTAGAAATGTCCAACAGTAATATAATTTTTTGTCCTATTTTATTTGAAAGGCAGAAAAATAGAAGCAGAGCTAGAGATATCACCTATCTGTTGTTTCCCTCTGCAGAGCCAGGGTTGGACCCGGCCAGGAGCCTGGAGCTCATTGTAGGTGTCCCCCAAGGTCGGTGAAGACCTGAGTTCTTGCGCCATTGCCACTGCCTCTCAGGATTAATGGGAAGCTGGAGTCAAGAGCCAGAGTCAGACTTAAAACCTAGGTATTTCCATATAGGATTCTTAACCTTAACCTCTAATGCCTGTCCATAATGTCAATGTTTTTTCTAATTTTTGTTCATTTCTTTGAGTGGCAGAGACAGAACTTGCATCCATTGGCCCACACCTCAAATGCCTAGAATGATCAGGGTTAGGCTGGCTGAAGCGGGAGTCAGGAACTCATTCTGAGTCTTCCATGTGGAAAGTAGGAACTCAGCCACTCATTAGCACCTCCTGGCTTTCTGCCTCCCCATCCCTTTCTCTTTAACCTTGGTGTGCCCTCTTCTTATTTTAGTTTTTTTTAATGAAACTTACTTATTTGTTTGAAGGACAGAGTTGCAGAGAGAGGGTGAAAATCAGATATACAGAGAGAAGGAGGGAGAGAGACAGAAAGATCTTCAATTCACTGGTTCATTCTGTAAGTGGTTGCAACTGCTGGAACTGAGCCAGAAGATAGAAACCAGGAACTTTTTCCAAGTCTCCCACATAGGGTCCCAAAACTTTGGGCTATCATTGACTGCTCACTACAAAGGGCTATGCTTTTCCTTGGAAGACCACTGTGACAAACAGCAAGCATTTCAGACAGAAATAACATTGTTGTTTGATAAACATGGAGAACTCTGACCCAGCAGATAGTCATCAGGATTTCAAACAAGCAGATGGGTCTAATCAGGAAGCAGCAGAACTCTAGCCACTGGGTCAGAGCTCAAGGGCATTCCATTTCCAAGAATTGGGGACATAAACGAAGCAGGAGGACCTCAGTTTCAGGAGTTCAGGACACCAGGAAAAGTATTAAGATTCCACTGGAGGTAATAGGCTGAAATCCATGTACTGGAGCTAGAGTCAAAAGAAGGGGCATGGGGCATAATGCAGTAGCCTAGTGGTTAAAGTCCTTGCCTTAAACACTCAAGGTTCCTGTATGGGCGCCAGTTCGTATCCTGGCAGTTTCATTTCCAATCCTGCTCTCTGCCTGTGGCCTGGGAAAGCAGTGGAGGACGGCCCAAAGCCTTGGGACCCTGCACCTGCATGAGAGATCTGGAAGAAGTGACTGACTCCTGGTTTCAGATCAGCTGAACTGTGGCCGATGGTCACTTGGGAGTGAATCATTGGACCGAAGATCTTCCTCTCTGTCTCTCCTCCTCTCTGTATATCTGACTTTCCAATAAAAAAATAAATACATTTTAAAACAAATACAAAGAAGGGCATGGTCTTAAGAATGAGGTTGAAGGCCCAGAATGATAACGTAGTGGTTTAAGTCCTTGCCTTGCACATGCCAGGATCCCATTTGGGCGCCAGTTCTAATCCTGGCAGCTCCACTTCCCATCCAGCTCCCTGCCTGTGGGCTGGGAAGGCAGTTGAGGATGGCCCAAAGCTTTGGGACCCTGCACTTGCATGGAAGACCTGGAGGAGGTTCCTGGTTCCTGGCTCTAGATTGGCATAGCATTGGCTGTTGCAGTCACTTGGGGAATGAATCATCGAATGGAAGATCTTTCTCTCTATCTCTCCTCTTTGTATATCTGACTTTCCAATAAAAATAAATAAATCTTAAAAAAAAAAAAAGAATGAGGCTGAAGTTCTGTGAGCTATCTCACAGAACAGGGAGATAAGTTTGGACAGCCAACAACCTTGGTAGACAACCTTAAATGGGGCACTAAAATTGCATAAATTCCAAAAATTTCTAAGATGCCTTTAGTCCATGCACCTAGGGTTATGTCCAATAACTAGATCAAAAGGACCCACAGCTGGTATTGAATGTATCCAGAAGAGGGAAGCAGAGGCTGGCCCCATGACAGCGTCTAACTCAAAATTTAGAGACGTGTGTTCTGTCACTGGAATGTACAACCTGTAAAAACTGATTAAAAACAATTCAGATGGAATACATTAAGGAACACAGAGAATCTGGAAAGAATAAATACAATTGAAACCGGATGTTAAATGAGATTTCCCTCTTTTCTTAGTTTTGGAGCTCAGAGCAATAGTAGGTACTGTTAGGCAGTGTAAAACCTCTTGGTGTAAGAAGCTGCTGCCTTGCTAAGGCAAGGCTATTAGGAAATTCCACCTAAGCCAGGATAAGTCAGGGTCACAAGCCCTATCTATAGATTACACCCGGGTGCAGGTGGACAATGGCGTAATCACCGGTTCCAGTAACAGAGTGAGCTACTGACACCCGGAACCCATAAAGATGATGTATTTGAAGTTACAGCCCTATCTACAGAGTACACCTGGGTGCAGATGATGAGTTTGAAGTATGTTACTCCTTCAGCTGATTAGATGATGTGTTTAAAGTGTGTTACTCTTTAAGCTGATTGCTGTGTTTAGATTTGCGCGGGCTATGATGCAAGTAATGGCCTAAAGGGCCCATATAATCACTGGCTTTTCTCTGGTTCAGGATCTGACCCCTGCTTGGCTGGCCTGCATGCCCCAAGAACACATGCTGGCACAATAAACTCTGCTTGCTTTTGCATTACCAGCAAGACTCTGCTGTTTCTGGGGGTGCAGACAAAACCGGACCCCAACAGTACCCCCAGAATAAAAAGAGATGTGTCTGATTGTTTAGGCAGTGTTTGTTCACAGAGTGGCTTCCAATTGATTTTGAAACCTATATACCATCACTATATCACATCACTTATATTTACTTATTTATTAATTTTGGTCTGAGAAAATAAAGTTTTAAAAACAAAACTTTATTTGAAGAAAACTGTCAGAGTCCTGTGGTGGAGAGATGTTAAGGAACCAAGGCTGTGGTTTAGAGAATTAAGCCATTGCATTGCATACTGGCTGGAATTTTAGCTGCCCTACTTTTTTTTTTTTTTAAAAGATTTAATTATTTTTATCGGAAAATCAGATTTACAAAGAGAGGGAGATACAGAGGGACAGGTCTTCCGTTTGCTAGTTCAGTCCCCAAGTGATTGCAACTGCTGAGCTGATCTGAAGTCATAGACCAGGAGCTTCTTCCAAGTCTCCCATGTGTGTTCAGGGTCCCAAGGTTTGGGCCATTCTTTACCCCTTTCCCAGGCCATAAAAGGTACCTGGATGGGGAGTGGAGCAAATGGGACACAAACTTATACCTATATGCATTCCAAGAGTGAGGATCTTGGGCAGATGGTGTTACAGTAGGGTATTTTTGTACTTGCTATCACTGGCATCTACTGTGGGCACTAGTTCATGTCCTGGCTGCTTTACTACTGCTCCAGCTTCCTGCCACTGCGGGAACCTGGGAAGGCAGCTGAGGATGACCCACATCCTTGGGGTCCTGCACTCACTTGGAAGACCCAGAAGCTCTTGGCTCCTGGCTTCTGATCAACTTAGCTTTGGCCGTTGAAGCCATTTTAAGAATGAACCAGCACATGGAAGCCTCTCTTTCCATCTCTCCTCCTCTCTCTCTAAAAATCTACCTTTCCAGGGGCCCTGCGGCGTGGCCGAGCGCAACAGCACAGCACCGAATGTTGAGGTCACTTGGGGAGTGAATCATCGGATGGAAGATCTTCCTCTCCGTATATCTGACTTTCCAATAAAAACAAATAAATCTTTTTTTAAAAATCTGCTTTTCCAATAAAAAGAACATAAACCTTTTTTTAAATTTAAAAGATAAAAAAAACCTGTTTTTATTGGAAAGGTAGATTTTTACTTATTTTTTTTAAGATTTATTTATTTTTATTGGAAAGTCAGATATAAAAAGAGGAGGAGAGACAGAGAGGAAGATCTTCCATTTGATGATTCACTCCCCAAGTGTCCCCAATGGCCGATGCTATGCCGATCCGAAGCCAGGAGCCAGGAGCTTCTTCCAGGTCTCCCACATGGATGCAAGGTCCCAGAGCTTTGGGCAGTCCTCCACTGCTTTCCCAGGCCACAAGCATGGAGCTGGATGGGAAGTGGGGCTTCTGGGATAAGAACCGGCGCCCATAGGGATCCCGGCACGTGCAAGGCAGGACTTTAGCTGCTAGGCCACGCCGCCAGGCCCAACAATTTTTTTTAAAAAAAGATCTAGCTTGTGGCCCAGTGCTGTAGCCTAGTTGCTAAAGTTCTCTGTATGTATGACTTTCCAACAACAATAAAATAAATCTTAAAGAAAAAACTAATTTCAATTTAAAAAAAATAAAAATCGACCCATTAAACTATTCCCTGACTCATTACATATATCTTGGTGTGTTGCCTGTCAGACCTTGACTTCCTTGCCTTGCATTTGTCCTGGTTGCAGTCACTAACCTGCGTGTTCTGTGTTCTTATAATACCCTAGTTCAGGAGCTGTTTTACCACTAGCAGGAAAAGCTTGGGTGCCTCCCCAGTCACTGCTCAATGGAAACAGGTAAGGAACGAGTTGGTCTGCATAAAACAGTGTTCTAAGGCATAGAGTGCTCAAGCGTTGTCTCTCACCCTCCCATCCTCACTTCCTGATGCCTTTAGCAACAACAGGAACTCTAGAGGCCCGACACACCTAAGCCACAACAGCCTCTGACCTACATGACCTACATTGAAGGTGTTTCTGGTTACAAATGCCAGAGCACCTAAATATTAGACCTTGCAGCATCCAGAGAAAACCTGCCAAAAGGATGTGGCAATGCAGCACTGGTTCTGCTGTGGTTAAGACGTGAGTGAGGAAATGTTGACAATTAGCAAGGTGATGACACTCCTCTTATCCTGGTGTCAACCCTTGAGTCCCAATGCCTGTGACCTCAGTCCTACCAAGGTAGTGCCCCTGACCGAGTCACGCCGAATAGGAACACACCTGATGGAGTCAAGCGCCAGCAAAGGCAAACTCTTAGGGGAAGTCTTAGCACACCTTCGTGCTGAAGAACCTAGGCATTTTCTGCCTTTTGTGATTCTGCCTTAATGGCTTGGCTGGGGGCTGTGTGAACTCCAGGCCTGATAGTCTATGTGACACCTGGCAGGTCACGTAGGCAGACCACTCCTCAGGAAGGAGGTAACCTGGTGTTTGATAAGATTCACAGCCCAATAGCTCATCGATTTGTACTTTTTGAAAGTGGCTTGTTTCAAATCCACCAATAGCAGCCTGCTAAATCATGACTGTATAATTAATAGCCTGAAATGTATAAAAACTTGGGGACTTGGGCTCTCCTGCTCTCTGGCTTGCTCAGGCTTCTTTTTTCCTTCTCTGGGGGAGGTGGCTGGGATACTTAGGCTAACCTGAACAAACCACCTTTATGCCTTAGCACCGACTTCAAACTTGATGATTATCTGGGAATTTCAAAAATCCAGCACAACAGTGTAATCACAGATAGAGATGGCTTGAACTGGTCCTTGAGAAACTATGCCTTTGAACTTAGTCTGGAGTTGCAGGAGCTGAAAGAGTAAAGACCCTTCATGGTAGCCTAGGACTAAAGTCCTTTCCTTGCATCCTCCAGGATCCCAAATAGGTACCAGTTCTAATCCTGGCTGCTCCACTTCCCATCCAGCTCCCTGCTTGTGGCCTGGGAAAGCAGTCGAGGACAGTACAAAGCCTTGGGACCCTGCACTCACACGAGAGACTAAGAAAAAGCTCCTGGCTCCTAGCTTTGGACTGGCCCAGCTCCAGCCGTTGTGGCCACTTGGGGAGTGAACTAGTGGACAGAAGATTCTTCTATGTCTCCTTCTCTCTGTAAATCTGCCTTCCCAATAAAAATAAAATGAATATTTAAGGAAAAAACGAGTAAAATGAGAGGTAGAGGACAGCAGGGCTGGAGAAAGGGGCAAGTAGGGATTGGGCCAGAGTTCTTGGAGCTTCCAGGGAGTGGGGAGCCTCAAAGAATTTCATGCCACATGCGCAAATGTGTTTTAGAAAGATCACCCTGGTAACAGCATGAGGAATGATTTGAATAGGGCAAAGCTAGAGGCATAGAGCAGAAGTTACTAGAATAATCCCGTTTAAACATCAGAATTCTTAGGCAAGCATTGATTTTCACCATCAGAGGAAGGTAAAGGGAAAAGGGCCTGTGCCACCTCTGTGGAACTCCATAGGCATAATATCTTTTTCTAGAGATTTCCTTTTCTGGGCCAGGTGAGCGAGGGATACACATTGAACATTTTAAAACAAACGTGTATTTTTCTGATTAACAAAAGCACACATTGTCAGAAAATCTCAAACAGCTCAGAAATATTTAATTGGGGAAATAAATGTCCTGCACAATCCTATCCACCGGACCTAGCAGCTGTTTCTAGTAAAATGCCTCTCCCAGTGGGGAATCTTGCTCTTACTGGACAAAGGAATGCTTCATCACTAGTTTCAAAAGGCAATGCAATGCTTAGATTCCTTGAAGCGTAACTGAGAAGAGGTTGTTCAGAGGAGAGAAGAAGTACAGAAATAGCAGGACAGACCTGGGCTGGGGAAGGGGCGGGTGATGGCCTAGTGGCTGAAGTCCTCACCTTGAACGCGCCGGGATCCCTATTGGTGTCAGTTCTGATCCTGGCAGCCCTGCTTCCCATCCAGCTCCCTGCTCGTGGCCTGGGAAAGCAGTGGAGAACTGCCCAAAGCCTTGGGACCCTGCACCTGCGTGGGAGACCTGGAGGAAATTCCTGGCTTCCGGGTTCAGGTCAGTGCAGCAGCAGGCATTGTGGTCACTTGGGGAGTGAATCACCAGATGGAAGATCTGCCTCTCTGTCTTCCCTTCTCTCTGTATATGTGATTTTGCAATAAAAATAAAATAAGTCTAAAAAAAAGAGAGAGAGAGAAGAAATACCTGGGCAAAATAGAAGAAGTGCTGACGAGGTTTATTCTCAGTTCTATTTTCTGTCAGGGCTTCATTTGCCTGAAGCGTGGCTAAGTAGGTGTCTGTTGTTTGCTTATATGCAGTCAGAGAGCTCTGTAATTTTACTGTTAACTGTGTGTTAAACTTTTTTTTTTTCTTGGGAAATAAAAGAAGTATTTTCATGAGGCTGTAAAGAGTTTTGCATTCCCAACAGGCCCATTTATGTGGTAGATAACAACAAAAGAATTCATATTTTTATGCCCATTTGCACATCTCAGCAAACTGAAGCTGTACCATGGGGAAATAATAAGGCAATTTAAATGGGTTCCTCTTTGTTGCTTGTTTTTGAAATCAAAGGGGAAAGAAATCTCAAGTTAGGGACTTTAAAAATAAGGAAATATGTATTTCTAGGCAATTTTTAAAGAATTAAAGAAACCTTTTCTTGGGGAACCTTCTACCATCAGAAATTCTGAATTGTTTCAGATCAAATAGCACTTGTTAAAAAGATATGTCTATTTTGCCCACGTATTTCTTCTCTCTCTCTCTCTTTGTTAGACTTTTTAAATATACAGAGAGGAGGAGAGACAGAGAGGAAGATCTTCTGTCCGATGATGATTCACTCCCCAAGTCACCGCAACAGCCGGTACTGTGCCAATCCGAAGCCAGGTACCAGGAACCTCTTCCGGGTCTCCCACATGGGTGCAGGGTCCCAAAGCTTTGGGACGTCCTTGACTGCCTTCCCAGGCTACAAGCAGGGAGCTGAATGGGAAGTGGAGCTGCTGGGACTAGAACTAGTGCAGTTCAAGGAGAGGACTTTAGCCGCTAGACCACCGTGCCTGGCCCAATTCATAAATTTTAAATAAAATTTATTATAGCATATTACTAAAATTGTTTTATCTTCTTATAACTTTTCATTAATCTCTTACTAAGCTAATTTTTAAAAAAGATTTATTTTTATTATTTTTTTATTGGAAAGGCAGATATACAGAGAGGAGAGACAGAGAGGAAGATCTTCCGTCCAATGATTCACTCCCCAAGTGAGCGCAACAGCCGACGCTATGCCGATCCAAAGCCAGGAGCCTCTTCCGGGTCTCCCACGTGGGTTCAGGGTCCCAAAGCTTTGGGCCGTACTTGACTGCTTTCCCAGGCCACAGGCAGGGAGCTGGAAGAGAAGCGGGGCTGCCGGGATTAGAACCGGCGCCCATATGGGATCCCGGGCGTGCAAGGCGAGGACCTTAACCACTTGCGCCACCGCGCCGGGCCCTAAGCTAATTTTTAACAGTAACATGGCATTTGCACTAGTTCATCTTTCCTTTTTAAAAAGGTTTATTTAGGGCCTGGCATGATGGCCTCGCTGCTAAACTCCTCACCTTGCATGTGGCAGCATCCCATATGGGCACCGGTTCCTGTCCCAGTGGCCCTGCTTCCCATCCAGCTCACTGCTTGTGGCCTGTGAAAGCAGTCGAGGACAGCCCAAAGCCTTGGGACCCTGTACCCGCGTGGGAGACCTGGAAGATGTTCCTGGCTCCTGGCTTTGGGTAGGCGCAGCTCTGGTCGTTGCAGTCACTTGTGGAGTGACTCATTGGACGGAAGATCTTCATCTCAGTCTCTCCCCTTCTCTGTATATCTGGCTTTCCAATTAAAAATAAATAAGCAAATAAGTTTTGTTTTATTTTATTTTATTTTTTTAAGGTAAAGTTACAGAGAGGAGGAAAGACAGAAGAGAGAGGAGAGGTCTCCCATCCTCTGGATCATTCTGCAAATAGCCGCTTGGTCAGAGCTGGACTGGTCTGAATGAAGTACATGCTTCCCTTTCTTTCTCTCTCTGTAAGTTTGCCTTTCAAATAAATAAATTAATAAAATCTTATTTAAAAATATAATCACAAGTCTAAGATTTATGGCAGAAGACAACAAGTCCTAGTGTCATGGTAATGACTCTGATGGACTTTGAGGGGGCAGGGCACAAGGCATCAACAGGGAGGACTGACACTTGTGTTAACCCGGAATGATGAAGAGGGAGAGTGCAGGCGCAAGGGCCCAGGAGTTACCTGGCAACTCTTTGTTTCAGATCTCAAGAAGGAAGATCAGGAGTCGGTGCCGTGTACTCCCTTTCGCTTTTCCGTCTCACCCAGCAGGAAGTGCAATGCCAGATCAGAAGATTCTGCTTGACTTCAAAAAGGTAAAACATCTGGTTATGCAAAGAAGTCAAGAAGAAAACAAAGGTGCTTCAGAGTGTAAAATTGTCCTGGAGCTACCAAACACATTTTTTATTATAAAGAATATAGGAAACTTGATAGTTTGTTGTTCCTATAAGCTTATTAACTCTGAAGGAATCCACCCTCCATCATTCTTTGATGGTTAGTGCATCATTTTGCTGATAACTACCCAGTTTCTGAAGGAAAATAGAAAGCAGACTTTTTGATTGTCACATTTCTGCTTCTCAACAAAGAACCTGTAATATGCTTTCTTCCAATTGAGGCTCACTGGTTTTATTTATACTTCAAGGCAATAAAAATAGTTTTCATATGGTGATGGCTTTGGAAGTCTGGCACAAAATGTGATTTCACTGAGTTTGGTATGACAGCTGTAAATTGCCACATTCCAGCCTTGGGCTTCAGTAATCTCACTCTCTGTGTGATGGGAACATTCCTTTTTTCAGGCTTTGACAGCTAGCATGCTACCAGGAAGCTAACACTCAGGAAAGTCCCTGGAGGTGTCCTCACAAAGAGAGGCCGATGGCTCACTGTCTCCCTGGGCTCCTAACTGGGGAGTATTGCACTCAGGTGCCCTGGTCATTCACGAGAGCATGTGCTGACCCTCATGAGAGCTTGTCATCCTATTGGGACAGCACTCAGTCAGCACGGGGAGTCCTTGGGGACAGGAGTTCTGCTTTGGGATGCTTGGAGCCAGTTGGACAGCGAGTCTTCTTCCTCAAGCCGACTGGAGAATCTTGAGTGCTTTGTGCAAGGTCTGATTGAAACACTGTATAAGTGTTCAATAAGTAAGCAGTAACATGTTTCATCCAGTTCCTAGGTAACTAACTGCCATGCATATGTAAATGCTGAAATTAAAGCATAGATCTTAGCTTGTTTGGAGGAAATAGTACATGGCTGCCCCATCGTGACCCCATGGCTGCTTGTAAGTTTTTTCATTAATTTTTAAAGAGTTTTTTTAAATCAAGAAATTCTGTGTGTGTGAGGCCTAAGCTCTGTTTAAGATATACAAAAAATAAAAATAAATAAACAAAAAAGATATACAAAAATAGACAAGATGGTTCTAAAACTATTAATATACACTAAACCACTCAAATACCCTTTTTGTTTGTTTGTTTGTTTGTTTGTATGAAAGGCAGAGCAATAATCAGAAATCTCGATCCACTGCTCTGCCACTGCTCTGCTACCCAGATGTAATAGCTGGGCCTTGGCCAGGCTGCAGCAGGAGCTTGTTTGGACCTTAGCTGAGACTCTCCATCAGTGGGTAGCAGGTATTTGAGCCATTACTAGCAGGAATCCAGTACTCAGCCCAGGTTCTCCAGTAGGAAATGTGGGCATCCAAGGCAGCATCTCACTGATTATGCAAAGCACCCATCCTCATTAAAATGTTATGATAGGGCCAGAGCTGATGCCTACGGGTAAAAGCTGCCAGGAAACCTTCAGTCCCAGTTATTCCAGTTTAACCAAATGCCCTGCTAATGTGCTCAGGATAAGCAGTCGCGGATGCTCCAACTGCTGAGGAAACAGTACTCAAGTGGGAGACACCGAAGAAGGTTCTGACCTTTGTCTTCAGACTAGCCCAGCTCTGTCTTTTGTAGTCATTTGAGGAGTAACCAGAGAATGGAAGATCTCTGTTTTTCCCTCCTTGTAATCCTGTTTTTCAAATAAATAATTTGTTTAATATTTGTTTATTTTTATTATTTTTTTAAATGCCAGATGTACAGAAAGGAGAGACACAGAGGAAGAGCTTATTTCCATTGGATCACGACTAAGCAGCTGTACCTTATGGAGCTGAGCAAATCCGAAGCCAGGAGCCTGGAACCTATTCCAGGTCTCCCACACAGGTACAGGATCCCAAGGCTTTGGGCTGTCCTTGATTGCTTACCCAGGACACAAGCAGGGAGCTGGATTGGAAGCAGTGCTGCCAGGATTAGAACCTGTACCAATATGGGATCCCGGTGTGTCTAGGCAAGGACGTTAGCTGCTAGGCCACCATGCTAGGTTACCAAATAAATAACACTTAAAATTAAAAGATGGGGCCCAGGGCAGTGTGGTTCTTTCCATGCCCCAGGATCCATAAGGGCGCTGGTTTGTATCCTGGCAGGTCTGCTTCCCATCCAGCTCCCTGCTTGTGGCCTGGGAAAGCAGTCAAGGAGGGCCCAAAGCCTTAAAACCCTGCACCCATGTGGGAGACCTGGAGGAAGTTCCTGGCTCCTGGCTTTGGGTCGGCTCAGCACTGGCTGTTGCAGTCACTTGGAGAGTGAACCATCAGATGGAAGATCTTCCTCTCTGTCTGACTTTGTAATGAAAAAATAAAATAAATAGTTAAAAAAAAAAGAATCTGGAATATGTTGCTCCATTCTCCTCTGGCCTGTAGAGTTTCCTGTGAGAGATCTCCTGTGAATTTAATTGGCATTGTTTTATGTAAGAATTGATCTTTTTCACATGCACATTTAAGGAGTTTTTCCTTATATTTGATTGAAGAGAGCTTGATGATCATGTGTTGTGGTGAAGATCACTTTTGGTCAACTGTGTTGTGACTTCTGTGCTATCCTGGATGTTGTTTCCCAATTTTTTCTTTAGATAGGGAAATTTTCTCTTATTATTTCATTGAATACACTTTTAATCTCAGTTTTTTTCCTTCTTCTTTTTTTAAAGATGTATTTATGTTTATTATAAAGTCAGATATACATAGAGGAGGAGAGACAGAGAGGAGGATCTTCTGTCCAATGATTCACTCCCCACGTGACTACAACGGGCGGTGCTGCGCTGATCCGAAGCCAGGAGCCAGGAACTTCCTCCAGGTCTCCCATGCAGGTGTAGGGTCCCAAGGTTTTGGGCCATCCTCAACTGCTTTCCCAGGCCACAGGCACAGGAGCTTGATGGGAAGTGGAGCTGCTAGGATTAGAATCAGCACCCATATGGGATCCTGGCGCGTTCAAGGCGAGGACTTGAGCCGCTAGGTCACACCACTGGGCCCAAACCCAGTTTCTCTTTCTGCAACTTCTAGGACTTCCATAACTCTTATGTTTGACCTTTTAATAATGTCTTTCCATTCTGGCTTAGACTTTGTTGGGCGTAATTCAATTTGTGCCTCTCTTAGTCCTGGTAGGAATCCAAGTGCTGGAACGGTCAGCCACTGGCTCAAAGGGTTTGCTTAAGTGGGAAGCTGCAATTGGAAGCAGAAGCAGAAGCCAGGCTTTCTGATGTCGGCTTCAGGGAGCTTAGGGTGGCTTATCTGCTAGGCCAAGCTTGTGGCCTATTCGATTCTTACTACCAACTTTGGGTTTAGTTCGCTTCTCTCTCTCTGTTTTTTTTTTTTTTTTCTAATTAAATTTTACTGTAAGTTTCTGCTGAGAGATAATGTTACCTTTTTTTAAGATTTATTTTATTTTTATTGGAACATTAGATATATAGAGAGGAGAAGAGACAGAGAAGACAATCTAACATCCAAAGCCAGGAGCCAGTAGCTTCCTCCAGGTCTCCCACGCGGATGCAGGGTCCCAAGGCTTTGGGCCCTCCTCGACTGCTTTCCCAGGCCACAGGCAGGGAGCTGGATGGGAAGCAGACCTGCCAGGATATAAACCAGCGCCATTATGGGATCCTATCGCATGCAAGGCAAGGACTTTAGCTGCTAGTCCACCGTGCCGTGTTCCTCTCACCAAACTCCCGCCCCCCTCCTTTTTTAAGAGTTATTTCTTTTTCTTGGAAAGGTAGATATACAGAGAGGAGGAGAGATAGAAAGAAAGATCTTCCATCCTCTGGGTCAGTCCCTAAGTGGCCACAATGACCAGAACTGAGCCCTCCAACACAGGCTCCTGCCCAGCAGTCATGGCAAAGGTCCCCCATTATCAGACATTTTTCTAAGATGCCCTCTTTCTTTTTGGTGGATAATGTTATTTGAGAGAGAACATTTTTTTGTTTAGGATTATTTTCATTTGAAAGGCATATTTACAAAGAGAGACAAAGACAAAGAAAAATCTTCCTTCTGCTGATTCACTCCCCAAATGACCGAAAAGGCTGAAGCTCAGTCTATTTGAAACCAGGGGCCTCTTCTGTGCTTCCCGGGTGAGTGCAGAAGCCCAAGGACTTGGAACATTCATCCTCTGCTGCTTTCCCAGGCCACGAGCAGGGAGCGGATCAGAAGGAGAACAGCCGAGACACAAGCCGTTGTCCATTTAAATGCCAGCGCTAGCAGGTGGAGGATTAGTGTGCTGAGCCATCACACTAGCCCCAGGAGGACAATAAGTATGCTCATAATTGTGGAATGTAAATGCTCCTTCATTTGCATTTATCCTTAAATCTACATGTATTTAACAATTGTGAACCTAACGCCTTGATTTCATACCTCTGATTTCACTCCAATATCACAAATTTCATTTTACTTTTCTTCTTGTTTTTTTCATTTTCATTTCCCGGCAGCCCCACTTCCTTTCCAGCTCCCTGCCTGTGGCCCGGGAAAGCAGTCGAGGACAGCCCAGAGCTTTGGGACCCTGTACCCACGTGGGAGACCCAGAAGAGGCTCCTGGCTTCGGATCGGCATATCATCGGCCGTTGTGCTCACTTAGGGAGTGAATCATCGGATGGAAGATCTTCCTCTCTGTCTCTCCTCTCTGTATATCCGCCTTTCCAATAAAAAAATAATAAAAATAAATCTTTAAAAAAAAAGATTTATTTATCAGGGGCTGACACAATATGATTTAGTGGCTAAGTCTTCGCCTTGTATCCACTGGGATACCATATGTGAGCTGGTTCATATCCTGGCTGCTCTCACTTCTTATCCAGAAGAGCTTTTTGTCTCCTTCTCTCTGTATATCACCCTTTCCAATACAAAATAAAACAAATCTTTAAAAAATATATACCTATTTTTAATTGAAAAGATAGATCATATTGACTGAGAAAAGAGGAGACAGAGAGAAAAATCTTCTATCTGCTAGTTCACACCCAAAATGGCCAGAATGACTGGAGCTCAGCTGATCCAAAGCCAGAGCCAGGAGCTTCTTCTAGGACTCCTATGTGGGTACAGAATCTGCAGGCTTTGGACCATCCTCTACTGCTTTCCTTTGCCCTAAGTAGGGAGTTGAACAGAAGTGAAGCAGCTGGGACATGAACCAGAGCTCATATAGGATCCTGGCACTTGAACATGGGGGATTAGCCTATTGAGCCATCATGTTAGCTTCTCTTATTTCTAATCCTTTCTTTTTTTAAAAAAAGATTTATTCATTTATTTATTGGAAAGTCAGATATACAGAGAGGAGAGATAGACAGGAAGATCTTCCATCCGTTGATTCACTCCCCAAGTGACTGCAATAGCTGGTGATGTGCTGATCTGAAGCCAGGAGCTTGGATCTTCTTCCGGGTCTCCCACGCAGGTGCAGCGTCCCAAGGCTTTGGGCTGTTCTTGACTGCTTTTCCAGGTCACAAGCAGGATGGGAAGTGGAGCTGCCGGGATTAGAACCAGTGCACATATGGGATCCCAGCACGTTCAAGGCGAGGACTTTAGCTGTTAGTCCACCGTGCAGGGCCCCTCTATTCTTTCCCAGGCAACAAACAGTGAACTGGATGGGAAGCAGGGCTGCCAGGATTAGAACCGGCTCCCATATGGGATCCTGGTGCTTGCAAGGTGAAGACTTTAGCCACTAGGCTACTGCACTTGACCCGTGGTGAGAAAATCTTGATTTCACAATATCCTTATTGTGGTTACTTATTTTCTATCAGTTGGCCAGCTTGTAACCATCCCCTATTTCTTCAATCTGTCTCATGTGCAGATGTCTATTTCAAGTGTATCTCCATATTTTCCATATGCTTTTGGTTCAGTTTTGACTAGTCTAGTGTTAGTCTAAAGACATCAGTATCCACTGCTTAGATAAACACCCTTCCTGCTTTGATTTTGCAGCCTGCTTTCAGTTATCCCTTCTTGGAAATCTCTTGTCATCTTGCGTGCAGAGAAGAGTTCATAGGGGGCAGGCATGTGGTGTGGCACTTAGAGTTTCACTTGGGACACATGAACCCCATGTCAGAGTGCCTGAGTTCATGCTCTAGCTCCACTTCTGATTCTGGCTTCCTGCTGGTGTGTACTGTGGGAGGCAGCAGGTGACAGCTCAAGGACTTGGCTCCCTGCTCTCTGCACAGGAGATTTGGACTGAGCGCTCAGCTCCTGGCTTCAGCCTGGCCTCGTGGCTGTGGGCATTGGAGGAGCGAGGCAGCACGTGGAAGAGCTCTGTTTTTCTTTGTCTTTCAAATGCAAGCCTCCTATATTAATTCCTTTTGTGATATTAAAATATTTAATTTTATTGGAAAGGTAGATTTACAGAGAAAAGGAGAGTCAGAGAAAGATCTTCCATCTGCTGATTCAATCCCAAATAGCCAAGAGCCAGGAGCTTCTTCTGGGTCTCCCACATGAGTTCAGGGTCCTAAGGACTCGAGCCAGGCCATAAACCGATGCCCAGTGCGATGCTGGCACTTATAGATGGAGAATTAGCAAGATGAGTCATCACACTGACCACAGAATATTAATTCTTTTTTTGTACTGAAAGAACTTTGGATATTATTATATAAAGATGTGCTTTCCAATTGATTCTTGGCATTCAGGCTTCACAATTTTCCCCAACCATTCCCACACTGATTAGAGGAACTCGCGATGCCCAAACTGTGTAAACAGTGTGGTTTATGATGAACAACTGCTTTCCTTCTGAGAGTCTGGAATTTTGGGGCATGTTAGGCCAACAGTGCCCACATTACCAAAAGCCGGTAAAAACCTTGGGCACTGAGTTTCAAACAAGCTTCCCTGGGAAACAGCACTTCACATGGTATTATCTTGCCATTGATTTTTGAAAAGGAATAAGTATGTGGCACATAACCTCAGTGGGAGAGATGCTCTACCTGATTTTGTCCCATGTGTTGTCCTTTGCTGTTTTGGGTTGATATCATTTTATTATTATGAGTCATGACTGAGGCTATTGTCGCAGCCATACTGAGTCCTGGACATTCGACTAGCTAATTATCAACCTTGGAGCAGGCTTGGGCACCCTCATGCATCTTGCTTGGGCTGTGAAAGCCCAAACTGGGCTGCCTCTCTATGAGAACACTCTCTTTACTATGTTTGGTCTTTAGACCTCTGTGCAGAACACTGCCTTCATTCCGTTTGGGCTCTCGTACCCTATGCCATGTTGCCATACCTCAGGATCTCATTCTAGCTTTTAGGTATTGTGACCAATGCTGCTGTTAATGTTGGTTTATGTCTTTTTTGTGGACATACATTTTTAATAGGATTTTTTAAATATTTTATTTATTTATTTTACTTATTTTAAATTATTAATCATTTTTATTTTTGATGATGTCTACATAGTTAATTAGGGTGATTAGGGACATAGGCTACCTATAGGTCAGTGAGATTACCTTTTCCACATTATCTTTTTTTTCTTCCTTTATCCGAGAAAAGGGGAAAGATAAGGGAAGAAGCCACACCCAGCCTCCCAAATGCCTCTGCAACCTGGGATGAAGAACAGCCACCTGACAAGATCCCAGGGTCCTCGGTTTGGGGCATGCTCTGAGGGTCCTGCTCATGACATTTCAATAGTTCAACAGTTCCTAATTACTGCCGATCTTGCCACTCCAAGCACGATGAAATCTCTCCAGAAACTACAGATTGACATAGTCCAATTTAGAGTCTCCGTTTGCCCAGATATTCACTGTCAATACTTGGCTAGGGAATTTATTTTTATTGGAAAGTCAGATATACAGAGAGAAGGAGAGACAGAGGAAGCTCTTCTATCTGTTGATTTACTCCTGAAGCAGTCGCAATGGCTGGAGCTAAGCCAATCTGAAACCAGGAGCCAGGAGTTTCTTCCAGGTCTTCCACACGGGTGCAGGATCCCAAGGCTTTGGGTCATCCTTGACTGCTTTCCCAGGCTACAAACAGGGAGCTGGATGGGAAGCAGGGCTGCCAGGATACAAACTGGCACCCATATGGGATCCCAGTGCATGCAAAGTGAGACCTTAAGCCTCTAGGCTGCTGTGCCAGGCACAGATTTATTTCTTTTTATTGGAAAGGCAGATCAGATTTATGGAGATAAGGAGAGACAGAAAGATCTTCCACCTGCTGGTTCACTCCTCAAGAAGCCACAACAGCTGGAGCTGAGCCAATCTGAAGCCAGGAGCTAGGAGCCAGGAGCTTCTTTTGGTTTTCCATGCAGGTGCAAGGTCCCAAGGCTTTGAGCTATCCTATCCTTGACTGCTTTCCCATGTTGTGAGCAGGGAACTGGATGTAAGCAGGGAGCAGCTGTACAGGAACAGTCACCCATCCGGGATCTTAGCACTTGCAAGATGAGGTTTAAGCGATTGAACCGCTCCACCGAGCCCTTTAAATAGTATTTTATGTATTTATATGAAGCAGGAAAGGAGAGAGAGAGAGAGAGAGAGAGAGAGAGTTAGTTCTTAGATCTTACTTATTATTTTAAAAGCAAATTTAGAGATTTTTCCATCTGCTGGATCAGTTTCCAAATGTCCACTAGGGCTGGGGTTCAGCCAGGTGGAAGGTATGAGTCAAGAACTTCATCTGAGTGTCCCATGGGTGTGTCAGGGGACAAAGCCCTTTGGCCATCTTCTGCTGGTTTCCAAAGCACATCAGCAGGACTTGTGACTATAAGAGTAGTAGCAAGTACTTGAACCTCTTGATCTGGAACCCATTTCTGATGGTGGCATTATAGGTGCAGGCTTAACTCACATCCCTGGCTCCTGCTGCTGTCTAAAGCTTTTCTTTGTTCCTGTACCTGTCTTGCAGTCATATGAGTAACCTTGAGCTCCAGTCTCTTTCTTAGCTCAATAACACCACTGCATTCTTTGGGCCATCCCTTCTTGTTCTGTGGTCCAGAAGTGCCTTTAGACAGAAACCCGCTGATAAACATGTTTGTTTGTTTCCCCTCTTCCAAGCATCATATCCCCTGATGGATGTTTCACTTCACTATCTAAAAATGGTTGTTTCAGATATTTTGCCCAGCTTTCCAGTTGTTTACAGTAAGGGGCCAATCTGGTACCAATTATTTGTCATGGCCAGAATGGAAATCTCAAACTGGCCTTTTTGATTCTATTAAAAATTTTTTTCCACTGGTTTCTCTCAAGGAAGATAAATAGTGAATTGGAAATACTGGGGGATTTTCTAGGGTACTGGCAGTTTTTTCTTTCTTGATTTCTCAACTCCCTTTTGGTTTGTGAAGCAAGTTGCAAATTTAAATTATGCCCATTATTTGTTACAGTACACTTTCATAAATATTTTTTCTATTTTAATATTAATTTTTAGATTTGTGGAACATTTCTTAACCTTTATTAAATAAATACTTTGCTGGCTTTCCCAAAGGCTAGACCTCCAGGACCTGTTGCTCAAAACAAAAAGCAGAAGAGAATGTGTTTATTCTAGAGTTGGGGGGAGGTACTGAAAAAGGGTTGGAACTTACAGTAAGCAGGAAGATGTGTTCAAATAATTCAGTAAAGCATAAATTGTACATTATTTTGTGGAGTGGGTCTTTCTCTTGTCATTTTTTCTCTCTCTTGTCTCTTTTCCTCTCTCTCAAATATCCATTTACCCATTTGAAAGGTAGAGTGATGGGAGTGAGGAGGGAGAGAACTCCTGTGTGCCTCTGTGTGCTCTAATGCCTGCAACAGCCAAGCCTGAGTCAGGATCGCATCCAAAGTTTCCTGTGTGGCTGGTGGGGACCTATATTCCTGACCATTACCTGCTGCTTTCCAGGGTGTGCACGGTTGAAAGCTGGGAGTGGAGCCAAGGCTAACACTCAGGCTCTCCAAATGGGACGTGAGCATCCCAACTAACAACTTAGTAGGCTGCTCCAAGTGTCCATACTGGAAGGGAACTGGGCCTGAAGACCACTATCTCAGTAAATAAAGCTTTCCTTTGAGCGGCTCCTGCTTAAGACAGATTAGCTGGGGACACTGCAAACCACTGAACCTCTAACAGAACCCTTAAGCCAGCTGATCATTCTGATCATAAAGAAATTGGGGAGAAGATGTGTAAGGTAGCCGGTTCACTATTATAAGAGCACAACAGGATGAGTGAGTGTAGCATGTTCAGAGTACTATATATACTTCTTTCCCTGTTTATTCATATTGGATTAAAAATTATCAAGATCATTTGAGTTTTTGTCAGATCATGAAGGGCTTCAAGATTGTCTCATAGGGGCTGGCACAGCAGCCTCGGGGCTAATGTCCCCTCCTTGCATGTGCTGGGATCCTATATGGGCAATGGTTATAATCTCAGTGGCCCTGCTTTCATCCAGCTCCCTGATTGTGGCCTGGGAAAGCAGTCGAGGATGGTCCAATGCCTTGGGACCCTGCACCTGCATGGGAGAACTGAAAGAGGATGTGGGCTCCTGGCTTCAGACAGGCTTAGCTTTGGCCATTTTGGCCACTTGGGAAGTTAATCAGTCAACAGAATATCTTCCTCTCTGTCTCTCCTTCTCTCTGTATATCTCCCTTTCCAATTAAAAAAAAAAAAAAAGAAGAAGAAGATTGTCTCTTAGAGACCACTCTGGTAGTGATTTGGGAAATTGACCAGAAGAGGGATCATGGGTTCTGAATAGAGAAAGGAGATAGTTTCCAGATTAGGTGTTTTTCCTGAATTTATGGCAATCAGCAAGGAACTTACTCATCCATCAAGTTGAACTTAATGAACATTAAATGAGAATTCCTAATTTTCTTACTGAATTAAAAAGGGAAACTGGTGGTACCATCTTCTAAGATTGTGAATAGGGGCCAGTACTGTGGCACTGCATGTTAAGCTTCCACCTGCACATATGGATGCCGGTTCCCAGCTGCTCCACTTCCAAGGCAGCAAGAACAGGATCGCTCGAGTGCTTATGTCTCTGTACCCAGGTGGGTAACCGGGGAGGGCTCCTGGCTCCTGGCCTCAGATGTGTCTAGCTCTGGCCATTGATTCCTTTTTGGGAAGGAACTAGCAGATAGAAGATCTTTCACTTTCTCCTTCTCTGGAACTCTGCCTTTTATATATATATTTTAAGAGATCATGGGCCTGGCAGCGTGGTCTAGCAGCTAAAGTCCTCACCTTGAATGCATCGGGATCCCATATGGGCACTGGTTCTAATCCCAGCAGCTCCACTTCTCATCCAGCTCCCTGCTTGTGGCCTGGGAAAGCAGTCGAGGACAGCCCAAAGCTTTGGGATGCTGCACCCATGTGGGATACCCGGAAAGAAGTTTCTGGCTCCTGGCTTCGGATCGGCATATCATCGGCTGTTGCGCTCACTTGGGGAGTGAATCAATGGATGGAAGATCTTCCTGTCTGTCTCTCCTCCTCTCTGTATATCTGACTTTTAAATAAATAAATAAACCTAAAAAAAAAAAGAGAGAGAGAGAGAGAGAGAGAGAGAGATCATGAATACAGAGAGCAAAGCTGTGTGGGAAGCTATTGGTGGCAGATCTGAGTGTTGTGAATTTGGCATGCTTTTGGTGTACTCCTGTGTGAATGCGTGAGAAGGTTTGGAAAATCTGGAAAGTGCAGCATGCTGGCCTTTGAGATTGCTAGTGTTCGATGTTTGTCCCCTCCAAAACTCATGCTGAGATCTCATTGTCAATAAAACAGTGTGGGAGGTGAGACCTGTAAAAGGTGACTGACAAGGCTATAAGACTGCTGCCTTTCAAAAAGGGTTTCTGGGAAGTAGACACTGGCTAGTGGTTAAGACAGCATTTAGGGGTGTCTCCCCCTCTCTCCTTTCAGGAGGTACCCCATCTTCCAAATCCCTTCCGGGAGGTGCATTCTCCTTCTTTTTCCATTCTCCTGGTCACTTTGCAAGTAAAAACTTCTCTTACAAAACAAACAAACAAATAAACAAACAGACATCATTTAGGATGTGTGCATCTTCTATCCTAGTACCTGGGCTCACATTGCCAGCACTGCTTCTGATTCACGTTTCCTGCTAATGCAGACACTGGGCAGCATCACGGCTGAGGCAGGTATCTGAGAATAAATAAGTGGATGGGAGCTCTCACTTGTCTTTCTCTTCTGCTCCTAAAAAAAAAAAAAAAAAAAAAAAGAATAATTTTCTTTTGTTCTTGTGTGTTCTCTTGCCTTTCTGCTCTCTGAGATGTCATGATGGATTAGGAAGGCCCTCACCTTGATGTTAGACTTTCTAGTATCTGGAACGATGAGCCAAATAATTGTGTGTGTGTTTTTTTTAAAGAAATCTGCCTCACCCCCCCCCCCCCAGTTAAAGATTTATCTTATTAATTTGAAAGGCAGATTACAAAGGGAGATGGAAGGTGGGTGCGAGGGGAGAGAGATAGCATGGTTGGGGCTGGACCAGGTTGAAGTCAGGAGCCAGGAGCTTCTTCCAGGTCTGCCATGTGGGTGCAGGGCCTAAGCATTTCCATTTTCTGCTGCTTTCCCTGGTGCATTAGCAGAGATCTGGATTGGAAATGGAGTGTTCATATGGAATGCCAGCTCAGCAGGTGGGTGATTAACCCACTATGTTATAGTACTGGCCCCTAAGTCTCTGTTCTTTTAAGTATATATAAAATTGAAAGGCAGATTTATAGAGTGGAGAAAAACAGGGGGCATTTTCCATCTGCTGGTTCACTTCCTGAATAGCTATAACAGCAGGGGCCCAAGGACTTCAGCCATCCTCCATTGCCTTCCCAGGTCATAAGCAGGGAGCTGGATCTGAAGTGGATTAGCTAGGATTTGAAAAGGTGGACTCGGTGGAGGCTTAATCTGCAATGCCACAGTGCTGGGCAGGCTTATGTATGTTCTCTAATATTTTTAAATTGGCTCTTCCAGTTATATCTTGGAGTGTTTTATTTTCATCACCCACATTATTAGTTTCTTTGTAAATATGATTTTTTTTAAAAAGGATTTATTTTATTGGAAAGGCAGATTTACAGACATAAAGAGAGAAAGAGAAAGCTTTTCGTCTGTTAATTCACTCCCCAAGTAGCCTCAATGGCCAAAGCTGAGCCGATCTGAAGTCAGGAGCCAGGAGCTTTTTCCGGTCTCCCGCGCGGATGCAAGGTCCCAAGGCTTTGGGCTGTCCTCTACTGGTTTCCCAGGTGTAATGACTTGCGTTTATTACTGAGGGTTAGCAGGGTAAGGGTAATCATTTGCTTGTAAGCAAGAAAAACCGGATTCTCAACCCATTTCTGCCACCCTGTGACGTCTTCAGGTCATAACTGCTCGTCAATTCTTAGTCTCCTGAAACGCAGGTAGGTAAGAATCAAGTTTTCTATTGTCCATCATCTTCTGGCATCTCTAGCTCCGTCACACTAGAGCAACGTGAAATTGGCGTACAAAGGAATGATGTGAATCGTCAGCCACTAATCACTCTCAGGCACTTCCGGAAAGGGACAAAGGCTTTGAAGTTCCCGAGCCCGCACTTCCGGGATCCTTCTGGCTGCACCTGGCAAGGCTGGGTAAACGAGCCTCAACCTTCAGCCTCAGTGCCGGGACTGCGCATGCTCCCCACCGGCGTGAGGCGGTGCGGGCCGGCGCCCTGACGTGGCTCACAGTTATTGGGCCGGCGCGAGCGCGCGAGGCTCGGGGGGTGGCGCGGGGCGGGGCCTAGTCAGGCTGCGCGTCTCCGCGGGGTCGCTGTTCGCCGGGCCGAGGTTGTGTCTGCGGACGAGGCCGCGCCGGAAGGGGCTCGGCAGCGGCAGCTCCGCGTCGGACGCTCCGGCACCGCAGTTTCATTGTTTAGGGGACGCGGCATCACCCGGCTCTCGCCTCCGTGCCTTGTGGTGGCCATGGCGAAGGGTAGAGCTGTCGAACGACCGCAGACGGGGGCGTTGCCCACGACCCCCGTGCGAGATGGGGCGGCGGGGCCGCGAGGGCCTTGCAGCGGAGACCACCTGAAGGGTGAGTGGACTCGTGCGCCAGAACCGAGGCTGGCCCAGGGGTTCCTTTGTGCGGGGAGGGGCGTCGGAGAGGACAGGTCTCCTCTGCGGGTCAGGTGCGCTCGTGAGGACAGTGGGGGCTGGCCGACGGCCGCAAGTGGGAGCACGGCGAGTGAGTGGGCTGGGGTCCCCCCACCAGGGCCGGACCCGGCCATGACATGTTTTAGATGATTTCAGGAAAAACGAGGAATGACACTGTCTTGTGATGCTCAGGAGAGCTGAAAGGCCCCTTAGCACTCACTGCGTTTTTTTTTTTTTTTTTTAACCGATGAAGAGACAGGCTCAGGGTGTATACAGCTTGAATAGGTTAGCGAAGTCGCAGTTCACTAGCAGCATTTTACTAGTAGGAACCACTTGCCAGATGATAAGCGCTCCCAGGTTTAAGTCCATGCATGCGCTACCATGTAGTGTGACCTTGCACTTGTTAGTTTTGAAATGCTCAGTGCCTGGGCTGTAAAATGGGCATAATAATTTTTTACTTACTAGATTGGTGCAAAAGGTAAACAAAATGATTAAGATAAAGGAATGAAAATAATGCTGGACTTGTGAAATAAGGGCTCAGTAAGTGTTATCACTGTTATGGTTGAGATCACATTCTTTTTTATCTCATTAAAAATTTTTTTTTCGTTTTTAATATTGTTTACATAGTTGAGAAGGATGTATGCCCATGTGGGTTTCCTTCTAGGGTAAGGAGGGTTGAGCTGTAGAGGAAGGTGGGTCGACAGATCTTTCAGATCTTTTCTTTTTTATTTAGTTTTTTTAAAGACTCATTTTTATTGGGAAGGCAGATATACAGAGAGGAGGAGAGACAGAGAGAGAGATCTTCCATCCTGTGATTCACTCCCCAAGTGATTGCCAACGTCTGGAGCTAAGCCAATCCAAAGCCAGGAGCCAGGAGCTTCTTCCAGGTCTCCCACATGGGTGCAGCGTCCCAAGGCTTTGTGCTATCCTCAACTGCTTTCCTAACCCACAAGCAAGGAGCTGGATGGGAAGCAGGATCGCCGGGGTTAGAACCTGTGCCCTAATGGGATCCTGGCACATGCAAGGCGAGGACTTTAGCTGCTAGGCCACCACGCTGGCATGGATCTTTTCTTTTTATTCTGATCTGCTGGGAGGTTAAATGAGGGTAGAGGAGATCGTTCCTTTCTGTCAAACTACAGCAGGCCAGGAGGGACAGTCATTTGATGTCACCTGAGAGACCCTGATATGGGGAAGAATGTGCCGCATCAGAAGTTGTTGGTTTCCTTGCTGCAGGGTTGAAAAAATCTTTCCAAGCTCTGTTGGCTGACCAATTCTACCTCAGTGTGCATCACAGACCCAGACACTTGTTGTAAAGCTTGTTCAGGAGAGTTGTCCAACCTGTTTTGCTTTCCATCTTCTGATGAGGCACTTGAAGTTCTCTGCTGGCCTAGATGAGCTGGCTGTCATGTCCCCTATGTGTATCTAGGCATGCTACCTGCTGCACAGGCATCAGCAACTGAGGAGGCCCAGTCCCAACACATGCACTCCAAGGTTCTACCACATATCTTGTGAATTTCCCTGTGCCTGAGATTTAAGTCCAGCAGGAAACCTAGCCTGGAATAATGATCTCAGACTTTGCTCTTGTGTGCACTAGCCAGTGAAGGTTTGGTCTGTAACCTGCACCAGCCAACACCCATACCTGTGGGTGCAATTGCCTGGTCAGTTCTGCCTCCAACCCCATCTGTCATGAAAACTGACAGGTGCTGTGGCCTGGCCCAGCCCAACACACTACAGGTTCAATTCTTATGCACAACAGCGAGTGCCATGGCCTAGTCCAGTCAATCCCTAATAATGCTTAACAGACCCACTCAGCTCTATTTTAGCATGTGCTGGCATGTGCTGCAGGCTAGCCTGGTCCATCAGCATCCCATCTGGCTCTGGTACACAGCAGTGAGTGCTTCAGCTTAGCTCAACTCCACCTGCCCCCAAACCTGGCCCTCAAGTGTGTCAGTGGAGCTGCCACGTTGACCAGCATGGCCACCCCCACTGCTGGCTCTTTTGCTCATAAGTGGGAATTGTAGCATATCAGGGGAGTGTCCACAGTTCCCTTACCAGGACTGCTCCCTGTTCTGGGTCTTGTGCCTGCTCGGGGGTGGGGAGGCGGGAATACTGCAGCCCAGCCTGACATGACTTCCACCCAGTCCCAGCACTTGCCAGTTAGTGCTGTGGCCTAGTCCGGTTGTCCTGTACCCATTAAGATCATTCATTCTAAACTCCCCAACCTCCAGTTATACTGTCTGTCGTTTTTCTCTGTTCAATATCTGGAAATCGTACATTTTGGTTCCATCCTGGCGTGGAATTGTTCACTGTTTACCAGTTGAAATGATTAAGCTCTATAAATGTTGATGAAATTCATAAATGTAAGTGATCTTACCAAATCATGATTAAGTTGTCTGTATTTCCCTCACTGATGGTTAAATATAGCTTTTTAAAGGGGGAATAGCAGAAATGTTAATGTACTTTCAAATAATTTAAGATGCCTCGTACAGTCTAATTTGATTCTTTAAGCTTTATATAGTTGGATAGCTTTCTTTTTTTAAAAAAAGATTTGATACATTTTTTTATTGCAAAGTCAGATACACAGAGAGGAGGAGAGACTGAGAGGGAGCTATTCTGTCCGAAGATTCACTCTCCAAGTGACCACCAATGGCTGGTGTTGCGCCTATACAAAGTCAGGATCCAGGAGCTCTTCCGGGTCTCCCATGTATGTGCAGGGTCCCCAGACTTTAGTCCATCCTTGACTGCTTTCCCAGGCAACAAGCTGGGAGCTGGATGGGAAGCAGAGCCGCCATAATTAAAACCAGCACCCATATGGGATCCTGGCACATTCAAGGTAAGGACATTAGCTGTTAGGCCACCACGCTGGGCCCTGGATAGTTTTCTTGATACAGGCTTTGGATCCAAATAATTTAATGTAACTTCAGAAAATCAAGGCAGTTTTTTTTTAAAGATTTACTTATTTTTATTACAAAGTCAGATATATGGAGTGGAAGAGACAGAGAGGAAGATCTTCTGATGATTCACTCCCCAAGTGACCACAACGACCGGTACTGTGCCAATCCGAAGACAGAAGCCTGGAACTTCTGTCCGGGTCTCCCACACAGGTGCAGGGTTCCAAAGCATTGGGCCATCCTCCACGGCCTTCCCATGCCACAAGCAGGGAGCTGGATGGGAAGTGGAACTGCAGGGATTAGAACTGGTGCCCATATGGGATCTCAGTGCGTTCAAGGCTAGGAGCCTAGCTGCCAGGCCATGTGGCTTGGCCCATGGTAATTGTTTTTATTTTTATTTATTTATTTATAAATATTTATTCATTTTTTATTACAAAGTCAGATATACAGAGAGGAGGAGAGACAGAGAGGAAAATCTTCCATCCAATGATTCACTCCCCAAGTGAGCCGCAAAGGCCGGTACTGCGCCAATCCAAAGCCAGGAATCAGGAACCTCTTCCAGGTCTGCCACACGCAAGTGCAGGGTCCCAAAGCTTTGTGCCGTTCTCGACTGCTTTCCCATGCCACAAGCAGGGAGCTGGATGGGAAGTGGGGCCGCCGGCATTAGAACTGGCGCCCATATGGGATCCCGGGGCGTTCAAGGCGAGGACTTTAGCCGCTAGGCCACCATGCTGGATCTGGTAATTGTTTTTAAAGTATAAATCTTTAAATTAAAGAAGCCTTTTTTTTTTTTTAAGGTTTATTTATTGTCATTGGAAAGGAAAATTTATAGAGATTAGGAGAGACAGAGAAAAAGATTTTCCATCTGCTGGTTCACCCCCCAAAGAGCATGCAATGGTTGGAGCTGAGCCAATCTGACCTGCTTTGGTTCTCCAGTATGGGTGCAGGGTCCCAAGGCTTTCTTTGGACCATCATCTATTGTCTTCCCAGGCCACAAGCAGGGAGCTGGATGGGAAGCAAAACAACCAGGACACTAACTAGCACCGAAATTGGATCCTGGTTCTTGCAAGGTAAGGATTAGGCATTGCCCCAAGCCCTTTGGAACAATTTTGAAGAAAAATTTTTTGTGGGTCTGGCATAGTAGACTAGTGATTAAAGTCCTTGGCTTGCATGCCCTGAGATCCTGTATGGTTGTTGCTTCTTATCTTGGCTGCTCTGCTTCCCATCCGGCTCCCTGCTTGGGCCTGGGAAAGCAGTTGAGGATGGTCCAAAGCCTTGGGACCCTGCACCCACATGGGAAACCTGAAAGAAGCTCCTGGCTGTGGCTTTGAATTGGATCAACTCAGCTCTGGCCATTGCAGGCACTGGGAATTGAACCAGCAAATGGAAGGTTTTTGTCTCTCCTTCTCTCTGTAAATTTGCCTCATAAGAATAAAGTAAACAAAAATTTTGTAGCCCTTGGGAATTGCATAGTAATAGAATGCTCTTGTAAATTCTATGTCAATTTAAGTGGATTTGTATTTTATTAAGTGGTATGTCTTAATATGTGATAATGATTTTGGCAAATAATTATATTATATGCTATGATGCAGTGTATCAAGTAGCTGCTTGTGATGTTGGCATTCTGTACTGGAGCACCAGTGCCATTCCTGGCTGTTCTGCTCACAGTTCAGCTCCTTGTTAATGTTCCCTCCAGAACAGCAGATGATGATCCAAGTACTTAGGCCTCTTTTGTCCAGGTGTGGCACCCAGGTGGAGTCAGGACCTGGCTCCTTGTGGCCATAAGGGAAGTGAATCAGTGAAAAGATCTGTCTCTCTCTAACATACATGTTCTTTCTGTCTCTTTTTCCTTTGGTCACTCTGGTATTTAAATATACCATCCTTTGAGTAAGTAAAATAAAATATTTTAGACTTTTGGTTTTTGACTGCATTCCTTGCCTTAAGACTTGAGTCCAATGGACATACTATGGACCCCCTTGAAGATTTGAGTAAGGGAAGAACATTGAAAGTCTAATAATTCTTGTATTCTGGGGAAAATCAGAGTAGACAAGAGGTAGAACTAGTTAAGAAGCTTTTAACCTAATCTACTTTTAAGAGTGTCTGTGCCAGAATGTGTTCTTTTTGTGCTGCTTGCTCTGTTTATTGGCAAATTCTCTAAAATAACTCCCAGGACTATTTTTTCCCTGTGAATAGGCCATTCATTACTCTTGTGAGGGATGTAGTGGATAATAGTGAACATTTTAGTATATGTGCTGCCAAAGTGAGCACAATAGTGAACATTTTAAACAGGAATGGAAAATATCTGAGTGCTTTGCATGTGAAGAAGGCAAGTGTTGTCTCTTGAAACTATTTTCTCCCAGTTCCTTACATTGTGTGGAATCTGAAACAAATTGCTGGTTGTGGGATAGTCAAAACAATTTGAGAATTGCTGCCCCAAAGTTGCTTTTATAGCTTTTATAAGACAGTAGGGCTTATTTTGCCTGCTATAATATATACCTCATCTCTGTTCTGGAACCTACGCTGCTAATTTGATTCAACAGATACAACTGGGCCCAACGTGGTGGCATAGCGGCTAAAGTCCTCACCTTGAATGCATCGGGATCCCATATGGGCGCCGGTTCTAATCCCAGCAGCTCCACTTCCCACCCAGCTCCCTGCTTGTGACCTGGGAAAGCAGTCGAGGAAGGCCCAAAGCTTTGGGACCCTGCACTTGCGTGTGGGAGACCCAGAAAGAAGTTCCTGGCTCCTGACTTCTGATTGACACAGCACTGGCCTTTGCGGCCACTTGGGGAGTGAATTATCAGACAGAAGATTTTCCTCTCTGTCTCTCCTCTCTGTATATCTGACTTTGCAATAAAAAAAATAATAATAAATCTTTTAAAAAAAACACCAGCACAACTTAAACATCTGTTACAACTTAGCATCTGTTAGGGCAAAGTACCTGCTTTAAAGATGAAAGTTCTATTTGCTGCTTAATGGCAGGCAAGGCTGGAATTGGCAACTAGGTGTGAAACAAAGTATTAATGATTTTATGGCCAGTTTTGTAGTGACAGTGTGTCAAGCTACTGTTGGCATCCTATAATAAGAGTGGTTCATTCCCACATGCTCCACTTCTAGTCCAGCTTCCTGCTAAGCAGCTGGGAAAGCAGCAGAAGGTGCCACAAGTGCTTAGATCCCTGTCACCCATGTGGTAGAACTGGGTGGACTTCCAGGTTTCTGACAGTAGCTTGGTTCAATCCTAACTGTTGTGGCCATTGAGGGTGTAAACTAGTGGGTAGAAAATCATCTGTCCCTACCTTTCCCATTCTAAACTGCAAATAAATAAATAAATAAATAAAATAGGGCATAAAAAGTGAAGAAGTGAACTTAAAGCACTGGTTTAGGGTGAGATTGCTGTAAGGTAAGGATAAGGGTTTCATTTTTTTTAAAGATTTATTTATTTTTATTATAAAGTCAGGTATGCAGAGAGGAGAAGAGACAAAGAGGAAGATCTTCCGACAATGACTCACTCCCCAAGTGAGCATAACGGCCGGTGCTGCGCCGATCCAAAGCCAGGAGCCAGGAACCTCTGCCAGGTCCCTCCCGTGGGTACAGGGTCCCAAAGCTATGGGCTGTCCTCAACTGCTTTCCCAGGCACAAGCAAGGAGCTGCATGGAAAGCGGGGCTGCTGGGATTAGAACCGGTGCCCATATGGGATCCTGGCACGTTCAAGGGAAGGACTTTAGCTACTAGGCCACACCGCCGGGCCCAAGGAAAAGGATTTCAAACATACTGCTTCAAGTGATATGTCTAGTTTGGATATAGAAGGAAGAGAAGTGAGGCACTCAAAAGGAGGGAAAATGGAGGGAACAAATGCCAGAGTAAGATGATAATGAAAGACTGGGATAGTACAATTTAAAATTTCCTACATTGATCTGGTTACAGGTTATGTGAAAGTGCAGGGTCTCAGATTGGGTGGATGAAGTTAAATGGAAATTCATGGCAGAGCAGATCTAAATGAATAATGAAATATTAGTGTAATGGGAAGTTTGGTCTCTGGTACATACCTGAAGGTGGAGAGACAGATGATGGTGATTTAGGATAAATGCACTTTTTTTTCATGTTTTTATTTATTTTTTATTTTATTTTCCTTATTTTTGACAAGCTTTACATAGTTGATTAGGGCACAAAGGGTCAAGGGCTACAGAAAGTGGGTAAGACTATTATTTCCACATTCTCTCTCTCTCTCTTTTTTTTGTATCTGGGTTAAGGAGGGAGATAAAGGCAGAAACCCCACCTGGCCTCACACACATCCCAGGTCCCTGATATGGGGCATGCTCTGAAGGGCCTGCTCAGATGGGTTTGATAATTCACCAGTTACGAATTTCTGTCAACCTCGCCATTCCAAGCACAATGAGGTTGCTGCAGAATCCACCAATTAACATAGTCACTTTAGAGTCTCCATTTGCCCAGTTTTTCACTGCCAACATATGACTAGAGTAGTTGATTAATTTGTTCTGTCCTCTGTTGTGGTACCAGCTATCCTCTGCAGGTTCCAATAGACTGCCACATCCTCCATGTGCACCTGGTTATGCTCTCCACTGCTCCGTCTGAGCCTCTGAGGAGGCTTGCCTCTGGTACTTGCACTTGCATTCCATGGCCGACCATGGAACTTTCTCTTTATGGTTAGGGTTCTGAGTTCGGCAGATCAATTGGGGGGATCCCCAAAGAAAGTGTGTCTGAGGTGATCCCAGACCAGATTCTTGTGTGTACAGGGCCCGGTGCAGTCCATCACCCCAATCAACTTGTGGTTGTTGGGCCAGTTCTGTTTCCAGCCCTGTCTTCCACACGAACCAATGGGTGTTGCAGTCCAGCCTGATTCTGCTCGCTTCACACTTGGCCCTCACGCAAACCAGTGGGAGCTGCAGCCTAGTTGGGGTACTCCCCATAACCCCCACCAGACCTGCCCCTCCCCTGGTTCCACGCATGCCAGCATGTACCGCAGACTTGCTCAGTCTGTCCCACATCCCATTTAGTTCTCATGCATGTCAGTGAGCATTGAAGCTTAGTTCAGCCCAACCAACCCTACTATCCAGCCCACACACATGCTGGCGAGTGCCTTTCTGTCTAGCCACCCCTGCACGAGTCCTGGTTTTCATGCTCTAGTGGGAGTGGGAGTGGTAACCCGAGAGGGAGGTGCCCACTATTTCCCTACTGGGCCCACTCCATGATCATGCGCTTTCTGGTGGTTCTGTAGTCTAACTTGGCAGATCAGCCCGCTGTGCCAGCATCTGCTATCTGATGCTGCAGCAAAGCCCAACCAACCCTCACCCTCTCAGATTTATGCCTGCACCAGTAGGGACAGTCAACTAAGCCTTGCTCTTCCCTTATCTAGCTCACATGAGATCCACAGTTGTTGTAGCCCTGCCTGGTCTGGTCAGTCCCCATCCCAATTCGCGTTTTCCAGTGGGCGAGGTATTCCAGCAGGGTGGCCCTCCACATTCCTCCACCAGCTTTACCCCCTCCCTCCCTGGTTCCTATTAGTTGAGCGCTATGGTCCAGTCTGGCATGGCCCGCCTCACCTCAGCATTTGCCAGTGGGTGCTGTAACCTGGCCTAGCCCGGCCTACCCCCAGTTCCAGCTGGTGGGGGTTATAGTCTAGTCCAGCCCAGCATGCACTCTATCCCAGCTATAAAGTGTGCTGGTATGTGTTACGACCATACCTGGCCCGACCCACACTGTACTAGTGCTTGGATTCATCAGCAGGTGATCTGAATTGGTTCAGCCTGGTCTGCTCCTTGACCTATGCCAGATGTATGCTGGTGGGTACCTCTCCGTGGCCTGGTCTGGGCTGTTCCTTTTTGTGCTTCTTGTGCTTACCTGCAGGGACTCTGTCCTGCCAGAGGAGTTGTCCAGGCTCCTCCATCAGAACCTCTCCCAATGCCAGGTCTTATGCATACCGGTGGGTCCATGAACCGGTATTTTTAATGTTGTTTACATAGTTGAAGGATGGATGCTCCTTTGAGCCATCGTTTAGGATGGGGATGGTCCTGGGATGAAGGCAGGTGGAATAAATGTTGCCATTTTTTTCTTTTTCTCCTGTGTCCACAGAGGGGACAGGAAATGGGCCTACTCCTTTCTGTCAAACTATGCCAGCGCCAGGAGGGACAGTCATTTAATGTCACCTTAGAGACCCTGATATGGGGAAGAATGTGCCGAGGGTGCTACTTGAGTGGTTTTGATAGTTCTCAGAAGTTGTTGGTTTCCTTGCTGCAGGGTTGAGAGCTCTGCCAAGCTCTGTTGGCTGACCAATTCTACCTCAGTGTGCATCCACAGACCCAGACACTTGTTGTAAAGCTTGTTCAGGAGAGTTGTCCAACCTGCTTTGCTTTCCATCTTCTGATGAGGCACTTGAAGTTCTCTGCTGGCCTAGATGAGCTGGCTGTCATGTCTCTTGTGTCTGATAAATGTGCTTTAATGAAAGATTAGGAATGAGTATCGTCAAGGTGGCATAGTAAGCTAATCCTCTGCCTGAAATGCCGGCATCCATTATGGTCTTTGGGTCATGTCCTGGCTCATCCACTTCTTTTTTAAATGATTTATTTACTTTGATTGGAAAGGCAGATTTACAGAGAGATGGAGAAATATAGATATCTTTCTTCCACTGGTTCACTCCCCGGTTGGCTTCAGTGGGTAGAGCTGAGCCGATCAGGAGCCAGGAGTTTCTTTTGGTTCATCCTCTTTTGCTTTCCCAGGCCCAAAGTTTTGGGTCCTTGCATGCACCCGTATGACAGATGGGAAGAAGCTCCTGGCTTCAGATCAGCTCAATTCTGTCCATTGCAGCCACTTGGGGAGTGAACCAGAGGCTGGAAGATCTTTCTCTCACTCACTCTGTAAATCTGACTTTCCAATAGAAATATAAATATATCTTTAAAAAAAGATTTCAGGAACAGGCATTTTGAAAAAATTGTTTTACTTATATTATGTAGCAACATGTCATATTTGGCACACAGTGACAGGAGCGTAGTGATGCTTTCTGCCTTACCCCCCATATACAACAAGGTTAGGACTTGTGATGGAGTTGTTGGGCTCGGTGGTTACGCTGCTGCCTGGGAAGTCTGTGTCCCACATCGCAGCATGCGTCTTCTGCGCCTGTTTCCTGCTAATTTGTCCCTGGGCGGCAGCGGTTGGCTCCAGTGCTCATGTTCCTGCCACACGTGCGGGAGACTCAGATTTGGTTCCCAGCTCTTGGCTTTGGCCTGGTTCAGCCGCAAAGATTACAGGCTTTGGGGGAATGAGATAGCCCAGGAGAGAGCTCTGTTTCTCTTTTCTAAATAAAACAATTTAAAAAAAAAAAAGTACTCTAAATGAATTTTGTCATAATCTGTTGTACTTGAGAAGGATTGTTGAATCACACTGCCCAGACCTCCATATTTACCAGTTTGTGTGCAAGAAGAGCCTGAAAAACTGAATATCACTATTTCAGGGGATGTTTGGATGTTTTTGTTCCCCCCCCTCCCTTTTCTTTTTGTCTTATGGCTGTTGGAAAGGTTTGCTTAATTATAGATTGAAGGATATAAGTATCAAAACTGTATGTTAATTTTGTTCATTTGTCTCTATATTCCATCATCTGGCTGTTTGCAGCTTGGAATTAGAAATTCTCAACAAAATGGCCAGGGTGTCTTGCACTTCAGTTAAATGTTGTCTAATACCTTCTTCCTGAATGATTCTTAGAATTGATTTATTTATAAAGAGAAGAATAATATAGGTTGATCATCCACAGTATGAAATTCAATGCTTTTCAAAATCTAAAACTTTGTGAATATTGATACAATGCCACAATGCAAAGTTCTGACACCTGACTTCACATTACCAGGTTTATTCAAAACACAAATGCACTGAAAATATATAAAATCACTCTCAGGGTATGTGTTTAAAATGGGACAAGAGGTAGAAGATTTTTCTTTCTCTTGTAAACCTTACTTTCAAAGAAAAATAGGTAAGCCTTTAAAAGAAAAAGAATTTTTAAAACAATATGAAAGATTGGACCTGCCATGGTGGCCTAGTGGCTAAAGTTCTCACCTTGATTGATTGTGCCAGAGTCCCATATGGTCACCAGTTCTAATCCCGGCAGCCCCGCTTCCCATCCAGTTCCCTGCTTGTGATCTGGGAAAGCAATGGAGGATGGCCCAAACCCTTGGGACCCTGAACCCTCGTGGGGGACCTGGAAGAAGCTCCTGGTTCCTGGCTTTAGATTGCTTCAGCTCTGGCTATTGTACCTACTTGGGGAGTGAACCAGTGGATAGAAGATTTTTTTCTGTGTCTCCTTCTCTCTGTAGATCCATCTTTCCATTAAAAAAAAAAAACTTGAAAAAAATATGTGTGAGTGAGAAAAGGTTATCTTGTCTCTAAAAGTAGAGCAGGTGAGTTTTGTACTGGCATCCAGGTCATGTCAGACGCTGGCACTGCAGGCAGCAACCTTACCCACTATAGTACAGTGTCTACCACTGAAGCCACCTTTTGTGTTATGATCCCATTCCTTCCCTGTAGTGTGATGAGCATAGATACTCTTTTGAGGCTAAGGGGAAAGATAATAAAGTTAGAATGATAGTGACTGGCTGGGAACCTAGGCTGATGAATGATATGCTCAGATCATAGAATATTCAAAAAATAACTTTTAAGTTTGGTTTTTCAGTAGAGGAACTTGGTAAATGTTATAGAACGTGGTTTAATGAATGAGTATGTTATGTTTAATATATTAGAGCACTAACCTAAGTAATTTGTGTATCAATAGAAATTATAAGTTGTCTGTAAATGAGTATTAAAGTGCAATGGAGATAATACTTCACACTATTTGGTTCCTTAAAATTAAAAAATAATTTTTAATTTGATGCTTGATAATTATGTATTATTATTGTTAGGTTCAGAAGCGATTGAGAAAGGAGGGTTTTATTTTAGTCAGAGAGTCTGCTGGACTGCTTCCTGGCTGGAGACAGCTGGGGACCACTTCCTGTGGAGGGCTGAGCGCATGAGGGATGGCCGCCCAGTTTCTACAGCACTGGGCTTTTGTACATCATGGTCTTGGGGGATGGGAAAAGGCAGCAGCTCCAAGGTTTGTGCATTCCTGCGACAAGTAGCACACAGGGTACTCAACGTGGTGGGTGTTGACCTTCTGCACATGGACAAGGTTAGGGTAATTTTTGCATTCCAAACATCCCTGGATGACAGAGAGAACATGCAAGCACACCAGTGTGCCTGTCCACCTGTTGACTACCCAAATTTTAGCTGGGCAAAAGCTGGAAGTCAAGAATGCAATCTGGGCCTCCCGCGTGGTATTAGGAACCCCATCACTTGCTATCATCACTTCTCATAATCTGCCTTGGCAGGAAGCTGAGTCAGGAGCTGTGTCCAGAAATCAGACTCAGATACTTCAGTATCTGAACACCTGTCCCTTTACAGAATGTTCAAAAAATATAAAATTCTGTTTTGGGCTTCTATTTGCTTACCTATAAAATAGGCAGAGTGGTTCACAAGCTTTTTTTTTTTTTTTAATATTTATTTTACTTTTATTGGAACATCTTCGACTGCTTTCCCAGGTCACAAGCAGGGAGCTGGATGGGAAGTGTAGCTGCCGGAATCAGAACCAGTGCCCATATGGGCTCCTAGTGCGTTCAAGGCGAGGACCTTAGCTGCTAGGCCACCGCAAGAGTCCCCAAAATTTTAAAAATTATAATCTTTGGGGTAGATGTATGCATAGTTCTTGGGAAGGAAAGCATTTTTTTAAACTTTTAAAATTATTTTATTTGAAAGACTGAGATGCAGAGATCTTCCATTTGCTAGTTCATTTCCTACATGCCCATAGTGGCTAGGACTGGGCGAGGCTAAGAGTGCCAGGAGCTCCATTTCCTTCTCCCAAGTGGTTGGGAGCCACCCAAGTGCTTCCGCTGTCATGGGCTGCTTCCCATTGTACGCATTAGCAGGAGGCTGGATGGAAGCAGAGCAGCCAAGACTCAAACTAGGCACTCTGGCATGGGTGGTAAGTGAGCATCACTAGTGGCTTGTTAGTATTTGCTGACTTGCAATACTTTCTTCCTTTATTTTAATTGTATTTTTTTTTTTCCTTTCAGAAAAAGCCTGTGCTGAAGCTGGGTCAGCAAGAATGTCACTCCTTATATTGGTGTCCATTTTCTTATGTGCGGCTTTTGTTATGTTTTTGGTATACAAAAATTTTCCACAACTTAGTGAGTAAGTACATCTAAATAGAAACTGAAATTGTCTTGATGTTTCTACAGAAGCAGATTAAAGGTTAAAATTCACAGGTGTATTCAGCAGCCGAATGGATATAGTAATTATGCATCAGTTCTTGCGTATTTTTCCCTTATCAACACTGTTACTTAAATGCTTCTTTTCACAATTGCCTCTTGATTTTCAAACACTTGTGTGTGTGTGTGTGTATGTGTGTATGCATGTATAAATGATTGTATTTGAAGATAGGCAGGCAGAGGTCTCCCATTCCACTGGGTACATCCCCAATGCCAGCAACAACCATACCTGGTCCAGGCCAACGTCAGGAGCTGGGATCTTAATCCAGGTCTCCCCTGTGAGTGTCTCTGCGACTCAAGTCCTGGCGCCTTTCTTCGTATGTCTTTATTTAGTCTCCTTTTACCCAGGTTTTTCCTGTCATTGTTTCCTGGGGGTAGTTCAAAGTACCAAAAGTTCATGTTTCCTCCAGATTCCTTTCATTCACAAGTTTTTTATACTTCAAAATTTATAGCTACACTTATTTTAATATTTTTATTTCTTACATCAATGGAAAATCCCTTTAGTGTTATGGAATTTTATATTGTTACTGTTACTATGGACACTGGTAATTGCAGACTTTGTATAAGCTATTGCCAGCAACACTAGCATCCTATAGGAGAACTGGTTTGAATCCTGGCTATGCCACTTCTGATCTAGTCCCTGCTAATGTGTTTGAGGGCTGGTGCTGTGGTCCAGTGTGTAATCCTCTACCATGAAACGCCAACCTCCCATTTGGGAATTGGTTTGTGTCTTGGCTGCTCCACATCTTATCCAGCTCCCTGCCTATGGCCTGAAAAAGAGGTAGAGGATGGCTCAAAGCCTTGGGCCTTTGTACCCATGTGAGAGATCTTTAGGAAGCTCCTGACTCCTAACTTCAAATGGCTGATCTCAAGCTGTTGTGGCCTTTGGGAAATGAAGCAACTGATGGAAGTTATTTCTCTCTTGTTTCTCCTTCCTTCTGTAAATCTACCTGCAAGTAAAAACAAAAATAAAATAAATGAAAACATGTAGGAAAGAGGGAGATCTTACTTGCTGTTTCACTTTCCAAGTTCCTGCGTTGGCCAGGGCTGAAACAGGCGTGAGACAAACTGATCTAGGTTCCTGAACAGGTGGCAGCTTCTACAGTCAGGACCTGCTGCAGCTCCCAGAAGGCACGTTAGCTGGAAGCTGGAATTAGAAGTGCAGTTGGGGGACTGACCCTGTTTCGTAGCAGATAAAGCTGCCATCTGTGACACTGGTGTCTATTATGGATGCTGGCTCAAGTCCCAGTTGCTCCGCTTCCAAATCATCTCCCTGCTAATAGCTTGGGGAAAGAAGCAGAAAATGACTCAAATGCTTGAGCCCCTGTCACCCATGTGAGAGACCAGGAAGAAGCTTCTAGCTCTTGGCTTTATTCTGGCGCAGCACAAATGTGGCCATCTAGGGAATGGAAAAGCTCTCTCTTTGTCTGTCTTTCATAACTCTGAAGTGAAAAAAAAAGTATTAAAAAAGAAATGGAACTTAGATTGAACCTAGACACTCGTGTGGGTTGTTGATGTCCCAAACAGCGCTAAACCAAATACTTATTGCAAACATTGAAATTTATAAATAAGAAATCATTTTAGTAAGAGGTATTTTAACTGGACATAAAGCCATTGTTCTACGTAGTCAGTTGTTTCATATAAACAAATGAGCATAATACACATTAAATACAAATGAGATTAAAGCTTCAAAAAATGAGAAATTATTTCCAATCAATGAACTGAATACAAATAATGGAAACAGAAGAGTGTTTTTACCATTTCTGAACTTTGAGATGGAGTATTTCAGGAAAAGTGTGAACAATTAATTCTTTAAAATTCTTTCCTAATTTCTGTTGTCAGTGTTGATTGACTTTAGCTTGTCATGAGGTTTACCCAAAATGATATTAAATATATTTTTAATCTGTTAACAGCTGTAGCATATCTTATATTTAATTTAAATTTTAAGTCAATGTTGGAGCAATTGTTTAACCTTAGTTTGTATCAGCCTTAACTTTTGTGTATAGATTGCATATTTCATAATATTACATGAGATCATTAAGAAACATGATTTCTAGACCTTTGTACTTAAAAATTGCTGATTTGAAGTTAGTGTAAATCAAGACATCAAATCATTTTGGTTAAAACTTCATGTGTTGAAATTGACTTAGATATTGGCTTGGCAAAATTCTGTCTTTTAAAGTTTTTTATTTTTATTTCTTTAGAGAAGAAAGAGTGAATATGAAGGTTCCCAGAGATATGGATGATGCCAAGGCTCTAGGAAAAGTTTTATCCAAATATAAGGACACCTTTTATGTACAAGTACTTGTAGCTTATTTTGCTACATACATTTTGTATCCTTTTTCTAGTTTTGTTTAAGAAGAGGTTTGCTATTCAATTATACATAACTTTTTCATTTAAAAAAATTACTAATATAATGTAATAGTATTCAATAAAATATTGAAAATTAAAATGAAAAAACATTTTCAGTTTCTCTATCTCCTTAACTCAGTTATTTTTATTTCTGAGTATTCATTATCAGTGCTTTTGTATTCCTTTTACTTTGGTTAACATTTTCTTCTCATCTGTATTATTCAAGGTATTATTTTCTTACATAATGGATTACTTTAATTTACTTACTTAGAGTTCATAGTCACCAAATCATGTTTTGAGTGTTCCCTTGGATTTGTACTTATGATTTGGTTGCAGTCTTTTGCTTTTTGTGTTTATATCTCCTTTGTTGATTTTTTTTAGTTGCCTTTGTAAAATTTGCTAAGAGAATAATTTGTCATTTAAAGGAATGAATGTTTTTTTAGTGAATTTTTTTGCATATATGTATTTACAAATATATATGTCTTTTATGGAAACATGTTATATTTTGATTAGTCAGGAAAATAGCTTTATTCTTTGAACCTATTTTTAAACACCCTTGTTATTAGTGATCAATTTTAATTTGTGGCTTTTAAATTTTATTTCTGAATTTTATCTTTTATTCTTATCTAGCCTATATTTCAAATCTTGACTAGTGAATGATGTTACATCCTGATGTTTATGAAAGTAATTTTAAAAGGTAGATTAGTTACTTTGTTAATATTCTCAAATTTGTTGTATCTGCTCTTTTTATTTCTTGAGTTTCTTTTGGATTGATGGGATTTCAAGTATAACCTGCTGGAAACTTGAATGTATTCCTTTTTTTTTTAAAATTTGTGTTAGATTAAATATTATATACCCCTTTCTCTATTTAATTGCCTTAAGCAAATGCCTCGAGTATACATCGGGGAAATTTCTTCCAACATATGTAGCTTAGCAACAAGAATATTTGCGAAGCATTTTGGTGCTAATGCACACTCTTTGCTGGCATGGTGAGGATGCATTTGTGTTCAGGTGATGTGAATTATGTGGGTACTTCATCCTTCCTATTCATCTCCGGAAACAGTTCAGTGCAGAATAATGGGTGCATATTTTTATGACAGGCTATGTGGAGCAGCTGTTAGTAATTCAGTTGTATATATTGTGTTTCAAACAAGCAGTAGCTATTGTCTTTTTTTTTTAAGATTTATTTTTATTGGCAAGTGAGATATGTATAGAGAGGAGACAGAGAGGAAGATGTTCGTTTTGATAATTCTCTGCCCAAGTGGTCGCAACAGTTGGGGTTATGCCAATCAGGAGCCTCCTCTGGGTCTCCCACGAGGGTACTGAGTCCCAACGCTTTGGGCCGTCCTCGACTGCTTTCCCAGGCCACAAGCAGGGAGCTGGATGGTAAGTAGAGCTGCTGAGATATGAAACAGCGACCATATGGAATCCTGGGCATGCAAAGCGAAGACTTTAGTCACTAGGCCACTGCACTTGGTCCGCTACCATGTTTATTAATTCCATTTGTCACCTAGGTGTAAAATCCTTTAGAGTTAGGTATATAGATGATTTTGTCTTTATATAGATTAATAATAAACTGCAATATTTTTTCCAAGTAAGAAAAAAACTGATCTTTATTGTATGTCTTTTATGAGGTTTTAGGATCATTTTGTGAACAAAGCATGGAATTTCCATTCACTTTGAAAGTCATCATTTTGTTCAGTTTGCTCAATAGTTTTCAGAGGAATTAAAGGGAGATCCACTGATTCAGCCCTTCAGTTATATAACTGAGTATCGATTTTCCATTGGACAATGTTGTAGCCTAAAGTCTGTATTGTAGAAAACAGTAATCTGCTGAGCCCAGAGCAATTACTCAGTTGGTTAATCTTCCACCATCTAAGTGCCAGAATTTCATGTGCATGCTATTTCATGTCATGGTGGTTCCACTTCCCATCCAGCTTCCTGCTTGTGTGTGTTTCTTTCTTTCTTTGTGTGTGTTTTAAAATTTACTTATTTTGGACCTAGAACGATAGCACAGCGATTAAAGTCCTTGCCTTGAGCACACTGGGATCCCATATGAACACTGGTTCTAATCCTGGCAGCCCTGCTTTCCACCCAGTTCCCTGCTTGTGGCCTGAGAAAGCAGTCGAGGATGGCCCAAAGCTTTGGACCCTGCACTTGGTGGGAAAACTGGAAGAAGCTCATGGCTTTGGATTGGCACACCTCTGGCTATATGGGGAGTGAATTAGTGGATGAAAACTATTTCTGTTTCTTTTTCTCTGTGTACACTGGCTTGCCAATAAAAATAGATAAAATTTTTAAAAAATTTAATAATTTTTATTGGAAAGGCAGATATACAGAGGAGGAGAGACAGAGAGGAAGATCTTCTGTCCAATAGTTCACTCCCCAAGCGGCCACAACGGCTGGAGCTGAGCCATTCTGAAGCAAGAAGCCAGGAGCTCTTCCTGGACTCCCACATGAGTGCTGGGTCCCAGGGCTTTATGCTGTCCTCGACTGCTTTCTCAGGCCACAAGCAGGGAACTGGGTGGAAAGCAGGGCTGCCAGGATTAGAACCAGTGTTCATATGGGATCCCGGTGTGCTCAAGGCAAGGACTTAACCCACTGTTTCTCCCAGGTTGTGGATCAGCCAGTGCTGAATATTGATTCTCGGCACTCTAACGTGAGACATGAGTGTCTTAACTGCTATACCAAAAGCCTGGCTCACATTTGATTATATCATTTTTTTTATTCTTAAAAAACACTTTATTTTTATTTTGAAAGAGTTACAGGGAGATTCTGAGAGGTAGAAATCTTTCCATCTACTTGTTTAGTCCTTAAATGGCAGCAATAGACAAGGCTGGGCTAGAGGGAAGCCAAGAGCTCCATTGAAATTTCCCACATACGTGGCAGGAACTGAAAATTTGGGCCGTCTTTTGCTGCTTTTCCCAGGGCGTTAACAGGGAGAGGTATCAGAAGTGGAATAACTGGGATAAGAACCATGAAAGATATAGGTGGCTTATGTCACAGAATCCACTGTAACACAATGTCAGCATTCCCCACTGTCCCTGACTTAATTTTAAAAATTTCTGATTGGCACAAGAGAAAAAATAAAATTGACTACTGAAAAAAAAAATTAGTGTTATGTTTTATTTGAATCCATGTATCAAAGATTTTTATCATTTCTGCATATAGTCAGCATAAAATTTATGAGATATTTTACCTTTTTTTCATGTCAAGTCTTTGAAATGTGGTATCTTGAGACTTGAGTCATTGAACATTTTGGTGTCAGTTGCTGATTATGGCTAGTTGCCACTGAATTGAACAGTGCAACACAAATACCTTTTTCAATAATGCCTAATTTCCAACTTTATGTGTAAATTGCTTTTTTTTAAGTATTTATTTATTTATTTTTTATTGGAAAGACAGATATACAGAGAGGAGAGACAGAGAGGAAGATCTTCCGTCCGATGATTCACTCCCCAAGTGAGTGCAACGGCCGATACTATGCTGATCCGAAGCCAGGAGCCTCTTCCGGGTCTCCCACGCGGGTGCAGGTTCCCAAAGCTTTGGGCCGTCCTCGACTGCTTTCCCGGGCCACAGGCAGGGAGCTGGAAGGGAAGCGGGGCTGCCGGGATAGAACCGGCGCCCATATGGGATCCCGGGCATGCAAGGCGAGGACCCAAACCACTTGCGCCACCATGCCGGGCCCGTGTAAATTGCTTTTAATGTTCCCATTTTAACCCTAGCAGTTAATCATCTAATAATTTTTTAATAGTCGGGGAATAGAAAAGACTTTGAGAAAAAGATTTATTTATTTTCTTGAACAACAGAGACAGATATACCCAAAATCAGTTCATTCCCCAGGTGCGCACAACAGTCAAGGCTCTATGGGCACAGAACTCCATCTATGTCCCCTACATGGGTAGCAAAGACAAGTACTTGGCCCATTATCTGCTGCTTCTTGGGTTCCTTAGCAGGAATATAAATTGGAACCAGAGTAGCCATCTTGTGCTCAGTATATGAAATGTGCTTCGTTTCCTTTTTTTGCTTTTTAAGGTTTATTTATTTATTTGGAAAGGCAGATTTTACAGAGTGAGAAAGAAGGAAAAAGAGAGAGGTCTTCTGTCACTCCCTAAGACCACAGTGGCCAGAGCTGAGCGAATCTGAAGCCAGGAGCCAAGAGCTTCTAGGTCTCCACGCAGAAGCAGGGTCTCAAGGCTTTGGGCCATCCTCCACTGCCTTCCCAGGGCATGAATTGATGCCCATATGGAATCCTGATTTGTGCAGGCAAAGATTTAGCCACTGATCCATCACACTGGGTCCTCACTGAGAACTCTTATTTTTAAAAAAAAAAAAGATTTATTTATTTATTTATTTATTTATTTATTTATTTATTTATTTATTTATTTATTTATTGGAAAGTCAGATATATAGAGAGGACAGGCTGAAAGGAAGATCTTCTGTCCGATGATTCACTCCCCAAGTGACCACAGCAGCCACTGCTTCGCCGATCCAAAGTCAGGAGCCAGGAACTTCCTCTAGGTCTCCCACGTGGGTGCAGGGTCCCAAGATTTGGGGCTGTCCTTGACTGCTTTCCCAGGCCACAAGCAGGGAACTGGGTGGGAAGTGGAGCTGCCAGGATACAAACCAGCACCCATATGGGATCTCAGCATATTCAAGTCGAGGACTTTAACTGCTAGGCCACTGCGTTGGGGCCTCACTGAGAATGTTAAGCAGAGGATAACTATATAAGTGTTATTGTTGTTTCTTTGCTACTCTGGGTTTGTCTTAAAATAATCTTTGTTTTAGAATGAGAAAAAATACATATTTGAAAGTTACAGTTATAGAAGAGTGAGGTCTTCCATCCAGGGTGCTGTCCCCAGTTGGCTGCAATGGCCAGCACTGCTCCAGGCCAGAGCCAGGAACTTCTGGTCTCCCACATGATTGGCAGGGGCTCATACCTCAGACACTTAGACCGTTTTTATAAATCTTGGAATATCTAAAGCCTGCACAAATGTAGAAAAGTTCAACAGTGAACTTTTGTGTAGTCATCACCCATCAACAGTTGTCAATTTTATGCCAGTCTTATCTTTGAGTTTGTTTTTTTGGCCTTGTGGAGTACTATGTTTGAGGTTCACACACACAAAAATCACCTTTTGTCGAACATAATATTAAATATTCAAATGGAGATATTTACACCTGCATGCCAATTAATGATGGACTAGTTGAATCAAATGTAGTAAATTCAAACACTGAAATAGTATATAGCTGTTAAAAAGGGTGAGCAGTATCTGTATAGTTAGGTATTAACTCAGGATACTGCTGTGCAGAATAGTGTGTAAGTATGCCATATTGTGTAAGAATTGTGAGTGTGGACATTTTTTTGTACTTTTTTAAAAGGTAAAGAAATATTTAAGAACTAATGAGTTTATGAAAAAAATGTAAGGATAGAAGTCAGTCTCTGAATGTTCAATATTTTGTGGTTTGACTTTAGATTTAAGTAAGTACATGATGATGTCAAAAGAAATAGTAACTTACCGATATAAAGCAACTTTATGCCATTAGCATAGCTATTAAAAAAATAACAAGGGCCTGGTGTGAGAGCCTAGTGGCTAAAATCTTCACCTTGCATGCGCTGGGATCCTGTATGGGCACCAGTTCTAGTCCCAGCAGTTCCACTTCCATCCAGCTCCCTGCTTGTGGCCTGGGAAAGCAGTCAAGGACGGTCCAATGCCTTGACCCTGCACCCGCATGGGAGACCTGGAGGAACTCTTGGCTGCTGGCTTTGGATCGGCACAGCACTGGCCGTTGCGGTCACTTGGGGAGTGAATCAATGGATGGAAGATCTTGCTGTTTCTCCTCCTCTCTGTATATCTGACTTGGCAATAAAAATAAAATAAATCTTTTATTTTTTAAAGGCATAAATGAATTTTGTCCTTAGGCTTAAGTCCTGTCCCCAAGATATCTAATTGTGTATGTGATCCAAATATTTCAAAATCGAAAAACTCTGCAAATCCTTCTTTCCTCAAATATTTCAGATAAGGAATAGTCAACTTGTATAGAAATGTGGATACAATCTGTTCAATAGAATGGTTTTTGTCTGTATAGTTTTTTTCCCCAAAATGTTGGATTTGTCTTTTTAAAATTCCACTAATTATGTTTTAGTCCTTAACTTAAAAGTTCACAGCTTGCAGACATTTGCTATTCCAGGTTCAATATTTCTCAGTATACTCTCAGGGTTCCTTTATCCCTTTCCTCTAGCCTTATTTCTTGTTTGTTTGGTAAGTATATAGATGGGAATTGGTAAACTGGAAAAAAAAGTATCTAAGTCATGAGGATGATGATGGCATCCTAGCTGTTTTGGCTCAGTTAATGTCCATATGATACCTGTTAAGTCCTTCTCTAAGGAGGTCTTACAGTATGGGTGATTTTCTACAACAGACGTATTGTCAGATTGATTGCATTGTTGTGGTCTGTTTTAGCCTTTTTCCTGTTTTGTTTTGTAATTCAAATCTCTTCTCAGCCTTTTGGCTAAGCTCAAGTGTTTTATAATTCAGATCATCCAATAGTATTGTTGGGCATAGTAAATTAAGTCCTAGAGCTGGGAGTTCTATTTTTAAGCCTAGTAATTGGGTATAAATTTGTTTTTAGGAACTTTTATTCTTAGACTGAAGGCTAAGATTAATTGCTTGGGTACAATCCAGGTTGCCAATTTTAAGTAATCTTATGAGTTTCCGCTTGTTGTGGGAAAGGACTAGATCAAATGGATTGCTGATCTCTATGCAAGAGTTATCATCCTGTCCCCAGAAGAGGGAAATGTGCAGCTTTTCCGTGGGTGAATGTTTCTGTGAGCAGCTTGGCAAAGTATAAAATGCTTGTGTCCTCTTGTTATTTTCCAGTGTTCTGGACTTGGTGCCTCATTTTGCTATATGCTCTCCTATTTAGTTGGGAGGCCAGTTGTGTACAAATACCTAACAGAGAAAGCAGTGAAATGGTCACAACAGGTAAGCATGTCTTTTCTTCTTTTGAAAGAGAGGAAGAAACAAAGGAATCTTCCATCCATTGGTTCACATCCCTGAATGCCCACAACACTCAGGTCTGTGCCGGGCCCAAGGCATGAGCCAGTAATGTCATCTCCATCTCCCACGTGAGTGCAGGAGCACAGCTACTGGTACCATTTTCTACCTTCAGAGCTGTGTTAACAGGAATCTGAATCTGAAACAGAGTAGCCAGGACTCAAATAAAAAGCAGCATTCTAGCATGGGATGCAACATCCCAGGTGTTAACTTGCCCCTCTTCACCACAGTGCCATCCTGAAACAGGAGCTTTATATGGTTCTCTCATGTGGGTGCTGCTTTCCCAGGTGAACCAGCAGGGAGTTGGATTGGAAGAGGAGCAACCAGGACTTGAATTGGTGATCATGACCTTATGGGATTCCAGAATTGCAGATGGCTTCTTTTTTTTAGATTTATTTATTTTTATTGGAATGACAGATTTACAGAAAGAAAGATCTTCCATTACTGTTTCACTCCCCAAGTGGCCACAGTGGTCAGTGTTGAGTTGATCAGAAGCCGGGAGCCAGGAGCCTGTTAGGGTCTCCTACATGGGTGCTGGGCCCCAAGGTTTTGGGCCGTCCTTCACTGCTTTCCCAGGCCACAAGCAGGGAGCTGGAAGGAAAATGGAACAGCCGGGATACGAACTGGCACCCATATGGAATCCGGTGGCTGCAGGGCTGGCATTGTGGTATAATGGGTTAGAGAACCACCTATGGGGGCCCAGCATGGTAGCCTAGTGGTTAAAATTGTTGCCTTGCAGCCACCTGGATTTCATATGGGCGCTGGGATTTTCATATGGGATGCTGGTCCTCTACACTGTAAATTTAATCAGAGAATTTGAACCTGTTTTAGTGCACTGAGTTAGTCTATTACCTGCAATGCTGGCATCCTGTATGTGTGCTAGTTTGAGTTCAGGCTTTTCCACTTCTGTTTGCTAATGTGCTTGGAAAGCAGTAAATGAGCACTCAAGTGGTATATAATTGCCTTTCAATAAAATAAATAAATAAATCATTAAAAAAAACAGGAAAAAAAGGCATTGGTATAGTTAGATACCTTGCATATTTTTTGGTGGTGCTGCGTGCTGTCCATGGGTCACAGGAAAACTTGCGTCAGCCAGCTCCTCTGACATAGTTCATCATTGAAAACAATTATTACCTAATCAGGATCTCAGCAGTGGAGATTCTGACTGACAATGGAAGACAAAAGCAATACTATAGGGGATCAGTGCTGTGGCAAAGCTCTTATTTGAGTGCTAGTGTGAGTCCTTACTGTTTCACTTCCAGTTCAGTTTCCTGCTAATGCACCTGAGCAAACAACGGATGGCCCTATTCCTTGGGCCCCTGTACCCCATGCAGGAGCTGAAACGCCTGACTCCAGGCGTTGGCTGGCCATTGTGGCCATCTGGGGAGTGAACCAGTAGATGGAAAATATCCCCCATAACTTTGCATTTCAAATATATAGACAGTTTTGAAACGTACTGTACACAAAGGACTATCCTAACATTGCTCAGAGAATCTTGTTTCTGTAAAGAATCAGAAGAAGCAGACTTGAATTTCACAGGAATTTAGGATCATCTGTTTTACTCCTTTATTGTGCAGATTAGAAAATTAAGTTTTGTGCCCTAAAATCAAAGCAAGGAATCTCTGATTTCTAGACTTCTGGCATAGCCCTTCGCTTTGTACTGCATAGATCCTGGATGAGTAGTTTTGCCTGTAAGTTTGCAATAACTTTTTCTTTTTTTCCCAAGTGAACTCAATCAGCTGCTGAAAGGAAGCATAAACTAATCAGTACTTTATTTCCTCAGATCAGTCCTTCTATATCCTTGTTTAACCTCATTGGTCAATAATGAATGAGTTCATGCATGCAGTGTTTATGTCGATATCATGAAATATTTATATGAATGGGCCCCCCACACCCACACTTATAACACTGGGGTGTAGTCCTGGCTCTTGGCTTCAAACCCTACCATTTCAGCCATCTGGGGAGTAAACTAGTAGATGAAAGACCTCCTTCTCTGTAACTGTGACTTTCAAGTAAATAAATAAAAATCCTTAAGAAAGGGTTTATCTGAGGGCTTGACACAGTAGCCTAGTGGCTAAAGTCCTCGCCTTGCATGCACCCGGATCCCATATGGCTGCCAGTTCGTATTCTGGCTGCTCCACTTCCCTCCCAGCTCCCTGGGAAAGCAGTCAAGGACAGCCTAAAACCTTGGGATGCTAAACCCATGTGGGAGACCCGTAAGAGGCTCTTGACTCCTGGCTTTGGATTGGCTCAGCTCCAGACATTGCAGCTACTTGGGGGATGAACCAGTGGATGGAAGATCTTCTCTGTCTCTCCTCCTCTCTGTATATCTGACTTTCCAATAAAAATTTTAAAAAATATATTTATCTGAAAATTTAAAAAATTGTGTTTATTCATTTGAAAAGCAGACTAACAGAAAAATAAGCAAGGAGAGAGCTCTTTCATCTGCTGGTTTACTCCTCAAGTAACTGCAGTAGCTGGGTTCAAGGCAGGCTGAAGCTAGGAGCAGGGTCTTTACCCTGGTCCCCCATGTGGGTGACAGGAACTCAAGCCTTTGGGCTGCTTTCCACTGCTTTTCAAGGCACGTTAGCAGAAAGCTGTATTGGAAGCAAGTGATCTGAAATGCAATGTCTGCATTGCAGGTGGCAGCGTTCAGGCTGTGTCACAACATGGACCCCATCTAAAACTTTTAAAATTCAGGGTTAGATTTGTTCATGTGATATTAGACTATTACAAGGTAGAGACTAAATTAAACTTTGATCCTAGTTATAATGTTGGCATTTTAGTTATAAATATGATTGTGCATGATTAGGTTAATCAGAGTCATTAAATGAATTCCCTGAAGTATCAAGCATTTAAACTGGAAATGTAATATTGATATTAAGGAAGTTCACTTCAGTATTTACTTTTGATGATGCTAATCCTTTTCTTTCTTATGACAGGTTGAGCGTCACAGAGACCATCTCATTAATTACATTATATTTTTGAGAATAACGCCATTCCTGCCAAATTGGTTTATTAATATTACATCTCCTGTGATAAATGTACCATTGAAAGTTTTTTTTATTGGCACTTTCCTCGGTAAGACCTGTGGCTCACACTGTGTTTGAGCTCATTGTGTCTGTGTCGGAAGATTTCTGCTGCGCCAGATTCAGTATTGTGTACAGACATCCAGCACTGCGTAGTCTCAGACACAAGGCCTGGCCATGTGAATGGGTGCTCAGCAGTATTTGTTGGGTTGTGTAGGTGTTTTTGTCTCACCTCTTTGAAGAACTATACTTTCTACTAAATACTGTTTTTAACAACAGCGTTTAGTAGGACTTTGAGTAACTTCTTTCTCTTCCTCACTACCTCTCTGAGAAAATATCAAGCTTTTTTTTAAATTATTTTTTTCTTTGTCATCCAATTGAGGGTTGAAATATTGACTTTAATTTTTAGTAGAGAATTGATACCATTTCTAAAATTTAAGCAAAAAATGCTTGTGTAACATTTATTGTGGGTATTAGCAGAAGTATCCAGAAATAAGAATTAACAAATACTATAGTTTCATTGAAGTGAAACCATGTTTTGAACTTCATCAGTAGACATAAAGATTTATTTATTTTGTGAATTTTTGTAGTTCTTTAGCAAGAATGTTCTGCTTTCTTGAATTGTTTAAATACTAATAGAATGAACAGATTTTTTATATATTGAATATCAATTAAAATATATCTTAGCACTTGTGAGAACAGATCTTTTTGGAAAGCATAATCACAATTGTTTATTTTTAGTTTAAAATTTGACAGATCAATAATTATCCTTGAAACTATGTCTTTGTTCATAATTGCCGTTTCCTACAGTTGAAGTTACTAGATCACAGAATGTGGCTTTTAAGATTATTGATAAACATTGTAAAGTTCTCCTCTGAATGCTTCTCTTGGATTTTTAAAGAGAAATCATTTTAAACTCTTAGCACAAAATGATGATTATAAAAGGTTGAATTCCTTTTATGGAAATAAACTTTAAAAGCTTTAAATTCTCATATTTTTTCCAAAGTGGAAATACCTGTACTCATATTCTTAGAAATACTGTGCACACAGAAAATTTTAGCTTCTATTGACATTTTGTATGTTTTTACAGTGTGGCTTTTTGTTTTTCTTTTCAGGTGTTGCACCTCCTTCTTTTGTAGCGATTAAGGCAGGCACAACATTGTACCAGCTTACAACAGCAGGAGAAGCTGTTTCATGGAACTCAGTATTTATTCTCATGATTCTGGCTGTCCTTTCTATTTTGCCAGCCATCTTCCAAAAAAAACTAAAGCAGAAATTTGAGTAAAAAAAAAAAATCATCAAGTTTTTAATTTTTCTGTCATCATCATCATCATCATCATCATCATCATCTCAGGATTGGCAGGTGCATCCATTTATGTTTTGAATCACCTCTTCAGTAACTGAAACAAAGAATTTGTAAAATAAAAATTTCTACCAGTTTAAAATAATAGGTTTAAGTGGCAAGGGAAAGAAGAAAGTGTAAAATAACATTGATATACTCTAAAAATTGCTATCAAGAGTTATGGCGAACATCTTAATTATGGTACTAAAAATAGCTGTAAGTAATAGTAATGTGGAAGAAAATATTCAATTAGTATCTTTTCTGTCTCATAACATATTCTAGATTTTATAAATAGCATTGCAGTTCTTGGTAATATTAGCCTTCTTTCAGCAAATAAACTACATAGGTAATAGATTAAGAGATTTGCATTTTTCTTCCTCTTTGTTACTTTGAGGTAATAGATTTGTGCATTTTAGTTGACCATTGAATAAGGAAAAGCTAAGAAGTTACATAGTTTATAACATTTTTTGTTCTAGATTTTTATCATGCCTTAGTCCAAAATTTGACATTCTGTTCAGTTCAGTCCATTTTCATTTTTTTTTCTAGCTTTTATGGTATTTCCACTGTGCATATTTGAAATATGGATTATATGTTAACGCTATTGTAATTGTTGATAATTCATACACTCAGATAATATTTTATTATGATGCCTCTTCACTGTTGAGGAAGGGGATCCAAAAAGCAAACACTCAATGAATGCAGTTTTTAAGACATTAGATTCTTTTATGTCTGGAGATAGAGTGGCTAGACTCAGTTTCTTCTAATGACTAAAATTTACCTCATTTATTTATTAGTCTTCTTAATAAGAAATGTATTATGTAACTATTCTTTTAAATGCATGATATATCTATGAAAATGTCCTGTTTCTGGCTTTTTAGTTTGGGGCTGTTTTTGATTAATGCAGTTTCTCAATAATTTCACTTTTTTTTTTAACTTACAAAGTAAAATTAACTTCTCACATGGGAACTACTATACTTAAATTGTTCTAGAAAAATGAAACCACTTTTTGTTACTTCGTTAGTGTTCATGTCTTTGATTCCTTGATTCTAGAACATAGACAACCTGAACTACTCTCTTGGTTTTACCTCCACCCCAAAACTGTTGTCATGTTGAAAAATAGTTCACCTGTGTAATAAGCCCTTGTATGTTTTGTTGTGAGAGATATAATCATCCTCAAAGCTTGTTTCATAATGTGGATTAATTCTTTATTTTTTTTTCTATCACAGTATTAACAAATGAATTTATTGTAAATACAAAGCAAATATATTGATTAATATAGTATTCTTATGCCACCTGGCCTCTTTGTGAAATTATTTATTGTTACTTTTAGTAAGATTTTTTCTTACTGGCCAGAGATTGAGTGATAAAGCTTTTGTTATTTTTGCAAGTAAACCTACAACACAATCTTCTTGAACAGAATTCACTAAATACACCTGTATAAAAGATAATGGAGTCAATTTTTATGAGCCTTTTAAAATAAAAGAACTTGAATTCAACAGAAGCCTTGGTGCTCATGTGTGCATGTCTTATATTTTCTCTGTTCTTTTACTTTTTTTCCTGTTAGAAAACTGTAGCTGCCAATTTATTTTGTAATTTTAATTTTTGCTGTTGTCTGCATAGCTAAGAGGGATGCAAGCCTATGTGGACTTCCAGTTAGAGTGGGGAGGGTGGAGGTGTGGAGCGTCTGCAGAGCTGGAAAGGGCTGCTCCTCGCTGTTAGACTGTATCAGCGCCCCAGGGATAGGGGAAGGTCATTCAGTGCTGTGCTGCTTTAGAGACCCTGATGGAGGGAAGAGTTTTCCAAGAGTCTTGATCGTTCTGAAAAGTTACTGATTTCATTGCGCAGGGTTGAAAAAAAATCTTTCCAAAGTGTATTGGCTGAGAAAGTCCATCTTTGTGCATGCACAGATCCAGCCACTTGCTACAAAGCTTGGCCAGGAGTGTTCCAGCGTGTTGTGCCTCCCATCCTCTAACAATGCCTTGATGAGCTAGCTGGCTTTCATGTCCCCCTGTTCATCTGGTCCTGATCTCTACCACAGAGGCCCTGTTCTGTTACATGCACGTCAAGGTTGGACTGTGATTTCCCTTGTGCCTGGGGTTTAAGTCCAATGAGTTAGTTGTTGAATCTCCCAAGAAACCTTTTCTGGGGGGACCTCAGACTTTTGTGTGTACCAGCTAGTGCAAGTTCAGATTCAGTCCATTACCTGCCTCAGCCAATGTACACACCAACAATTACCTGGTCGATTTTGCCCCCGGCCCATCTCCCATGATAACTGATGGGTGCTCTGACCTAGCCCAGCCCATCGCAGCTGGGTCCTCATGCACACCAGCAGATGCCACGCCTATTTGGGGCAATCCCCAATAACTCCAGCTAGGTCTGCCCCCCAGCCCTAGTTTTCACGTGTGCTGGCATGTGCTGTGACCTAGCTCTTTCTGTCCTGAATCCCATCCAGCTCTCATGTATACCCATGGGTGCTACAGCTTAACTCAGTCCAACCCACTCCCAGACCCAGCCCATTTTTTTTTAACTATTTTTTTTAATTGGAAAATCAGATATACAGAGAGGAGGAGAGACAGAGGAAGATCTTTTGTCCGTTGATTCAATCCCCAAGTGACTGTAATAGCTGGAGCTGCGCTGATCCGAAGCCAGGAGCCTCTTCAGGTCTCCCACATGGGTGCAGGGTCCAAGGCTTTTGGCTGTCCTTGACTGCTTTCCCAGGCCACAAGCAGGGAGCTGGGTGGGAAGCGGGGTCACTGGGACTAGAATTGGCACCCATGTGGGATCCTGGCGCATGCAAGGCGAGGACTTTAGCTGCTAGGCTACCATGCCAGGCCCCACAGCCCACTTTTATGCTGGCAGATACTTTTGCCGAATCCAGCCTGGCCTGCCCCTAGCCCTAGTTCTGTGCTCACCAATGGGAACAGCATTCTAGCAAAGGAGGGCCCACAGTTACCCTACCAGGTCCACTCCCAGCCCAGGATCTTCTGTTTTCCAAAGGTACTGTGGTCCAGCCTGACATGACTTGCACTTGCCAACTGGTGCTGTGGCCTACCCTGTCGCCCTGCATTCACTCTGGTTCTCATGTGTGCCAGTGAGTATAACAGCCTAACCCAGCCTGACATGCCCCCAGACCAAGACTACATGCCGACTGATGGGTACTGTAGCCCTGCCCAGAGCAGCCCAGCCCAGTCCTGGCTCTCATGCTCATCAATGGAAGTAGCTACCCATCAGGGGAGTCCCTAGAGTTCCCCTAGCAGGCCCACTCTCAGCCTGGGGTTTTGTACATGCCAGTGGGTACTGTGGATCATTCTGGCACAGCCTGTCCCCGCTCTCAGCGTTTACCCTAGCTCAGCCTGGCTTGCCCCGAGTACCAGCTCTTGCTGGGTAAAGCAGCCTAGCCCTGGCTCTCATGTGAACTGGTGAGTGTTGCGGCCCAAACCTGGCTTGGCCTGTATCCTGTCCTGGCTCTTGCCCATGCTGGAGTGTACTGCTCACAGGCCCAGGCTGGCCTGACCTTCCAGCCCTGGCTCTTGTGCTTACCAGCTGGAGCTACAGCCTGGCAGGGGAGTTGCTCAAGTTCCCTTACTAGGCCTGTTCCCAGTCCCAGACCTTGTATAATGGTGGTGCTGAAGCCCAGCTTGACATGACCTGTGCCCAGTCCTGGCTCTGACTAGCAGGGGCTGCTGCTTAGCCCAACTGGCCCACACTTATTCTGACTCTTGCCAGCTGATGTGTTGCTCCCATTTTAGATAGGGTACATTTTTTTCACTGAAGAGAATATCAAGTTTTGTCAGATTCTGCATTGACTATCAAATAACCCTTTGGTAGGCCGATATAGGTGTTTTGTTCCTTAAATACAATACAATAGGTAGCTTTTTTTTTGTAACACATTCACAGGTGGCCTGATGCCAAATATAAATTCAGGCTTCCAGTCCCAGCGCAATTAGTGGTTAAATCCTTGCCTTGCACGCCCAGGGTCTCATATGCGCACCAGTTCATGACCCCGCTGGCTGCTCTGCTTCTCATCCAACTCCTTGCTTGTGGCCTGGGGAGCAATGGAGAATGGCCCAAAGCCTTGGGACCTTGTGCCTGCATGGGAGACCTTTCTCTGCAAAGAAAGTTCCTAACTCCTGGATTTGGATCAGCTTGGCTCTAGGCGTTGCGGTCCTTGGGGAGTGAAACAGCAAGTGGGTGATCTTTCTGTCTCTCCTTCTCTCTATGTTCCTTCTCAATAATAAATAAATCTTTTTTTAAAAAATTGAAGCTTGGGGCCCGGCGCGGTGGCGCAAGTGGATAAGGTCCTCGCCTTGCACGCCCGGGATCCCATATGGGCGCCGGTTCTAATCCCGGCAGCCCCGCTTCCCTTCCAGCTCCCTGCCTGTGGCCCAGGAAAGCAGTCGAGGACGGCCCAAAGCTTTGGGACCCTGCACCCGTGTGGGAGACCTGGAAGAGGCTCCTGGCTTTGGATCGGCATAGCATCGGCCATTGAGCTCACTTAGGGAGTGAATCATCGGATGGAAGATCTTCCTCTCTGTCTCTCCTCTCTGTATATCCGCCTTTCCAATAAAAAAATAATAAAAATAAATCTTTAAAAAAAAAATTGAAGCTTGAACCACTTGTTGAAGTTACACAATTACATAATATACTACTCAAGAGAACAAGGCTGTGTAGTCGAGAGGTAAGCAGACCAACTAGGAAGTTAACACTAGTAAGATTATTCCCTGTCTAGTCAGTGGCCTCTCAGGTGCTACTTCCTTTGTAACATTTCTAGGACACTTAATAAATACAAGTCACAGTATAATAAAATGTACTGTAGAAACTTAAATGTCAAACTTGAAATTTATTTCATGGACGTACTTATGTTTAAACATTTCTCTTAAAGAAAAGTTTATCCTCTTGACTTTTTTTCAAAGATTTATTTATTTTTAATTGGAAAGACGGATTTACACAGAGAAGGAGATACGGAGAGAAAAAAATCTGTCCGATGATTCACTCCCTAAGTGACCACAATGACCAGAGCTGAGCTGATCTGAGTCAGGAGCCAGGAGTTTCTTCTGGATCTCCCACGCAGGTGGAGCATCGCGAAGCTTTGAGCTATCCTGTGCTGCTTTCCGAGGCCGTAGCAGGGAGCTGGATGGAAAGTAGAGCAGCCAGGAAATGAACCAGTGCCCACACAAGATCCCGGTACACGCAATGCCAGGACTCCAGCCATGGAGCCCTTGCACCTATCCTCTAAATTTTGACACATATTTTCATCACTAAGAAAAAAAACATTATAGGTGGCTTTGAGAATAATAATTTTGAGAATACTAATTTTTTTAAAAAGATTTATTTTGTTTGAATACAGAGTTACAGAGGGAGAGAGAGAAGGAGATGGAGAGAAAGAGTCACTCCCCAAATGACCATAGCAGCCAGGGCTGGGCCAGGCTGAAGCCAGACCAGGAACCAGGAGCGTCTTCTGAGTCTCCCATGTGGTGCCGAGGTCCAAGCACTTGATCCATCTTGGGCTGCTTTCCCATCAGCAGGGAGCTGAATTGGAAGTGGAATGGCAAGAACTTGAACCAGCACGCACATTGGATGTGAGCACTGTAGGTGGAGCTTAACTTGCTATGCCACAGCTCCATGTAGGCATTTTTTTTTAAGATTTTTATTTTTATTATTTCTTTATTGGAAAGGCAGATATACAGAGAGGAGAGACAGAGAGGAAGATCTTCCATCCGATGATTCACTCCCCAAGTGAGCGCAACGGGCCGATACTACGATCCAAAGCCAGGAGCCTCTTCCGGGTCTCCCACGCGGGTGCAGGGTCCCAAAGCTTTGGGCTGTCCTCGACTGCTTTCCTGGGCCACAGGCAGGGAGCTGGAAGGGAAGCGGGGCTGCTGGGATTAGAACCGGTGCCCATATGGGATCCCGGGCGTGCAAGGCGAGGCCTTTAGCCACTTGCGCCACCGCGCCGGGCCTGGCATTTTTTTTTTTTAAGAGTTATTTATTTTTATTATAAAGTCAAATACACAGAGAGGAAGTTCTTCCGTCCGATGATTCACTCCCCAAGTGTCTGCAACAGCAGGTGCTGAACTGGTCCAAAGCCAGGAGCCTCTTCCAGGTCTCCCACACAGGTGCAGGGTCCCAAGGCTTTGGGTCATCCTCGACTGCTTTCCCAGGTCACAAGCAGGGAGCTGGATGGGAAGTGAGCAATGAGGACATGAACCCAGATCCATGTATTATCCTGTGCATGGAAAGCAAGCATCTTAGCAACTAGGCTGCTGTGCCATGATCAACTGACCTAAAAAGGCCTATTCATCTTTCACTAGTTTCTTAGATTTTTATGTCTGAGCTGTAATGGCACTGGACTAAAGAGTTCACTCATTCTGGAAAGGAAGTGCAGAGAGTGTAAGCAATATCCTCACATCTTTCAAGTTGTGTTCCAAATTTTAAAAAAAAATGAAGAAAAGAAAAAAGGAATAATAATCAGGATACAAGTATTGACATTGCATTGAGATCATACTTGAGTGTTAATTGAGCATGAAAGATGTCCACATGGGCCCAGCACAGTAGCCTAGCAGCTAAAGTCCTCACCTTGCATATGCTGGGCTCCCATGTGGGAACTGGTATTGTGGCATAGCTCGCAAAGCTTCTGCTTGCAATACTGGAATCCCATATTTGTGCTAATTTTTGTCTTCATCCAGCTCCCTATTAATGTGCTTAGGAGCAAGCAGGTGATGGTCCAAATACTTGGGACCCTACACCCACGTGGGAGACCCCAATTTTAGTATATGTGCTGCCGAAGCGAGCATGCAAGTGGGAGACCCCAGATGACTCTCCTGGTTTCTGGGGCTGTTGGAACCATTTGGGCAATGAACCAGCAGACAGCAAATCTCTCCCCTACATTCCCATGCAAATGTACCTTTCAAATAAATAAAATATATCTCTGAAAAAAAAATCCCAGCAGAATAAACTAACAAACTGAGGTTTTAGCAAAGTTGGTGGATATGAACAAATGACCCCCAATTAATAAGATATTCATATAAAGAGCTGTGTTTAGGGTTGAGTGTTCAGTTAATGCTGTGATATACCCATCAAAACGTTTGGTTCTTGTCCTGGCTCCTCTGCCTCTGAGCCAGTGCTGTAGTAGCAGCTTAATTACTTGGAACCCTACCACCAATACTGGGGATTTGGATTGAGTTCTGGATTCCTGGCTTCCATCTGGCCGAGCCCTGACTATAGCAGACATTTGGAGGAAGTGGAGTAGCAGATGGAAGATCCGCTTTCAGCTGTGTCTCTGGCTGCCCCAAATCGAAACAAATAAATCTCTGTTAAACAGGCAAGAATAATGAAATACTAAGAAAGCAAATTTTGGAATCTCATTCTTAGACCAAAAGGTCGCCCCCTGCTCCATGAAGAAACTTTGTATAACCGATAAAGAAGCGGTGTTTTCAGTGTGGTTAGGTTTTATTTACTCTTCTTGCCTTTCTTGAGTTAATTATGAGGTCTTTGAGGTCAGGATCGTTGCTCATTTGCAGTAAGGTCCCTGAGGTTCCCACCAAGTGGTATCACTTGAAGCAAAGGAAGATGAAAGGTATTGAGATTAGTGGAGTGGAGGTCGGCAAGTTGGGGGAAGGCTGGTCAGGTCTGTGTATCAGTTTCAGGAGAAGCTGGGCGTGCAGCGGCTCTGTTTGGTGGTGAAGGGCTAGAGAAGTGTGGTGAGGAAGTTCAGTGTGGCAGACCAGAATGTGGTCTTCCTGCTTTGAGAAAGAGAAGTGCTGTTGAAAAGCTGTGTTGGTGAGATCTGAGCTGTCCCAGTCATGAACAATAAGGGTAGTCAAAGACATGCCTCCTCTTTGCCTGACTTATAAAGCATTTTTCCTGTTGTGAATGGTTTTTAAAATGCCAGTTTGCATCTGCTTGAAAGACGAGAGAAAAAGACCTTCTGTTTGATGTTTTTACTCCCTAAATACCTGCAGCACATACAGTTGGGCCAGGTTAGGCCAGAGCCATTAACTCAGTCTGGGTCCTCCAGGTGGGTGACAGGAGTCCAAGCCCTGGCGCCATGCTCTGCCACCTCCCAGGATGAGATAGCAGAAAGCTGAATCAGAAGCCGAGCAGGAAGAACTCTTCACTGGCCATCCGTTACAGCATGTGGGCATCCCAAGTGGTGGCCTAACCCGCTCTACGACATCTGCTTCTATTTGTTTAATGAAAGGAATGTGTTATTACAAGTCATGTATGGTAGTTTTGTAAACTGATAAGATGTTTTAGCCTAGTCTTACCATTATTCATGTCAAATATTGGACAAGTATGTTAAGTAGGGAAGAATATAGTGGAGTTTCCTGTTTTACAAAATCATCGGAGGGTTACAAGCAGCAACTGTTATGTTGAAGATCTAAGAATGACTCCTACAAAAATTCTGTTTATTGATACCTGTTGAACAACTATGACACAACTGTGACCTGGGGCTCGGGAGGATCAGATCTAAGCCACCAGGGCAGCCGTGCTGCTGCTTCTGCTCTAGAAACCTGGCTTGCTTCCATTGCCCCCACAGTTCCATCACATTGTCCACATGACTGGAGGTGGACACTGGCGCCTATACAACTCTGCCTACAGAATACTGCCCAAAATAGCAGGAAAAGGGCCTCTCTCTCTCTCTCTCTCTCTCTCTCTCTCTTTTCCACTAAAATCTCTTGCACTTACTTTTAACTTGTGGAACCTATTTTGCATGCAGAGCTTTAGCTTCTAAAACTTTGTTGCCTTCCAGCCTTTACAGTACAGAAAATAGTCAAACCCACCTAAAATGTAAAATGAAGAGGACTGAGCTCTTGTTGAAAAACCAAGGGGAAAATGCCATTAAAGATACTAAAGTACCAGGATTTTTTTTCCTTTTTCCGTGGTCCTCCCTTGGTTTGCCGTGGTGTTTGTATTTCCTATGTAATATCTTTGTGAGTAAAGAAGAAATTGTGGATGATATCTTGAATCTAATATTCCGCTTTATATTGGACAGTGGCAGTTTAAATGCCAGTATAAACTTTGAACTTGCATTGTGGAATCACTGAGATTACATGCCTCTGTTTTGGAGCTTATATATGCGTATGTAGTTATTTAGAAAAACATGCTACATTATTTCATTTTTTATATGCACACTGTCTACCCATATTCTCTGTCTTTGATTTACTGATATGTTAAATAGGACTAAAACGGAAAGGAACTGTGACTGGTCTTGTTTTCCCTCTTCTATGTGATCATTTTCACAAGTGGTTGGTCGATAGAGGAAGTTACACAAATAAGTATGTGATGGATTCCTTTAGTCCTGCGTGTTTCCCAGAACAGTTGCCTTCTTCTCAGTTTGAGGCAAGTTCTGCCTTGAGTGGAAAAGATACCCTTGTTAGATTGCCAGCACCCCTTCAAAATCACCAGAATTCTCTGCTGCCAGAGTACTGCAAACACTGCATGGGAAAAAAGGCAGTAACAAACGTGGGTGTGTGTATTGCTTGCACAACTTCTGCTTCTGTGAGTGTGTGTGTGTGTGATTCTTTAAACCTGTAAAGGTGAAGAGAAAATTTCCTCTGCCTCTCAAGGTTTTCTCAAATAGAATGACACATTTATTATGAAAACAGACTTATAAACTAATTCATGTGCAAAAGGGGGGGGGATCAGTGCTTGGAGACCAGCTTTGTGGCATAGCCGCTTTAGCTGCAGCTTGCAATGCCGGCATTCCACAGGGGATTGCCAGTTTGAGTCATGGCTATTCTGTATTCTATCCAGCTCTCTGCTGATGTGCCTGGGAACACAGTGGAAGACAGCCCATGAAACTGGAACTCTGTCACCCATGTGGGATTCCAGGGTAGAATTTATGGCTTCTGGCTTCAATCTGCCCCAGCCCTGGCTATTGCCATTTGGAGAGTGAACCAGTGGATGGAAGATATCTGTCTCTTTCTAAGTATTCTGCCTCTCAAATAAATATTTAAGAAGTCACGGGCCTGGTGCAATAGCATAGCAGCTAAAGTCCTCGCCTTGAACGTGTTGGGATCCCATATTGGGTACAGGTTATAATCCTGGTGACCCTGCTTCCCATCCAGCTCCCTGCTGGTAATCTGGGAAAGCAGTTGAGGATGGCCCAAAGGTTTGGGACCCTGCATCCATGTGGGAGACCTAGAAGAGGCTCCTGGCTTCGGATTCGCTGAGTTCCAGCCATTGCAGCCACTTGGGGAGTGAACCATTGGATGGAAGATCTTCCTCTCTCTCTCTCCCCCTCTGTATATCTGCCTTTCCAATAAAAATAAATAAATATTTAAAAAAAAAGAAAGAAAAAAGTCACAACCTATGGTAAAGTTAGAAGAATATGGTTTCCAAAAGCCCAATTATCCAGAAACTTATGTGCTTTTTCCCCACCTATTGAGAGAAAGATGAAAGAATTCCAGGAAGTAGCAAATGATTGTTAGGGCAGCTTAGCAGTCAAAGTTGTCTGGAACAAATTTCATGGGTTTACAGAACTCACTGGATTTTAAACAATTGTTAGGATATCATCCTCTACCCTATAAAGGGGACCATTTATGTGTGGGAGTGGCCTTTTTGTTCTGATGCTCTTTTTTTTTTAATAACATAATGTGAACAGATACTACGTATTTCATAGACACAACTCTAAGAAGAAACTTAGGCTTGTCACATGGTGTTCTTGGGCAGCTCTTCAGGGTTGGCCGCACTCGGGTCTGAATCTATACCCTCAGTTTAAGTAAATCCTGTTCCCAGTTACTGAACTTTAGGTACGTCTCTGTTTTGCATTTTTTAAAAAGATTTATTTTATTGGAAAGGCAGATGTACAAAGAGGAGGAGAGACAGAGAGGAAGATCTTCCATCCAATGATTCACTCCCCAAGTGAGCACAACAGCTGGCGCTGCGCCGATCTGAAGGCAGGAGCCAGGAACTTCTTTCTGGGTCTCCCATATGGGTGCAGAGTCCCAAGGCTTTGGGTCATCCTCGACTGCTTTCCCAGGCCACAGACAGGGAGCTGGATGGGAAGTGGATCAGCTGAGATTAGAACCGGTGCCCATACGGGATCCCGGAGCATTCAAGGTGAGGACTTTAGCTACTAGGCCACACCGCTGGGCCCTCTGCTTTGCATTCTTAACTCACATTGAGGCAAGAGGCTGGAAACACATTCCTGTAGCAATGATTTTATTATGCTTGGGTGAAGTTTGAGGTCACTGCCATCCTGTTTCAGCAGATCTGGTTGGGTAGATAAGGAACTCTACAGGAAGTCCCTGTGCTGGGAGGCGGAGAAACCAGAGAGAGTTGGAGGGACCTTGGTTCTTCCCTCCCCCCTTTTTAAAAACATTATTTAAAATTTTTCTTTTTAACATTATTTACATAGTTGAGAGGCATGCATGGCATGTGGGTCTCCGATTGGGAGTGAGGGTCAAGCATAAGGAAAGATGGGTGGGAAAAATGCTTCAATTTTTTTCCTTGTGTCTGCAGGGAGGGAAGTAGAGAGGGCCATACCTTGCTGTCAAATACATTAGTGCCTTTGGATGGGGGACAGTCATTTGATGATATATTAGAAAATTCAATGTGGGGAAGAGTGTTCTGAGGGTGTTACTTGATAGTTTTGAAATATTGTCAACTTCATTGCACCAGAATTGAAAAATATTTCCAAGGTCTGTGGGTTGATCAAGCCTACCTTGGTGCATCCACAAGACCTAGGATCATGTTTCAAAGCTTGGTCAGGAGAGTGGTCCATCCTGTCTACTTGCCATCCTTTGATGAGGCACTCAGTGTCCTCTGCTGGCCTAATTGAGCTGGCTTTCAATTGTGTGGGGATGCTAACCTCTGCATAGGCATTGGCAACTGAAACATCCCAGTCACAACATATGCACTTCAAGATTGGACCACATGTATTGAGATTTTCTTGGTGGCTAGGGTTTGAGTCCAGTGATTTGGTTAGGGAGTCCCCAAAAGAAACCTTGCCTGGGCTGACCTCAGACTTGACTCTTGTGTGTACCAGCCAGTACAGCTTCAGGTTTGGTCTGTCATATGCACCAGCCAACACACATATTGGTGGATGCACCTGCCTGGTGAGTTCTGCCCAGAGCCCCATCTCATGCAGAATGATCACACACACCAACATGTGTCTCAGCCTAGTCAGGGTGACCCTCAATAATCCCCCAGCTTTTGAATGTGTTGGTATATGCTATAACCTAACACAGTCCATCCTACATCCCATCCCATTCATGTGTGCTCACACAGCTTAGCTCATGCAAACCTACCCCAAGACCTGGCCCACACACATGCTGTTGGGTGCCACTGCCTTGCCCAGCCTGGTCTCCCACTGGCCCTGGCCCCTGTGCTCACCAGCAGGAGCAGCAACCTGTTAGATTCGCTGCTCAAGAAGACTTCGTTTTGCAAGTGGCAGCTCCTCCCAGCATGCAGGTGAAGCGGGTGATGACCTACCGCGACCTGGACAATGACTTTCTGAGGTACTTGGCCTTTCAGACCTTGGATGGTGAGATTGACCTGAAGCTCTTCAGCAAAGTGCACTCACTAGAGCATAAAGTCTGCGAGGGTGACATTGGCTGGGACTGGGACCATCTGTACACTGAGGTGTCCTCTGAGCTCCTCACTGAGTGGGAGCAGCTGAGGGCAGAGAAGGAGGACCCTGCAGGAGGATCCAGGCACACCGGACCGTGCAGCCTCTGCTCTAGGTGTGAGAACAAACACAAAATACAAGAAGCTGAAGACTAAAGAGGCTTGCCAGTCAGTAAAGTAACTTGAATTTTATATGGACTATTTTGTAAGAATGAAATATTTATTTTTAGTAGAACCCCCCATTGGATCCCTCCACAATAAATGGTTTATTCTGTGAAAAAAAAAAAAAAAAAGATTTGCTGCTCACCAAAGTGTTAGATTTGCCAACCACCAGGGAAAAAAATAGCTAAATATATGAAAAGAATTTAGATGGCCTCTATTTCAAGGAACCACGGTCACAGGCTTCCCTTACCCATGCAGAAGAAATATGGGAAGGAGTGGGCTGCAGAGGAAGAAGAGCACAGAAGAAACAGGAAAGGGGCCCCTTTAAACTCTCCGTGACAAGAAGCCAGGACAGGGGTCGCCTTGGCCCTTATTGGTGGGGGGATATGGGTCTGTGCCCCTCATTGCTGCAACGGTGTTTTCACTGCCTGAGTGGCCCACCAGAATTCCACCATCCATTCCGGGTCTGGTTGGAGGCAAACTCCACCCTTCTCCGGCCACTGTGGTTGCATTCACAACCTAGCAAGGGAGTACCCACAGTTTCCATACCAGGCTGCTCCCAGCCCCAGCTCCTTTTTTATTTTTCTCAACTGAAAAAATACCATCGGCATAGATTATTTGAGGTAATTTTCACCTAACTATAGAATTTTAATTTCTGCTCAAAGCTGACCTTCAGTAAGTCAGTTCAGTTTTCCTATATTTTAAAATAATTGCTTCTGATTTGTCTTTTTTAAAAAGAATCTAGGGCCCGGTGACGTGGCCTAGTGGCTAAAGTCCTCGCCTTGAATGCACCGGCATCCCATATGGGTGCCGGTTCTAATCCCGGCAGCTCCACTTCCCATCCAGCTCCCTGCCTGTGGCCTGGGAAAGCAGTCGAGGGTGGCCCAATGCTTTGGGACCCTGCACTTGCATGTGGGAGACCAGAAGAAGTTCCTGGCTCCTGGCTTCGGATCGGCATAGTATTGGCCATTGCGTTCACTTGGGGAGTGAATCATCAGACGGAAGATCTTCCCCTCTGTCTCTCTTCCTCTCTGTATATCTGACTTTCCAATAAATAAATAAATCTTAAAAAAAGAAAAAAGAAAGGGGGGGGTCGGGAAAAAAAAAAAAGAATCTATTGGTTTGCAAAATGACAGAGTGAAAGCTAGTGTTGTGGTGTAGTGGATAAAGCTGCCACCGGCTGCTGCAGTTCTAATCTAGTTCACTGCTCATGGCCTGGGAGAATCAGCAGAGGGTGGCCTGAATGTTTAGGTCCCTGCATCCACATGGAAGACCTGGATGAAGCTCCTGACTCAACCCTGGCCTTTGTGACCCAACAAATGGAGGGCTTTTACTTTCCCTCTCCCTTCTTTCTCTCCCTCTCTCTTCTTCTTCCTCTTTATGTAAGTTTAAACTAAATAAATATATTTTTTAAAAAGATTTATTTTTATTATTTTTTCATTGGAAAGGCAGATATACAGAGAGGAGAGACAGAGAGGAAGATCTTCCGTCCGATGATTCACTCCCCAAGTGAGCGCAACGGGCCGATACTATGCCGATCCGAAGCCAGGAGCCTCTTCCGGGTCTCCCACGCGGGTGCAGGTTCCCAAAGCTTTGGGCCGTCCTCGACTGCTTTCCCAGGCCACAGGCAGGGAGCTGGAAGGGAAGCAGGGCTGCCGGGATTAGAACCGGCACCCATATGGGATCCCGGGCGTGCAAGGCGAGGACCTTTAACCACTTGCGCCACCGCGCCGGGCCCTAAACTAAATAAGTATTTAAGAAAAAAAAAAAAAGGAAGAGAGCAACAGCGCATGATATCTTTCATCTGCTGATTCACTCCCCCACTGGCCACAGTAGCAGAACTGGGCCAGGATGAGGCCAGAAGGCAGGAATTATATTGAGGTCTCTCTTGTGAGTGGCAGTAGCCCAAACACTCAGGCCATCTTCTGTCTCTCAGGCATGTTAGCAGGCAGCTGGATTGGAAGCCAAATAGCTGACACCAAGTTGGCACTCCAATATAGGATGCTACCACATCACGACATCTGGTCCCTGATATGTGTCTTTAGCTCAGATCTGTTTATTTTAAAAACTCAGCATCCAGAAAATAACTTCAGAACAACCAAGTAAGTACGAATCACTTGCACATTGATTTTTATTTTCCCAAATTGTAGATTGTTTTTCTGTTTATAAAATGGCACTTGATGAAATGGGTGAAGCTGATCCTGCAGTGCTGGCATCCCATGTGGGTACCAGTTTGAGTTCTGGCCTCTCCATTTCTTTCTTTCTCCTTTCCATTTCTTATCTAGCTCCCTGATAATGGCCTGGGAAAACAGTGGAGGATGGATCCAATTCCTTGGGACCTTGCACCCACGTGGGAGACCCAGAAGTGGCTCTTGGCTCCTGGTTTCAGAACATCCTAGCCCTGGCCGTTGCAGTTACAAAAACCTCTCTTTTGATCTCTTTGTCTCTGTATTTCAAATAAAATAAATATTTAACAATTTAAAATATATATATAAAATGGGGCCAAGTGCAATGGCTCAGTTGGCTAATCCTCTCCTTCTCAAGCACTGGGATCCCATATGGGCACTGGTTCATGTCTCAGATGTCCCACTTCTGATCTAGCTGCTGCTTGTGGCCTAGGAAAGCAGTGGAGGATAGCCAAAGCCTTCGAACTTGCACCCACACGGGAGACTCAGAGAGAGCACCTGGCTCCTAGTTTTGGTTCAGCTCAACTTCTACTATTGCTACCACTTAGAGTGTGAACCGGTGGATGGCAGATCTGTCTCTCCTTCTCTCTGTAACTGACTTTTCAATAAAAATAAATAAATTATATACACACACCTGAATGTAAAAGTACATTAAGGTTGTGACAACTGTCACTGTTGGTTATCTCAAGCTTTTTTCATCCTCTAGAACTGAAATTCTGTACCCATGTCCCACACCAGCTCCTGGCAACCAGCATTCTACCTAATGTTTCTATGAATTTTAATAATCTCAATGCCTCAAACAAGTGGATCATACAATATTTGTTACAAATGGGCCAGCACTGTGGCACAGACAGTTAAGCCTGTGATGCCAGCATCCCCCATCAGAGTACTGGTTCAAATCCTTGCTTTTTCACTTGTGATGAACTCCCTGCTCGTGGCCTGGAAAAGTAGATGATCCAAGTACTTGGGACCCTGCCACCTGAATGGGAGACCCAAATGGAATTCCAGGTTCCTGGCTTCCTCCTGGTGTAGCTCCAGTCACTGTAGCCATTTATGGGATGTACCAGGTGATGGAAGATTTATTTGTCTTTCTTCTGCCACTTTCTCTGACCTGGGAAAACTGTGAAGGATGACCCAAGTGCGTGGACCTCTGAGACCTGGAAGAAGTGTAGGAAGTTCCTGGATTCTAGCTTTGGACCAGCCCAGATAGCTATTGTAGCCATCTGGAGAAAGAACCAGAGGGTGGAAGATCTCTATTTCTCTCTAACTCTGCCTTTCAAAAAACAGTAAACTTTAAAATATGTGACTGACTTATTTCATTTAGCATAATGTCTTCACAGTTTATGTTGTAGAATCTGTCAAAATTCCCTTTTAAAACTGAATATTGTATGTATGTATTTGTACATGTGACAAGCTATTCGCAGCATGCTCACAGGCTGTTCATGGTCTGATCTCCCCCTCCTTCCTGTTTCTTTTTTGTTTTATTTTATTTACTTATTTTATTGGAAAGTCAGATATACAGAGAGGAGGAGAGACAGAGAGGAAGATCTTCCGTCTGGTGATTCACTCCCCAAGTGGCCGCTGCAATGGACCGGCTCGGCCAGGAGCAATCAGTCTGACAGGAACAGGACCCCGGGAACGGTGAGCAAGGATTCAGCGAGTGATAAACAGACACAACAACTCAAGGCAGTTGTATCTGAGTGCCTTTTGCAAAAGCAAGGCATCAGCTTATATACAATAGATTATTGCAAAGGACATTTTCTTTGCTTATTCATGTGGTTACATTTCTACAAACAATTATTCCAGGGAGGTAAGCAGGTCTGTTGAGAAAAGATTGTTCTCTAACAGCCTGGTGACAGACTGCGGTTGCTATTTCTTGTGGATGCAGTTTGGCACCAGCTGCAGTTTTAATCATTAAGCGGTTAGCTCTCACTGTGTTTTGTGCCTTACATTGGTTTTAATATTAACTTGTCCATATTTCTTAGTTTTTCTTCTTATATGGCTTTTTAAGCTATAGATTTCTACTATAATTTTCTTTTTAGGAATTCTCAAAAATAGTTCCAGGTAGATTTATTAAAGCTAGTGACCTGATAGTTTTTATCCTATACTGCTTGCTATCCCTGTCTAGTCTCCTGTCAGAAGGCTTCATAGAATTATAAAGGAACATTGAGCCTTTGCCGCACATAGATAGTATTATTCCTGCCCTAAAGATAAGAGCAAAGAGAGTACAGTCAGGAACGCCAAGACCACTAGAGATGCAGCCGAATCCAGGAGGCATCCTTCCTTGAAGCTTCCGCCTCAGCCCAGTGATTTCTCACACAGGCTCCACTGGAGGTGGTGTGACAGGCCGCAATGGCTGAAACTGAGCCAATCCAAAGCCAGGAGCTTCTTCCAGCTCTCCCACGTGGATGCAGGGTCCCAACGCTTTGGGCCAGCTTGACTGCTTTCCCAGGCCACATGCAGGGAGTTGGATAGAAAGCAGGGCTGCCAGGATTAGACTGGTGTCCATTTGGATCCCAGGCATGCAAGGTGAGGGCTTTAGCTGCTAGGCTACCGTGCCAGGCCCCCTGTTTTTACTTTGTTGATGGTAAAGCTAGTTGCTGGGGCTGGTGTGGTGGCTCAATAGATTAACCTACCTGCAAGCACCAGCATTTGATGTGAGCATCCATGTGACTCTTGGATGTTCCACTTCTGATCTAGCTCCCTACTTGTAGTCTGGGAAAGTAGAGAAAAATGTCTGAAGTTCTTGGGGCCCTGCACCTACGTGAGAGACTCAGAAGAAAGTTCTGGCTCCTGGTTTTAGATTGGCTAGATTGGCTCAGTTCCGGCCCTTGTGGCCATTGGGGAGTGAATTAGTGCATGGAAGAAAGATCTTTCTGTTTCTCCTTGTCTCTGTAAATCTCCCTTTCAAGTGAAAGTGCGTGCATGTGTGTGTGTGTGTGTGTGTATGCTAGTTGCTGTAACAGGAATATACAGAAATAGTGGCTTAGAACAACTGAAGTTTATTTCTTGCTCACAGAACATTCCAGTTTGGGTATTGGTCAGTTGTAGCCTTTCCTGCTTGGGTTTGATTCACAGATCGAGGCAAGGACCTGTTTCTGCATTTGCCTTCCTTTGAAACCTGAGAATCCTACTTCTAGTTGCTAGAAGGCAAAAAAGAGAGTCGGGGAGGGGCTTCATTTGCTACTGAAGTGCCCTCATATAGCAACAACATCCAGAAACTCCCATATAACATTCTGTTGGTGAGGACTAATTACCTAGCCACATCTGGAAGCAGCAAGGCTGAGAAACATCTCGAAATCCATGCATAATTTTGTCATCATATGCATTTTTCATGATTTTTTAAAGATCCTTTGTAAACATAGATTTGAAAATCTTTTGCATCAAAATTAACTTACCTTTAAACTCCATTTTTCATGAACATTTTGAAGTACTTTTGTATTATATCCCAGATATTTTAAAAATTATTATTTTTAGGCCCCAGCACTGTAGCCTAGTGGCTAAAGTCCTCACCTTTCAAGCCCAGGGTTCCCATTTAGGCACCATCCTAATCCCTGCAGCCCTGCTTCCCATCCAGCTCCCTGCTTGTGACCTGGAAAAGCAGTCGAGGACAGCCCAAAGCCTTGGAACTCTATACCTGCATAGGAGACCTGAAAGAAGCTCCTGGCTCTTGGATTTGGATCAGCTCAGTTTTGGCCATTGTGGCCACTTGGGAAGGGAATCGTCAGATGGAAGGTCTTCTTTTCTGTATATCTGACTTTCCGATCAAAATAAATAAATCTTTTTAAAAATTCTTATTTTAAAAATGATAACCTATTTTTATATGATTTACAGAAAGAGGAAAGACAGATTTATCTGTTGGCTCATTCCGTGGTGACTGTGATGGCTAGAGCTGGACCAGTCTGAAATCAGGAGCCTGGCGCTTCTTCTAGGTCTCCTATGTGGGTGCAGGGACCCAAGGACTTGGGCCATCTTCTGCTCCTTTTCCTGTGCATAGCAGAGAGGCTGGATGGGAAGTGGAGCAATGGGGACTTGAACCAACACTCATATGCGATGTTGGCATCATAGATGGAGGCTTATCATGATACACCGTGACTCTGCCCCTCTTCCATCAATTTAAAACATTTTAATTTATCCTTATTTTCATTTATTTGAAAGGCAGAACTTCACACCACACACACATTTTCTTTTTGCTCATTCATTTCTCAAATGCCTCTAACAGCCAGCAGTGGGCCAGTCAGAAGCCAAGAGCCCAGAATGCCTGCTAGTCTTTCACAGGGGTGGTGGGAACCCCAAGTGTCTGAGTCTTTATCTGCTGCCTTCCTGGGTGTGCATTAGGAAGAAGCTGGATTCTGGAGAGGATTCAGAACGCAAACCCAGATACCCTGCTGCCCGATGCTGGGGTCCCCAGTGGCATCTTACCTGCAGTGCCAAGTGCAGTGCTCATTTTGGAGAGGCTGATGTGCCTCTGCTTGCACAGCTAGTAAGAGCGGGAGGAGGAATTTAGACATTAAACTGAAAGAGCATTCTGCTCTCTCTCTTTTTTTCCCCACTCTATAAGAAGCAATCACTCTGCCAAGTGTATTTCCTACTGGGAAGGAGATCACTTTACAGTTGAGTATTCTGGGCCTCTAAGCAGTTACATTTCCCTAGGCAAATTAATACAGTCACGCTTTTAACTTGCGTTTTATGGGTTGAATAAGTGTGAGAGGTCTTCCAGCAACCAGTCACTCTGGATATACTGGATTGAAAGTTTCCGGATTTAAAAAACTAATAATTACTTTTATTTGAAAGGCAGATTTTACAGAGAGGAAAGATACAAGGTTCTCCATCCTCTGGTTCACTCTACAAATGGCTGCAACGACCTGAGCTGAGCTGATCTGAAGCTAAGAGTTAGGATCTTCTTCCAGATCTCCCATGTGAGTGCAGAGGCTCAAGGACTTAGACCATCCTTCGCTGCCTCCCTAGGCCACAAAAAGAACTTGATGGGAAGTACAGCAGATAGGACACAAACCAGTGCCCCAGTGGGATCCTGGCACCATAGGGCAGAGGATTAGTCTGCTGCATCAAGTATCTGGAGTTTTAAGCTGACATTCCTTTTATATGCATAAATCCGAGTAAGTATTCTCAGCTCTGGTCAAATCTTGTCACTCCTCTCCTTGGATAAGATTCCTTTACTTTCTTCCACCTAGCCATGTCCATCCACACATGTCATAGCATTCCTCCTCCCTCCCTCCCTCCCTCTCTCCCTCCTTTCCTCCCTCCCTTCCTCCCTCCCTCCCTCCCTCCCTTCCTCCCTCCCTCTCTCCCTCCTTTTTCTCCCTCCCTCCCTCTTTTCCTTCCCTTCTCCTTCTTTCCTTCCTTCCTCCCTTCCTTTCTTTCTCTCTCCCATCCAGCCTTCCTTTCTTTCTTCCTCTTTCCCCTTCTTTTTCTCTTTTTATTTATTTGAAAGGCAGAGTTAAAGAGAGAGAAGTCTTCCATGTGATTTCTCAAATGGAGCCACGGCTGGAAGGTGGTCCAGGCTGCAGCCAAAAGCCTGCAACTCTCTCATGTAGCTCCCCAGTTGAGTGCCAGGAGCCGACGCACTTGGGCCATCAATCACTGCTTCCCCAGGTACATTTGTGGGGAGCTGAATTGAAGTAGAGCATCTGGGACTGTCACTCCCCTATGGGATGGTGGTGTTGAAGACAGCAGCTTAATTTCCTGCCCCACAACGCTGGCCCAGGACTTTTTAGTTTTTTGTTTTTTGTTTTTTAATTTATTTGAAAGAGTGAAAGGGAAAGAGGGAGAGGGAGAGAGAAATTTATTTGTTGGTTTACTCCTCAAATGGCAGCAGCAGCCAGGGCTGAGTAAGCCAAAAGCCACAAATCTGGAACTTCAACTAGGTCTCCCACATGGATGCAGAGAGCCACACACTCGGGCCATCTTCTGCTGCTTTCTTAGGTGCATTAGCAAGGAACTGGGTAGGAAGCTGGGCTACAGCACTGCTGAACCACAGAACTGAGGAGGTGGCAGGGCCCATGACACTTAGGATTAAAACTTTACCTAGCATTCAAAGCTGTTCTTTTATTGTCCCTGTCATTCTCCAGAACTCAGGTCAGAGTAAATATTCCTTCTAGAAGCCTTCCCCAATCATCTGCCAACCTAGAGAGACGTGCTTGCCAGTCTGTGTAAGTGCTCAGTACTCTGATATCCTTTTACTGCTTGTGTCCACAGGATGCAGCAGTATGGGCTGGAGCAGCCTTCCCTCCGAATGGCAAACTACCTTCTCCTCCTCGCTTTTCTCCCATCAGTTCAGGCAGATTAGCTACAGGGAGAAGTAGGTGCAATGGCTCCAAGTGATGTTGGCTGTGACCTCCAGGCCATCCTCCCTAAGGGGACTATACTTAAGAGGAAGTAACTAGGAGAGAACACCAGAGAGTCCTGGCTCACCCTTGTATGGAGACCAGCTTAGTGGCAGCCTGTCAGAGCAAGCCTTGAGCAAATCGTGTCTGGAACAACACCACCAGCACTAATAATCAGGGTAACATGGACTGGATGCCTTTTTTTGTGTGTCAGACACTATTCTTATTGCTTTACTGTTACCTGTATTTATCTTTTGTAATCTTTTCTTTTTAAAAAGATTTATTCATTTTTATTGTAAACGCAGATGTACAGAGAGGAGGAGAGACAGAGAGGAAGATCTTCCGACCAATGATTCACTCCCTAAGTGGCTGCAACGGCGGGTGCTGCGCCAATCTGGAGCCAGGAGCCAGGAACTTCCTCCAGGTCTCTCACAGGGGTGCAGCGTCCCAATGCTCCGGGCAACGCGCTGGGCTGTCCTCCACTGCTTTCCCAGACCACAAGCAGGGAGCTGAATGGGATCCCTGGCGACCTTAACCACTATGCTATCATGCTGGCCCCCTGTAACCTTGAAAACTACAACTGCTGGCCTCCTGGGATGTAAGGTACTTGCCCTTGGATGACACAGTGAGTAATATAGCCAGCTTCCCAGTGTGAGCATGACTTTAGAGCGCAGAAGCAATCCCCCCTACGTTTGGGCCTCTCATGTCCTTTAAGGCCACTCTTCCCTCGCTTCTGTGGGTCCCAGGATAACAACTCAGAAGTAAGTGAGCCCCCACACCTCCAAGCATCTCAGTTTTCTGCCTTGTTTTTACAGGAAAAGACCCTCCGGAATGGATTTGACAATTCTCACAGTGGGAGGAGATGCTGGAGGCTTCCCAGAGGAGAGGGGAAAGGGTGTGGCCTGTGGAAATGGAAAAGGGTCTGGGCGCAGAAGGTGGTGTGGGGGGTGGGTGTCAGGGAGCAGGTCTCAGACTCAGGATGCAGTTCCTGGCTTTGTCTCTCGAAGCCCATGTAACCTTGAAGGAGTTCCCTCAGCTTATTTCCCTATCTGTAAAACAATTTAACAATCAATCAATTTAACACAGGCTGGACCACCCCCGAACAAGGGAAAAGTCTCGGTGGGGGCCCCGTCTAGGCTGACAGCCTGAGGGCAGGATTGAGTGGGCTTGGAGCGCACTCCTGAGACCTTTGCCGGCGACGCGACCAGGTTAAAGAAATCTCGGGTTTCTAGCTGGTGGATGAGAGAGGCGCCACAGCACGGCTCAGGGCCCCGGCGCTATGGGATACACGCACTCTTCCCAGGGTCCCGGCTCTATGGGATACACCCACGCTTCCCGCACCGCCTCAGCCCTCGGGAGGTGGCGGTTGCGGACGACCGGGCAGCGCACGGCCGCGCTGCGGCGACCGCCGGGGGAGCTGGGAGGGGGAAGCTGCGGCCGGCGGGGCCCGAAGAGCATCACGTCATCCTTTCCGCTAGGCGCCCGCCCCTCTCCCCGACGGCGCGTGCGCAGGCGCGGCGGGAGGGGGCCGCGGCGGGGCTCTTCCCGGCGCTTTCCGCCCTTCTCCTGGCTCGTCCGGGCCGCGGCGCTCTCGGCTGGCGACGGCGGCGGCGACGCAGAGGGGAAGGAGTCCAGGATGCGGCGCGGGGTGGCCCGGTGCCCCCCTGCCCCGTCACGGCAGCCGCGGCGGCCGCGGGGACCGGGCCAGGGCCGGGGGCGGCGGCCCGAGCCGCGGTAGCGGCGGGAGGGGCGGCCTGAGGGCGGGCGGCCGGGAGCCCGGGTGCGGGGGCTCCGTGCCGCTCCGCACGGCCCGGCCCGACTCGGCCCCGGCGCCATGAGCGGAGGAGGCGGCGGCGGAGGGGGCTCGGCACCCAGTCGCTTCGCCGACTACTTTGTCATCTGCGGGCTGGACACCGAGACTGGGCTGGAGCCGGACGAGCTGTCGGGTGAGTGCGCGCCGGGCCCGTGGCGGCCGGGGCGGGCGGTGGGGGGCCCCGAGGAGAGCTCCCCCAAGCCCGCTTTGTCCCGGGAAGCTCCGGGGACGCCGGCACTGGGCACCGTTGGGCCGGACGAAGGGTGCGAGCGGCCCCGGGCGCTGCGGGCACGTCCTCGGCGACCGGGAGGAGGGCAGGCTTGAGAGACTCAAGAGTCGAATTAGGGAAAACTTGTCTTCTAAGCACCGATTAGGGACGGAAGAAGGCATCCCACGTCCTGGTGAAAATAAGTTCCACCCGGACTTTAAACAAAACAACTTGGTGAGTGTATCTGGCCTCTTCCCAAAAAAGGCAGTAATACCAGTTCCTCAAGACCGTTATAACTCAGCCCCTCCTGGGTTTTCCTGCTCGGCCCCTGCGGCTGAGATGTGAAGTTGGCCCAAGAAGGGCTTGCGGCCTCGGGTAATACCCTTCTCTGAGAAGTAATTGTTGTCCTTTATGAGGACCAGGGTCGTGTGTGTGTGTGTGTGTGTGTGTGTGTGAGAGAGAGAGAGAGAGAGAGAGAGAACACGAGAACCTTTTCAAACCGTTTCCGATGAGGGGAGATATGAGGGGTGTGGAGATGGGGCCCTGAGCACATCTGGTGTGAGGGTCAGGATTATTAATGCACGTTCCCTCCCCATTCCAATTCTCCATCAGTGGTACCTTATGGATTGCCACAACTTTTTGAAGTTTTTGGCTGGAGGCTCTGTGGTGGCAGGTTTCAAGTGGGTGGAGGCGTGTGTTACACTTTTAAGTTATGTCATGCTGATTTGATGGGGCAAACCCCTTTGCACTTTGCTGTCATGTTGTGGTCACTGTAAAGTTTCTCTCTCGAAAGTGAATATCCTGTTGACTCATTTTACTTTACTTCAGATATGACAGGACAGTTTTCTGGGTCATCAGAAAAATTCCAGTTTTTCTTTTTTAAAAAAGTTGGGTGCATTCTTCAAATGACAAACCTGGACTGTTTTTTTTTTTTTTTTTTAAGATTTATTTATTTATTGGAAAGTCAGATATACAGAGAGGAGGAGAGACAGAGAGGAAGATCTTCTGTCTGATGATTCACTCCTCAAGTGGCTGCAAAGGCTGATGCTATACCGATCTGAAGCCAGGATCCAGGAACTTCTTTCTGGGTCTCCCATATGGATGCAGGGTCCAAAGGCTTTGGGCCGTCCTTGACTGCTTTCCCAGGATGGGAAGTGGAGCCGCTGGGTTTAGAACCAGCGCCCATATGGGATCCTGGTGCGTTCAAGGCGAGGACTTTAGCCACTAGGCCACGCCGCCAGTCCCTGGACTGTTTCTTTCAGCATTAAGATGGATTGATATGAGAAGGTCAGAAAAAATACTGTTTCCTCTAAAGAAGGTGGGGAGAAAAATCATAAACCAATGGTATTGTTAATATTATGGTTTTGTGGGGTTGGCTTTATTATTTTAAGTTTACATTTTTGGGGCTTCAGATATTTTTTATACAAATGTTAATTGTTTAATAGTTCTTATATATATGCTTAGTTTGCATGTTGATGTAGTTATTGGAATTTGGCTCAGGGTGTTAGTGCTAGAGGATTCTCAGAGAGGAAAGGAAGGCCAGGAAGGCTGGTGGTGCCTAAATCCTAGCTAATAGCTTGACCCTTTGTCCTGTGCTCCTCTGTGAGCTAACTACATTGGCCGGACTGGAGATCTTTAGAAAGCATGAAAAGATTGAGCAAAATTAAAAGTAACTGAGGTCTGAGTAATTCAAGTAATTCAAAATTAAAAGTAACTGAGTAATTCAAGGTGGTAGAATAGATCAATGTAATTTTTATTCTACTTGGGCCTCTGCCCCCACTTGGGCGACCCCAGGGAGGCTCCTGGCTCTGGCCCGGCCCAGTCCAGGCTGTTGCGGCCATCTGGGGAGTGGACCAGTGAAAGAAAAATCTCCCTCTGTTTTTATTTTTTCTCTGTTTTTAACTCTGCTTTCAAATAAGTAAAATAAAAGAGAGGATGGTTTACAAATATAGTATAGGAAGGAAGCTGGTAAGTTATTAATGAGAGCATGGGTTTTGAGTTGAGCATTTTTACTTTGCTATTGACTACCTCTGTGCCTGGGGGCAAGTTGGGTAACACTGCCAGGAAAAAGAGAATACAAGTAAAAAAAAAAAGTCTTTTCAAGTAGATTCTCAAAAATGTGAAAAAACAAAACAGAACAAAACATCTCTCAATATTTAATTGAAAGAAAACTGCTCTTCTAGTGAATACCTGTTGTACCATTGTGCAAGTTTATTAGGAAACTAAAGAAAGGAGGTTGAGCTGTATAAAATATGTAAAGAAGGGCATTTCTGTCTTTTTAAATGTGGTTGCAGGAGTGGAATGCCAAGACTATCTAACAGGTGACCTTTGTTAGAATAGGCACTGATTGAAGGGCTGTTTTCTCATTTCTGGTGGGTTGGTAGGGGAATCTGGACTACCCAGAGAGAATCTTTGAATAAAACAAAGTGGAATACAAATAGCTCTCTGTGAGTCCCTGCTGAGAGTCTTCCGGGTGCATTTTTTCTTCTCAGCCTGCCTTAAAGCCCCCAAACTGATAATGCCATATTCAGGGAAACTGTAGGAAATGGTGGATTGCATCCAGGTTCTCTAGGAAGGTACTAGGATTATGTGTTCTCTCCAAGGAAATTAAGTCGTATGAGCATACCTGAGGTAGCTTCTAAACTCTTGCAAGGCAAGCTCTCCAGAGTTCCATTTGGTTTTCTGCAGCAGGATTAAGATTTGCGTCTTTGTGTTTGTAGTAATAAGTACGGCTTACTGTAAGAAACATGTCCTGATATCTCTGGGTTTTGTAGGAGCCTTTCCTTGTCAGTACTTAAGCAAATCATGTAACTCTTGTGCAAGCAGATGAGGAAGATGTGAAAATTTATTCTTGTTTTCTGTTCTGATTAGTTGAGGATGTACTTTTGAATTGGAAGCAGAGAATGGTAATCTATTGGTAAAGTGCAAATCTGGTTATCTTTTGTGAGTGGTATCTCCTTTTATTTTTTTTTTTAAATAAAGATTTATTTATTTTGATTGGAAAGTCAGATATACAGAGAGGAGGAGAGACAGGAAAGATCTTCCACCTGCTGATCCGCTCCTCAAGTGGTGGCAGTGACTAGAGCTAAGCCAATCTGGAGCCAGGAGCCAGGGGCCTCCTCTGGGTCTCCTATGTGGGTGCAGGATTCCAAGGCTATGGACCATCCTCAACTGCTTTCCCAGTCCACAAGCAGGGAGTTAGATGGGAAGTGGTGCTGCTGGGATTAGAACTGGTGCCCATATGGGATCCGGGGCATTCAAGGCGAGGATTTTAGCCTCTAGGTTATTTGAAAGGCAGAATTATACATATAGAGAGATAGAAAGACAGGAAGAGAGATCTGTGTGCTGGCAGTTGGGCCACACTCTACGGTTTGTTCAGGCAGTTAGCAGGGAGCTGAAATGAAAGTTGAGCAGCTGGGACTTGAACTCATGCCCAGATGGGAGGATGGTGCCTCAGGGAGACTCAGACTAGTACACCATGGCACCAATCCCTATGGCTTATTTCTAACCTTGAAATAGGCAAGGTCTTCCGAACTGACCCACACCCAGTAGTGACATATACGGGTTCTTTCGTTGTAACACCAGTTTTCCCAGGCTCTAGCAGAGCTGCTTGCCAAGAATTGAAGAGAAAACGTTGAGAGAAGATTAGATGGGAGACTGGCCAGGATCCTGTATGAACTTACTTAAAATACTGAGAACACATGAAATAGTCTCTTCATGTCCCTTTTAGTAGAGCAAAGTACTGACTGTCTAGAAAAGTTTTAGCACTCATCAGGTCATATTACTCCTTAACCATTTGTGAACAATATTAGAACTTCTGATGTCAAGTAGTATAACAATCTTGGAAAATATGTAGCCTTCTGATTTTTTAGTAAGGAAAGTGAGGCTCTAAGGGAATGGGAGAATACCTGTCTCCCTTGCTGTGTTTCATTCTTTTCTGGTGCTTGAGGATATTTTGCATTCTCTGTAGGAGTCTCTTGGGGAGCAGAGGCAAATAAATAACTGCGTTGCAGGGCCGGAGCAGACATTGTTGCAGTTTTTTCTAGTCTAGGTTCTTTCATACTAAGGAAGAATGCTGTGAGACCAGTGTGGTGTCTAAACAGGCTAATTCTCTGCCTGCAAGTACTGGCATCCTGTATGGTGGTTCACTGGGTCGTGTCTTGGCTGCTCTACTTCTTCTTTTTTAAAAGATTTGCTCTTTTATTTTTATTTTTTTGAAGACTTATTCATTTTTATTGTAAAGTCAGATACACAGAGAGAAGGAGAGACAGAGAGGAAGATCTTTCATCTGCTGATTCACTTCCCAAGTGGCTACAACATCTAGAGCTGAGCTGATCCAAAACCAGGAGCCTGGAGCTTCTTCCAGGTCTCCCAACCAGGTGCAGGGTTCCAAGGCTTTGGGCTGTCCTCAACTGCTTTCTCAGGACATAAGCAGGGAGTTGGATGGGAAATGTGCTGCCAGGGTTACAACTGGTGCCCATATGGGATCCCAGTGTGTGCAAGGCGAGGACTTTAGCCACTATACTACTGCGCTGGGCTGGCTGTTCTACTTCTAGTCCAATTCCCTGCTTATTAACTGGGAAAGCAACAGAGGATGACCCAAATCTTTGGGCCCCTGAACCCATGTGAGAGAACCAGAAGTTCCTGGCTCCCAGCTTTAGATCAGCTCAGCTCCAGCCATTATAGCCGTTTGTGGAGTGAACCAATGGATGGAAGATTTTTCTCTCAGTCTCCTTCTCTCTGTAAATCTTCCTTTCCAGTAAAAAGTTTAAAAAGAGGACCCGGCGCGAAAGTGTTTGAGTTGAGTCCAATCCAAAGCCAGGAGCCTCTTCTGGGTCCCCCACACAGGTGCAGGTTCCCAAGGCTTTGGGCCATCCCTCTTTGCTTTCCTAGGGATGGCCCAAAGGGGAGAGCTGGAAGGGAAGTGGAGCGGCTGGGACAGGAACTGTTTCCTATATGGGATCCTGGTGCTTGCATGGTGAGGATTTAGCCCCTGAGCCTTTGCACTGGGCCCTAGGACACATTCGTATATGGTTTAATTTTTGTTTCTCCTGGTTATGTATTTAAGAGTGAAGTCACTCCATGTTGAACCTTCTGAGACAATTACAGCATTTCTGCATTCTCTTGGTGTCTGTATTATCACCAACACTTAACTCTTTTTAATCAGAGCCATCCTAGTGGGTCTGAATTAATATCTCATGGTTTTAATTTGCAAGTCTTCGGTGGCTGAAATGGGTATTTTATTGAAAAGGAAAGAAAGAAAAAAAGAAAGAGAAAGGAAAAAAAAAAAAAAAAGCTAGCTCTCCCCAGAGGTGAAATGACCATGAAAAGTTTGAGAGTTCCTGGGGTTGGATCCTGTCTACTTCAGATTCTGGCTCCCTGCTAACGGACATCTGCAAGGCAGTGGATGTTGGCTTGGGTATTTGGGTCTTACCACCCACGGAGGAGACCAGAATTGCATTCTAGCCTAGCTGAGCCTTTCTTGTTTCAGGCATTGGGTAGTAGGACAGTGCATGAAAGAGCTCTCAATATTCAAATAAAACAAACACCTTAGTTTAATTTAAAACGGAGTAAATATGAAGTAAATGGTTTTTAAAAAATTTTGTTTTACTGGCTTTTTTTGGAAAAATAAAAGCAGAGTTACAGAGAAGACAGAAAGGGAGAAATCTTGGGTTTTCTGGTTCGCTTCTCAGTGGCTATAGTGGCTTGGCCTGGTACAGCAATGAATGAATGAAGCTAATTCTGGGTCTCCCATGTGAATGGTACATCGGCCATATTCTGTTGCTTTCCCTGGGACTGTAGTATGGAGCTGGTTTGGAAGTGGAACAGTTGAACTTCAACCACTGCTCATGTGGGATGCTAGTGTTTCAGGCAGCAGTTGAACCTGGTCCACCACAACTTGACTCCTAAAAGTGAGTGAATATTTCTCTTTTTTTTTAAAGATTTATTTTTATTATTTTTTATTGGAAAGGCGGATATACAGAGAGGAGAGACAGAGAGGAAGATCTTCTGTCCGATGATTCACTCCCCAAGTGAGCGCAACGGCCCATGCTATGCCGATCTGAAGCCAGGAGCCTCTTCCGGGTCTCCCACATGGGTGCAGGGTCCCAAAGCTTTGGGCCATCCTCGACTGCTTTCCCAGGCCACAGGCAGGGAGCTGGAAGGGAAGCGGGGCTGCCGGGATTAGAACCGGCGCCCATATGGGATCCCAGGCATGCGAGGCGAGGACCTTAACCACTTGCGCCACCGCGCCGGGCCCAATGAATATTTCTCTTTAACAGTTGATCGATTCTGGACAGATTCGTTATGGATGTCTTAAAAAGGTATCTCTGCTCTGAAGTCCAGATCTCCAGTTCCAGCAATCCTTGAGTGCTAATACCTTTCCCAGGCGTCTGTGGCTATTGCTGAAATTAAGACTGCTGTAGTTGGAGGATGGTGCCTAAATTGAAGCTGTTTGATACATCTACTAACTTTAATTGGAGAGACTGAATATTTTCAGAATGTTAAGAGAATCTACTTGACTTTCTGAGGTGTGGAGGGTCACACGGAAAATATGTAGCTTTTACTTTAATGATATTGTATCCTGCTTCTTTTTTCTTAGGAGGATATCTGGAGTCACAGTGTTGGGTGCTTACACAGATTTTCTTAGACTGTTCAACCCTTCCTTCCTTCCTAGATTAAAAATAAAGTTTTCTCTCCCTAAGGCTTCCTGGCAACACCATTTTCCAATCTCATATCCTTTTGTATACTTGTGTCTTGGCTAACCCTGGTGGAAGGATTTGGCTCAATTTCTTGATTCCTCTTGCCAGGCTTGGATTCAGATTACGCTTAAGGGATCTTAGAAGCCTTAGGAACCCGGGTACATGTGAGGAAACCTGTACTTTATGTTTTAGAGTCCTGCTGGATATTGCAAAGGATCCAGTGGGTTAGAGAAAGGCTTGCCTTTTAGATGTTGGTGAATTCTCACGGAATTGACTGTATAAACACAGGCTGTGCTTCTCTGGATTTTGAATTCAATTCTTAAAAACTATTTAGTGAGGCAGGCATTAGTCAAGGGTCCATGTTCCAGGTGTTCTGTGCTTGCTGGTGTTTGGGGTAGGTTGAACTCTGTTTTGAATTTGTAAGTGGCAGAGTCTTGGGACAGGGTCTTGGCAGGGTCTTGTACAGTGGGAGTACAGATGATGCCAGATCTCAGGCAGGTTTCAGTACTCTCCCTGGGGATTACATGGAGTCCTGGAAAGTACAGTGGCAGCAGGTATAGTTTAAGCCATCTTGTTACTCAAAGTTTAGCATATTTGCTTGGCTGTCAGATGTGGAGGGTGTGATAACTTCGTGTTTAACAGGACCAAGTTAGTAGTTTTTGTTGTTTGTTAGTGTGATGGGTAAGTCATGCCAATTACTCTAGAATGCTGAGAGCCCTGAGTGGTGAGAAGGTCTGTGGAGGGAAGTCTCACCTAGTTTCAGCTTCATTCCAGTCTGTGGGGACTCCTTGCTTTGTGAATTGTTCCCAGTTGGCAAAACATAATATGAATCTACATGCATTTATGTTGGTCATAGAATAAAAAAGTTAGATCTAGAAATCAAAGATAGTTTAGTTAGTACTTTTAGCATATGCTAAGAATTAATATTTATAAATGACTGGGATTTTGTAATATGCTTCTAAATCAATTAAATTTTTTTAGTCCCACTTGAAATGTAATTTTTTTCCAGTTTCATCCAGTAAGTTAGAAATGTTAAAATGTATGTCTTTTTACTCTTCCAGTTAGGAAAATGTTTGAGGCCTGGCACAGTGGCTTAACACACAAATCTACCCTGAGGCACCAGCATCCAATATGGGTGCCAGTTCCTGTCCTGACTACTGTACTTCCTGGCTGCTTATGGCCTGGGAAAGCAGTAGAGGATGGCCAAGTTGTTGAAACCCTGTACCTGCGTGGGGGATTAGGAAGAAATTTCTACCTCCTGGCTTTGGATCAGTGCAGCACCAGCTGTTGCAGCCATTTACAGGGAGCTGGATTGGAAAAGGAGCAAGCACTTGTGTGGTGACATAGCATCATAATCCTCTACCTGAAATGTTGGTGTCCCATGTGTATGCTGGTTCTTGTCCTGACCCACTCCCAGTCATCTTTTAGTAATACAACCTACTACTTAACTTTTTGGAACTTAATGAACTATATTTCCACAACTTTTCCCAAGTGTTGAGTAAGTAAATAATGTATGGATTTGTAAACTCATCCACTATGGATTAAGCTACCATGTGACATGCCTGTATTTGAGTGTTTAGGATTGAATCCTGCCTTTGCTTCTTCAGCTTCCTGCTAATGTGTACCCTTGAGTGTAACAGGTGATGGCTCAAATTCTTGGATAATTTCCACTCCCGACACCCCCCCTCCCAAACACACACTGCTTTGGGAGACTAAGTGGAGTTTTCATCTCCTGACTTCAGCCTGGCCCACCCTCAGCTATTGCAGTCCTGTTGAGAGTGAAACAGCAGATGGAAGATCTTTAACTCTGTCTTTTTTCTCTGTCACTTTGCCTTCCTTTTTTCCTTTCAAATAAATACGTGTATACATCTTTAAAATCTGCAAAAATGAGCAAACTTTAAAAATAAGCTGAGGGCTGGGCCTAGCGGCTAAAGTTCTCGCCTTGAACACACCAGGATCCCATATGGGCGCTGGTTCTAATCCCGGCACCTCCACTTCCCATCCAGCTCCCTGCTTGTGGCTTGGGAAGGCAGTCGAGGACGGCCCAAAGCCTTAGGAGCCTGTACCCTTGTGGGAGACCTGGAAGAAGTTCCTAGATCCTGGCTTCGGATCGGCATAGCATCGGCCGTTACGCTCACTTGGAAAGTGAATCATTGGATGAAAGATCTTCCTCTCTGTCTCTCCTCCTCTCTATATATCTGACTTTCAAATAAATAAATAAATCTTTAAAAAAAAAATAAGCTGAGGGCTACAGTTAGGTTTAGGATTAAGGCTTAGAATTAAGATGGCAATGCAGATGGAACACTGTATTATTCTTAGATTTTTGTTTTTGTTAAGTTTGTTTTTGTGGGTGGAGAGCTGGCATGATGGCTTAATTGGCCTCACCTTGTAAGCTCCAGGATCCCTTATGGGTGCTAGTTCATGTCCTGGCTGCTCCATGTCTAGCTCCCTGCTTATAGCCTGGGAAAGCAGTGAAGGATGGCCCATGTGCTTGGGCCCCTGCACTCAAGTGGGAGACTAGGAAGAAGCTCCTGGCTCCTGGTTTTGGATCAGCTCAACTCCAGCTGTTGCGGACATTTTAGGAGTCTATCTTTCTCTTGGGTGGTACTCTGACCTAGCCCAGCCACGCATGCTCCAAGCCCCAGATTTTGCCTGTGCCAGCAGATGGCAGTGCTACTTAGCTCAACCTATGTCCTCCGTGTAAATTGGTGCCTTGGCCTGACCTAGACATGTTCTCTGATTTGCCTCCTCTAAACCAATCCTTCTCAGCTCCCTTGTCTACCTGCAAGTGTAGAGGCCAGGTCTGTGAAAGACCAGGAAGTCATTCCTCCCCTGTTAAACATGCTCTTCAGTTGCTCACATATCAGTATGTCTGAAAGCCACTCTCTGGGCAGTCTGAAGCCTCTCCACCTACGGGGCCTAGGTGGCATGTCCCAACCTGCATACTCTGCCTTCCCCACATATATTTTAAAAAATATTTATTATTATTGTTTTAGATTGGAAAGGCAGATAATACAGAGAGAAGGAGACACAAAGGGAAAGATCTTCTGTCTGCTGGTTCACTCTCCAAGTGGCCACGGTGGCTGGAGCTGAGCTGGTCTGAAGTCAGGATCCAGGATCTTCTTCTGGGTCTCCTACATGGGTGCAGAGTCCCAAGGCTTTGGACCATTCTCCCATATGGAATACCAGCATGTGCAAGTTGATGATTTAACTACAGGGGCCACTGTGCCAGGCTCTTCAATTCTTTATAGTTTTTTTTAAGATTTATTTAATTCTTATTGGAAAGTCAGGTATACAGAGAGGAGAAGAGACAGAGAGGAAGGTCTTCCGTCCGATGATTCACTCCCCAAGTGAGCGTAATGGCCAGTGCTGCACTGATCTAAATCCAGGAACCTCTTCTGAGTCTCGCAAATGGGTGCAGGGTCCCTCGACTGCTTTCCCAGGCCACATGCGGGGAGCTGGATGGAAAGCGGGGCTGTAGGAATTAGAACTGGTGCCCATATGGGATCCTACCATGTACGAGGCGAGTGCTTTAATTGCTACCATGCCGAGCCTGAGTTCTTAATAATTCTTAATTGCATCAGAAATGCCAAGGTGAGGTTGCCTGTACTGGATGTGACTGCAGTGCCCATCCAGCACGTGTGAGGAGAACCAGGAAGGGAGGGGGCGGAGCTGACAGGGGAATAAGGGGTGGTTCCTTTGCTGGACAGCTACTCCCACTGGAGAGCGTGAGCTGGGATGGGGGCAGACCAGACTAGGCAGGGCTACAATGCCTGTACACCTCATGTGGGCTAGAATAGGGAAAAGCCAGGCTGGGCTGATTATTCCTACTGGTGCAAACAAAATTAGAGTGGGTGAGGGTTGTTTGGGCTTAGTCACAGCATCAAGTGGCAGAAGCTGGCACTGGGGGCTATTTCTGTCAAGTCAAACCACAGAACTACCTGGAGAGTGCATAATCCAGGAGTGGGAGAGGCCTGGGAGGGAAATAGTGGGCTCCTCCCTCTTGTGTTACTGCTTCCATTGGAGGGCACGAAAACCAGGACAGGGGCTGGGGTGGAATGGAGTGGGACAGACTGTACAAGTCTGATGCACAAAATGGCAAGCATGGGAACCAGGATAGGGGGCAGGCCTGGTGGGGGTTATTGCGGGTAGCTCCAACTAGGCTGCAGGTTCCACTTGTTTATGCGAGGGCCCAGTATGTGCTGAGCAGAACCAGGCTGGATTGCAACACCCATTGGTTCCAGTGGAAGTCGGGACTGAAAACAGAACCAACCCAGCAATTATAACCACCAGCTGATCGGGGTGATGGACTGCCAGGCCCTGTACTTGCTAGCACATACAAGAATCTGGTCTGGGAACACCTCAGACAAAATTTCTTTGGAGATCTCCCCAATCGAAATGCTGGACTCAGAACCCTATCCAAGAAGAGAAAGAAGACGAACAGGTCAACCATCTCAGCTCTATGTTGGCAGCGAAATATGGGGCAAAGGGATACTCCTAAGATGGATTATGTCAATCAGTGGATTCTTCGGCAACCTCATCATGCTTGGAGTAGCAAGATTGGCAGTGATTCATAACTGGTGAACTATCAAAACCACTTGAGCAAGAACCTCGGAGCATACATACCCTACATCTGGGACCTGGGGAGGGTGGGAAATTGGGTGGGCCTTCTCCTTTAATATCCCCCTTTACACATGAAGGAAACAATGTGGAAATAATATTACCTACTTTCCTATAGCCCTTGAACCTTTTTACCCTAATTAACTATGTAAAGATTGTCGAAAATATAATTAAAAAAAATTTCAAAAAAACTCAGTCAGTAGTAGTTAAATAAGAAAAAAAAATTAAGTTGGAGGCCTTCTGCACAATCACTGACTACAAGATACAGACTTTATTATAAGCATACTTTTATCATGTCCCCATATCACACTGACAATTATTAGTTTTTATCCCTGACACCTCAGAAGACTAGGAGCAACAGAGTTACTTGTTTGTAAACAAGGGCCCTATCAATAAGGAGGTCATTCAAAATTAAAAAGCACATAGCAGACAACTTGAGAGAAATAAAGAACAAGCTTCCAATTCTTGCTGTATGATCTAGGGCATATTATTTAGATTCCCTGAACTTTTCTTTATTACTCTGCAAGGTAAGTATACTTTCATCTAGGAACTAACATTAAATTGTAAGTAATAATAAAAAATAGCAACAGGGACAGGTATTTGGAAGAGCAGCTAAGATATCACTTGAGGGCCAGTGTAGTGTGGGGCCCCTGCCACCCATATGGAAAGCTAAGCCAGAACTCCTGTTGCTGATGTCAGCCTGCTCCAGACTAGCTGTTACATCCATTGGACAGTGAAACTATTTAGTTCTTTCCTTTTTCTTTTTCAAGGTTTATTTATTTTTATTGGAAAGTAAAATTTACAGAAAGAAGTAGAGACAAAGAAAGATCTTCCATTTGCTGGTTTACAAGTGGCTGTAGTGGCCGGAACTGAGCTGATCTGAAGCTAGGAGCCAGGAGCTTCTCTGGCTCTCCCAGCTACTCTTAAGCTGCTTTCCCAGGCCACAGGCAGGGAGCTGGATGGGAAGTGTAGCAACCAACCAGGACACAAATCTGTACCCATAAGGGATCCTGGCACATGCGAAGCAAGGACTTCAGCCACTCGGCTACAGCGCTGGGTCCAGGTGAATAATTTTTTTATATATTCCTCTGTCTGTGTTGCTTATTTAAATAAATAAATTCTAAACCCCACTGTAAGTAGCTACCTATGTTGCCTTGTACTGCTGGGAGAAAAAGAGCCAATAACTGGTGGACATTCTAGGCCTGGTTAATACAAAATTTGTATATACCAGTGTGCTAGTATAGTTGCCTATTCTATTTTTTATTTTTTTAAAAGTATGTTAGGGCGCCTGGTGTGATAGCCTAGTGGCTAAATCCTCATTTAGCAGGCGCTGGGATCCCAGATGGGTACCAGTTTGTGTTCCAACTGTTCTACTTCTCATCCTTCTCCCTGCTTGTGGCGTGAGAAAGCAGTGGAGGATGGCCCAAAGCCTTGGGATGCTGAGCCCACTTGGGAGGCCCCAAAGAAGCTCCTGGCTCCTGATTTGGATTGGCTCAACATTGGTAATTGTGGTCATTTGAGGAGTGAATCAGTGGATGGAAGATTTTTTCTTTGTCTCTTCTCTCTGTAATTCTGCCTTTTCAGTAAAAATAAGTAAATCTTTCTTTTAAAAAAGAATTGGGCTTGGCCGCATGGCCTGGCAGCTAAAGTCCTTGCCTTGAATGCACCAGGATCCCATATGGGCGCCGGTTCTGGTCCCGGCGGCTCTACTTCCCATCCAGCTCCCTGCTTGTGGCCTGGGAAGGCAGTTGAGGACAGCCCAAAGCTTTGGGCTTCTGCACCCTCGTGGGAGACCTGGCTCCTGGCTTTGGATTGGCACAGTGCTGGCTGTTGCGCTCACTTGGGGAGTGAATCATCGGACGGAGGATCTTCCTCTCTGTCTCTCCTCCTCTCTGTATATCTGACTTTGTAATAAAAATAAATAAATCTAACAACAACAACAACAAAAAGAATCATTGAGAATTGGGCCCAGCAAGGTAGCCTAATAACTAAAGTCCTTTCCTTGAACGTGTCGGGATCCCATATGGGTGCAGGTTCTAGTCCCGGTGGCCCCACTTCCCATCCAGCTCTCTGCCTATGGCCTGGGAAAGCAGTCCAGGATGGCCCAGAGGCTTGGGACCCTGCACTTGTGTGGGTTACTCTGACGAACACTTGGGTAGTGTATCAGTGGATGGAGGATCTTCCTCTCTGTCTCTCCTCCTCTCTGTATATCTGACTTTGCAACAAAAATAAATACATCTTCAGAAAAATAAAAAAACGAAATAATTGAGAATTAAGAATTCAGTGAATTATGGGAGTGAATTTTTAGGATATTGCAAGTAGGAGCAGAGCCAGAATTCAACCCCATGCATCCCAAGGAGGTTGCACTGTAACTTCTGTGCCAAACCTTGCACATAACTTTATTAATTACATTGCATTATGTGACACAGTTTCATAGGCTCTGGGATTCCCCTACCCCCTTCCTGTGCCCTCCCCCAGCCCATAACTTTTAATTCCGTTTTCCACAAGCTTTTTGAAATACTGTTTTATCTATCTTATGGTTCTTATTGGATTTTGAGATTCTTAGTTATATCTGTAACATCCTTTTCCTAAATAATATTCAGTGATTCTTGGGATTAGGATGACGAAATATATTTTTAGGGTACCACTAGTCAGTCCACCTCAGGGTGTCTAAAGCGTGTATGGTGAACCTTTTTGTCGTTATCCTACCTGCTATTGAATTTCAAATCCCATTTTGGTTGCCCTGGAAGGGCCAGGCCAATTAATTTCTCATGCTTTATGCTGCCCATGGGCCAGACATTCCTCACTCCTGGTAAAGGTTAGGTCTTGAAGGTTTTTGAACGTGAGCAAAAACTAAAGGGAAATAAAAGAGAGTTTAGGAGAAATGGTGGAAGAGAAGGAACAACACTACAGTGCTTTGTGTTGTTATGGAACTTGATGTTAAGAGATGCCTTTGAGTTTTACAACAGATAAAAATGACTTAATATTTGAAAGAAGACATGTAACATTGAACAAATAAAAAGTCTAGCTGAAGAGAATGGTGTTATCTACAATAATAAGCATTTCTTTAGCACAGTGATTCGGAAAAACTCAAGATACTGTTGTCTTTGTCATTAGCAGTTATCAGCATCTTAAACATTGTGCTTATGCTGTATTCTTTTTAAAGATTTATTTTATTTGAAAGTCACAGTTGCAGAGAGATTGGGAGAGACAATGAGAAATCTTCTGTCTGCTGGTTCATGCTCCAAATAGCCACAATGGCCAGAGCTGGACTAGTCCAAAACTGGGAGCCAAGAACTTTTTTGGTCTCTCAGGTGGGTACCCCTGGCTGTCCTCTGCTCCCTTCCCAGCATAAATATAAATGTATTATAAAAACATTTTGTATGGATTTCAGTCTTTTTGCCCTCAAACAAACCTACCTTTTGGTTTGTTTAAGATTTATTTAGTTCTGGTGTTAGTGTGTAGCAAGTAAAGCTGGCATCCCATATGAGATCCACGTCCAATCCAGCTCCTTTCTAGTGAGTGACATGGGAAAAGCAGCAGAGGATGACTTGGGTTTGGGTCTCTGCTACCCTGCTTCGTCTGGGGAGCCAGATCAGACTCCTGACTCCAGTGTGACCCAGCCCTGGCTGTTGTGACAATCTGAGGAGTGAACCAACAGATGGAAGATAGCTTTGTCTTTCCTTCTGTAACTGATTTTCAGGAGACTTGGAAATGGACTAGCAAGGGCTTAAAGCAGAGCTCATAGTGGATCCTGATGTCACAAATGGTAGCTTTACGTGCTGTGTCACTATAGTGGCCCCCAAACCTACCTTTTCAATCCTTTTTTTCTAAGAACTTTTTAAAAATAATAATTTTTATTGGAAAGACAAATTTATAGAGAGAAGGAGAGACAGAAGAATCTTCCGTCATTGGTCCCTTACTCCTCAAATAGCTGCAATGGCCAGAGATGAGCCAGTTCAACCCAAAGCCAAGAGCTTCTTGCTGGTCTCCCACATGGGTGCAGGGTCCTGAGGCTTATGGGCCATCAATCCACTACTGCTTTCCCAGACTATAAACAGGGAGCTGGATGGGAAGTGGAGCACCTGGGACATGAACTGGCTGGCGCTCATATGGTATTCTGACCCTTGCAAGGCAAGCATTTAGTCACTGAGCCCATCATGCCAGGTCCACTAAGAACTTTTTTTTTGACTTAACCTCATGTAGCTTTTCTGTTAGGTGATTTTATCGTATCATATCTGAAATCTGCAGTTGATACATGTGATTAATTTCCAGATTTTAAATATTACAAATTGACATGTGAAGATTTGTATACATAGCTTTTTTTGGAAGTATCTTTTTTCTTTATTTTGTTTTTTTTAAATATTTATTTTATTTTTATTGGAAAGGCGGATATACAGAGAGGAGAGATAGAGAGGAAGATCTTCTGTCCGATGATTCACTCCCCAAGGGAGCGCAATGCTCGATGCTATGCCGATCCAAAGCCAGGAGCTCTTCCGCGTGTCCCACGTGGGTGCAGGGTCCCAAAGCTTTGGGCCGTCCTTGACTGCTTTCCCAGGCCACAAGCAGGGAGCTGGATGGGCTGCCGGGATTAGAACCAGCACTCATTTGGGATCCCGGGCGTGCAAGGTGAGAACCTTAACCACTGCGCCACTGCGCCACTGCATCACTGCGCCACTGCGCCACTGCGCCGGGCCCCTCTTTTTTCTTTATTTTTTGACATTCTTTACATAGTTAAATGTGCTACAGGAAAGTGGCTAAGACTATTATTTCCACATTGTTTTTTTCCTGTGTCTGGGGTAAAGGGAGAAGCCCCACCCAGTCTCCCACCCATCCCAGGTCTCTGATGTGGGGCATGCTCCAAGGGTCTTGCTCAAGTGATTTTGATAGTTCAGCAGTTCTGAATTGTTGCCAATTTCACCATTCCAAGCACAATGAGGTCGCTGAAGAATCCACTGGTTGGCATAATCCATCTTAGAGTCTTCGTTTGCCCAGTTTTTCACTGCCAACATATGACTGAGGTAGTTGACTGACTTGTTCTGTCTTCTGTCTTTTCATGGTTAGGGTTCTGAGTCCCAGAGTTCAACTGGGGAGATCCCCAAATGTATACATAGCTTTTTGTGCATATTCTTTTGGCCTGTTTGGTATGTACTTAGGATTGAAATTGCTAGGTCTTGGTTATATGCATGTCCAGCTTTGGTAGGTACTGCCTGCCAAATTTTACATAATGGTTGTACCAATTGATATTTCTACTAGTGCATGAGAGTGTATATTGCTCCTTCTCACCAGCAGTTGGCACTTTCCTTATTTTTCATTTGTATTATTTCATTGGTTATGCAATGGTTTTGAATTATTTGAATTGACATTTTCTGAGTGACTTATCATGTTGAGCACTTCTTGTAAGTGTGTCAGTTATTTGTATACTTTGGAAGTATCCAGGTCTTTTGCTAGTTTTTGTTTTTCAGGTAGTGGAATTCTTTATATTTTTAAAATGAGTCTTGTCAGTTACATGTATTAAAATGTCTTTTTGTAATCTGTGTTTCCTGGTCCTGGAAACAAAAGCCATTGGCCAGTCTGTCAGTTTTCTCACGCTGTATAGTGTTTCTTATATCTTTGTTTTCTCAGGATCTGTTAAGATGTTCTGTGTTCCTTTCTAAAGGTTTATTGTTTTCCCATATATATATGTAGATCTACAGTCCCAGAGCTAGCCTTTAAAACACAGTGCTGCATCACTGCTCTGTACTGCATAATAAAGGCGTTGGCCGTTTTTCAGCATTCTGCAGAGTGACAGGGAAACTTTTTTTTTTTAGTTCTCACAGCTGTGCCTGAAGTACAACAAGGCTTTGATATGACTAGTACAATGCTTTTAATGCAGTTTTATAAGACAAATGCTAGGCTTTGTGCTTTGATATAGTGTCAAATGATAAAATTTTGGTGGTTAGTAAATTACATTAAAATGGTTTTATGGTCCAAAGTTAAAATAACTCTCTCTTTTGTTATTTAGGGTAAGCTGGCAGGAGAGTCACACATTGTTTATTTTTACTTATTTTCACTGTATTTGAAAGAAAGAAATAGAGCTCCTATCTGGTGTTTCCCTCCCCAAGTACCTGCAGTATCTAGGTCAAGTCTAGGCCAGGCTAAAGCCAGGAGCCAGGAGATTCATTCTGGTTTCCCACAAGGGTGGAAGGGATCCAAGTACTGAGGTTGTCTTTTGCTGCCTCTCCAGACACATCCATCAGGGAACTGGATCAGAAGTAGAACAACCAATACTTGAACTGGAACTCTGATATGGCTGCGACCATCATAAATGGTAGCTTAACTCCCTGCACCAGAACTCCAGCCCTGAGAGGTTGGTACCACAGCACCAGCCCAGGATTGAGGATGTTTTGGCAGGAATGATTAAGATAAAATTTGAGGATGGGGAAGAAATTTGAGTTCTTTGATGAAATGAGTGATGCAGAAGTAGAAATGTGTAAAAGAAATGTGATTCTAGCAGTGCTTTTTTTTTTTTAAAAAAAAGGGTGCCTGTGATGCCTACATCTCAAGTTAGAGTACAAGATTGAGTCCATTTTGCCCTATTTCCAGTCCAGGTCCTTCTAATGTTCCTAGAAGGCAGCAGATGATGGCCCAAGTACTCAGGCCCCAGCTATCTATGTGGGAGACCTGGATAGAGTTCTGGGCTCCTGGCTTCAGCCTGCCCCGGCTCCATCTGTTGTGGCCATTTGGGAAGTGATCCAGTGGATGAACTGACTCTTTTTCTGCCATTCTGCTTTCAAATAAATATCTTGGGATTTTTGTTTGTTTTAAATATTTATATTTGGAAGGCAGAGTAATACAGAGAGACAGAGATTGATTTGCCAATTCACTTCCCAGACAGCTGCAGTGGTCAACTTTGGACTAGACTGAGGCCAGGAGCTTCTTTTAGTCTTGCACATGGATATAGAGGTTCAAGGACATTCTCCGCTGCTTTCCCAGGCCTTCAGCAAGGAGCTGAATTGGAAATGGAGCCCATATGGAATACCACAATGATAGAGGGAGGATTAGGAAGCTATGCACCATCCTGGCCCCATAAATGAATCTTTTTAAAAATGCAAAGCTTGGGTTTGGCATGATAGCCTAACAGTTAAGTCCTTGCCTTGAAATCTCCAGGATTCCATATGGGCACCGGTTCTAATCCCAGGGGTTATGCTTACCATCCACCTTCCTGCATGTGGCCTGGGAAAGCAGTAGCTTAATCTGCCCGGCCCCCAATTAAAACTTTCGATTTCTTTACATGATTAGAAGTACTCCAGGTAGAGATATCTGTCCTTTTAGTTTATGTGATAGTTTCACGTGTTATATAACTTTTTTCTTTTAAAGTTTTATTTATTTATTGGAAAGTCAGATATACAGAGAGGAGGAGAGATTGAGATTCCATCCAATGATTCACTTCCCAAGTGAGCGCAACGGCTCAGAAGCCAGGATCCAGGAACTTCTTCCGCGTCTCCCACACGGGTACAGAGTCCCAAGGCTTTGGGCTGTCCTCAACTGCTTTCCCAAGCTACAAGCATGGAGCTGGATGCGAAGTGGAGCTGCCGGGATTAGAACCTGCGCCCATATGGGATCCAGGTGCGTTCAAGGCGAGGACTTATAGCCACTAAGCCACGCCGCCGGGCCCGTTATATAACTTTTTAAATGTAAAGACAGATGACACTCTGATTGAGAGCCGTTGATGTTAAAAAGTTTGATCATTTTCAGCTCAGCTCCATTGCTGCTACTTGGAGAGAGAGCCAGCGGATGGAAGAGCTTTATTTCTCTGCTTGTCTCTGTAAACCTGACTTTCCAATAAAAGCAAATCTTAAACATTTATTTTTGATCATTTGGGGCTGGCATGATGGCTCAGTTGGATAATCTTCCCTCTCAAGTGCTAGCGTCCCACATGGATACTTGTTCATGTCCTGGCTGCTGCACTTCTTATCCAGCTCCCTGCTGGTTGCCCAGGAAAGCAGTGGAGGATAGCTCAAAGCCTTGGGATCCTCCACACACGTGGGAGACCTGGAAGAAGCTCCTGGCTCCTGACTTTGGATCAGCTCAGCTATGCCAGTTGTGGCCACATGGGGAGTGAACCAGTGAATGGAAGATCTTTGCCTCTCTTTCCTTCTCTTTATTAGCCTGCCTTTCTAGTAAAAATAAATAAATCTTGTAAAAAATTTTTAATCATTGTTTATGTCTAGACTTCTTAACTCAGAGGTTGTCTTGTAATGATTGCGTTGCAATGGATAGGTGTTTTTAGTCTTTCATGTAAATCACTTTTTTGATTTACAGTAATTGTATATTTTTATGGAGGTATAACATACTGATCAAATCATGGCAGTTAACATTTCCCTGTCTTGTCATTACTCTATGACTGCAGTGTTAGAGCTTTTCTCTGTTTCTTCTCAGAAAATACATAATAGATTATTGGGAAGTACAGTCACTCCACTGTGCTGAACAACACTAGGAATTTGTCCCGTCTAACTCTAAGTTGCTTCTTATTATTTAACCTCTCCCCATCTTCCCTAATCCCTTCTAGGCCTTACAAGTATATAAATAAAGTATATTTACAAGTATATAAATAAATATATTATTCCACATATGAGGAGAAAATGTGGTAGTTGTTTTTGTGTGATTTCTTTATTTTGATTGGAAAGTCAGATATACAGGGAGCAGGAGAGACAGAGAGAAAGCTCTTCTATCTGCTGGTTCACTCCTCAAGAGGCTGCAACAGCCAGAGCTGAGCTGATCCAAAGCCAGGAGCCAGGAGCTTCTTCCGGGTCTTCCATGTGGGTGCAGGATTTTAAGACCTAGGGTTGTCCTTGATTGTTTTCCCAGGCCATTGGCAGGGAGTTGAACAGCAAGTGGAGCATCCGGGACATGAACTGGTGCACATATGGCATCCTGGCATGTGGGAGGTGAGGACTTTAGCCACTAGGCTAATGTGCCAGACCCCATTTCTATTTTTTCCATTAATTATTTATTAAATAATCTTACATAGTTGATTAGGGTACAAAGGGTCAAGGGCTACAGGAAAGTGGATAAGACCATTGTTTCCAAACTAATATTTTTCCCCCTGTATCTGGGGTCAGGGGAGAAACAAAGGGAGAAGCCCCACCCAGCCTCCCACCCATCCCAGGTCCCTGATGTGGGGCATGCTCCGAGGGTCCTACTCAAGCAATTTTAATAGTTCAACACTTCTGAATTGCTGCCAGTCTCGCCATTCCAAGCACGATGAGGTCACTGAAGAATCTATGATTGACATAGTCTCATCATCGTTGGAGTTCTGAGATCAGCAGTTCAGTTGGAGGGATCTCCAAAGAAACTTCATCTGAGGTGATCCCAGACCTGATTCTTGTATGTGCTTGCCAGTACAGGGGCCGGCACAGTCCGTTGCCGCAATCAGCTTATGCACATGCTGGCCATTGCAATTGCTGGCTCTCTTCTGCTTCCAGCCCTGTCTTCCATGCGAACCAATGCGTGTTGCAGTCCAGTCCGATCCTGCCCACTTCATACTCGGCCCTCATGCAAACCAGTGGGAGCTGCAGCCTAATTGGTGTGACTCCCCATAAGCCCCACCAGGCTGCCCCTACCCTGGTTCCCATGCATGCCATGAGTACTGCAGACTTGTTCAGTCCTGCCCCACATCCAGCCCCACATAGCTCTCGTACATGTCAATGGGCATTGAAACCTAGTTCAACCCAGCCAACCCTACTATCCAGCCCATGCACATACTGGCGAGTGCCTTTCTGTCTAGCCACACCTGCCCCAGTCCTGGTTTTTGTGCTCTCCAGTGGGAGTGGTAACCCAAGAGGGAGGTGCCCACTATTTCCCTACTAGGCTACTCCCACTCCCTGATTATGCACTCTTCAGGTGGTTCTGAAGTTGAACATGACAGATTTAGCCCCTAGTTCCAACCCTCACCCATTCTAATTTTTGCTTGCACCAGTCAGAACAGTCAGCCCAACCTGGCTTTTCCCTGATCTAGCTCACATGAGGTCCACAGGTTTTGTAACCCTGCCTGGTTTGGTCTATCCCCATCCCAATTCACGCTTTCCAGTGGGAGTGGTTATCCAGCAGGGGAGCCCACATTCCCCCTGCCAGCTTTTCCCCCTCCCTCCCTGGTTCTTACATGTGCTGTTTGGGCTGTATGGTCACATCTGGTAGGTCTCACCTCACCTTGGCATTCCGTAAAGTGCACTGGTTTGTATCACTGCCGAACCTGGCCCGACCCACACTCTATTCTGGTGCTTGGATTCGCCAGCTGGTGATGTGAACTGGTGATGGTTCAGCCTGGTCTGCCCCCGATATATGCCAAATGTATGCTAGTGGATATCTTCCTCTGGCCTGGTTTGGGTTGCTCCATATTGTGGTTCTTGGGCTCACCTGTAGGGGCTGTGTCCTGACAGAGGAGTTTCCCAAGCTCCTCCATCAGAACCTCTCCCTATGCCAGGTCTGGTGCATACTGGTGGGTCCATGGGCCAGCCCTCCTTGCTGGCCTTCAGTCCATTCCAGTTCTTACTTTGGATGTTTCAGCCCAGCCACGCCTCGTCCATACCCAGACACTGCTCACACATGGCTCAGAGGGGCAGAGACCTAGTCTAGTCCGTCTTACAGCTACCCAGGTTCTCCAGAGCACCAGATGGTGCTGGGGTCTATCCCAGCTAGGTGTACCCAGCCCCAGTTCAGACTTGTGCCAAGGGAGATTGCAGCCATATACAAACTAGAACACAGCCCCCACTCTGGCCCCTGTACTCTCCCATGGGAACCCCAACCCAGTAAGGGTATACTCTCATAGCTCCCCATCTGAGCCTATTCCTAGCTCTAGATTATGCGTGTGCCAGTGGTTGCTCTGACCCAGTTGGCTTAGCCCCTCACCTGTCTCAGCCTTTGCCTTTGATGCAGCGGCCTAGTATCCCTGGCTCATGCAGACCAGTCAGTGTTTGAGCCTAGCTCGGCATGACATGTTTCAGCCTGATTCTGTTCTTCCTTATGAGTTAAGGCTTGCTTGGCCCTACCTTATCTGCCCCCTACCAGTTGCAGCTCAGCCCACCCCACATCCTAATTTATGATGCACATTCGGGTGCTGCTGCCTTGACCCTCCCAGCCTCTTGTCAGTTCCTTTACCTGTAAGTGATGGCAGGTTCCATGGTCACACCAGCTCAATCCATTGTCACCCCAGCTTGCAATCTAACAATCAGGACTTGTATTTCCACAGGGTTCTGTCCGCACTTCCCGCACAGAATCTACCCCCAGACCTAGTTCTCTCGCATGCTGGTTAGTGTCTTGATCCTGCCAAGTGTGATCCATCCACTGTTTCACCATTCAGTCATGTACTGGTATCTAGCTCTGCCAGATAGGCCCTTATCCATAGCTTTTGTGTGGACTGGTGTGTGGAAGTCAGTGATGCTGTATGCTAACAGCTCATCTCAGGATTCCCATGTGGGCTGGTGACTCAGTCTGGCCCAAATAGATCTTATGGACTCTCCCCTCCAAACCACCAGGCCTCAGTCCCCATGCTTGCCAGGAAGTTCCGTGACCCCGTTGCTGGGAATTGCCCAGAATTCATCCCTTACCTACACTCACACTGGCCTTATCTATGGATGTCCCTAGGCAGCAATTATATATCCTAAAAATCCCAAAGCTTGCCGCTGAAAGCTTAGGACTTGGTTACAGCCTGTCAGCAGTGACTTTGGCCTGAGTCCCCAGCATTGGGTGTGGCACCCCCCATAGCTGCCGCACTGCAGGGAGCTGCTTTTGCCCCAGCCCCATTGCTGAACCTATTTCTAGTTTTTAGAGGGTTCTCCATATTGTTTTCAGCAGTGGTAGCAATAAAGCAGGTTCTCCTCAGTAATATGTAAGATTTTCTATTTCTCTGCATTCTTGCCATTATACATTGTTTTTTAAAATAAAATTTTAAGATTTCCATAAGCTTTTTAGTGTGTGTATGTGTTTAAAGTTTTATTTAGAGGCTGTTAATGTGGCACTGAGACTTAAAGGCTTCCTGCAGTGCTCGAATTCCATTAAGTACCAGTTTGAGACCTAGTTTCCTTGCTTCTGGTCCAGTTCCTTGCTAATGCTTCTGGGAAAGCATCGATAGTGTGAGTGGTTGGGCCCATGCACTCATGTGAGAGACCTGGATGTAGTACTGGGCTTTGGCCTGGTCTAGCACTGGCTGTTGTAGCCATTTGGAAAGTGAACTAGTGGAACTTTGCTGTGTCACAACTCTGTGTTTTGTCTCTTCCGTAGTAGCCATTGTAATGGGTTTATTTAAGAATCAGTTTTTACATTTTTTTTTTTGCCCATGGAGAAGAAACACAACCCGTGTTTATTTGATTCGACAAAATAAAATAAGATGCATAGGAACAATTTTAAAGTCCAGAGAGACCCCCAACTTTGTTTTATGGCTGCGATAGCGGATACAGCATCTCCTTGCTACCCTGTCCAGCCTTCTCTATGGACCACAGTGATACATTCAGAAGCCCGCGAGCAAACACAGGAGTTTGGACGCCCTCCCACCGTTCTCCACCTGCTCATCGCCATCATGCCTGTGGCCTCTATCGGCAACGTAGGATGCAGAATGCAAAAGACCCAGAAGAGGGAGGAAAGGCACCCCCCCCCAATAAAAAAAAATTCCACTTTTGCCTGAAAATCTGGGGTTGCAAGAAATATCTTCATTGAGCCTAAGCGTTGAAGCACATCTACTTTGCACGATGCAACCAAACCGTCCAAGATTTTACACTCCCATCAGGCGGCATGCCCACATGGAGTTTCCCAATTCTGCATTCACTCACTTAAAAAAAAGAGAGAGAGAGAGACTCAACTCGAGTCACATGTTCTTCAAAAATCAAAGCATCCTTGCTGGCCACACATGAGAGCTAATGGACAGTATTAAGTGAGAGTCAGAAAACCAACACTAGCAACCCATCCCACCCACCCACGTACACCTAACACGCTAGTTTAAAACTTCCCTCACCCACCCACCCTCACCTGCATTGATTCGAGGGGAAAAGAAAGAAGATACATTACACCCTGAAAAGAAAAAAAAAATCCCCCCAAAGTGTAGAAAAACCTTCCGGGGGGGGGGGGGTGGACTACACAGATAGCTAGAAACAGTAGGAATGCTGACAGAGCTGGTTATTGGGGGAGTAAACACGTAGTTATACACGTCAACATTCAGCCAGTGTGTTCTGAGGTAGAGCCTTAAGGTGGGGGGGGGGGAGTTTGTAAGTTAATACAATCATTAAAAGAGGTCTAAGACCATGTATTTAGAACCATGACTGGTTATGTGATGACGGAAAAAACGTCCCGCCAGGCTGGCTCCATGCACCCGTAGTGAGCTCAGTTTGTAGAAGCGACGTCATTGAGGTATTTCGCTGGTAAACCCAGCTCCTGATCCTGACCTTGACCTTAGGACCCTCTCCCTAAGGGAAGCAACCACTTAATTGGGGAGGAAAAGACATGGGGACCCGGGCGGGGGTGGGAGGGGGCAGGGAGGTCAGTATAGCATCTCTTCATAATGTGCTTCTCAAGTATTTAATTCACAAGGCTGGGGAATGGGGTGGACCACAGCATCCACATCCCAAGAACAACCTGTTCAGTATGTCACCTTTGGTTTAGAGAAACAAAGTAACAACCGAGCAGATGAGAACAACAACAACACACACATGCATGCGCGCGCGCGCACACACACGTGGCCACCAGGTCACTGCGCCCGTAGGACACGGAATGGTGCCGGCTGCAATGTGGTGGTGGCGTGGCGGGGCCGGTGCACAGGGGCTGCAAATACAATCAACAAGTCAAAACGAAACAAAAACACCGATTCTCACTCCCTTCCCAGGGCAGGGGCTTCCAAACGCTACACCTGTGAAAACTGCTCCTCCACGGGTGTAGTACAAACACAGAGCAAACATTTTTCTCTTGAAGAAGAGAGAAGAGAGACCTAAAGGTCTTTGATTTCCAACGGAAGTCCTCCTGCGTGAGAACAGTTATTAACCAGTAGTTTCCAAACACTGACCAACGAGGCAGCGCTCGGAGTCGCCCTCTGGTTTTGTGGTGGGGGAGCTGGGGACTTCTGGGTTAACCGGATGTCTAGCAGATTCTGGAGACTTCTCCCGGGAGAAATCTAACCACACGTGCCAACATTTCTTCCAAAGAGGTAGATTCCCGATCCCATTCACTCCTTACTGGATTGATACTAGTCCTTTTTTTTTTTTCTTTTTCTCCTTTTCTTTTCTTGAGACCCATCAGATGCTAACGTGAGGTAGGTGGCTTCTGCCCGACAAATGCCGTGCGTGAAGAGGCGAGGGAGCATCCTGTCCCGGGCGCCCCGCCTGCAGCAAGGAGGTCCTGTGACGTCACCAAGTGGGAATACAAGAGTCCGACTTTTATACAGCCCCAGACTGTTGGAGTATGGTTTTAAATAAATACCCTAAATACTTTTTTTAGCACCATTGGACTTTTTTCTTTTGATAAAGTAGCAGGAAAGGGGGGGCGGCGTGGGGAGGGAAACAAAATGAAGCAAAAACCAAGCGTAAAAACTTTGGCATCCCTTTCCAACTAGCTACCAGAACACAGCATCTTTCCAATCTCAAGCCACCTCCTCCCACTCCTCTACAAAGTGCCCGGATTCTGGCAACGCTTTTTGGCCCAACACATTATTTATGGTAGATTCTCATGTCCCACCTCCCCACCCCAAATAATTTAAAATTTGTTTTCTTTTTCTATTTAAAATGGAGAGGCTGTAATGAACAGAGCTGGGGCAGGCAAAATCTAGGAGCTTGGAACTACTTCTAGGTTCCCCAGGTGGGTTTTAGGAGCCCAAGGACTTGGGCTGTCATACGCTGCTTTTCCCAGACCATTAGCAGGGAGCTGAATTGAAGTGGAGCAGCTGGGACTTGAAACAGTGCCAATTATGAAATGCCAGTATCACAGGCAATGACTTTATCTGCTCTACCACAGTGCCAGTCCCTTATTTTTAATTAAAAAAAAAGGATTTATTGATTTTGGAAGAATTATGATGGAGGGAGGCGGCAGAGAGTATCTTCCATCTGCTGATTCACTGCCCAGATGGCCGCAGTGGCCAGCACTGGGTTAGGCTGAAGTTGGGAGCTTCATCCTCAGGTGGGTGGCAGGGGCTGTCTTCCATTGCTCCCTTCCCACTAACCCCACAGGCCATCGACAGGGAACTGGACAGGAAGTAGAGCAACCGAGATGCTAATTTATGGCTATATGGGATGCCAGTATTATAGGTACCAGGTTTATCTACTATGGTACAATGACATTAGTTTCTTTTAATTTTTGAAAGTTATTTTAGGGCCTGGCGGTGTGGCCTAGCGGCTATAAGTCCTCGCCTTGAACGCGCCCGGGATCCCATATGGGCGCCGGTTCTAATCTTGGCAGCTCCACTTCCCATCCAGCTCCCTGCTTGTGGCCAGGGAAAGCAGTCAAGGACGGCCCAAAGCTTTGGGACCCTGCACCCACGTGGGAGACCCGAAAGAGGTTCCTGGCTCCTGGCTTTGGATCTGCATAGCATCGGCCGTTGCGCTCCCTTGGGGAGTGAATCATCAGATGGAAGATCTTCCTCTCTCTCTCCTCTCTGTATATCTGACTTTCCAATAAATAAATAAATCTTTTAAAAAAAAGTTATTTTAAAATGTATATGCAGATAGAAGGAGAGGGGAAAATAGATTACCTATGTGTTGGCATATGTTTTTTAAAGGATTTATTATTTTACTTCTTTATTGGTAAGGCAGATTTACAGAGAAGATGCAGATGTCTGCTGGTTCACTCCCCAAGTGGCTGCAGTGAGTGTAGCTGAGCTGATCAGAAGCCAGCAGCCAGGAGCTTCTTCTGTGTCTCCCATGTGGGTGGAGGTCCCAAAGGCACAAGCAGGGAACTGGATGGGAAGCAGGGCGGCAGGGATAGGAACCTGTGCCCATATGTGATCCTGGCAGATGCAAGGCAAGGATTTAGCCACTAGGCTACCGCACCAGGCATGGCATACTTTGCAAATGCCTACTACTGAAGCCACAAGCTAGAAATTCAATTTGGGTGTCCTGTGTGGGTGGCAGTGACCCAAATGCTTGAGCTGCCATCCGCATGTCCTGCATTGGGAGAAAGCTGGAATCAGGAGCTAGAGCCTCATTGCAAACCCAGTCATTCTTACATGGGACAAAAGGGTCTTGACTTAGTATTCTAATTGTTAGGCTAAATACTCATTCCTCTGCTTCTTTTAATGCTTTGTCCTGCTTTAAAATCTAAAAATGATTTCTTATGCTACCTTGTTTTTAAAGTAGGGCATAAAATCAAAAGTTCAAAAAAAAAAAAACCTCTTCAAATAGTTAAGGTATGTAGAGTTGGACATGACACTGAGCTTAATTTGAGGTCACAGTGACTAGGGTTTTAATGTGTTTTAACTGTTTGTTTTTAGTTTTATTTCTAAATGATGGCATGTAATCAGGAAAACTTTGTTTATCTACTGAATTGTTATGCATTTTTCCTCTTTGAGATTTGCGGCATCTGAAAGATGCTTTTTGTAATAGGATTCTGTTGTAGTTTATCGCTTGTACACCACCTGTAATACATACCTTAAAGTAATGGTTTAAAGTAGTTCATAATTCACAGATCCCTTTGAAACTTGGATGCAAGCTGTGGATTCTGGTGCTAGCCCTATCAGTTTGAGTTGGCTGGTGCCATAGCCTGCCAGGCTTACTGATATTTCTTTATTTCTTGCAGTTATTTTGTTGCTCTTTCATGATGTATCCAGTTTCCTGAATCCCACATGTATTTCTTTTTTATTTCTTAATTCTAGTTTTGACAGAACTTCCTGGGAAAGGATGCATAGGAAAGATGCTATTTTTTAAAATTCAGTGTCTGAAAGTATTTTTATTTTTACTTTATTAATAATTTGAATATGTAGTTCTAGTTGTAAACAGTTTTTCCTTAGTATTTTCAAAACTTTGTTTCATTCTATTCTAACATCGTGTGTTGCTATTGGGAAATCCAGTGATACTTGATTCCTTTCTCCCTTCCTTACTTCCCCTCTTCCCTCCCTCCTTTATTTCTACTTCTAAAACTTTCACTTTGTTTCTGGTAATTCTGAAAATTTTGATGTATTTTGGTATTGGTTTGTTTCTGTCTCTTGTGTTTGTTTCTTTTGGTAAGACTTTTTTTTTTTCCCTTTAAGAATTGTTTAGTTCAAAGGCAGAATGACAGAGGAGGAGGCCGGCAGAGACAAGTCTGCTGTGCACTCACCGGATGGTTGTGGCAGGCTGAAGCCAGGGGCCAGGCCCTCCATTCCCGGCTCTCCAGTGGGTGACTGGTGCCTGTGTAACTGAGCCTTCCCAGCACATGTCAGACAGTTACAGCAGAACTGTTGCGACTTAAACTAGCACTCTGCTATGAGTCCATAGCAGACAGTGTCACAAGCAGTGATTTAACCTATTGCACCGCAGTACCACCACAGAGAGCACTTTTAACTTGCAGATCAATACCTTTCATTTCTGGGAAAGTCTGTTGATTTTTTTTTTTCATTGAGAATTTCTTCTTTTTCCCCTGTATTCTTTTTTTATGAAATATTGTTTGGAACTCTAATGTTCCTAAACTGACTCACCAATTTCCTTCTCCAGTTTTATTTATTTCTCCTTGTTTTATGGGATATTTCCTCAAATCTGTTTTGCAGCTGTTATTTTTTTTTGAAATGTATTTTTTTTAAAGATTTATTTTAATTTTATGGGACAGTTAAATATATAGGGAGGAGGAGAAACAAAGAGGAAGATCTTTCATCCATTGATTCACTTCCCAGGTGGACACAGCCCAATCTAAAGGCAGGAGCCTTTTCCAGGTCTTCCATACATATGCAGGGTCTCAAGGCCTTGGGTCATTATCTATTGCTTTTCTAGGCCACAAGCAGGGAGCTGGAAGGGAAGCGAGGCAGCTGGGATTAGTACTGACGCCTATATGGGATCCTGGTGTGTGCAAGGATAGTACCTTAGCCACTAGGCTACTGTGCTGGGCCCATATTAAGTTTTAATTTACAACACTATTTTAAATTGTATAGACTTGTTTCTATGAATTTTTTTGAAATTTTTTTTAAAACCTGGCTTATTTTTTATGCATTTATAATATGAGGGCTTTAAAAAAATCTTAGGGTATTTCTGATAGTAGTGTGTGTGTGTGTGTGTGTGTGTATGTAAAGATACTTTATTGAAAATGACAACTAATCTAAAGTAGTCTATTTTTACTAGCATTGCAAATATCTTTTGTGGTTTATATATATATATATACATTTAAACTAGTTTTACTGAGTTGCAAACTATAAAGTCATACTTGTTTAAAGTATACCTAAAGTATATCTCTTTTAAAGTTGTAGACATCAATTTTTTGTTATAATTATTTTCACAATAATAATTTTAGAAATTTTTATCATTCTAGAAAGAAACCATATCCCTCTCAGCAGCCATTCTTTTTTTTTTTTTGTTAATTGATTACATTGCATTATGTGACACAGTTTTATAGGCACTGGGATTTCCCCCACCCCTCCCCATAGTGGATTCCTCCACCTTGTTACATTACCACAGTTGAAATTCAGTTGAGATTCTTTCATTGCGAGCATCTACCAAGCATAAAGTCCAGTATCTTATTGTCAGATAAGTTCAACGGTTTCTTGGTGAGACCATCTCTGGTCTGAAGGTAGAACCGATAGAGTATCATCCCAATCAATTAAAAGCCCCAACATTACATCAGTAACAAATTACAACGTTATGGAATTAGTTGACATAGTATTGAGTAACCAGCATGTTAAAAGAGAGAAAAAAAGAATGCAAGTTCTGAACCACATCCTATGACTTCTACATTGACATTTCAATTATCAGTTTATATACAGCTGGGTTCTATACACCTTAAAATGGCTATAGATTACTATTCAGCTGTCTCGTGTTTATTTTACTTTTAGTATTTAGCAGTTTATAGCGTTGAAGCATGATTTTGCTGAACCTGGCTGGTTTTTGGGTAGTCTAACTCTATAACAAGACATATGTCAACAGTTTAGGTGAACAGTTTTAGGAGCGGTGTGCAGAGAAATCTCCAATACCCTAGTGAGGAGTAACTAATCTTCGTGTCTCACCCAGTGAGTTGTAAGTGCATTCCCGCTGACCGTTTCCTGTCCGTTTCTAAGCTTTCCTTGCTGTTCTCTGTCTATCTATTCTAGTTGTTTGTTTGTTTGTTAGTAAGTTTGTTTTGAGGGGTTTCTGGAGCGATCCTAATGGTCATCACGAGAAAGGGTGAGGACCCAAAGTCGGAATCAGGTAAAGACCAGAGAAAGCTCCTCTCCCTAGTCCCAAAGGAAGTTTACTGTTCTGTTTCTACAGACCGCTCAGTTCAGCAGCCATTCTGAATCTCCTCATCCCTATGCAGCCATAAAGCTGGATTGTATTTCTGTAAATTTTCTTTTTTGAATAATTTATTTAAGTGGGCATGAGTGTTAAAAATCTTTTCGGTCAAATTTATATTTTAGAATAGATTGGTATTTATAGAAAGTTACAAACATAGAGGGTTCTTATATACCTCACAAGGAATTTCCCCCAATATTAATATCTTTGTTTTTTTTTAAGATTTATGTAATTTTTTTGGAAAGGCAGGCTTACAAAGAAGGAGGAGGAGAGAGTGAAAGAGTGAACCTCCATCCGCTGGTTCACTCCCCAAATGGCCATAATTACTAGAGCTATGCCAGAGTGTAGTCAGGAGCCAAGGACTTCTTCCAGGTCTCCCACATGTGTGCAGAGTCCCAAGTCTTGAGCCTTTCTCGACTGCTTTCCCAGGCCACAAGCAGGGGGCTAGAAGGGAAGTGGAGCAGCCAGTGCACAAATTGGCCACCCACGTGGGTCCAAGTGCTTAAAGGCAAACAATTAGCCAGTTTAGCCATTGTGCTGGGCCAGTGTCTTACACTAGTATAGCACATTTGTCCTGATTAAGGATAAAGCCCTTGCTGTATTCAAAGTTTGCTAGTTTTTACCTAAAAGTTCCTTTTCTGAGTCTTGTTCAGGAAATATGACATCTAATTGTTACATTTCCTTGGAATCCTGCTGGCTGACAGTGTTCAGACTTTTTTATGACATTAGCAGGTTCCCCCTCCCCTGCCCCTGGGCAGTTTTAAAGAATATTGGTTAGATATTTTGTAGCTGTCCCTTCAGTAGGATTTATGTGCATATGATGTTTTTCTTGTTATTTGACAGAAAAACCATGGAGGTAAAGTGCTTTTCTCATCATATCTAGGGTATGTCATATCTAAATGATGTGTGTGCTTATCTCTGTTGATGATAACCTGTTACTGGAGTGTTGCTCCTAGGCCATTTATGTATTTAATTTATTCATGTTCTCATTTTATTTGCAAGGGAGAAAGAGAAAGAAGTAGAGACAGAGAAATTTTTCATCTGTCGATTCATTCCCCAAATGCTGATAAACTAGACTGGATCAGGTGGAAGCCTCATCCTAGAATTCAAATCCAGGTCTCCTGCATGGGTAGCAAGTTAGAATTACTCCAGCTGGAGTCAGAAGTGGAGCTGAGACTCCCGGGCACTGGGGTGTGGGCTAGGGCATTCCAGGCAGCAACTTCACTGCCGCAAGCACAACCGTCATCCTTCACACCCCCATAGCTTTTTTTTTTTAAATCTCCTTTCAATAATTTTCTCTTTGGTTTCCAAAAGTTTGTGATGTGCTAATGTGTTATTTTCTTGGTGTTTATTTCTTGAGCTTCTTATGTGTACATTTTTGTCTTTTGACATATTTTGATCAAATTTTAAAAGCTTATTTTATGGGGCCCTGCGTGATGGCGTAGTGGTTAAGGTCCTCGCCTTGCACGCCCAGGATCTCATATGGGCACTGGTTCTAATCCCGGCAGCCCCGCTTCCCATCCAGCTCCCTGCCTGTGGCCCGGGAAAGCAGTCGAGGACGGCCCAAAGCCTTGGGACCCTGCACTCTTGTGGGAGACCTGGAAGAAGCTCCTGGCTTCAGATCGGCATAGCATCGGCCATTGCGCTCACTTGGGGAGTGAATCATCGGACAGAAGATCTTCCTCTCTGTCTCTCCTCCTCTCTGTATATCCACCTTTCCAATAAAAATAAAATAAATTAAAAAAAAAACTTATTTGAGGGGCTAGGAGAGAGATAGGGAGGAACAGAGAGAAAACACATGAACCACTGAGAGCTCCCATCTGTTGGTTCAACTTCCAGATGTTTGCAACAGCTAGGGCTGGATTGAACTGAAGCCAGAAACTTCAGTTAAAGTCTCCCATATGGATAGCAGGGACCCAAGTAATTGGGTCATCACTTGCTGCTTTGCAGGAGGTGCAATAGCGGGAAGCTGGAATTGGAGGCTGATCTTAAAGTCAGATCATCCAGAATGGGAGTGTCTTAATTGTAGTGACAAACACCTGCCCTGCAAATACCCCCTCTTATTTGTATTATTAATACTGTATGTATATGTAGCAGACAGATTTATCTCCTAGTTGCTAGGAAACAATGTTTACTTAATTAAGCTTCAGTGTAACCTGGCATTATGTTTTGTAGTTGTTTTGTGAGATTCAGCATAAACCAGGTTGAGATTTCACCACATAGGTCTCTCTGAGATACTTTTTGGGATATACATTTTATATCTGCCTTTACCATTTCAAAGCTGTCATTGCCTCCACAGATGCAACACACCAGCCTAAAGGTACAACTTGTGAGATTTTGGTGAAATTTTTGTGATGACTTTTCAGAGATATCGCTGTACTTTAGCCAGAAGTTTTGAGGATCTTTTAAAATTTTTTTTTAAACCTCTTCACTTATGCTTATGTTCAAAAGGAGGGAGTTTTGCATTCAGACAGCATTAAACATCTTTTGACAAGAAAGGAGAAAATAATATTCTTCTAGTTTGGGTTACTTCCAGTCTGGAAACAAGTTTTTTAATAGCACATATTTTCAGCTTGTATGAAAACCTGCCCCTTTAAGTTAATCTGTAAAAGCTCAGATGATTCCTGAATAATAAAAAGGTTTTGGAGCTGTGGCGTTGGATTGTGGAACCGTCTGAGGAGCTGATGAAAATGTGGTTCTCTCTCCAGAAAAAAAAAAATAACACCTAAATTTGATACAGAGTTTTGTAAATCACTTCAGATAATTCAGGGGTTCTTTGGAAACTTCCAGGCTTAGACGTCCCCCATTAAGAGTTGTTCAAATCAGATTAGTCCCAGCAGGCTAATAGCAGTACAAATGTCAGTTTGTTTCTGGCTTGGTTGAAGCAGAGCGAATATTCAAAAGAACCCATTGGTAGTCCTTGCAAGACATAACAGACTTAAAAATTTTTAAAATTTGTTTTGATTTATCTGAACTGTGTTTCCCAGAGACAAATTTACCAATAAACAGTACCTACTTGACTAATTTTTAAAGCTGCCATTAGAAATGGATCTGTATCTCCAACTGAGCTAATATTTGTGTTCTCTGTATTGCACTGAAGAATTAGCCAGTGTTTTTAAGGTAGTAGAATAGCATAATTGTGATGTTACATTTCTGGTATTGTTTGAATTTCCAGAGGTCTAAATAATTGAGGATTTATCTGTATGTGACACAAAGTTTTCAAGACATGAGTTTCTGTAGGTGTTTCTGAGGTATTTCTTTCATGGTTATTCTCAAAAACTCAAGCCCTCACCAAATTATGAAAAATTAAAATTGTTTCAATAAAAAAGATTTTAGGTTTGTGAATCTACTTATTTTGTTGGTTTTCTGACTTTTTTCTGACCCCTCCCCCAATTTTAAAAAAAATTTCTTTAGCTGAAAGGTAGAGTTAGAGGGAAAAAGAGATCTTCCATCCACTGGTTCACTCCCCCAAGTGGCTGCAACAGTGGGAGTTGAGCTGGTCACGACCTGGGAGCTTCCTTTCAGGTCTCCCATTTGAGAACAGGGACCCAAGCACTTGAGCTATCTTCTGCTGCTTTCCCAGGGAAATAGGAGGGAACTGGAACAAAGTGCACCATCTGGGAGTCGAACTTGTGCCCATATGTGTTGCTGGTACTGTAAAAGGTTTACTTGTTAGGTCATAACCCTGCCACTCTGGCATTCTTTTCTTTTCTTTCTTTCTTTTTTTTTTTTTTTAAGATTTATTTAAAATTTTAAAGTTGCAAAGTCAGATATACAGAGAAGAGGAAAGACAAAGAAGATCTTCTGTCCAATGATTCACTCCCCAAGTGGCCACAATGGCTGGCCAGAGTTGAGCGATCTGATGAAGCCAGGAGCCAGGAGCTTCTTCTGGGTCTCTCACACAATTGCAGGGTCTCAATGCTTTGGGCTGTCCTCAAGAGCTTTCCCAGGCCATAAACAGGGAGTTGGATGGGAAGCGGGATTGCCAGGATTAGAACCGCACCCATATAAGATCCTGGAGCATTCAAGGCGAGGACTTTAGCCTCTAGGCCAGGATGCTGGGCCCTGGCAGAAACACTCTTGATGGTAGTGTTTTGTCTGGGTCTTCTCTGTCCCTACAGTACCTGAGGGTTATATGTCTCCCATGGTTACTCAGTGACTAAGCATGAAATTCAGTTACCTGAATTGTTCTTGACTATATTCCCATTTATTTTTCTATGGCTTGTACTGAATTTGCTTGTTTGTGCTATGTAGGCATATTTAATATATTGCCTCTTCTTCAACTCCTTGGTAAAATCATTTTTGGAGGGCAGTTTGGATGAAACACTTGTGGCTTTATAGAAATTTGAAACTGGTTGAATTTTTCATTCTATTAATGTGGTTTAAACTGGGCTGTGATAATTAGTGGGTCTTCCAGTCAGAAGCCTTTTGTTTTAATGATATGGAGTAGAAAATATGAAAGGGCATCACATATAGAAAGGGTAAGTTTGTTTTGTGAAAATTTTGTTTTAGGTAAATTTGTATTGCCTTATGATTTAAAATATATTTTAGAATGATGTTGTGGTTGAAAAAATCTGAATCGTAATGCTTTGTTGTAATACTCTGTTATTTCATTTATCGTATAGCATTATGCCAGTACATACAGGCTTCTAAAGCCAGGGATGGTGCCAGCCTTTTCATTTCAAGTACGACTGAAGGTAAAACCAAAACATTGAGAACACCTAAACTTTGTGGTGGTTCTTAAATATTTCACTGCAGTGACATTTTGCACCCTTTGGCTTCTAACTTTCTTGTGCCTTTTGATCATACTTTTCAGATTTGTATCCTTCTAGGTGGTGGGTTCTTTGGTTTTTCCTCTCTTTCTTCCTTTCCTTTAATGTTTCTAATTTCAATTTATTCTGGTGTTTTTAGGAAGGAAGTGAGGAAACAAAGTAGAATTCCAGAAATTTCAAATGATTCTGAAATAACAGTTCATTAGATTGGCTTTGAAATCTTCTTCGTTATTGCCATATATTTTTGTCCCTTTGTATTTTTTCATGATTATAGAAGCGTATTTTTAGAATTTAAAATAATCAATGATTCTGTTATGTTTTTAATTGACTTTAAGCAAATTAAATGGGGGAAAAAGATGGATACAATCCTTTATGAGTTCATGTGCTTTCTTATCTCACCCTATAAAATTAACCATTGGGTTTATAGCAATAATCTCATTTTAAAGAAATGTAAAGATAGGTAGAGTATCCAGTATTAACTTTGCTATACTTTTTCAGCTTCTTTACTGATCTAATAACTTTAAAGCCTTTCCTGCTCCTAGATGGTTGGCATACTAACCTCCTTGCCTTCATTTCTGTACCTTCCTGGACTACCAAACTCAGACATTGAAACCCTGTGATTAAAAGGGACCTTGTAGAAATGATTTACTTTTTTTTTTCTTTTTGCAGGGGAAAATTTTGAGCAGACACCATTGAAAAGAACATTCAAGTCTAAGGTTCTTGCACGATATCCTGAGAATGTAGAATGGAATCCCTTTGACCAAGATGCAGTGGGAATGGTTAGTACTTGTTAGTTACAAGTCTGAGACAATTTGCAGAGTAGCTTCCAGTTGGAATATGAAGCCAGTCTGTGGTTGTAGTGTTTCCATCAACAACCAGTAACGTCTGAAGAAGGGGTTATAATGCATATTTTCCATTATTCTGTATTTTGGTCAGTATATCAAAAGATTCAGAATATGTCAGATAGTCTTAATGTGCTTTCATTGTGTCAGTCAAATAAATAATCTTGGGTCAGTAAACTTTGCACTGCTGAGTTGTGGGTTATTTATTACATTGAGATTGCTTCGAGTTTTCTGTAATTCTGCACTGTGCATATTTCAGTGGTATGGTGGAAATGAGTATTTTTGTTTCATCATGATTTTAGATATAATAATTTATAGTATCATGCTATGAATATGCTAACCTTCATTCAATGTTCACCTTGTGCTAGGCACTTCAGTGACCATTCAGTATGGGTTAACTCATTTAATCCTCATGGTTTCCTAACATCAGTAAGATATTTTTAAAAAGAGTTATTTTATTTATTTGAAAGGGAAAGATAGAAATGAGAGAGAGAGATTGGTTTTCCATTTTTCCAGTTCATTCCCCCAAATGACTGTAGCTGGGCCAGGCTGAAGCTAGGAGCCAGGAGCTGCATTCGGCCTTCCATCTAGGCTCACAGTCCAAAGATGTGTGGGTCATCCTCAGCAGCTTTCCCAGGCGCTTGAGCAGGGATCTGGTTTGGAAGTGGAACAGCCAGAACCTGAACTGTGCTGATAGGGGATTCTAGCATCGTAGGTGGTAGCTTACTCCACTGTACCACAATGCTGGCCTTACATCAGTAATATTAATTAAATAAATGCATATTTTACAGATGAGGAAACTTAAGATCCAAAGACATTTAAGTACTATGTTTGGCTAAATGCTCGACTTGTGGAAGGCAGCTATGCTCACCACTATACCACCAAAGCTAAATCCTCGACTTGTAAGAACCATAATACCATGTGGATGCCATTGTATCCCAGCTGCTCCATTTCCCATCCAGCTCCCTGCTTATGGCCTTGGAAAGTAGTAGAGGATGGCCCAAAGCCTTAGAACCATGTAGCCACATGGAAGACCTGGAAGAAGCTCCTGGTTCTTGGCTTTGGATCAGATTGGCTCAGCTCTGGCCGTTGTGTTCACTTGCCAAGTGAACCTGTGATGGAAGATGTTTCTCTCTTTATCTCCTTCTCTTTATAAATCTAACCTGTCTTTCCAATAAAAATAAATAAACCTTTAAAAAAATGTAGTATGTTCAAGTTCAGATGACTAATACGTACTGATCTGGAATTTGGACTTATCTGTTTATAACCCTTTGGCATAAACACATATTTGGATTGCTGTTAATAGTTTTAAATTTTATTATTCATTTTTATTTGAAAACAGCAGAAAGGAAGAGAAATTTCAACGATCTGATTTTTCTCAGCTGCCCATAACAGTAGTGGATGGGCTGGATTTGGCTGAAGCCATGAGCCAGGCACTCCATGGGTGTCTCATACATGGGTGGCAGGTTAAGTACTTGAATAGACATCTGTTATCTGTTAGAGTCTGCATTTATAGGAAGCTGGATTGAGAGTAGAGGAGGCACTCAAACCCTGGCATTCTGTTATGGCGTATAGACATCCTAAGCTTAACATCCAATACCTGTCTCTGCTGTTGTGTTTTTAATAGATTTAATACATTTTAATATCTAAGTATTGTTTATTATATAATATCAAATAATTAGAATAAACTATATTACATATTGTAAATAATCATTAAGTAACATTGTGTAAAGTAAATATATATAGCTAAATATACATAAACACATGATAAAATAAATTCTGTAAAATAGGCATAATAAACTATATTATTATCACTTTATAGATGAAGAAATTAAATCCTAGAGAGCATCAGATGTTTTTTTACTCTAGAATCAACTATGCTTTGTGAAGTCAAGTTTGAGGCTAATGGATATAATGTAATGTGCAATGCCCTTGTATTTGTTCACTCAAGCTGCTGATATTTTATTTAAATAGCTAGGTTCATGTAAAACTAGAAAATGGGAAATGATTGATGCAGGCACGACTGAGCAAACCTTAGCCCACAAGCAAAACTAGAAACCAGTAGGGAGCAGAGGTCATGCCGAGCTAGGCTCTTGTACCTACTGGTCTGCGTGAGCCAGGAATGCTAAGCCACAGTGTCTAAGGCAGAGTTCGGGACAGGTGAGGGACTGTGCCAAGCTGAGTCAGAGCATCCACTGGCAGGCAAGTGATCTATGGCTGGGAACAGACCCGGTTGGGGAGCTAAGGGGATAACCCTAGCTGGGTTGAGGTTCCCACCAAGGCGCGCATGATCTGGAAACAGTTGTAGTCTCCCTTGGCACAAGTGTGGACTGGGATTGAATGCACCAAACCGGGCCAGACCCCAACACCCCCTGGTGTCCTGGAGGACCAGGGCAGATGTGCGATGGACTAGGCAAGGTCTCACACCCCTACTGAGCCATGTGTGGGTATGGACAAACCATGGCTGGGCTGGAACATCCAACAGCAAGAACCAGATTGGGTTGAAGGCCAGTCAGGAAAAGCCACTGTTCCTGCTATGACAGGAGGTGGACTGAGTAGGGCTGGCTCATGGACCCACTGGTAAGCGTGAAACCTGGCACTGGGAGAGGTTCTGATGGAGGAGCCTGGGCAACTCCTCTGGCAGGACACAGACCCGGCAGGTAAGCGCAAGAAATATGATAGGAAACAGCCCAGAGCAGGCCATGGAAAGCTACCCACTGGCATACAGTTGGCATGAGTCGGGGGAAGACCAGGCTGAATCTGTCCACGTCATCCACTGGCAGATCCAGGCACCAGTGTGGGTCGAGCCAGGCTCGGTCACAACAAAGACTAGTGCACAATACAGAATGCCAAGGTGAGGTTGCCTATACCAGAAGGGACTGCAGTGCCCAACCAGCAAGTGTGAGAACAGGAAGGAAGAGGGCAGAGCCGGCAGGGGAATAAGGGAGGGTTCCCTTTGCTGGACAGCTTCTCTCGCAGGAGAGCATAGGCTGGGATGGGGGCAGAGCAGACTAGGCAGAGCTACCACACCTGTGCACCTCATGTGGACTAGATCAGGGAAAAGCCAGGCTGGGCTGATTATTCCTGCTGGTACAAACAAAATTAGAGTGGGCGAGGGTTGTTTAGGCTTAGCCAAGGCATCAGCTGGAATCTGGGAGTGGGAGAGGTCTGGGAAGGAAATAGTGGGCTCATCCCTCTTGGGTTACCACTTCCATGGGAGGACATAAAACTAAGATAGCGGCTGGGGTGGAATGGGGTGAGGGACAGACTGGATTACTGCTATACATACTGGCAAATCAGGATAGGGGGCTTGCCTGGTGGGGGTTATTGTGGGTTGCTCCAGCTAGGCTGCAGCTCCCACTGGTTTATGTGGGGGCCAAGTATGTGCTGGGCAGAACCAGGCTGGACTGCAACACCCATTGGTTCCAGTGGAAGTCGGGAGTGAAAACAGAACCAACCCAGCAATTACAACCACCAGTTGATCAGGGCAATGGACTGTGCCGGGCATACAAGAAGTTTCTTTGGAGATCTTCCTAATCTAAATGCTGGACTCAGAACCCTAACGAAGAAAAGAGAGAAGACAGAACAGGTCAACCAACTATCTCAGCTATGATGGACTATGTCAATCAGTGGATTTTTCAAAGACCTCATAGTGCTTGGAGTGGCAAGATTGGCAGCAGTTTATAACTGTTGCAATATCAAAACCACTTGAGCAAGAACCTCAAAGCATACCCTACATCTGGGACCTGGGGAGGGTGGGAAATTGGGTGGGCCTTCTCCCTTAATTACCCCCCTTTAAACATGAAGGAAACAATATGGAAAACATACTAGTATTATCCACTTTCCTTTAGCCCTTGAACCTTCTTACCCTAATTAACTATGTAAAGATTGTCAAAATAAAAAAATATATTAAAAAAAAGATTTATTTGTTTTTACTGGAAAGGTGGATGTACGGAGGGGAGGAGAGTCAGAGAGGAACATCTTCCGTCCAATGGGTCACTCCCCAAGTGGCTGCAGTGGCTGGAGCTGAGCCAGTCCCAAGTCAGGAGCCAGGAGCTGCCTTCAGGTCTCCTACACGGGTGCAGGGTCCCAAAGCTTTGGGCCGTTCTCGACTGCATTCCCAGGCCACAGCAGGAAGCTGGATGGGAAGCGGGGGCCACTGGGATTAAAACCAGTGCCCATATGGGATTCTGGTGCATTCAAGGCGAGGACTTTAATCGCTACACTATCTCGCTGGGCCCTCCAAATTTCTTTATATAACCTGTTTGAGTTGAAATGAAGAAAGTAAATTTTTATCCTGATATGTCAGCTTCTGGGTTTATGTAAAATGAATATTTGGAGGTGAAAGGAAGGAGAAAGAGAAGGAGAGAAAGTGAAAGAAAGAGAGGAAGAGCATTTTTATCTACTGGCCAACTCCAAAGATCTCACCATGGTAACCAGGAGCCAGGAGCTCAATCTAGGACTCTGTGGGTGATAGGAAACTCAGTTATTTGATTTATCACCTGCTGTTGTCTTGGTTCTGCATCAGCAGGAAGCTGGAGTTGGGAATTGAAGGCAGAAATTGAACCCAGGTACTCAAATGTAGGAGACAGGTGTTCCATCTGGTATCCCAACTACCAGGCCAAGCATCTACCACTGATTGCTGCTTTGATATGAAAAGAGTTTTTATTAATTACAGTTTTGTGAGCTTGTTAGAGTCTGAGATAATGTAAATGTATTTCATTTTGTAAATGTATTTCATTTCTAGGTGTGAAGTTTTATCTCTGGTTTTTCAATGTGTTTATAGCATCATCTCCAAATACGTATCTTACTCTGTATCTTGCTGTTACCATTAACATTTATTGTTTTTTTTTTAAAGATTTATTTTTATTATTGTTTCCTAAATATTTTTTTCTTTCACATCTATAGATTTTCTTCCTGTTCATGAAATACCCTTCTTTTATTTGTTTACCTGATCAATTTTAGCAAACTCTCATTTCTGAGGCTTTTAAAATATATATAGTCCTGATAACTGCATTATAATGTTATTTACTGTGTGTCTTGCCTTAGAATTCAAGACTTTTAGTGAAGATACACACCTAGCATATTAGGTGCTCTTTGAATGAATGGACGACTGGATGACTAAATGCTTTGAAAAGAGAACTATCAGTAAATGTTCTAACTGCTTGTTGCCTTGTTACTTTTTGCAGCTGTGCATGCCCAAAGGGCTGGCATTCAAGACCCAGGCTGATCCCAGGGAGCCCCAGTTCCATGCCTTCATTATCACAAGGGAAGATGGCTCTCGGACATTTGGGTTTGCCCTCACATTTTACGAAGAAGTGACTAGCAAGCAGATCTGCAGTGCAATGCAGACCCTCTACCATATGCACAATGCTGAGTATGATGGCCTGCATGCTCCCCTTGCTGATGGCCGAGACCAGATGGGTGTGGAGGATGGTGAAGGGACTCTTGGGACCAAGCTGCAGCGCTTCAACTCTTACGACATTAGCCGGGACACTCTGTACGTGTCTAAGTGCATCTGTCTCATCACGCCCATGTCCTTCATGAAGGCATGCCGGAGTGTGCTGGAACAACTCCACCAGGCAGTCACTTCACCTCAGCCTCCTCCACTACCCCTTGAGAGCTACATATACAACGTACTCTATGAGGTGCCACTCCCCCCTCCTGGCCGATCTTTGAAGTTTTCTGGAGTCTATGGGCCAGTAATCTGCCAGAGACCAAGTACCAATGAGCTTCCCCTGTTCGACTTTCCTGTCAGAGAAGTCTTTGAACTGCTTGGGGTGGAAAATGTGTTTCAGCTTTTTACTTGTGCACTTCTGGAGTTTCAGATCTTGCTCTACTCACAGCGTAAGTGAATGCTCACTGGCGGTCTGTCTGCATAGGACCTTCCTACTTTCCATTCTCAGATCAGTAGGGCTGACTGTAGACAAGGTCTGTTGTTCTCAACAAAACCTAGATTTTTTTCAAGTGGGTGGCAGATGGCTCATTGATGGTTCACATTTCTGATGGGCTGTCATTATGGCCTTAGGCTGTGGCAGTCTGGGTAGGGAACCCTGCCGCTTCATATCCAGTCTGATGGACTCTCTGAAGGAACTGGAAATCAGTAGGAGTTGGTTGTCATTGGAAGCTGATATTTGATCAGTTGTGTTCTGTAGTGCTGTGGAGTTGTTTGTCCTTTAATCTGAGTAAAACTGAGGATTCACAGATGTTGATCCTTTTCATATTGAGAAAATTAGGATGTATTGCTTCTTTTTGTTTGTTGACTTTTTTTTTTTCCCCCAAAGGGATTTATTTTATTTGAAAGCAAAGTAATGTAGAGAAAAATAAATGTTTCATCTCCTGGTTAATTCCCCAAGTGACTGCAACCACTGAATCTGGGTCGGGCTGTAGCTAGGAGCCAGGAATCCTATCAAGATCTCATGTGGGTAGCAGGATTTCAAGTTCCCGTATTATCCTCTACTACCTTCCTAGACCCATTAACAGGGAGTTAGATGGGAAGTGGAGCAGCCAGTGCTTGAATCAGTACTCACATGGGTCAGCTGTCTACTTTACCACAATCCAGATCCAGTAATTATAATTTTAATCATTTTAATTTCATTAAAATAGGTGTCTAGATTTTAAAAAAATGTTTGAAAGACACAGGCATAAGCAATCAGAGACTGAGAGAAAGAGAAAGAGAAAGAAAGAAAAAGAGAAAGAGAGACTGACCTTCTGTCCATTAAATCAGTTCCCAAATGTTCACGAATGGACTGGGCCAGTCTGAAGTCAGGAACTCAGAACTCATGTGCTGGGCTCCCATATGGACACTGGTTCTAATCCCAGTGGCCCCACTTCCCATCCAGCTACCAGCTTATGGCCTGGGAATGTAGTCAAGGATGGCCTAAAACTTTGGAACCCTACATCTGAATGGGAGACGTAGAAGAGGGTCAGGTCTCCTGGCTTTGGATTGGTTCAGCTCCGGCCATTGTGGCCTTTTGGGGAGTAAATCAACAGATGGGAGATCTTCCTGTGTTTCTCCTCTTTGAATATCTGACTTTGCAAAAAAAAAAAAAAATCTTTTAAAAAATGATGATTTTTCTATCTATATCAATTGGCCTTGTGCCGCAAGGAAAAATATCATATTATCCTTTATTTATTACTGTATGGACTGAGAGGTTTTTCTTCTGCTCACGGGTCATTATCATCATAACTCTTTTAATGTTCAGATTTTGTCAGATTTGTTCCATGGGCAAAAGAGTGATATTTAAGGCACAAGTAATGGGACTTTTGCCTTTGCTTGCTAATGTATTACAAGCACTAGAGCAGTAACTGGTATATGTTAAGAGCATTCAATAAATGTGTATCCATTGAATGAATAACCAACAACTTCAATCAAATCATTCTAACTGCTGTATAAAATATATATTTTTTAAATTAAAGAATTATTTATTTTTATTGAAAAGTCAGATATACAGAAAGAAAGAGAGAGGTAGATCTTCCATCTGATGAATATGAAGCCAGGAGCCAGGAGCCAGGAGCCAGGAACTTCCTCCAGGTCTCCCACGTGGGTGCAGAGTCCCAAGGCTTTGGGCCATCCTCATCTGCTTTCCCAGACCACAGGCAGGGAGCTGGATGAGTAGTGGAGCTGCCGGGAATAGAACCGATACCCATATGGGATCGCAGTGTGTTCAAGGCAAGGACTTAAGCTGCTAGGCCAGTGCGCCGGGCCCTAAAATATATTTTTGAAGAGGGAACTGGGAAACAAAGTTCACTTAGAAGTCTGTTACAATAATCAGGTGAAAGATGATTTTGACTAGGACTAAGTAGGTAGCTATGAATTATTAGTATGAAATGGTTGAAGTCTGGGTATGGTTTGAAGGTGAAGTGAAAATAGACAGCCAATAATTAGCTTTAGTTAATTCTTTATGGAGATATTTGCTTCATGTTATTAAATCTAGTTTCTTATGAGTACTCATTTTTTAAATTGATTTATTTATTTTGGAAGAGTTACAGTGATAGGGATATAGAAAGGGGGCATCTTCTGTGTGCCGATATACTTCCCAGAGGACTTCAACAGCTAGGGCTGATCCAGGTCAAAGCCAGAAGCCAGAGCTTCATCTCACTCTCCCTTGTGGATGGCAGTAACTCAGCCCCTTGGGACATGACTGGGCATTCCTGGCATGCCCATTTCTGAGTTCGAGGCCACAATACCAACACAGATTCTTTACATGTAGTCTCTGATTTTTAAATGTTGACAGTAGTGTTCTTGTTATACACTGTAGACCAAAGAAAAAACATCTGTTGGCTGAATGTGGTTTGTCAGATTTCATTTTGCAGTTTCTGGTTAAAATGTGAAGTTACAGACTCCTGTCTTAGTAGGTCTGCTGTAGACTCAGACAAGTCATATTGCTTCCCAACTTCAGTTTCTTGGCTTGAGCTTGAGAAAATAATTTTGAAAAGAGACTTAGTTGAATAACCCAGACTGTCTTATTTAGAACAGAATAAAGAGTAGAAAGCCTAACTAGGCAGTTTGGGTGTTATAAAATGAAGCTGGCGTGTAGGTGCCTATAATGTCATACAGTGAGAATGCTTAGCAACAAGGAATGGAGCATTGAAACAAGGAACTTAATAGAAAAAAAGTTTTCCATCTAAACTGCTTCAGACATTTTAAGAGTGAATGCAGTTGAGATGGTTTTTCTATAGAATCAAATTAAACTCAAGACCTAACATCATGATTACTGTGGATAAGTAAAAGCTTTTACCGAAACTGTTCTTAGACGGTGATATGCATAACTGAGGCTAAAATGGAGTGGATGTCCTTTTTATTGGTTGGATGTTATTATCCTGTCTTTTATTGGTAGAGGGCTTTAAATGGCTCACATTGGTTTTCTGAAAGTAATTTTTGTTTATGATTCAAAAACATCATTCTTATGTGGGTGAAAATGTGGCTTGGAAGATGGATTCCCTGCTGTATGTCCTGTCTTCTGAATGGAAAAGAAATGTTTCTTAGGGAAAATAAGTACATGCTAAATTGTAAGACTATAAAAATGTAAAACTGGGATCAGCATGGTGATACAGCACATCAGTGCTTTGCCTGTGATGCCAGCATACCGTATTGGTGCCTGTTCTTGTCTCAGTTGCTCCATTTCTGATCCCGGCCCCTGCTAATGACCAGGGAGAGCAGCAGAAAATGACCTAAGTCTTTGAGTCCCTACACCCACTTGGGAGACCCAGAAGAAGCTTCTGGCTCCCAGCTTCAGACCAGCTCATCTCTAGCCATAGCAGCCATTTAGAGAGTGAACCAACATGTGGAAGATCTCTGTCTCTGTATTTCTAACTCTCAGGTGAAAGAAATAATCTTAAAAAGAAAAGCTTATAAAACTTTTTATGGCTGAAGTGGAGGTTTTAACCAATATTTTCCTTTTTTATCTTAAGGATTTATTTATTTGAAAAGCATAATTACAGAGGAGAAAGAGAGAATATGAGATCTACCATCTGCTGGTTCCCTTTCCCTTTCCCTGAGGTCAGTGTTGGGGCTATAAGTCCCATACCTTTAATTGTGCCTTGACCTTTCTCATAACTAATACTCATCCAGACATGTCTAGGAAACACCAGTTACAAATCATCTCATTAGCATGGAAAAAATGCTCTGGGTTTTATGACCTCTGTACTAGGAACTGGGGATAGGGACCAAGTATGGGTTTATCGCACTAATTTAGAAAAGGTGTGTACAGAGGCAGGCATTGTGGTGTTGCTAGTTAAGTTGCTGCCTGTGACAATGGCTACCTATGACAGTGACATCCCATATGAGCATTGCCAGATTGAGATTCAGATCTTCCACTTTGGATCTACCTCCCTGCTAATATGCCTGGCATTAGTGGAAGATGGCACAAGTAATTGGACTCTTATGTCCATGTGAGAGATCCAGAAGATTTCTGAAGATCCAGAAGATTCCTGGCTTCAGCCTAGTAGTGCCCTGTTGATTGCGGCCACTGGGAAATGAACCAACCTATAGAAGAGCGCTCTCTGACTTGCCATGTTTCTCTCTTCCTGTATTTCTGCTTTTCAAATAAATTTTTTTTAAAGATTTATTTTTATTATTTTTTCATTGGAAAGGCGGATATACAGAGAGGAGAGACAGAGAGGAAGATCTTCCGTCTGATGATTCACTCCCCAAGTGAGCGCAACGGTTGATGCTATGCCGATCCAAAGCCAGGAGCCTCTTCCGGGTCTCCCATGCGGGTGCAGGGTCCCAAAGCTTTGGGCCGTCCTCGACTGCTTTCCCAGGCCACAAGCAGGGAGCTGGAAGGGTAGCTGGGCCGCCGGGATTAGAACCGGCGTTCATATGGGAACCCCAGGCATGCAAGGCGAGGACCTTAACCACTTGCACCACTGCTCCGGGCCCTTTTCAAATAAATTTTTAACAAGCAACAACAACAAAAATGTTATTTACAGGAGTGGGTATTGGGGTACAGTGGATTAAACTAAGTGTCAGTTAAAGTCCCAGCTGTTCTGCCTTTAGTCCAGAGTCTATCTGATGTTCCTGGAAAGCAGCAGACGATGGCCCAGGTACATGGGTTCCTGCCACTTCAGATGGGATTTGTGACACCCCACTCCCTGCAACCTGTCTAGCTTCTTCCTGGCCTAACTTTGGCTCTTACAGGCATTTGAGGAGTGAATTAAGATCTCTGTGGTTTAATCTACTCTGCCACATTGCTGGCCCAGTCATAATTTTCTTTAATTACCAATCAGCAAGGTGATAGGTAGTTTTCAAAGCTTTGTTAGTGAGTAAATATAGGATGATTTGTTTACCTTCTGTTTCTCAGCCAAAATTGTGGGCTGAGTTCTAAGACATATACTGGAAGAGTTTGCAGTCTCTGAGGCTGAGCATCTATGTGCAGGAGAAATGAGTATATTTTCTCTTACGGGAAATGGATATGTAAGAGAGGAAGTTTTTGTTAGTTACATGTAGAGGTGGATGCAAGTTCATGTAGGTGTAATTCAAAAACATGCTTCAGTATGAATTTCAAGTAACAGTCATAAGGCTTACGCTCCTCCTGGGGCAGAGAGCTTAGTACTAGAATGAAGCAAAGGGTGACTTTGGGGTACCCTATGACTTACCTGCACAGCCATTGCTTTTTTTCCTCTTTTAAAATTTATTTATTTTTATTGGAAAGGCAGATCAGATTTACAATTCCATCCACTGGTTCACCCCCAAAGAGGCTGTAACAGCTGGAGTTGAGCCTGTCTAAAGACAGGAACCAGGAGTTTGTACTTGCTGCCTCTCCCACAAGGGTGCAAGGTCTCAAGGCTTTGGGCCATCCTCACTGTTTTCCTGGCCATAAGCAGGGAACTGGATGGAAAGTGGAGCAGCTGGGACACGAACTGGTGCCCGTATGGGATCCTGGTGAGTACAAGGTGAGGATTTTGCTATTCAGCCATCACACTGGTCACAGCAATACTTTTTGCAGTATAGTCTAAACCAGTCCAGGGTGGCTGGAGATGACATCTCTCACTGGAATGTGACTGAAAACCTGAAAGGCAGCTTTATAGGTCATTTGGAGCTTTTAGGGTCACGAAATGGAGTGAATCACAAGGAAGACCCGAGAGCTGTTCTGTTCAGGGTATTAGCTGCAGGCAGTTCCACCTACTGTAAATATTTATTGCCATTTTTTCCCTTCCTTTTCAAACTTCCTGATTTACTGCAAGGTTGTTAAAACTTCTTTACTGAACTGTGATAGGATTGTTCAAAGTCATGTGGTAGAGTTTTAAAGCACAGAACCTCTGTACATCCTATAATCATTTGTTTTAAATTCATTATAATTATTTCTTGAGATGTATTTATTTAGGAGTCAACGTGATGGCTGGTCTTCCACATGGAAGCACTGGCATTCTGTATCTTTTTATTTTAAAGATTTATGTGTTTTATGGGAAAGGCAGATGTACAGAGAGGAGGAGAGACAGAGAGGACCTTCTGTCCAGAGAATCACTCCCCAAGAAGCTGCAACGGCTGGAGCTGCGCCGATCCGAAGCTGGGAGCCAGGAACTTCTTGCCGGGTCTCCCACATGGGTGCAAGGTCCGGTCCCAAGGCTTTGGGTTTTCCTCGACTGCTTTCCCAGGCCACAAGCAGGGAGCTGGATGGGATGTGGAGCTTCCAATATTATAACCGGCAACCGTAAGGGATCCTGGCGTGTTCAAGGCGAAGACCTTAACCATTACACTATCGTCCCGGGCCTGTATTCTCTATCTTTTTAAAACATATATCTGTTTGCTGGAAGGGCAGAGTAGTAAGAGTGTGAGAATCAGACAGAGAGCCAGAAAGGAAAAGAGAGTGAACAGTCTTCAGTCTGTGGGTTCACACTCCAAAGAGCTAGGAACAAGGCTGGGCCAGGTCGAAGCCAGGAACCAGGAATTCCATCTAGGTCTTCCACATGGTGCAAGGGGCACACATATGGCTCATTTTTTTGTTGCCTTCCTAGGAGCATTATCAGGGAGTTGGGTTGGAAGCAGAGCAGCCAGGATTCAAATTGGCTCTCTTATATGGGTTGCCAGCTAAGTAGTGAGTAATAATTGTTTAAAGTCATACTAAAGCAATTCTAGGAAGATAATACTTAAAAAGAGATTTTTGTTACTTTTTAAATTTTTATTGGAAAGTCAGATGTACAGAGAGAAGCAGAGACAGAGAGGAAGATCCTCCATCCGCTGGTTCACTCCCCAAGTAGCCGCAATGGCTAGAACTGTGCTGATCTGAAGCCAGGAGCAAGGAGCCTCTTCCGGGTCTCTCACATGGGTGCTGGGTCACAAAGTGTTGGGCCGTCCTTGACTGCTTTCCCAGGCCACAAGCAGGAAGCTGGATGGAAAGTGGGGCCACCGGGATTAAAACCAGTGCCCATATGCAGTTCTGGTGCATGCAAGGTGAGGATTTTGGCTGCTAGGCTACCATGCCAGGCCCAATAGTTCTCTCTTTTTTGTTTTTTAAAGATTACTTATTTTTATTGCAAAGGCAGATATATACAGAGAGGAGAAGTGGCAGAGAGGAAGATCTTCCCTCCGATGATTCACTCCCCAAGTGATCACAATGGCTGGAGCTGCGCTGATCCAGATCCAGGAGACCAGATCCTCTTCCGGGTTTCCCACGCAGGTGCAGGGTCCCAAAGCCTTGGGCCGTCCTCGACTGCTTTCCCAGGCCACAAGCAGGGAGCTGGATGGGAAGAGGGGCTGCTGGGATTAGAACCGGCGCCCGTATGGGATCCCTGGCGTGCAAGGCGAGGACCTTAACCACTGTGCCACCGCGCCGGGCCGAAACCTGGAATCTTGAGCCTTGATCCAAATCTCTGGTGTGGGTGTCAGGAACCCAACTAGTTGAACCATCATGAATGCCTCCCACCACTGCATTGTTTGGAACCTAGAGCCAGGAGTAAAACTTAAGTCTAGGTAGGATGTAGCTTTAATCTCTAGGCTAAACACCAGCCACCTAAATTTCAGGTTCCCTTTTTTTTTTTTTTTTTTTTTTTTTTTGGTCAAAAATGTATTTGATTTATTTGAAAGGCAGACTTACAGAAAGAGGGAGAGACAGAGAAATCATGTACCTGGTAGTTCATCCCCCAGATGGCTAAGCAGCTGGTTCTGGGCCAGGCCACAGTCCGGAATTTCATCTGGATCTTTGATATGAGTGCAGGGACCCAGGTGCATTATTAGCAGGGAACTGGGTCTAAAGTGGAATAGCTAGGATTTGAACCAGCACCTATATGAGATGCTAGTGCTATAGCTGGTGGCTGCACTGTCACAACACAGTGCCAGCCCCAAGTTACCATTTTAACTGTCATTTTATTGGCTTTAAAATTCCATTATTCACTTCAAAAAAAAAAAAAAAACACAGAGGTGCAACTTGCTAGTTGTTTTGTATTTCCATGTTAAATTTTATTTCCAGTGAGTGTTTGTGGATGTATTTCAAGGTGGAATGCATCAGGATCTCTGAGTTGTCCCTTTGACACCCAGAGGAATCACACTGATCGTGTCCTTGCAGAGTTATCCTGATCCTTTCCACATATGAATTCCAGTTGTAGGTTTTAAGAAGCAAGTGTCTCATTTTGACTGGTTTACGTATGTACCTTTTTTCTTTTTCTTCTAGATTACCAGAGACTGATGACCGTGGCAGAGACGATTACCGCTCTCATGTTTCCTTTCCAGTGGCAGCATGTTTATGTTCCTATTCTTCCAGCTTCTCTCCTACATTTCTTAGATGCTCCCGTTCCATACTTAATGGGCTTGCATTCCAATGGCCTGGATGACCGCTCAAAGCTGGAGCTGCCTCAAGAGGTGAGAGTTCTAGTGTTTTGTTTGATTCTGATCTGGGATTGAGATAAAGGAGCTAGGGGATGAGCCCACCATGGTATCATCAAGTTGGTTTTTTATGTTTGTTTGTTTTGTTTTTTCCCCATTTTGGGAATGAAAACTTTTCAGTAAAAAAAAAAAAAAAACCCACACAATGACTTTTACCTTAATTTTTAAAAAGATTTTTCTTATTTTTATTAGAAAGTCAGATATACACAGAGGAGGAGAGAGACAGGGAAATATCTTCCACCCAGTGATTTACTCCCCAAGCTGCCACAATGGCCGGAGCTGAGCCAATCTGAAGCCAGGAGCCAGGATCCTCTTCCGGTCTCCCACGCTGCTGCAGTGTCCCAAGGCTTGGGGCCATCCTCGACTGCTTTCCAAGGCACAAGCAGGGTGGTGGATGGGAAGTGGAGCAACTGGGACATTAACTGGCACCCGTATGAGATCCCAGTGGATGCAAGGCGAGAACTGTAGCAAGTAGCCAGGCCCTGTGACATAGTTTTGTAACTGGATATTTTCTACTTTGATTTTCAGAGATAGCCTCTGGGATATTTGAATCTTGTAGTCACTGTAGAAAGCCCAAACTGAGAAGGAAATGGCTTTGTGAAGGAGTGGAAACACTGAAGGGTGCTGTACATTGTGGATGGAGAGTGATAGTACCTTGAAAGACAATTGAAGTGCATCTCAGAAATGATACATTTTTAAGAAATGCTGGTTTATTTTTATTTGAAAGGCAAAGTTAGAGTATAAGAGAGGGAGAGAGAAATCTTCTGTCAGCTGATTCATACCCCCAAATGACCTCATCCACTGGAACGGGGCCTGTCTGAAGCCAGGAGCCGGAGCATGTTCTGAGTCTCTGTTGTGGTGCTGGGCTTGGGCTGTCTGTTGCTGCTTTCCCAGGTGCATTAACAGGGAGCTATGCTGGAAGTGGAACAGCTAGGACTTGAACTGGTACTCATATGGGATGCCGGCGCCATAGGCAGACGCTTAACCTTACTTACTACAATATAGCTGTGGCCTGGTACATATTTATATAAAAAAATTCTAACAGTGCACAAAAGCATGAAGAATAGTGTAAGTGTCATATCCAGTTTTACTACTCAGGAATAACTTCTTTTAGTGTTTTGGTGGACATCTTTAAACAATGATTACTTTCCACTGTTGCAAAGAATCTTTGAAACAAGACTGGGAAATTCATCACAGCCTGTTCAAGGGTCATTGCAGGGCGTGAGGTGGGGCAAAGTTTGATATATAAAGGGAATTTTCTTCAGAGATAGGGAGAGTATACATTTCCTAGTCTACAAATCAAAATTAATTGTTGCTGCTCAGCTTTGGGGATAAGAAGTCTGAAAAGTCCTTTGTTCCCTTTCACACCAACACATGAGCTCAGCTGGCCCGAGGCAAGTGCGCTTGCCGAGCTGCCTTTGTGAGGCATCCTTTGTCCTACATTTCTCTTTTGAGCTTCATGTGTGAATCTAGGAAGGAGGCATTTCATCCACAGCTGTGTCAGGGAATTATGCAGAAGAGTTATGAGTAAAGAAGGGAGTGTCACTTTTGTACTTTGATGTCCTCTCATTCTTGCACACTCCTTCAGCAGCCTTTCTTCAGTAATATGTATGTAGAGCTATGTCCATAAACAACACAAGGACAAACTACAGGGAGGGGCTGCTGGAATTGATGTTAGAAAGCTCATTTCCACCCCCTGCAGGAAGAAATTTGAGAGTTTGGTTTTGGGGAATTTAGGTGTTCACTACCCCAGAGCAGCTAAGTCTTTCATGGCAACAGGTTATAATAGGAAAAACAGTCACTTAAGATTTAGTGCCTCCACCAGACTTGAAGGTAGTATACAAGAGTTGGCCTCTTCTCAGTGGAGTTTGTGGTCAGTTTGTAAATTGTTTCTGTTTAAGTGTTCTATGCTGGGAGGCTGTTATTGGAGCCTAGTAATTAAATGACTGTTCATCTGGATTTTTCAAAGAATTGGAAGCTCCTGGTTTTATCATAATTTAGCCAACTCTGAAATGTGCCCGAGCTGCTTGCTTTCCTTTAGACACCTTTGACCAGCAGCATCCACAGATGTGGATACAGGATTTTGAGTTTTTAAAAAAAAATTTTTTAAGATTTATTTATTTTTATCGGAAAGGCCGATATACAGAGGAGAGTCAAAGAGGAAGATCTTCCATCTGATGATTCACTGCTCAAGCGGCTACAATGGCTGGAGTTGAGCCAATCTGAAGCCAGGAGCCAGGATCCTCTTCTAGGTCTCCCACTCGGGTGCAGGGTCCCAAGGCTTTGGGCCATCCTCGACTGCTTTCCCAGGACAAGGCAGGGAGCTGGATGAGAAGCGGGACTTACAGGATTAGAACCAGCACTCATATGTGTTCAAGGCGAGGACTTTTTTTTTTTTTTTTTTTTTTTTTTATTGTTGCTTACACTGTATTGTGTAGTACAGTTTTATAGGCGCTGGGGATTCCCCCCACCCCTCCCCATACCCCTCCCCCCATGGTGGATTCCTCCACCTTGCTGCATAACCATAGTTCAAGTTCAGTTGAGATTCATTGCTTGCAAACACATGCCTAGCATAAAGTTCAGCGTCTTATTGTCCAGATAAGTTCAGTGGCCTCCTGGGGAGACCTTCTATGGTCTGAAGATAGGTCTAACAGAGTAAAGATCCGGTCGGTTAAAAGCCCCAACAAGGCCTCAGTATCAATATACAACATTATGGAATTAATTGACATAGTATTGGGTAAACAATATGTTAAAAATAATGCAAGTTCCATTCTTCGAAACATCTGGGTTGAGACAGCATCAATGACACGTTCAAAAAATAACAAACAACCAAACAATAAATTACAGGTTAAATCAAGGCGAACATGTGGTATCTAATCTTTTGGGATTCACTCATTTCCCTTAGCATTATAGTTTCCAGTTGTGCCCATTTAGCCACAAAGAACTGCATTTTGTTTTTTTTAACAGCTGAGTAGTATTCCATGGAGTAGATGAACCAAAGCTTTCTTATCCAATCTTCTATTGATGGGCATTTCGGTTGCTTCCATGTTTTTGCAATTACTGATTGTGCTGCAATGAACATGGGGATGCATGTTGGTTTGTCGTAAAACAGGTGTTTTGGATATATTCCTAGGAGTGCTATTGCTGGGTCATATGGCATGCAGATTCCGAGTTGTTTGAGTGTTCTCCAGACTGATTTCCATAAAGGCTGTACCAATTTGCAGCTCCACCAGCAGTGGAGTAGGGTTCCCTTTTCCCCGCATCCTCGCCAGCAAGCGTCGTTGGTGTTCTTGTTTATGTGGGCCAATCTTACTGGTGTTAGGTGGTACCTCATCGATGTTTTAATTTGGATTTCCCTTATTGCTAGGGAGCTGGAACATTTTTTCATATGTTTGTTTGCCATTTGGACTTGCTCCTTTGTGAAATGTTTGCCCATTTCCCTTGCCCATTTCTTGAGTGGCTTGTTTGTTTTGGTTTTTTGGTTGTTTTGAAGTTCTTTGTATATCCTGGAAATTAGCCCCCTATCGCAAGGCGAGGACTTTTAACTGCTACGATAATGCTCTGCGCCCAGTTTCTAAAATTCTTTATAGACACTGTATTTGGTTCACAGCAGTGTATGTGTGAGCTTGTGTGTAGCCAACCAGACGTTGTTTACTGGCTGCAGTTATTTTTGCTGCTTCTGTGTTTCCTGTTGGAGAAGTAACTTTTTTCCCCTCTAAAGATAGAACTGAGCGGGTAAATCGTTATATTGTCTACCTCTTATGGGTCAGACACAGCACCTTGTATAAGACTTAAGAGGCAGGCAGGTGATCTTCATGACTAGATGATATAATTCTTCTTTTAGGGATTGTTTTATTTTTGGATGATTTCTTTATTTTTCATTGGAAAGGCAGGCTTACAGAGAATGAGAGACAATCTTTCATTTTTTTTAAAGGTTTATTTTTTTTTTTTTTATTGGAAAGGCAGATGTACAGAGAGGAACAGAGAGGAAGATCTTCCATCTGATGAGTCACTCCCCAAGTGGCCACAATGACCAGTGCTGTGCTGATCTGAAGCTAGGAGCCAGGAACTTCTTTCCAGGTCTTCCATGCGGGTTTAGGGTCCCAAGGCTTTGGGCCATTCTCAACTGCTTTCCCAGGCCACAAGCAGGGAGCTGGATGGGAAATGGATCTGCCGGGATTAGAACCGGCATGCATATGAGATCCCGGGCGTTCAAGGCAAGAACTGTAGCCATTACGCTATCATGCCAGACCCAAATCTTTCATCTTTTGATTCACTCTCCAGTGACCACAATCACTGGAGCTGAGCCGATCTGAAGCCAGGAGTCTCTTCCGGGATTAGCCAGTTGAGCTAGTATATATTTTTAATGTATTGATCTGGCAAAATTTATAAACTTAACCTCTTGAAGGAGTAAGTAAAAATTAACCAATTTGTAGGTGTGAAACATTTGTTGGTGCTTTTATTGGGCAAAGTTTAAAGTTGTTATTTAGTGCAAGAATTCTAGAAAATGACAAAAATTTTAAATATTTATTTTTATTTGAAAGAGTCACAGAAAAAGAAGGAGACATAGATTTTCTGTGTGCCGCTTTACTGCTCTAGCAACCACCATAGCCAGTGCTGAGCCAGGCCAAAGCCAGGAGCCTGGAGCTTCATCTGATTGCCTCTGTGAGTGAGTGGTGGGGTTCTAAGCACTTTGTCCATCTTCCTTCTTTTGCTTTTCCCAGGCCAATTGCAGAGCCTGTATTGGAAGTGTAATAGCAGGATATGAACAGTCATCTGGAATGTGGATATGTGGAATTCCAGCATTGCAGGTTGCAATTTTATCTGTTATGCCTCATTGGCAGCCCTGAAAATGGGAATTTTTCATAAAAATGGATTTCTGTGCATTGGATTGAGTAAATAAGCCCTTAAGGCAGACCAGCAGCCATATCTAAAGTAATTCCTCTTGTTCTGTCACCCTGTTGGATGGGCGGCAGCCCTCTCCCTGGGGGCAGGTCAGGGGAATTCCCCTTGTTCCATAAAGCAGGGGGGATATTAGGTCCCTTAACACTGTGCTGATAGGGACCTGGGAGGATTTCTGGGGCTTCCGTTGCAGAAATGTCCCACTCGTAATTTTCAGGTAGTGGAATTGAGGAGCAACCAGGGACTCCCACTCATGTCCCTAAAAGCTCCAGGTTGAATGCAGCCTGGGCTCTCAGTTCTTTACCTTGCTCTGTCACCTACACTTATTTGTTTTACCACTACTCTCTAACGTCTGAGTTTTTTCTTGTACAAAAACAAGAACCCCTGGACAACTGATGTCTAGTGATACCTGTGCCCCTGCCACTCATGAGGGGGGCTGGATAAAGGATCTTTTTAAATAAAGTTAAATGTCAAAAGCACAAGTTCAGCTCTTCTAGAAGACAATATTAATACATACCTGAAAGCACTAAAAGTAAAAGATAGATAAATTAGATTTTGCAAATTAAGAAAGCAGTATCTTGAAGATCAAAACTAGAAAAATACATGTTTTAATACACTAAAACATACATAGCCTACAAACAGCATTGAAGTAATTTAAAGAATTCCTGGGCCTGGGACGATGGCTCAGTGGCCAAATCCTCGCCTTGCAAGAGCAAGTGCCAGTTTTTGTCCTGGCTGCTCTAATTTCCATTCAGTTCCCTGCTTGTGGCCTGGGAAAGCAATCAAGGATGGCCCAAAGCCTTGGGCCCTGCCACCCATGTTTGAGACCTGCAGGATTAGCTCAGCTCTAGCCATTGTGGCAACTTGGGGAGTGAACCAGTGGATGAAAGATCTTTCTGTCTCTGCTTCTCTGTAAGTCTGCCTTTTCAATAAAATAAATAAATATTAAAAAAAAAAAACAAAAAATGAACAACAACAACAAAACCCTCCCACTAGTCAATAAGGTAATAATTTAGTGGAAAAATGGTAGGCTCAGCAGTGTGGCTTAGCAGCTAAAGTCCTCTTCTTACGCACTGGGATCTCATATGGACTCCAGTTCTAATCCCAGCAGCCCCACTTCCCATCCTGCTCCCCGCTTGTGGCCTGGGAAAGCAGGATAGCTCAAAGCCTTGGGACCCTGCACCACGTGGGAGTCCTAGAGGAGGTTCCTGGCTCCTGGCTTTGGATTGGCGCAGCAATGGCTGTTGCAGATGAATTGAATCATCAGATAGAAGGTATTCCTCTGTATCTCTCCTTATCTCTGTTTTTCTGACTTTGCAATGAAAATAAATGAATCTCGTTTTTTTTTTAAAGATTTATTTTATTTTTATTGGAAAGGCGGATATACAGAGAGGAGAGACAGAGAGGAAGATCTTCCGTCCAATGATTCACTCCCCAAGTGAGCGCAACGGCCGATGCTATGCCGATCCAAAGCCAGGAACCTCTTCCGGGTCTCCCACATGGGTGCAGGGTCCCAAAACTTTGGGCCGTCCTCGACTGCTTTCCCAGGCCACAAGCACGGAGCTGGATGGAAAGCGGGGCTGCCGGAATTAGAACCGGCGCCCATATGGGATCCCGGGCATGCAAGGCGAGGACCTTAACCTCTCTCTGCGCCATCGTACCGGGCCCAATAAATGAGTTTTTAAGCAACAACAACAACAGTAACAAAAAGGAAAAATGGTGCAAGGGGCCACTTTGCATCCCATATAGGTGTAGGTTTTTGTCCCTCTTGCTCCACTTCTGATTGAACTCCAGGTTTAAAGCCTAGGATAGCAGTAGAGGATGGCTGAAGTCTGTGAGACCCTACACCTGAGGGGGAGACCCAGGAAAAACTCCTGGTTCCTGGTTTTGGATTGTTCAGCTCCGGCCATTGTGGCCATTTTGGTAGTGAACCAGTGGGTGGAAGATTTTTTCTTACTCTATCTTTCCTTCTGTCTGTATCTGCCTTTCAAATAAGAAATGAGTAAGTAGATTTTACAAAATGGAATATGAAGAAGCAGTGCACTAAAAACACACATTTGTTAACTTTACTGATTATGGCAGCATAAGTCAGATATACAATACCATACCATTTTATTTCCTATTTATTTACAGCATTTGTGAAATGCATTACTAAATTTTGGAAGGAAATTAGATAAGCGTGGGAAAAATTTTAATTTCCTTTTTTTCCCCTCGAGTTTCTGCAATTTTTGTCTGTGAAATAAACTGACAAGAGAAACATAGCGGGATAAGTTACAGACATGTTTCATTACATGCCTAAGCTCATGTCATAGCTACTCCAAGAGGGGCAAATGGCAGTGTCTTGTTAGGGTTTGACAGATGGGTTAGAGTTGGACCTCTGTGAAGGAGGGTGGTACAGGCTGTGGAAGGTTGAGTGCAGGAGATGCATAGCAAGAGTTGGCTTATGCAGATGAGAATTCTCAGGTCACACACACTTGTGGTTTCAAAGACTCCGGTTTCTTGTTTCTGTGCAGATTCTTTCCCACACTGAAAAGGAGTTACCTGACAGGAAGACTTCTGTCTACATCCTCTGTTAACTTTATTAATATAAATGGTTGAAAATGTCTTCTTACAAGAAAAAAAAGGGCAGCTTTTCAGAGCCATTACTGTGTCTACAGAGTTCTGCAGTTTTCTGAATAACCAGCTTAATTATGCTGTTGAAATATAGTTCAGGTGAAACATTTTCATCTCTATCAATAGGATAACCTTAGATTGCTAGTAAAAATGCAAATTGTTGGAACCACTTTGGAACAAAACTAGGCATATCTTAGAAAATTGGACATTTAAATACCATATGACAGAGAAATTCCATTCCTAGGATATATCCAAAATGATCTTACACATATGTGCAAGAAAACATATAACAGTGGAATATAGTTATCTGGAAACTCAAATGCCCTTTAATAGGAAAATTGATAAGTGATATGTGCATATTGTTGCAGAACAAACTTCTGACTAGTTGGAGACATTGCTGCAGAACCCCCAAACTGAGTTCACTTGCCTGACATGCCAGTCACATAAGGGTGCTGTAGGAAAATAGGTATTTATTGCAAAACACGGAGCCAGGCAATGGGCAGGTACTGCTGAATTCCTGGCTCCCCAAAGAGTTAGTGGTGAAGGTTCTTACAAATTGAAATTTGGGCTGAGATGATGTGATCAGCTCATATGCAAGGTTCTGGTTTATCAGTGGACACATGACCTTCCTGTGTCAGGGAGGCCGTGCTCTGTAAGGAATTAATGGTGGCCAGATGGGTTGCAGTTGGTCTGGGGGTTACATAAGTGTGGCAGTTACATTCTGCCCAGACCTGTAATCACCACAAGGCAGGCAACACTGACCCTCAAAGTTCTTACTTGTTAGAGAAGCAAATGACTCATTGAGTCCAGTAATTAGAATCTTGTAAGGCCAGCAGGATCACTCCCTTAATTCAGTGAATTCCTTTTCACGGAAGACTGGCAAGGATGCAGTTTATACGTCCCATCAGCAGTATAGGAGAATGCTATCTTGCTTTTAGGAACATTTTTTTTTTTAAAGATTTATTTCTTTAAAAGGTAGAGTTAGAGAGACAGAGATCGGCACTACCCACTTTCCAAGTGGCTGCTTTCCCAAGAGCATTAGCAGGAAGCTGAATTAGAAGCTGAGCAGCTGATCCTCCAGCTGGTGCTCACATGGGATGCCACTGCAGTATAACTGGCTATATTACAACACCAGCTTCTCCAGGAGTAATCGTAGAGATAGAAGAAAGCAAAGAACTATGAAGACCAGCCACCAAATCTTACTAGTCAGGACTAAGGCTCAAAAGAAAATGGTATGTTTGGGGCTTACATAAGGAGATAGTAACAGGCTTGGAACCTAAACATTTTAATTCCTAATTTTCAATAATTGGTCAAATAGGGCCATAAGCATAGCCTAATGGCTAAATCCTCACCAGGATTCTATGAGTGCTGGTTCATGTCTTGGTTGCTCCACTTCCCATCCAGCTCCCTCCTTGTGGCCTGGGAAAGCAATTGAAGACAGCCCAAAACTTTGGGACCCTGCACCCGTGTGGGAGATCCGTAAGAAGCTCCTGGCTTCTGGCTCTTGGCTTGTGACTCTTGGCTTCAGATGTGCTCAGCTGTGGCTGTTGCAGCTATTTGGAGAGTGAACCAGCAGATTTATTTTATTTTTATTGGAAAATCAGATATACAGAGAGGAGGAGAGACAGAGAGGAAGATCTGCCCATTCTTTTCCCAAGCAGCCACAGTGACCGGAGCTGAGCCAATCTGAAGCCACGAGCCAGGTATCTCTTCCGGGTCTGCCATGTGGGTGCTAGGTCTGAAGGCTTTGGGCCCTCCTTGATTGCTTTCCCAGGCCATAAGCAAGGGAGCTGAATGGGAAGAGGGCCTGCCAGGATTAGAACCGGTGCCCATGTATGGGGTCCAAATATGTGCAAGGTGAGGATGTTAGCCACTAGGCTAACGCACCAGGCTCTAATTGGTCATTTTTTTAAAAGATGTATTTATTTTTTAAAAGGTAGAGCACCAGACGAGGGAGGAGGAGGTGAGAGATGGAGACCATGATCCATTTTCCCTCTGGTGATTTACTCTGCAAATGTGAAGATCAGCCAGGGCTTGGTGAGGCTGAAGCCAGGAGCCAGAAACTCCATCTCTGTCACATGGGTAGCAGGGGACCAAGCTCTTGTGCTGTCTTCTACCTTCCTCGGTACATTAGCAGGCATTTGGATCTCGTGGAGCACTGGCACGAGAAGTAACACTTCAGTATGGGATTCTGTATTGCAAAGGGTGTGTGACCAACCCGGTGTTCCTTAATGTCCACCCCTTGTCCAACATTTAATGCGTATTTACATTATATATAAAAATTTTACGTTAGATGCAACTAAATATCTAACTTTAGTATCGTTAATGTCCTCACCACTCTGCAACATCAATGTTTTTATTAGTTTATCTCCATTTTACAGCTAAGAAAATAAAATCAGAGAGGTTACGTAACTTTCCTAAAGTCATACTCTTAAATTGGTGAGGAGAATGGAACTCAGGCCTATTTATGAGTCCCATCTTTATAGTACATTTTATATATGTCAGTTTAAGGTACTTTGCTTCCTTCTCATTTTCCTTACTCTTTCTAAACTTGTTCCTTAAATTCCTGGGATTGTTCATTCTATTTTTAATTTACAGGCTAACCTCTGCTTCGTGGACATTGACAACCACTTCATTGAGCTGCCAGAGGACTTGCCTCAGTTTCCCAATAAGTTGGAGTTTGTCCAAGAAGTGTCTGAGATTCTCATGGCATTTGGCATTCCCCCTGAAGGGAACCTTCATTGCAGCGAGAGTGCTTCCAAGCTGAAGAGGCTCCGAGCCTCTGAGTTTGTCTCTGACAAGAGGAATGGGAACATTGCTGGCTCCCCTTTGCATTCCTATGAACTCCTCAAGGAGAATGAAACTATCGCACGGCTGCAAGCCTTGGTCAAGAGGACTGGGGTGAGCCTGGAGAAGGTAAGGTGCTTTCTGTAGAGGAGTCTGTGCTAAGACACTGTCCTGGTGTGGAATAAGAAGGCACCAGGTCAGAACCAGCCACGATGAGTGGTGAAAGATTGTTCTGTATAGTGAATACTATTCTACTAAATGCCACGTGAAGCTAAGTCTGAGCAAAAGGGAGATCCTGCTGTCCTTCTGTGTGAACACTGACGCTGTGACTTGGAAGCATAAGGATAGTAATTTTTCAGGTCTCTTCAAGATCCTTTGCCCTGTGAGGGTCACAGCAACATAAGGTACATCGAGTAGGCATTATTAATAACATACAATTAACATTAAGAAACCGACCTCAAGAGTCTTGGTGTTTGTCCAGGATTAAATGCCCAAGAAGTAGCTAAGCTGAGGCTAGCTCTGATCCTCGAATTCTAGTCCTGGGTTCTTTCTAACATCATAGTTAGCTTCCTCTTTTCTGATTTGGATGAGACTATTTACATTCTTGATTTGTTTATCTCTTTACCCTCCCCATTCATGATGTTATATCACTTTTCTTTTTAAATGAATGGACCAATGGAATTTTGTTAGGCTCTTTTTAAAAAAGGTTATTTATTTATTTGAAATAATGACAGAGAAAGATCAATATTCTGCCTACTGGTTCATTCTCCAAATTAGGCTCAGGGTCAAGCCAACACCAGGATCTAGGAATTCCATCCACGTATCCCTTATGGCTGGCAGGGTCCCAGGTATCAGGGCCATCTTTTGCTGATTTCCTAAGCACATTAGCATGAGCTGGATTATAAGTGGAGCAGCTGGGACTTCAGTTGGGACTTCTGTGTTGGATGCCAGGTTGCAGGCTTTAGTTTAACATGCTGTACCATAATACTGGGCCTAGTAAAGCAGACATTTTTTAAAAAGCCAGGACCAGTTAAGGAATAGAAAAGTAATTAGGGCGATTAAAAGTTTTTCTTAATAGAAGTCCTTAGGGAGAAGGAAGAATGTTGTTATGAGGAGAAAAATCAGTGAAAGAAAGTTAAAGAATTAGACCATGTTGCATTACCTGTATCTTAATTACATGTAGATTTTATGCTTTGTCTCTGAGCCTTGAGATAATGGCCACCTCTTCCTTTGGGTGTCTGTCTCCACTTTCTTTGAGTTTCTGGGTCCTTCATGTGAAACTCTCATTATTCTTTGTATGAGAATCTTAATTTTCCCCCTTTTTTCTTTTGTTCTCATCATTTGCTGCTAGGTCAGTGATCACTGAAAAATCAGATTTGAGTTGTATTTCTCCGAAATAAATTGACCAATATATTCAAAACGGTTGTTTCTTTTTTGTAGCTGGAAGTGCGTGAAGACACCAGCAGTAATAAGGATCTCAAGGTTCAGTGTGATGAAGAAGATCTCAGGATTTACCAGTTAAATATTCAGATACGGGAAGTTTTTGCAAATCGTTTCACTCAGATGTTTGCAGATTATGAAGTGTTTGTCATTCAGCCCAGCCAGGACAAAGAATCCTGGTTTACCAATAGGGAGCAGATGCAAAATTTTGATAAAGTGAGTGTAATCCTTCTGGAGAAGAGAAATTCAAGAGCTGTGTCTTTAAGGAGTATCTGAATTTGAGATTTTCTTTTTCTTTCATAATATTTTTGGAAACTTTCACAATACCTCTGATGTTAGGATAGAGCTTGTTACTGTTTAGCAACAGGTGGACTCATTAATGATTTCTTTTCCTCCAGCCAAAGGGCTCTTTTAAAGCAGAGATGTACATTTAGCTTTTGAACTTGTATTCTGGTAAGATAAGTGGCCTCATTAGGTTAACTGAATAATTTTGACCATATCAAAGTCTGTTTCAACTTGTATGAGTGTGTATATGTGTATGTAATGATGAAAGGATTTTTCAGCTTTTAAGTATTAGGAAGCTTCAGAGAGGAACTAACATTCTGCATGCGTTGGGCATGTTGCCTTTGCTGGTCAAGACTGACCATCAATAACCTTTGTCTTTTGGTCCTGTCAGGCATCTTTTTTATCAGATCAACCTGAACCCTACCTGCCCTTCCTCTCAAGATTCCTAGAGACTCAGATGTTTGCTTCTTTCATTGACAACAAAATCATGTGTCACGATGATGATGATAAAGACCCCGTGCTCCGGGTGTTTGATTCCCGAGTAGACAAGATTAGGCTGTTGAATGTTCGGACACCTACTCTCCGCACATCTATGTATCAGAAGTGTACCACTGTGGATGAAGCAGGTAAGGCTTCCTTTCAGCTGTTCTTTGTAGTCTCTTGGATTATGTCAAAAGCATGTGCCTGTTTCAAAACATGTTAGCCTCTGCCTCTGCTTCTGTCTTTTCATATGTAGCTATTATTACCTAAAATGTTCTTCCTTCCTTTTTTAAAAAAAATTAATTTATTATTTAAAAGCATTTTTTTTCAACAGTCTCTCTCTCTTTTTTTTTTTTTTTTTTTTTTTTCTTTTTTTCCTTCCTGTATCTGGGGAAAGGGTGGAGATAAGGGAAGAAACCACACCTAGCCTTCCAACAGCCTCTGCACCATGGGATGGGGACAGCCACCTGACACCACTCCAGGGTCCCCAATGTGGGACATGATCCCAGAGTCCTGCTCAAGAGGTTTTGATAGTTCAGTAGTTCTGAGTTACTGCCGATCTTGTCACTGAAATCATGATGAAATCTCTCCAGAATTCACTGGTTGACATAGTTTACCTTCGAGTTTCCATTTGCCTAGGTATTCACTGCCAACTCTTGGCTGGGGTAGTTGATCCATTTGTTCTGTCCTCCACCCTCCATTATGGAACCAGGTGTCCTGCAAGCTCTAATGTACTGCCATATCCTCCATGTGCACCTGGATATACTGTTCACTGCTTTGTCTGAGCCACTGAGGAGGTCCAGCTCTGACACGTGCACTCCACGGTCAGAGGATGGAACCTGCAATTCTCTTCATGGTTGGAGTTCTGAGTCCGTGGTTCAGTTGGAAGGATCCCCAAAGAAACCTCATTTAAGTTGATCCCAGACCTGATTCTTGTGTGTGCTTGCCAAAACAGGGTCCGGCTCAGTCCGTCACCCTAATCAGCTCATGCAATGCTGGTGGTTGCAATTGCTGGGTCAGTTCTGTCTCCAGCCCTGTCTTCTACACAAACCAGTGGGTGTTGGAGTAAAGCCCAATCTTGCCCACCATACACTCGGCCCTCATGCATACCAGTCGAAACTGCAGTGTAGTCAGAGTGACCCCCAATAACCCTCACCAGACCTGCCCTCTGTCCTGGTTCTCATGCATACCATTTGGAGTGGCAACCCAAGAGGGAGGTGTCCACAGTTTCCCTACTGGGCCCACTTCCACTCCCAGATCTTGTATTATCCAGGTGGTCCTGTATTTTGACTTGACAGAATTTGCACCCTGTGCCAGGATTTAGCAGCTGATGCTGTGGCAAAGCCCAACCAACCCTCACCCACTCTAATTTTGCTTGCAGCAGTAGGAACAGTTGACCCAGCCTGGCTTTCCCCTGATCCAGCTCACATGAAGCCAACAGGTGTTGTGGCTCTGCCTGGTCTGGTCTGCTCTCATCCCAGCTCTCAGGCTCAGCAGTGCGAGTGGTTATCCAGCAGGGGAGCCTCATGTTGCCCCTCTACTGAGTTCGCCCCTACCCCTCTACTGGGTCTTGTGTGTGCTGGTTGGGCACTGCAGCCCAGTCTGGCATGGCCTGCCTCACCTCGGCATTTGCCAGTTCATGCTTTAGCCTGGTTGGCCCAGCCCACCCCAATTCCAGCTCACACTGGTGGGGCTATAGTCTAGCCCATCCCAGCCTACCCAGCCCTTAGACTTGGCCTGGCAAACAACTTCTTATCCTTCGACACTATGTCCGTTAAGAATGAGTCTCAACAATGAGTTTGACTGTGGCCAGTGCTGTTGCTTGATGGACTGGTCCTCTACCTCCAAACACCACCATCCCATGTGAGTGCTGATTCATGTCTCAGCTGTTGCACTTCTGATCCACCCTCCCTGCTTGTTGCCTGGGAGATGTAGTGGAGGATGGTCTCGTTCCCCTAGGTGATCCTGTGCCCATGGGGGAGAACTGAAAGAGGGTCCTTGGCTTTAGATCAGATCAGATCAGCTCTGACTGTTCTGGCCTTTAGGGGAGTGAATCAGTGTTTGGAGGATCTCTCTCTCTCTTGTTCTCTCTGCATATCTGCCTTTCAAATAAAAATAAAATAAATATTAAAAAACAAGAGAGTGAGTCTCACTGTGATATTGGATCTAATTCTGCAATAGTTAAGCAAATGGTAGTTATTTTTCTCAGATTAGCTACAAGTGCAAAATTGGTGATTGTGGCTGCTTGTTCAGTTGCTATATAGTGTAACTGGAAACCGAGATTCTGTCTTGTCTATTCTTAGCATGTTGATTTTCATATTTATTCTTAGGGTTGCCTTAGGGTTACAAAAGGTTTTTTTATGTTCACAGTCAAGGCAAGAGGAGGGAATATGGTTGCTAGCTCTGTTCTCTCCCTCCTATCAGAAAGCAAGAGCATTTTTATCAGGGGCCTGAGTCTTGTTTTGTGATCATCCTCTTAAGTATGCGAAGCTATCAAAGTGAACGTGGAAGTGGGTATAATGCTGTCCTGAACAATACCAGGTGTAAATGAAGTATGAGTAACCAGTTGACAGTGTTTATTGACAAAACTTCGCAGTGTGTATCCCGTGCAACTGTGGGCTGCTAGGCTGAGGCAGCTGATTCCTCTTCTGTGCCTGTGATGCTTTCGTGCATTGTTCTGGCTGCCCCTCTGATCTCTGCTCCTTTGAAATGGCCTTCTCTGGGAACAGCTTAGTGCCAGAGCCAGTTTCCTCATTCTCTCACTCTCAGTCCTCAAGTGTTGCACCTAGCTTATGCAGATATTAAAAGTTTTGGCCACTTAATGATCATACCTAGTTTTTTTTTTTTTTTAAAGATTTATTTTTATTATTTTCTCATTGGAAAGGCAGATATACAGAGAGGAGAGACAGAGAGGAAGATCTTCCATCCGATGATTCACTCCCCAAGTGAGCGCAACGGGCCGATACTATGCCGATCCGAAGCCAGGAGCCTCTTCCGGGTCTCCCACGCAGGTGCAGGGTCCCAAAGCCTTGGGCCGTCCTCGACTGCTTTCCCGGGCCACAGGCAGGGAGCTGGAAGGGAAGCGGGGCTGCCGGGATTAGAACCGGCGCCCATATGGGATCCCGGGCGTGCTAGGCGAGGACCTTAACCACTTGCGCCACCGCGCCGGGCCCGATCATACCTAGTTTTACTAGGAGAGGCCCCTGTCTAGATCATCTTAGCCATAGAATAGTCTCAAGTTAAACTATTAGATTCATAGTTTTTTCAGTTTGTTGTTAAATGTTCAGTGTCTTTTTATGGCCTTTTTAATATAATCCTTTATATATTTTATTTATTTACCAAGTATTAAAACCACCAAGTAAATGCCCACCATATGGTAAGTGAACAACAAACATTTGCCTAAGGATTGGACTATTTTTAGCTTTTGAAGATTCAATTGGCCTTGTTTTGTGATCGTTTTTTTTTTTTAAGAAGAGATCATCTTTTTTTGTTTTTTAAAGATTTATTTATTTATTGGAAAGTCAGATATACACAGAGCAGGACAGACAGAGAGGAAGATCTTCCATCCGATGATTCACTCCCCAAGTGAGCATAACGGCTGATGCTATGCCGATCTGAAGCCAGGAGCCAGGAACTTCTTCCAGGTCTCCCACACGGGTGCAGGCTCCCAAGGCCTTGGGCTGTCCTCGACTGCTTTCCCAGGCCACAAGCAGGGAGCTGGATGGGAAGTGGAGCTGCCGGGATTAGAACCGGCGCCCATATGGGATCCCGGGTGTGTTCAATGCAAGGACTTTGGCCACTAGGCCACGCCGCCAGGCCCGATCTTTTGTTTTTAAAGATTTATTTATTTGAGCGAATAACTACAGAGAGAGGAGGAGAAAAGAAGGGAGATAGAAGGAAGGAAGAGTGAGTGAGTCAACAGATTTTCTCTCCTCTGTTTCACTCCTCAGCTGCAGTAGCCAGGAGTCAGGAGCTTCTTGCAAGTCTTCCACATGGATAGTATCAGGGTTCCAGACACCTGGGCCATCTCCTGCTGATTTTCCCAGGCCATTGACAGGGTGCTGGATTGAAAGTGGAGCAGCTTCTTTATCTGTACTAATACTCTTTTTCCTGGGAATGGTGCTGTGGCATATTAGGTTAACCCTCTACCTGTAATACTGGCATCCCATATGGGTGCCATATCAAGTTCTGAATGTTCCACTTTGATCCAATTTTCTGCTAATAGCCTGGGAAGCAGCCAGAAGAACCTGAAGAAGCTCATGGCTTTGGATTGGATTAGCTGAGGCCCTGTGGCCATTTGGGGAATGAACCAGTGAATGAACGGTGTTTGTCTCTTGTCTCCATAACTTTGTCTTTGAAATTAGAGTAAATAAATTTCTAAAAAATATTCTTCATCCTAAAATCTATTTTGATATTAACAAGTAACTACTCTATGTTCCTTTTTCTTTTTTTCTGGGTTCCTTTTTGTATTGCTCTTGCATTTTTACCCACTTGACAGCTTTAGACTTTGAATGAGTTCTTTTAGACCATTTACATTAGCATGATTACTGATATCGTTAGGATTAAGTCTATCATCATGTTATTTGCTGATTGTCCCATCTGTTCTTTGTTTCTTTTCCCTTTTCTCTGTCTTGTGGTTAAATTGAATATTATTTATGATTCCATTTTATTTGCCTTCTTGGCTTACTAGCTATATCTTACTGTTGTGTTATTTTAGCAGTTAAGATTTACAGTACACATTTAATTTACCGCCATCTACTTTCATGTGTAATGAAAGAGTATTAAAAATTGTGTTCCTGCTTCTGTTCTTACATGCTGTTGTTGTCATTCATTTTACTTTTTACATATGTTATAAATCTGTCACTATATTCTTGTTCTAGCAGTCATTTATTTTTAAAAGATGTTCACGTAATAAGAGCAGAATTGTGTCATTACCATTTCTGGTTCTTTTCATTCAGTCACCTTGGCTTCTAATCTTTTGACTTGGTCTCCTCAATCCAATTCATCTGCCTGTATTTCCTTCTCTATACCATCCTCTTGAAAATTACCACAAAGCAATTAGCTTGGGCATTATAAAGATTATTGTATTTATTTTCTGTTTCTCCTGTCTTTTCATTGCTTGTTATTGTTTTGAAATTCATTGACTCATGTACTTTACTTTATATTTTCACCCTGTTATTTCAGGCAGAAGTGTAAAAAAAAAAATTAGTCTAGTTTATCTTGACTGGAAGTGCGAGAGTAGCTAGTTTAAAACAATGAAGGAAAAAATTTTGACTTTATTGTATTTCCTTATCCAGAGAAAGCAATTGAGCTGCGCCTGGCAAAAATTGATCATACCGCAGTTCACCCACATTTGCTTGACATGAAGATTGGACAAGGGAAGTATGAACCAGGCTTTTTTCCTAAACTGCAATCTGATGTGCTTTCCACGGGGCCAGCCAGCAACAAGTGAGTCAGTCCCAAAGATTCCCTGATCTAGTTCCCAAGCTGCATTAGAAAGGGTCATCCAATATCCTGGCTGGAGCTGGTATCCCAAGATGACTCCAGAGTTTTATAAAGCTAATATGGTGAAAACCCAGACCTCTCTGGACAAGAAACAAATGACAGAATATCTGTCAGTTCATTTCTTCTTTTTTTTTTTTTTCGGATATATTTGTCTTTATTAGAAAGGCAGATTTATAGAGAGAATTAAAGACAGCAAAAGGTCTTTCATCACTATTTTACTCCCCAAATGGCTGCAACAGCTTTGCTGATCCAAAGCCAGGAACCTGGAAATTCTTCCAGGTCTCTCATGAGAGTGCAGGGTCTCAAGGATTTGGGCGATCTGCTGCTACTTTCCCAGGCTATAAGCAAGGAGCTGAATGGAAGTGGAGCAGCAAGAACATGAACCAACACCCATTTGGGATGCTGGCTCTTGAAGGTGGGAGATTAGTTTGTGGAGCCGTGGTGCTGGCCCAAGCTTCTTCCCTCATTGTAGTTCCACATACATGGGCCTACAAAAAGTCAGGCTGCAGGTCAGTTAAAATTTTTCATACCTGGTTCTCTTACAATAGCTAGTTAGCTTTGTGTCCTCAGTAAGTGGTAGTTGGTATCATTGGAACAGAAAGTAGATATGTTAGGTTACTTTTGAAGGTGAGTGTATCAAAGCCCAGACAGAATTGGTTGCCTGCAGTTTTGGACCTATATGTGAAGTTTTCAGTACTTCAAGACTTGCATGTCTATGTTTGCTTGGGAGTTACCTGGTTCTTGCTCATTTATAGTCCCTTAAGCTGCTCTTTCTGAAGATCTTTGCGCTGTCTCTGGTAACTTTGATGTGCCATTTGGCCCCCAGACATTGAAATTTTCTTCTGTCAGTTGACTTTATCTTTCTGATGAAGCATTCTTAATTGCCTTATTTGAATCTGTTAGGTGGACAAAAAGAAATGCCCCTGCTCAGTGGAGGCGGAAAGATCGGCAGAAGCAACACACAGAGCACCTGCGTTTAGATAATGACCAGAGAGAGGTAAGCTACCTTAAGAATGAACCTGCTATCACGCTGTGCATATGTCCATCTCATGTCTTTGGTCTCTGGTCTGATTGAAGTGCCCAGTAATGACTGCTGTCCATTAAGAACAGTTAGTTGTAGATCTAGTCCTTGAAACTGTCTAGATTTAGCTATGACATATCAGAATGCTGAGCTTTGCGTGCTCACTTATGCATAATATTCATTCCCTGGTTAGGTGCCAGAAAAATGAAAGCTGAGAATCTGAAATGAGACAGTTTCTTTCCTCTCCTTCCGTTATCTCCATTCTCTTCTTCGTTCCATTTTGTTTCTGAAATATTTATTTTATTTGACAGGCAGATATGCAGAGAGACTGATGAACTGATAGGTTAGCTGCCCATCCCTAGTTTACTCTCTGAATGATTGTAAGGGCCAGGATTGGGCTAGACAAAAGCCAGGTGCCAGGATTTTTTTCTGGGTCTCCTATATGGGTGACAATGGCCCAAGCACTTGGATCGTCTCCCTCTACTTCGCTAGTTGCTTTAGGGAGCTAGATTGGAAGTGGAGCAGCCAGCAAACTAACTTTATCACAATGCTGGCCCCAGAATTTAAAAAAAGAATTGTTGAAGCTATTTTGTTTGTGTGGTAAGTTGGAAAAGAAGTTAAAGAGTGAAAAACAGAAAAAGCTGAATTTGGGTTAGTGCTACAAATCTCTAAATCTGAAGAAGGGATTCTGTATTTTATTCTTGTAAAAACTTTGTTTGAAAGGCAAGTGACAGAGAAGGAGAGAGATCTTCCATCTGTTGGTTCACTGTCCAGATGGCAAACAGCTGGGACTAGGCTGGGCCAAAACTGAGAACTAGGCACTCCATTTGATCTCCCCTGTGGGTGCCAGGGACTCGAGTACTTGAGCCTTTGTCTGTCTTTACCTAGATGTCTTATCAGAAAGGTGATTTAGAAATAAAGAAGCTGGGACTTGAGTCACCACCACAATGCCGGCTAGGAAAGGGACTATTTTCCCCTATTTTTTCTGTATCTTAATTTAAAATAGGTAGTCTTGATTTCTAATGGAGAATAATGTTTTTTTTTTAGATGTTAAATTGATTTGGCTTTTTAAGATTGATTTACTTATTTGAAAGGCATAATTACAGAGGGAGCAGGAGAGATAGATAAGATACCCTTCACCTGCTGTTTCATTCCCCAAATGTACACACAGACAGGGCTGGGCCAACTGAAAGCCAGGGGCGTAACACACTGTTCGGGTCTCTGACATGGGTGGGAAGGGTCAAGCACTTGTGCCATCGTCTGCCTTCCCAGGCACATTAGTAGGAATCTTGATCAGAAGTGAAACAACCAGGACTTGAACTGGCATGATTATGGGATGCTGTATCACAGATGAGGGCTTGAATCGTTATGCCATATTGCCAGCTCTTACGGACATTTTAGATTTATTTATTTAGGGCCTGGCGCAGTGGCCTAGCAGCTAAAGTCCTTGCCTTGAACGCGCCGGAATCCCATATGGACACTGGTTCTAATCCCGGCAGCTCCACTTCCCATCCAGCTGCCTGCTTGTGGCCTGGGAAAGCAGTCAAGGATGGCCCAAAGCCTTGGGAGCCTGCACCTGTGTGGGATACCTGGAAAGAAGTTCCTGGCTCCTGGCTTCAGATCGGCACAGCACCGGCCGTTGCGGTCACTTGGGGAGGAATCATCAGATGGAAGATCTTTCTGTCTGTCCTGCTCTGTGTATATCTGACTTTCCAATAAAAATAAAAAACAAAAAAACTTTAAAAAAAAAGATTTATTTATTTTGCTGAAAGGTGGAATTACAGAGACGAGGGGAGAGAGAAGGAGAGACAGACAGATGTTCTCCACCCAGTGGTTAACTTCCCAAATGGCCACAGGGGTGGACCTGAACTCCAAAGGCTGGAACCTTGAACTCTATTCTCTCACATTCATAGCAGGGGCCCAAGTACTCCAGCATCCTCTACTGCTTTCCACTGCACATTATAAAGAGGTGGTTTGAAAGTAGAGCAGCCGGGACTCAAACCTTGCTTATACAGGGTGCCATTTCATAGGCTGCAGCTTAGCCAGCTGCACCGCAATGTTGGTTTCAAGGATATAGCTTCTGAGTCTTCATTTTAAGTTGAGTTTCTCAACTCTTTAGTCATTTGCTTCTAATAAAGTTTCTAGTTATAAAACTCATGTTAGGGCCTGGTACGGTAGCCTAGTGGCCAAAGTCCTCGCCTTGATATTGCCAGGGTCACATATGGTCGCTGGTTCTAATCCCAGCAGCTCCACTTCCCATCCAGCTCCCTGCTTGTGCCTTGGGAAAGCAGTGGAGCATGGCCCAAAGCCTTGGGACCCTGCACCTGCGTGGGAGACCTGGAAGAGGTTCCTGGCTCCTGGTTCCTGACTTCGGATTGGCTCAACTCTGACCTTTGCAGATGCTTAGTGAGTGAATCAATGGATGGAAGATCTTCCTCTCTGTCTCTTCTCCTCTTTGTATGTCTCAGTTTCCAATAAAAAGGAAAAAGAAAAAGATTACTTTAAACAACAAGAAATAACTTATATTAGAGTTTCCACCTTATGTAATTGTAAAGAAGTGCAGACATGGAACTTTACCTTCAGAAACTTGTTTCACTAGTTTATTTTTGAGAAAAGACCCTTTGGTTTTCAGCTTACAGGTACAGAACCCAGTAAAACATACTGTTTTCTTATGTTTCTGACACCTCAGTGAATTGGAAAACAAATAGTATATTTTACCTTTGCTAGTTTTTTAAAAGAATAAATTAAAATTACAAGATGTGATTACAGATTTTTAAACTACTGTTTCTTAGGTGTGCTTAGCTTGATTGTGAGAACCTGAAGTCTCTCTTGGTTCTGTTGCCTTAGCTCTGTTATACTTTAGCACCGTTTTTGAGTTTGTTTTCTTTTTATTTTTAACTTATTTATTTTTATTATAAAGGAAGATTTACAGGGAGGAGAGATCTTCTGTTTGTTGATTCATTTGTCAGATGGCTGGTGTTGAGCTCATCTAGAGCTAGGAACCAAGAGTTCCTTTAATTTCTCCTACATGGGTTCAGGGTCTCAAGTATCTGAGCTGTCTTCCACTGCTCTTCTAGTGTATAAACTGGGAACTGGATAGGAAGTGAAACAGCCAGGTTATAAACCTGCACCTTTATGGGATTCTGGTGCTTGAAGGTGTAGAATTAGCCAATTGAGCTGGGCCCAAGCTTGTTTTCTTTGTCAAAGTCATGGAGACAAACAAAAACATAAAAATGACAAGGAGGTAGCTTTGTCAAATGCACAAATAGATTTACTTGGATGCTTCTTGTAAATGCCTTTGAAAATGCTGTTTGAGAGCCCAAACGAGATTTTGTCACTGATTAGAGAAAGCAGCCATCAATTGTACTTGATGTAACCATCAAGCAAGACTATTTGGAAGCCAGAATTTGTTTAGGTCTTGGAGGATGACAGCATTGTTAGAGAACATTTCAAGTAGAGGAAATGGCATGATTAAAGCTTGGTGTGTATTGCGTAGTGGAGACTATGGGCAGAGTGATTTGGAAGAGGGAGGTATGGAATTAGCAAACAGGTTAAGAGATAGGTAAGCAGTAGCCCAACCCTAACTTTGTGTTTGGAGCAGGGGACAGACGTACTAGGCACGCTTCTGAGCAAATGGACAGAGCATTGCTGGAGTAACATACGGAGAGTGGGAGAAGCCTAGGGTAGAAATGTTGATCTTGAACCTGGGGGATGGAGGATGTCAGTCCATATTGAAGTGGCTACTATGAAAATGATTCTTACATAGAGAATCACCAGCATGCTCACTTAGGCAGCACACATACTAAAATTGGAATGAGAATCTCCACCACATGTGGAAAAGTGAGGCATGCACTTGTTTTTTTTCATTCCTATTTTCCAAGTTCTAATGTAACAAGGTTAGAAAGATGTTTTTGATGTGGATAGAGGAGTTAAAATTCCTCCCAGCTTGATTGGGAAGATGGTATTCTCTGTGGTAATGTAAGATTTGATTGCATTCGCATGCTATCTGTGCATTCTGTTGCTGTATGTGACAGGCTTTGCCTCATATCAGCAAACCAGTGCATAGTAGGCTTTATAGCAGTAGAAGCAAATCATCATATTATCTCAGTTTTTCTCTTGGATTCGAAAATTTTATTTAAGCTTTGTACTCCCAACTTTATCTGACACTAAAAAAAAGGTAGGTGAGACAGGATGGCTGATAGTGCCCTCTTCAGGCACCCATCAGTACCCATCAGCACCCATCAGCACTCATCACCTGTTGTTTGTGTCCTTGAACAAAAGAGCTTTGTTTTTGTTTTTTCTAGAAGTACATCCAGGAAGCCAGGAACATGGGCAGCACCATCCGTCAACCCAAATTGTCCAACCTCTCTCCATCAGTGATTGCCCAAACGAACTGGAAATTTGTAGAGGGCCTGCTGAAGGAATGTCGCAACAAGGTGAGCCGTGGCCTCCTGTCCTCTTTATGTTATTTCATGTGGCAGTAAAGGTGAGAGCAGACCTTGACTCTGACATCTCCTTTTTCTTTAAGGGAAAAAAAAAAGATTTATTTTTTTTGAAAGGCAAAATTACAGAGGGGGGGAAATAGAAAATTTTCCATTTGTTGAATCACTCTACAAATGGTTATAGCAATCAGGGCTGGACCAGTTGAGAGCCAGGAGCTTGGAGCTTGGTGCTTCATCCAGGTTTCACACCAAAACACTTTGGCTGTCTTCCACTGAATTCCCATGTAGGCACATAGCAGGTAGCTGGATTGGGGTTGAAACAACTGGGATTTGAATCAGCACTGTGTAGGATGCTGGCATCAAAGGTGATGGCTTCCTGCCATGCCACAGGCCTGGCCTTGCCAACTCCTTCTTGATTTAAAAATACTGTTAATGAGGGCCCAGTGTGATAGCCTAGTGGCCAAAGTCTTTGCCTAACATGTGCTGGGATCCTATATGGACACCAGTTTGAGTCCTGGATGCTCCACTTCCCATCCAACTTCCTGCTTGTGACCTGGGAAAGCAGTCAAGGATGGCCCAAAGCCTTGGGATACTGCACCTGCATGGGAGACCCAGAAGAAGCTCCTGGCTTCAGATTGGTGCAGCACCAGCTGTGGCAGTCACTTGGGAAGTGAATCATTGGATGGAAGATATTCCTCTGTGTATATCTGACTAGTCCCCCCGTGCTTCCTGATGCACCCCCGGCTGGCGAGCTGCTGGGTGTACATGTGGCGACGGTCCACTGCCCCTCAAGCCTCGAGATAATTTTTATTTTAGACATCTTACTTGAAATCTGTTGAGTCTTTATTCACACTTGTCATAGCAAATTAGTTTCACTGACTTCAATAGACCAGTCTTGCATAAGTGAAAATGTTTTACTACTTTGTTTTAATCTTGAAACAGCAATCTGTTACATTCAGAATCAAAAACTCTTTGGGCACCTCCTGTGTGCTAGGTCAACATGTGTTACTCATTTTAAGATTAGGTTATTTAGGTGTTTTAATGTCTTAGTTACATTTAAACTTTTATTCTGATAGAATCTTCCAACTAAATTAGCATACTCTAATTTTTATGACCATTAAACTAAGTTGGAACATTCTGTTTATTCATTAATGGAATAAAAATAATTTCCTGTATTTTGAGGGATTTAAAAAAAAATTTGATTTATTTGTTTGAGAAGCAGAGCTACAGAGAGTCATGTGGTGATTGTTGCCTTCTTCACTCCTTCTTAGCTTTTCCAACATCTGTCTCACTTAAACCTGACCTATGTGGTTTCAGATACAGCCTGTTCTAGTTACCCGTCTTGTTCTCTCCCACCATAGCAGATGTGCTGTGAGATTGTGCATACCCCTCTTCAGTTGCCAGTGATCTTACAGTGGTTATCTGTGTACTGACTGATTCCTAGACCAAGAGGATGCTGGTAGAGAAGATGGGCCGTGAAGCTGTGGAGTTAGGGCATGGGGAAGTGAACATCACAGGAGTGGAAGAGAATACCTTGATTGCCAGTCTTTGTGACCTCCTAGAAAGAATTTGGAGTCATGGGCTACAAGTGAAACAGGTAATGGATACATGGCTCTTCCTGGAAGCACACTTTTTTCCTTCCTGTGTTCACTCACTTGCTTTGCCACATTCTTTTTCTCTAGCTGTTTGACCTTGAGGAAATTACACACAGTGGTCATAGACTGAGTCTTAAAATAGTTCAATAAATAAATGTGATCCAAGCAGTTTTCCTTAAAAATAAGCCTTTTAAGTTTTTATGTTTGTCAAACCATTAATGAGGCTGCTGAGAGCTTAAGGCCACCCTGTAGGCCCTGTTATTACTCGCCTGGTCTAGAGATAGAACAGAAAGAGAACTTGGAATGCTAAAAATTCCAGACATACTCCAAGGGTCTTTCGTTAACTGTGCTTAACTGGTGGGAAAAGCTCTGTCACTAACATTTCTTTCTTTCTTTTTTTTTTCTTCATTGTGCGTATGGACCATGCGGAGAGTCTATCATCCTATTGTCCAGATAAATTCAATGTTTTCATTGGGAGACCATCCTTTGTCTGAAAGTAGAGCTGGTAGAACATCATCCCCTCCAATGAGATGTCACTACACAACTTCAACAAAGTCACTAACATTTCTTGCTATTCAGACCATTTAATCATCTGTGGATATAAGAGAAATCCTCAGGAAATTGAGTAAACTTAACACCCTGAGAACTTCCTTATTTCAAAATATTTAATTTTCAACTAACAGTAAGATAGACAGATTTTTACACATTTTAAATTTGGGAAGAACTTGAAAAGATTTGAAAAGAAGTTGATCATGGAAGTTAAAAAACACATGCTAGTAACAAGCAGGTATTTGTTAGGGGCCTGTAGTATGTCAAACACTGTTGCAGGCAATTGATATACTTCAGTGAACGAAACAGACCCAGATTTCTGCTTTCTTGGAATTTAACTTGTTTAGTAGGGATAGAAAGCAATCGGCCATATCTATCCTGCAAAACATTTTTCCATGTTCTTGAGCTGTCCATAGTACAGCTATATATTTGAATATCCAAGGGAATACATTGTGATATCATTTCACACCCACTGGGATACCTGAATATATACAGTAACAGGTATCAGTAAGGAAGTAGAGATGTTGGAGCCTGTGTACATTGTTGATGACAATGTAAAATGTGGCAGAAATTTTGGAAAACAGTCTGGTAGTTCCACTTCCTCAGAATGTTAAGCGGTTACCACATGGCCAACAAGTCTGCTTCTAGATAATATCCAAGGGTTGTTAAGATATTTCTACACCAAAGCTTACACATAAAGGTTAAGAGCAGCATTATTGGTAATAGCCAAAAATTTGAAACAACCCAAGTGTTTATTAACTAGTGAGTAAAGATATGACCTAAATGTGGTATTACCAGACAGTGGAATATTACTCAGCAGTAAAGGGATGAAGTACAGACACATGGTACAACGTGGATGAATTTAAACATACCAGATGAAAGAAGCCAAAGAAATATGGACTCATATTGTGTGATCTCATGTATATAAAATGTTTGGAATGGGTAAATCTGTAGAAGTCAATTAAGGATTTTCAGAGGCTGTGGGCAGGAAAGATCAGAAAATGGCAATGTGTATGTGGGGTTTTAATGAAAGTGTTCTAAAATTAGGTAATGGTGATGGTTGTCAGAAAATAGACATTTAAAAATACTTATTTGAGCGAAAGAACTGTTTTAGAAATAATACTGACAGTTCGAATTGATGGGGTTTTTGGTTAAGGTTCATTCTGTGTGAATCCTAGCTTTCCATGCTCACAGTAATGTGGTGTCAGCAGAGGGCATTAAGTTTCTGTGCTTTAGTAAGGGGCAGCATCACACATTGTAACAGAAACTGTACAGATACTTTTTGCAGAAGCCTGAACTCTAAACTGGTGTTTCTCTTTGTGTCCTTCCAGGGCAAGTCAGCCTTGTGGTCCCACCTGTTACATTACCAGGAAAACCGGCAGAGGAAGCTCACTTCAGGAAGCCTTAGTACCTCAGGTAAAGTGACCTTGGTCCCACTGGGGCGTGCCTCAGCCATCTTCCCACTGCCCAGAGATCATCTGAAGCAAACTGTGCTTTGGAAACTGTTTTTTAAGCTTTATTCTTATTTGAAAGGCAAGAAAAGACAGAGATATCTTCCATCTGCTTGTTCACTCCCCACATGGCTGTAACAACCAGAGCTGGATTGGTGTGAAGCCAGGAGCCTGTAGCCTCTTCCATCCAGGTCTCCCACATGGGCACAGGGGCCAAAGGCCTTGGGCTGCCTTCAGCTGCTTTCCCAGGCCATTAACCGGGACGTTGGATTGAAAGTGGAGTAGTTGGGACTCAAACTGGTGGACATATGAGGTGCCAGCACTGCAGGCAGAGATTGCAGTTGCTGTGTCATGGTGCCAGCCCCTGTTTTCTCGTTTAGATATTGAGCTACCAGGCTGGTTGAATCACGAATCATATGAGAGTTGTAAAATTTGCTTTCATTATGTGTTTCTAGACCCTTTTGATCAAGTGAGAGAAATTCAGTGTTACAGAGTAAGTTGGGTTTTACTGTAGTATTGGTAACTTAGGATTAGAGCAGGCTGTTTTCAGAGTTTTGTCATATTTCTCTGACATGGACATTCAAATTGTCCTGTCACTCAAGATAACTATCAGAGTCCTTCCTTGGAAATTCTCAGATTTAAAGCCTGGCTTATGTTTTACACATTTTATTATTGTTTTAAGATTTATTTTTTTTCTTGAAAGAGTTAGAGAGACAGATCCTCCATTCAGTGGTTTACTCCCCAAATGGCTGCAATGGCCGGTGCTGAGCTGGCTTGAGGCCAGGAGCCAGAAGCTTTTTTTTTTTTTTTTAAGATTTGTTTTTATCACAAAGTCATATATACAGAGAGAAGGAGAGACAGAGAGGAAGATCTTCCATCTGATGATTCACGCCCCAAGTGATCACAATGGCTAGTGCAGTGCCAATCTGAAGGCCAGGAGCCAGGAACTTCCTCTGGGTCTCCTACATGGGTACAGGGTTCCAAGGCTTTGGGCCGTCTTCGACTGCTTTCCCAGTCCACAGGCAGGGAGCTGGATAGGAAGTGGAGCTGCCGGGATTAGAACTGGCACATTCAAGGCAAGGACTTCAGCTGCCAGGCCACCACGCTGGGCCTGAGCCAGGAGCTTCTTCTGGGTCTCCCATGTGGGTACAGGGTCCAAGGTCTTGGGCCATCCTCAGTTGCTCTCCCAGACTAGTAGAGCTTGGGAGATCCAGCAGAGAGCTGGATCAAAAATGGATCAGCTAGGACTCAAACTGGTGCCCAAATGGGATGCTGGTGCCACAGGTGAAAGATAAGCATGCTGTGCCATTGGTTTGGCTCCTAAGGCTTGGTTTAAATGATCCTTTATACTTCCTTTTGTTTATAACTAAATAAAAATATCAGTTTATGGGAATTTTGGAGGTCATCTAGTCCAGGCCCTTTATTTTACAAAAGTAGGAACTGGGTCCAGTAAGGACCTGCATTTACTTAAGCTCACATACTGAGTTAATAAAAGAGGGTGGAGTAGGAGCCAGGTCTCTTGTCTCCTGGAGGGATATTCCCCATGTCCTATAATCCCTTCCAGGACCACCTCACTTCTTCATTTACTTAGCTGCATTCCTCCTCCATACAACCCTTTTTTCTTCACTCTATGCCTGAGTTGGTTTACCTTTCTGCCTTTTTTTTTTTTAAGATTATTTATTTGGAAGAGAGAGAGAAGGAGAAAGAGAACTTTCCATTTGCTGGTTCATTCCCCAAATGGCTGCAATACCTAGGGCTTGGCCAGGCCAGGCCAGTGCCAGGAACTAGGAACTTCTCTGGGTTTTCTATATAGGTGGTGAGGGTCCACGCCCTGGGTAGCATTCTTTGGCTTTTCCACCTGATTAGCATGGGGCTGAGCCATGATTGCTACTGGCACTGTAATATGGGATGCCAGCCTCACCTGTGCCACAGTGCCCATCTTAGATGTTCTGTTTATGGGTGCCAGAAGCACATGAGCTGTTTGTCCTCAGCTGTGATTAATATAGGAAGATAATTGGCTAAAAACAGGGCTAAAAAATTTCCTGGGTAGCTGTATGAGGAGCTTTTTGGGTCTGTTTTCTGGATGTGAGAGCCTAGTTTTTTTGGAAAGGCTATAGAAGTCACTGCTAAAGGAGAAGCAATTGATGAGAACACTGTTTTGAACACTGAGCCAGGCACGAGTGTACAGACATTGTATGTCTTCTCTTTTCGAGGTACTGATCCTTCTGAAATGATTTCTTGACACATTCCCTTAGTTCTTTTTTTTTAAATTTATTTTTAATTTATTATTTTTATTGGAAAGAAAGAAGGCTCTTCCATTCGCTGGCTTACTCCACAAGTGGCTGCAGCGGCTGGAGCTGAGCCATTCCAAAGCCAGGAGCCAGAAGCCAGGAGCCTTAAGCCTTCTCCGGGTCTCCCCCGTGGGTGCAGGGACCCAAGGCTTTGGACCATCCTCCTCTGCTTTCCCAGGCCACAGTCAGGGAGTTGTATGGGAAGTGGAGCAGCTGGGGCACAAACCGGTGCCCATGTGGGATCCCAGAGTGAGCAAGGTGAGGACTTTAGCCACTAGGCTACCACATCAGGCCCCCTAGCTCTTTTGTAGCCCTTTTATTTTTTTTTTAACTAATACAAAAAGACAGATTTCATGTAATTCATAGTAAATAGTTCTAAGATAAAAACATTTTTGAAGGTTTATTTTAATTTTATTTGAAAGAGATCTTCTATTCCCGAATGGCAACAGACCTAGAGCTCAGCCAGGCAAAAGCTAGGAGCCCAGAGCTCACTCATCTTGGGTCTCCCCCATGGACAGCAGGTACCCATGTACTTGGTGATTAGTGTGCACATTAACTTGAAGCTGAATTCAGGAGCAGAGCTAGGACTTAAAACCAGGCCCTGTTTAAATGGAGTCAGGATCCCAAGTGGTATCCTAGCCATAGCACCAAATACTTACCTTATGTAGTACCTTTTAAAGCTAAAACAGGGTATGAATAGTAGCTCCAAGTGGAAGCACGATTTCCCTGAGTTACAATGACAGCACAACAGAGGAGAAACCAGGAAATAGATATTCCCGGCCAAACTTGGCTGCTTGGTGACTTAGGCAAAATAACTAGTATCTGTGAAATTCGGAGTGAGAATTGGAAAAGTAATGATAATTCTCTTGGCTATGTTATAGGGTATAAGCGAGCAAAATGAAGTAATATGCCTAAAAATATAAAATATGATCTCTAAGTATAACCTAATATTTGTGAAATGATTCATATATGTTACAGTTTAGTCATTTATTTCCTGTAGAAATGTGTGATTTGAAATGAAATGGATAGTCACTTGTTTGGATGTTCAGATCTCTGACCATGACCAATTTTGTTGTTCTAGGAATATTTTTCGATTCAGAACGGAGGAAGTCTGATGCCAGTGCAGTCATGTCTCCCCTAAGGATCTCACTGATTCAGGATATGAGGTCAGTCTGGGTTCACATGTAACAAGCCTCTAAGATCTTGCTTTTCATTGCTGCTGAGGTATCCACTCTGAATAACAGGATTTTAGTGGCTGTAGCAGCATCTCAGTTAACCAGCAAGCCCTTCTTTTTGGTCTTTTGCTTTGTGGTACATTTGAGGAGTCGGGTTTCCTGGCTGTTTTGAAGGGTTAGCCTGACTTTTGAGTGCAGTATTGTCTCCCCCCGCTCCGAACTTGATTTGGAGAACATATCTGGTAGCACTACACCGGAACTGAGAATTTGAAGAACAAGAGATGTATATTTTCCAATATGGGTTAGGGCTGCTTTATTAAGCCTCCCTGGCCATACAGGGAGGTATTAACTGTGAGTTTGTGTTACTGAACCTCTGCCTCCCGTTTGCATTTCCTCTATAGGCATATCCAGAACATTGGGGAAATCAAGACTGATGTTGGAAAGGCCAGAGCCTGGGTGCGACTGTCTATGGAAAAAAAATTGCTTTCCAGACACTTGAAACAACTTCTTTCAGACCATGAGCTCACCAAGTAAGCTTGCTGCAACTGGAATAGAATGAGATTTTTCACATCTGGTGGGGAAGAACTGGAAACTGTCTAGGAAGAGAGAGTATTGAGTATGTCCCTGCTGCTTCATCCAGCTACGGTCAAATGGTGTATGCAGTTTTCTCCTCTTTGATCTCTATATCTGCTTTCCTTTTCCTCAGTCTCGCTTTCCTAAAGAGTTTGTGAGAAGGATTGAGCCCTTCTCTCCTTTCTGGCTTCAGGTGACATGCACACTTTCTGATATGATGTGTGTCCTCTGTCTCTTTCCTGTCCTATCTTCTGTCTCTTTCCATAGCAGAATAATGGAGAATTAAAAGGAGACTTCTGGGGCCGGTGTTGTGGAACACTGCTTAAGGCTAAAGTTTAACTCCCATATGAGTGGCAGTTTGAGTCCTGGCTGCTCTACTCCCAACCCTATATTTGCTAATGTACCTTGGAAAGCAACAGAAGACAGCCCTACTGCTTGGGTCCCTGCCACCCACATAGGAAACCTGTGTGGAGTTTCAAGGTTCCTGATTTCAGGCTGGCTCCGCCCTTGGCAGTTGCAGCCATCTGAGGAGTGAGCCAGTATGTGGAAAATGTCTCTCTACTGTTTTTCTCTCTGTAACTCTGCTTTTCAATTAAATGAATCTTTCTTTCTTTTTCTTTTTTTTTAAAAGGGAAACTCCTGAGATGTCCCTGTATCTCTTGTTTTCTCTTAAGCCCAGGGCTAAGACAAAGCAGCCAGCCTCCTTGCTCTAGCTATTGCCTGTGAAGCCATAGAGTTTATCAGGGTTTTCAGTTAAAGCAGGTCCTCTGGCAGGTCGTCTCCCTTTTTACTTGCCTCCCAGAAAGAGGGAGAGATTAAATTCCAAAGTGTGCTCTCTCCCAGGAGCTGCTAAACTCACCATTCTCCCTGCCCCCTTCTCTGACCACTAGTGTTCTTTCTGTACTCCAGCTGCTGGGTGGGATGGGGCCAGGGGGAGATTTAGGCTCTATGTCTCAGACTACCACTTCTCTGTACTTGCTTGTATGCAGTGTGAGATTGGGGTTTTGTGTTTTCCCCATCGACAAGTATGGTAGAATTTGGGTGATGATGGTGGGGGTTTAAGATTTTTGCAGGTATTTAGTTTCTTTTATATCTTTTATGATCTGATTTCTCTGTGGATGTTAAGTCAGAAAAGCAGACCTTGGGAAATTTTTATGTAAGCTGATTGGTTAAACCTGCAGGTCTGATTTTATTTAGAATGAAATATAATGTTTGTTTTGTGAGTGAACAGTAGTAAGAAACCAGAGTTAGAACCTTGCTGGGGTAGAGCCAACTTGAGGAATTTCGAAATAATCATTGTTGCTTTTTAAAATATGTGTTTGAATGGCAAAGTTACACAGAGGGAGGGAAATGAAATAGAGAAACTGAGAGAGAAAGAGATCCTGCATCAGTTGGTTCATTGTATGCATAGTTGCAACAGCTGGAGCTCCCCAGACCAAATCTAGGAGCTTGAAAGAAACTCCGTCCTAATCTTCCACATGGTTGGGAGGAATTGAGCTACATTCTCTGCTACTTTCCCATTGAGGATGGCCCAGAGCTTTGGGACCCTGTGCTTCCTGGGAGACCTTGAAGAAGTGCCTGGCTTCTGACTTTGGATTGGCTCAGCTCCGGCCATTGTGGCCACTTGGGGAGTGAACCAGCAGATAGAAGATCTTTTTTTCTTGTCTGTCCTCTCTGTGAATCTGACTTTCCAACAAGAATGAATCTTAAAAAAAAAAAAAAACAATCTAGAGAATAGTTCTGTGTCTGGAAATCCCACCTGGCTATAGCTATGTGGGCACCATAGGCTGATGGGGCGGACATCATGTTTTGAGCCTGAGGGGATAAGGAATAACATCAGGACCTGAGGACACAGACTTCAGGAAAGAAGCTACTCTTGGTTTCTTAGAAACCCTTTAGAAGCCCTTTAGAGGTGATACATTTTCTAGTTTACTCAGTGAATTTTAACTTCTCACCTGATATTCCAACCTCTGGTCTACTTCAGTGAATAGAACATGAGCATTTACTACTTCAGATTGTACTTTGGATGGAATGTGGGGAGAAAGAAACTACCTTGCCCTCCTTCCAGTTTTCACTCATACTTCGTCATTTACATCATATGCTCATCTTTCTCAGTATGCCTTCAACCCTTTCTTGTCTGTATTTTTGTATGACTCCTTTCTGTGTCCTTTCTCCTTCTGGTAAATCCCTTCAGGGTCTAGTCAGATTTTCCTTTGCCAGAGTTTCCTGCTGATGTGGTCTATTTCTCCACTAAGAAGCATAGAGTTGTTAGAGCATTGGTCATCTCTGTTTACCACTAATGTGCTGTATTGTTATAATCTGTTTGCTTACTGGTTATAAATTTCACTGTGAGCGTGAATCATGTAGCTTTCCTAGTGCTGAGCATGTTGGCCAGTAGGAATTCAACCAGTACATAAAAAGTGTGTATATTGGTGCTCAGGCTGGAGGGGTGGACAACCTTGGGAACATGTGTCCTGAGTTTCTGGGACTTCTGGGATTTCTGTTCAGTCTCCAAGACTGTTTGCACCTTGGCGATGAGGTAGGGTAGGGTCAAGGTAGGGGACAAATGTTTATGGGACTCAATGAATTATAAATGCCGAAAGAAGAGATTATGTCGGGAATCTGAGCTCTTTTTTTTGACTAGTACTAGATATACCCACTTGACTTTCAGCCTACTTTGTGTGGCTGCCACGAGCTCAGTGCAGCATCCTGTTTTCCCCTCATCAGTCCTTCCATGTTGTTGGTGTCAGCAGTCTTCCAGTCTTCATGTGCATGCATTTTGTTTGTCCCCTCTTTCTCCCTGTTGATCTCACTTATTCTTAGGATTTATGCTGCTTCCAAGCAGATGACTGCCACAGGTAAAGCTCTAGTTCGGGCATTTCCTCTGATCTCCAGGCTCACACTTACTTGCATTCAGTTATTTCACTTGTTGCTCAGAGAAAACAAGAGCAACCATCACAGAGACTAGCATAACTAATTTTCTCCCAGATGTATGTTAATGCCACCATTGTTCTCTCTAATGTCCACTCCTTATTCTTTCTCCCTACCTATGTGTAAATTTTGTAGTCAGCTTTTACTCATTACTTTTTTTTTCTTAAATATTTTTTTGGAAAGGCAGATATACAGAGAGGAGGAGAGACAGAGAGCAAGATCTTCCATCTACTGGTTCACCCTCTAAGTGGCCGCAATGGATGGAGCTGAGCCAATCCGTAGCTAGGAGCTTCTTTTGGGTCTCACACGCAGATGCAGGGCCCCAAGGCTTTGGGCCGTTCTCAGCTGCTTTCCCAGGCCACAAGCAAGCAGCTGGATGGGAAGTGAAACACGAACTGACTCCCATATGGGATCCCAGCACAGGTAAGGTGAGGATTTCAGCCACCAGGCTACTGCGCCAGGCCCCTACTCCTTGTTTTCTTTTATTTCCCACAAATAGATTTTACATCTTTTGCTTCTGCCCCACCTGTCTCCTTTGCCATTTTTGTTGTTCTGCTTTAGCTTAACCCTCATTCAAGGCAGAGCCTTACAGATCTGCTGAATCAAATCTCTCTGGTCAAGCGACCCAGTTGCTCTTCTGTTCTCTGTATGTGCATATTTCTCTGATGGAGGACTGTACATTTGACTCTTCGTGTCCTCTCTTTGGGGGAAGGGGCCATTGTTTTGAGCACCAGGGGACCTGAGATGTCAGGCAAAAGAGCTGATCTTTGGTGGGTAGGCAGTGGGGGTGGAGGGACCAAGTTTGCAAAGAGGGGAAGGGTTATTACACAGCTCTTCTTTGGCTGTGACCTGGACTGAAGTGGGAGCTGAGGCCTGTGACCTGGTGGCTGCTGTGAGCCGGTATCCACAGAGCGCTGTTCTCTTTCGCTGTGTGTCTCTGTCTCTGGTTTTTGCCTTCTAGCTCTCAGGCCTGCCCAAGATTCTGGAGTAGGTCTGGTAGTGAATGGTTGTCAGGCACCATGCACGGGAGTGATATCTTCACTGGGGGCCTGGGTGGATCTGTGTATCCCTGATAGAATTTCAGTTTAGCCCTCAGTATAGGACAGGAGATTCCATAATTCCTGCCACCTGACGTTATAACGAAATCAACCCTTGGACACAATTTTCCTTGTTCCTGTGGTGGCTTAAGTTACTTTATGTTTGGCCCTCAGTTACACAGAGTAGCTAGTTTTGTTTCTCTGTAGAGGGGTCCTAAGGAAATTGTGAGATCTTAAGTTTTTCTAAGCAATCTCCTTCCAGAACTGAATATTGTAGCTTCTTTGCCCTCTGTCGTTGAGAGACTGACGTGCTGCCTCCTCTCCAACAGGAAGTTGTACAAGCGATATGCCTTCCTGCGCTGCGATGACGAGAAGGAGCAGTTCCTGTATCACCTCCTCTCTTTCAATGCCGTCGATTACTTTTGCTTCACCAATGTCTTCACAACTATCCGTGAGTACTGCCCTTCTCAAGGCGGCTTGGTGAAGCTGCCCGAGGCTCACTCACTGTTGCCTTTTTAGAAAACAAAGCTTATCCTTAGTGCCTTAGTGAGGAAACATGTACTCTTGGCTTGTGTTTTCTGCAATGCTGTTGCTTCCTCATCCTGAATCTGGGAGGTCTACAGCCCCCTAATGCCAACACACTCCCTTGTTGCCTATCCTAAGAGCATTGGTTATCATTAGGATTCATGATAGATTGAAAATTGATCTGAAAAGCAGTTCAATACAAGTGATGTGTTGATTTAAGAATAGGTTCACTTAGCTTTGAGCCTGCAAATGAGCTTTGAACTCTGATGGTTGGGTGGCAACCCTAGGAGGATGAAGATTGGGGTGAATGGAGTGGTTGATACTTGAAGCTATCTCTCCAGGGCCTCTGACCTGGGGCCATATTCCTGCCAGAAGGCCTGGAGCAAGTCAGGACAACACTAGGTGTAGGAGGGATTCCTGATCCTCTCAGTGCCTTGTGACTTTCTCTTAACAGTGATCCCGTACCACATTCTGATAGTACCAAGCAAGAAGCTTGGGGGTTCCATGTTTACTGCCAACCCGTGGATTTGTATCTCAGGAGAGTTGGGTGAGACCCAGATCCTGCAGATTCCCAGGAATGTGCTAGAGATGACCTTCGAGGTATGTGTTGCTGCAGGGGCTGACAGGGGAAGGACAACCTCAGACTCTCTAGGGATCTGAGTTTGTAACAGTTGCTTTTGGGCAGTTTTCTGCAGGGTTTATCTGAGGCCTGGTTTTTTGTACAGTATCATGTGTCAGCACAGTTTACCTGTCCTGAGATGATCTGCAGCTGGTGCCAAGGCTTGTCCCTGAGGACGGGAGCCTGCCCTGTCTGTAAAGTCTCTGACTGAAAGACACTTAGATGCCTGGACTTGGCTGCTGAGCCTGAGTCTTCCCAGATATCCTAGAACACATTAGCAGAGCCTACTGCTCACAGGTCCTGTTCTTTTCTAAGGAGCAGTGTTTTCTTTCTTTTTTCAGCCGTGAGTGGTTCATGAGATCATTCTGAGTCATTAGCTGTGCCCTGTAGCTACATGGGGCCTGGTTGTGGCAAGATCTGTGCCTCCAAAGACTAGTCCTTTTATCCTGTTTTTTTTTTTCTCTGTTTCAGTGCCAGAACTTGGGAAAACTCACTACCGTCCAGATTGGCCATGATAACTCTGGGCTGTATGCAAAATGGCTGGTGGAGTATGTAATGGTCAGGAATGAGATCACTGGACATACCTATAAGTAAGTGTTCCCTCAGCTATACCTTGATACAGTCGGGAAGAGTATCCCACAGGCTGTCTCTGGTGCTTGGTTCTGTGCAAGTCTCAAGGTAACCTCAGGTTATGACAGATTCAGGTAACTTCTTGGCTGGCTCTGCCTCGTGCACTTAAAAAATAGTTTCAAGTGGAGGTGTGTGATATTGCTGTGTACAGGTCCAAGGCCACCCATGCACTCATGTGATGACCAAGTGATAACATGTGGTGGGACAGAGCCATGAGGAAGTCTACAGCCTGGTTTCAGAGTCTGTCCTTAGAAATTGACTTTGTTGGTGGCTCCTGCTGAGTAGCCAAAGGGAAGGACACTGGAGGAGGAGCTCTGATCTGATAGGCCACTGTCTGACCTTCAGGTTCCCTTGTGGTCGCTGGTTGGGAAAAGGCATGGACGATGGAAGCCTTGAGAGGGTCCTGGTTGGAGAGCTGCTCACGTCTCAGCCTGAGGTGGATGAGAGACCCTGCCGGACCCCACCGCTGCAGCAGTCCCCCAGCGTCATCAGGAGGCTTGTTACCATCTCGCCCAACAACAAGCCCAGTAAGTGGGATACAGGGCTGGCCTCTTGCCACAGAGCTGGAGAGTGGGCAGATCTCTGTGAATCTTCAGGTAGGAACCTTGACCCAAGCCTAGGCAGCCCCACGAACCCCCTGTGCCAGTGAAGTGCTGCAGGCGTCTGGCACGCTGCTCCGGGGCCGGGAGGGAGAGGGGAGCAGCGAGCCTGCTGCCCTGATGGTGTGTGATCCTGTAGAGGAGTGGACTCTGCTTTTTGACCTTCTCCTGTTTGATTCCCTGGGCTCCCAATCATGTATTGTTCCTCTTTTATTTGCCCAAAATTCTAGGGTAAAATTGAAATTAAACTTTACAAGGAACTCTTAGAGGCAGAACTCTAAATTAATAGCTTTTCTTTTTCTCAAAAAATGTTAGAGAGCACTAGCTGAGTAAGAACCTCTGCCTCCTAGCAGTCCTGCCCCTACCCTGGGCCCTCCTAGTGTCCTCAGCCTCCGGCACAGCTTGCCAAGGTCTGTAACCTCTCAGATTGTTAGGGGTGTCTGCCTGATTTTTGTTTGCCAGAGCTGAACACCGGGCAGATCCAGGAGTCCATCGGGGAGGCAGTGAATGGCATTGTGAAACACTTTCATAAGCCTGAGAAAGAGGTGAGCCTGCCTGCCCTCCAACCTGAGCCTTCTTGAATGTCTCATTGGGCTTACTCTTCCAGTTCCATGCACTTGGACAGCCCAGAGGCCCATAGGATGTATGCCTCAGCTATCCGAGAGCAAGCAGACTCCTCCTTTGGCGGGAGTAGGAGGGGGGCAGTAGGGAGATGGGGGTGTGTGTGTGTGTGTGTGTGTGTGTGTGTGTATGCTTTGGGTTGCTGTTTTCCCTCTACACCGTGACCCAGTAGAATCCCTGGGCCCTAGTGAACAGTGCCTGTTCCTGTCCTCCCCTGACTTTGCTGGGTCTCTCTGGTTAAAGGCCTTCCTAACTTTGTCCTCCTGATGGAGAGTCTTCCTCTGTGTGTCTCAGATCCATCATCTGGTCATTTCATAGCTCATCACCAAGAGCTGCTCAGAGCCACAACTGTGCCATGTGCTGGGGGATCGGACATGGTCCCTGAAGGTTCTTGCTGTCCTCTTAGCTCTGGGCTGTGGGTTTGGGTATGTGGTGGTGTATGGGGCAGCTTGGTTGAGACAAACCTAGCATTTTTCCGTTTTCTTACCCAGCGTGGCAGTTTGACACTGTTGCTTTGTGGAGAATGTGGCCTTGTCTCAGCCCTGGAGCAGGCTTTCCAGCATGGATTTAAATCACCGCGTCTCTTCAAAAATGTCTTCATTTGGGATTTTCTGGGTGAGTTGGGCAAGAGCACAAAGATGAGAAGAACGTGTGGAGAAATTGAGAGACCCACTATTTCTCTGGGTCTGTGATATTAGGACTCAAATCAGATGATTCTCAAATCTGTTACTCATTTGCCCTGGTTTTCTTGAAGAGAATGACAAATGCCCTCTTTCCTTTGAGAACAAACAGGAAGGATTCTTTCTAGCTATCTGTTATCTTACGTGGGCTTAAGGAGAAAGCCCTTAATTTTATCTTTGTAGATTCCAAAAGCTGTTTAAAAATTATTGGAGTTCAGTTACTATAATATTCAATGGAAGTTTTTTTTCTAAGATTTATTTTTTATTTTTGTTGGAAAGTCAGATACACAGGGGGGAGGAGAGACAGAGAGAAAGATCCTCTGTCTGATGATTCACTCCCCAAGTGACCACAACGCCAATCCGAAGCCAGGATCCGGGAACTTGTTCCAGGTCTCCCAGGCGGGTGCAGAGTCCCAAGTCTCTGGGCTGTCCTCCACTGCTCTCCCATGCCTGAAGCAGGGAGCTGAAAGGGAGGCGGGGCCGCCAGGATTAGAACTGGCGTCCATATGGGATTCCGGTGCGTTCAAGGCAAGTACTTTAGCCACTAGGCCATGGCGCCAGGCCCAATGGAAGAATTTTAATGCAAGAAACTGTCCTTGGAGTTTTCTTGTATCTTTAGGCTAAGAAAACGGCCACTTTTATGTCAAGAGTCATATTAATAAATGTTAAAAAGTAGGGATAGAAAACCTGAGGTCATTTTGAAATGTGATCCATGATACCAGAACATCAGTGGTCTTCTCATTAAGTCAGTTGCATGGACTTGGAGAGTGACTGACTGCAGGACAACCAGGGACAGGTTTGGAGAACCTTTGTCACTGCAAACTTTTCTACTTTTCTCAGAAAAAGCACAAACCTATTATGAGACATTGGAGCAGAATGAAGTTGTCCCCGAGGAAAACTGGCATACAAGGGCCCGGAACTTCTGCCGATTTGTCACTGCAATCAACAATAACCCTCGGAATATCGGCAAGGATGGCAAATTCCAGATGCTGGTGTGCTTGGGAGCCAGGTACTGCAGTTCTAGGGCCCTGAGTGTGTAGCAGCAAGCCCAGGAGCTGGTGCCATAGGTCTCATGTGAAACATGGCCAGGCAAGAGGAAGCTCCCTGATGCAGGGGAATTCCTGAAGGTCTTCTGGGGGTATTCATTTGCTTCATGTAGCCTTCATGTATGTGTGGGCTACTGTGCGAGTGGACATGAGGGTGTGACTGTCACTGGGGAAGAGTGAACCACATTTGGATGGGGGAAGGATCAGAATTGACCCACCAGGAAATTTTGAAGTCAAGTTTGTCTAATATTCCTTCATTGAAGTTTGAATGTGCTGGGCCTTATGGAAGGTCTTTAGAGGAGTCCAAAATGAAACATAATCTTCCATCATTTAGAAGCTCATTTGTCCTAATTTAAATACAATGCAAGGCAGAATTTTATTAAGAGTATACAAATGAAGTGTGCATTGCTAAGGTGTGCTTAATAATGACAGAAGTCTCAGAGGACCTAGGTTGAGGCCGTGTTTGAGGTAAAAGCCCTTGATGGGAAGTTATAAGAGCAGTGATAGGAAAACAGTTGAAAGGCAGGTTAAGAGCCTTGTGGCCTGGGTCAGAGACCACCAGCAGTCAGGAAACTGAAATGGTGTTAATCTTCTGTCATGGTAGTATGCATCACAGTGGATATCATCATTCAGGGACTATTCCGTTGGCTGGATGAGAGAACACAACGTTAAAGTGAAGTTAAGGCAATGGTTTATTCAGGCCATGTAACGGAGTTGACATACTAGTTAAACACGAGAGTCTAGGGGCTGGTGTGGTGGTGTGTGTAACGGGCTGATCCTTTGCCTGTGGATCTGGCATCCCATATAGGCACTGGTCCATGTCCCAGCTGCTCTGCTTCCCATCTAGCCCCCTACTGTGGCCTGGAAAAGCAAGAGGATGGCCCATGGCCCCAGGCCCCGAAGAAGCCCCTGCTTCCAGCTTTAAACAGACCCAACCCTGGCCTTTGTGGCCATTTCGCCCCTCTCTAACTCTGACTTTCAAGTCAAGTAAATAAATCATAAGAAAAGAAAAAGTTGTAGGAGTGAGTGTTGAGCCTAGTAGCTGAGATGCCATATTGGAATGGCTGGATTCCAACTCCAGCTCCATCTTCCAACTCCAGCTTCCTACTGATACAGACCTTGGGAGGCAGTAATTGGGTCCCAGCTCCCTTCATAGGAGAACTGATTTACATTCCCGGCTTATGGCTGATCTGCAGCCCAGCCCTGGCCATTATGGCTATTTGGGGAGTTAACCGGTAAATGGGAACCTTTGCTATGTCTCTTTCTGCTTGTTTTAATTAAAAGAAAAACATCCCACAAAACCAGAACAACCTTTAGAGCCACATTAACTAGGTTCACATCCCAGGTTAGCCTTTTGCCAACAGTATGATATTAATATTGAGCAAACTGTTTAATCTGTGTGTGTTAATTTAGTACCTGCTCTTATCATAGGGTTTTCATGAAGGGTGTCTGTCTTGGAGAGTGCGGTATGTTCTAAACGCTGACTGTTGAGATGGATGAACAGTGGTGCCTGCAGTCTGCTGTCTGCTTGGTGGCGGTGTTGCCTGCAGAGTGAGTGGGAGGCAGGAGAGGAGCAGACCTGGGGGTGGAGCTGAGAAAGCATCGGTAGCTCACTGTTTGGGCTCAGGGGCTGCCATGGGGACCAGTAAGGCCTCCTCACTGAACTCTGCCCTTCTCCAGCTTCAGATTGGTTCGGGGTTTCTCCTTTGGCCTTAAACTGACTGTTTCTTTTTTGTGCTTTGCTTCTCTGACCCACATGGGCCACTCTGCCCTTCTAGAGATCACCTCTTACATCACTGGATTGCCCTGCTGGCCGACTGCCCCATCACCGCACACATGTACGAGGATGTGGCGCTGATCAAAGACCACACACTGGTCAATTCCCTGATCCGTGTGCTGCAGACATTGCAGGAGTTCAACATCACGCTGGAGACGTCCCTTATCAAGGGCATCGATATTTGACCTGCCAGCACCAGCTGGCAGCCGGACGGAGAAAGACTGAGCCTGCAACTCGGCCCCTCCTTCCAAGAGTTGTGCAGGAGACAGAGAGGAGGTGTACACTCACTGTAAAAAGAAAACTAGAGGATTTTTGGAATAAATAATCTATTTTAGAGTTTATTTGCTGATTTACTTTTTACACACTTTCATGTGAGAGAGTGATATGGAGAGGAGCGAGGCTGGTGCCGCTTATTTTAAAGCTGGTACCCTCCCTTGCATGGCCACGTACGGGGAGCCCTCAGCACCCCTGAACTGAGCCTGGCGCCACGTGCAAGGCAAGTCTGCCCTGCGTGGGGCGTGAATGAGGCCATTCCACGTCGTTTTTAAACTAATGTTTTCTATATTAACATTATTACAAATATTTGGCTTTCATGGGCCACACACACAGGTGTGCTGAGCAGGAAGCCCCTTGCTCCAAAGGGATTTTTAGCCATGCCTGTGAGCAGGCACTGCTGAGTCAGTCCTGTGGCTTTGTTTTTTTGTCAGTATTATTTGGGAAAGAGACATGCCGGGACCTGCCATCATGCTGAAGATCACATTTCCTGTCGGCACACAGTTGCACAGTAAACATAAGCATGTTTTAACAGGTTTTTCTTTATATTTTTCTTTTTTTTTTAACATATTATTTATTTAACTCGTCATCGTGTGTTTTTCTTTTTTTCTTTTGTTAAAGAAAGGAAAAGCTTGTCACAGTCTAACTGGCTATGTTGTTGTTGTTAAATTTATATTGTTTTGCAATTTAGCAACCAGCTACAGTATGGCCCACTTAATAAAACACCTGAAACCAAACCGTGTGGATGCTGACTTTTCAGGGAGGTTGTGAGCCACGGGAGGGTGAGGGCACAGTTTGGCCTGATAAAGTTGGAGTGTGGCCCCACCTCCATCCACCAGCCAGCTCAGAGCGGCTGGGCCAGGCAGGATACTCGGAAGGCCTGGGACCCAAGCATCACCAGCAGCTCTCAGAGCTGTTAACTCAAGTGGCTAATTGAGAAGGATTGGACAAGGGTTATTTTCCTACTCCATAGAAGAGGAGACTAAAGCACAGAGTGGGAGAAGATGTGGCCAGGGTTGTAAAAATGGCCACTTGACAGCATAAACTATTTCCTGAGAGAATTAGGAAGACTAGGTGTGAGAGGGTAGGACACAGGACACCCTGTCTGCCTTGGGGAGAAAAAAACTCTTTTTTGGAAAATATTTATTTATTAATAGAATTAGAGAGATTCTGTCCCCTGGGTCATTCTCCAAATGGCTGCAGTTGTCAGCACTGGGCCAGGCTGAATGTTCATCCCGGTCTCCCCTGTGGATGCAAGGGTGCAAGTACTTGGACCATCCTTTACTACTTTGTTAGGATCATTAGAGAGCTGGACTAGAAGTAGAACAGACGAGACTTCAGCCAGCACCGCTAGCTGGGATACCAGCATCGAAGGTGATGACTTAGCCCTCTATGCCACAGTAACGTTCCCCCCAAAAAGCTCTCTCTGGACAGAAGCAGTAGTTTTTGCAGGGATGCTGGGTAGTGTAGCTTCATCAGGGTTCCAGGAACCAGCTTCTTTCATTTGATTTTTCACTCACACTCCTTTGCAGGAAGCTCCGAAAGTGCAGCTTGATGAAATAGAGCATTTCAAGCCAATCAGTGTTGGCTTTTATGCGTCTCTGCTTTGCAGGTACTGTTCCTACCTTGAATGCCTTCCCCTCACCTGCTTCCTGTTTACCACTCAAGGTGTACTTGGAGTCATCTGAAGTCTTCCCCAGCCTCCTGGGCAGAGCTGATCATCCTCAGTGTTTCCTGCTGATGCCTCCTCTGTGCTGTCACTGCCTGTTTGTCTGTTGGGTCTGTTTCCTGAACCTGAGCTCCTGAGCAGCCGAGACAGTCTCTCCTCCTTCTCCATCTTATGTGTTTAGCAGGTGGTGCATGCTCAGTAATAACTGAGAAAAGGGGAGCAAATCCTGAGGATAGCCGCAGTTCAGTATGCTGCTGGCAGGGGTCGAAGTGGGCCCTTCTGGCTGGGGAGCTGGGAGCAGCAAAGAGAGAGGAACAGAGAAAGCCAACCGTTGGCCAGGCAGACAGGGCAGCTGGCCATTCAGATGTCTGCATACTGTGGACCTGGGCTCGGGCTGACCTTACCTCTGATTCTTGGTCGCTTCTGTTTCCTCTGAACTCAGCAAGGTATGTGGAGATAATCCCAGCTTTATAAGTGAAGAAACAGGCTCAGAGAAGTTGTCATTTGCTCAAGACCACACAGCCTGTTCCAGGATGAACTGCCTCAAGGCTGGGCTTTTCCTTGGTAATTTGTTTCTTACTTAAGTCTCTGCTCAGTTGTCCTTGGAGAGAGCTGCCATGATCACTCTAAAATACCCTCTAAAATAAATAACTGCCAGTCACTTCTGTTATATATGTTACTCTTACGTACTTTTCTTGTTATCACAAGCACTAATTGCTGATTCTCAACGTAAGTTTTATAAAGGTAGAATTTGGTCTGTTGTGCTTTGCTCGTTTAGTATCTGATACATGCTATATGCGCAGGATTCAGCCGAGGGAGAAGTGATTTTGTTGCCGCTGGTACAAGTTGCACAGTGCATCACTGACTTCTTGCTGCTGTGACCCTGTGTTTGTGTATGCACTGGAGACAGTAACTGTGCCCGTCCTAGGCTCACGAGGAATAAATAAAGGAGAGGAATATTTATGAGGAGACTTGGAAAAGTTTGTGGAAAAATGAAATTAAAGGGTAAGTTTACTTGGATGTAAAAAGAATTTTGAGGTCTATTTATGAATTTTGTCATAATGCATGTTTTCCATGGTTTTTTAAGACTCCTGATAGCCATGGCATTCAGTATTTTTTATTTGTTTTGCCTTGAAACAGGCATTTTTTAGTTTGTTTTTCTGTTTTCTATGAATGTTTCGAAGTACCCTCTTAGAACAGTGTCAGGAGTGGGTGGTGCTGAGTGTTGGGTTCTGTCAAGCCCTGCCCTGGTTCCTGGCCCATAGAGATGTCTGAAACTTAGACTTGTCTTTGAGGATCATCAGAAGCAAGTGCTGTAGGGGAATCTGCCACCAGTGGAGGCACTGAGCACCTTGTGTTCCATTCCAGGCTGAGGACTGCTAGACAAGTGGCCGTTGTGTGTCAAGAGAGCAAAGACATGGATGGCTGGAAGCACCTGTGCAGAAGTCTAGAGTCAAGTCTGAGCTGGGGGGCGGGGTGCGGTCATGGACTCTGCATCTGAAATGAGGGAAACAAAGGCCTGACCGTTGTGGCGGGACCTTGCGCAGGTGCTCAGGTACTGAGTGGGTATGCCAGCTGGAGCCATATCACAGCATGTGGCATTCCTCCAGCACGCTTCCATCTCCAAAGTGTGAGTGCTGCTCTGAGCATGACAATTGGAAGTTTCTGGCCAGGCGCTGTGATGCGGAGGTGAGTGTGCATGTCAAGAGCAGTGTGCCCCAGGGAGCAGGGACTGCGCAAGTCACTGGCAGTGTGCTCCTGACCAAAGGGCCTGGTGGCCCATACTCAGCAGACCTCTTCCCACCCCTGTGATGTGCCCACAGGTCTGGGGGGAAAGGGCAAGGGAGCGTTGTTGGCAGAACTGAGGACTACTTCCTCTGCTTTACTCACTTTCAGCTTTTAGGTCCTAGTGACCTGAACCAGCGACCAAGCCATTGCATTATGTGTGGTGGCAAGTGTAACTGGCCTGCAGGTCGTGGCTCTGCATGGTGGATGTGCTGCACCCAGCACTCGGCCACGTGCCTCAGTGAAGGTCATGTCAGCCAGAGCAGCACAGGAACAAGCCTCTGCAGCAGGTGCAATTGAGAAGGTGGGTGTGAATATGTTGTGTAAATGAGGGCTCACTTGTGGTCCTCTTTCTCCATGCCTCTAGCAGCTAATTCTGCTATGAACGTTTTGCTTTCTGCTGTTTTGTTTTGTAATCTGCTGCACATCCTCTTCGGAATGATGCGTGATAGAAGACACTCAGTATTTTTTTTTAAGATTTATTTTTGTTGGAAAGTCATATATACAGAGAGGAGGAGAGACAGAGAGGAAGATCTTCCGTCTGATGATTCACTCCCCAAGTGACCACAACAGTCTGTGCTGTGGTGATCCAAAGCCAGGAGCCAGGAACTTCCTCCAGTTCTCTCACATGGGTGCATAAACCCAAGGCTTTGGGCTGTCTTCGACTGCTTTCCCAGACCACAAGCAGGGAGCTGGATGGGAAGTGGAACTGCCAGGATTAGAACCAGAGACTATATGGGATGCTGGCATGTTCAAGGTGAGGACTTTAGCCTCTAGACCACCGTGCCAGGCCCAAAGAGAGCATGTACTTTGTAATCACTCCCCAGGTTAAGCATAAAGCTTTACCCGCAACCCCTCACCACTTGATTTATTTCCAGTTTCTTTCTTTTGTGGAGGCATGCTCACTTACTAAGAGACACATATGAAGGTACTACAAAGATTGGGAGAAGTGGAACTGAAAAGTTTATGCTGCACAGAAATATTTTGAACTCCTTAATTTTTTCAAATGTGAATTTTTCATGAACTTTTTACAATTCCCCGAATTTCATGGATTTTAAATGCTTGGATTTCAGGTTTTTTGAAATCAAAATTAGATGAATTCTAATCACTTGTAATCAATTAGATATATTCTAATTCCATTTTCCACAGGCTTTTTTTTTTTATTGGAACATCAGATATATAGAGAGAGGAAGAAAGAGAAAGAGAAATATCTTCTGTCCGATGATTCACTCCCTAAGTGACCGCAATGGCTGGAGCTGCGCTGATCTGAAGCCAGGAGCCAGAAACTGTTTTGGTCTCCCATGCAGGTGCAGGGTCCCAAGGCTTTGGGCCATCCTGAACTGCTTTCCCAGGCCACAAGCAGGGAGCTGGATGGGAAGTGGAGCTGCCGGGATTAGAACCGGCACCCATATGGGATCCCGGCGCATTCAAGGCGAGGACTTTAGCTGCTAGGCCATTGTGCCATGTCCCTCTGTGTGGTTTTAAAATTCTTTCTTTAAGCTTGTTAATTCTTTTCTTTGATCTATTCTATTAATGCCTTCTAATCACATGTTTAATTTTGCTTAATGTACTTTTCAACTCAAATATTTGTTTGATATTTTTAAATTCTATTTTTGTAATGTTCTCTGATAGAGTCATCTACCATTTTTGTTTTCTCGATTTTTTTTCTTAAGGATTTATTTGTTTTTATTTGAAACGTAGATTTTTACAGAGAGGGAAGGAGAGACAGAGAGAAGTCTTTCATTTGCTGGTTCATTCCCCAAATGGCTGCAGTGGCCAAAGCTGAACCTATCTGAAGCTAGCAGTCAGGGGCTTCCTCCTTGCCTCCTGCATGGGTACAGAAACCTGGGCCATCTCCACTGCTTTCCCAGGCCGTAGGCAGAGAGCCAGATGGGAAGAAAAGCAGCCAAGATACAAACCAGTGCACATATGAGATACTGGCAGCTGCATGCAGAGGATTAGTGTGTGTAGTTCCATGCTGGCCCTTTTTGTATCTTTTTGAGTTTGAAGCTGTGCCAGGCAAAACTTGGGATCTGGAGATCCAAGTCAAGTCTTCCATATGGCTGGTCAGGCCCCAACTACTTGAGCCATCACCTGCTCAGAGACAGGTCTTGCATCTATTTTTTCAGTCCCCAAATGGTCAAAGTCCTTAAAGCTGGGCCAAGCTGAAGCCAAGAACAAGGAGTTTCCTTTGGTTGTCTCATGTGGGTGCAGGGACTCAAACACTTGGCTCCTCTCCCACTTTACAAGGTTGCATTAACAGGGATATGGGTTGGACATGGAGCAGCAGACTAGACTAGAACTGGTCTCCATATGACCCCATCACAGGCAGTGGCTTTTCTCACTAAGCCACAGCGCTGGCTCTTGGCATTCTTTCTACCTGCCTTCCCCAAATTCTGTCTGCAGGTTTTCTGAGACTCTGGATACTTCTGCTATTTCAGCACTAGGTGGCGCCCTAAACTGAGTTGTGCATTTGGTCGGCTGATGATGTGTTCTGCTGGTTTAACTCCAGAGGGCACCCGTATCCCAGGTCTGCCACAAGGTAGGCCATTCAGAATGAACTTTAAGCAGCTCCATCTGTGAGCACGGCAGGGGGATGAGAGAGCTTCCAGCTTTTAGTTGGTGCGAATTCCCACAGCCACAGGCCCAGCTTGAAGCTTTGAGGCCAAGCCCTCTCTGTAGTGACCGGCTTCTGGCTCTCCTGTCTGTTCCTCATTGGACAAAGGGTGCTGGAAGTGGTCCCCTGATCAGAAGAAGCCTTAGAAGGAGGAATCGCACCTGTGCTAAGCCTGGGCCAGTGACATCAACACGTTCATGGGGGGAGGGTGGTGTGATTGGCTGGAACGCAGGTTCCCTTGGCACAGGAGATGTGGACCTGCTGCTGAGCATAGCAGCTCTGTGGGGCTCTGGGCCTGCCTCAGCCTCCAGCCCCTGCTTGGCACAGGGGGCATATGCTGAGCTTAGCACAAAGCAGGAGCCCATGGGAAGTCTCTGGGTTCATAGGATTTGACATTTTTATTCACTCAACAACTGATGCTGTTTGAACAGCCAGTTTCCAACTTTCCTAGTCCGTCATGCAAATAACCGGATTACCAAGTGATGGATAGTCATTATGGAAGATGCACCATCCTGCACATGTAACAGGAAGACAGAGGCCTCTGGCTGCAGCTGCTTGTTCAGATGGAGGGGATGACTCATGAAAGGCTCTTAATGGTCTTTGGGGGGCTGTAAAAGGTCAAAATTTTCTCACTAGAAGAAGCAAGTTCCACAGGGAGGTCCCATCCTTCACAGGAGACAGGAAGGACTTGAAGGATTTGGCAGCTCAGTATCAGGTCGGGGCCCAGAAGTTACACAGCCTGGGACTGGGCGCAGACATAGGGACATCCATGTCCCCTGCTGTTGTTGAGGAAGGATGCTGTCCCGTGACAATCTCCTCCAGGAGCAGGGATGGCCATGACACACAGCACCAGGGATGCCCCTGCTGAGTGTGAGTTGTCTTGGAGCTACGTGGAACTGCAGGCCTCAGCAGTACCTTGTGTGGGATGGTCTTTGGGAGCAAATAGAGAAGGGTTGGTGTTCCCAGCCTAGTTAACCAAGAACAGAGGGGGATGGCTGTGCAGAGCAGGAGGCCAGGGAACACAGAACAGCAGGAAGAGGAGCTGAGAGGGAACAGGCGTCATCAGTGTGGCAGCTGTTGGCCACCCTGGGGAGGGGCCTGCAATTGGCACAGTATATGGAAGAGCTTAGCCCTTCTTATTGTTATAGAAATTAGGGTTTTTAAAAAAGGTTTTATTTTAAAGGCAGAGTTACAGAGAAGAGAGGCAGAGAGGTCTTCCATTCATTGGTTCACTCCCCAAATGACTGCAATGGCTGGAGCTAACTTGCTCTGAAGCAGGAAGCTCCTCCGGGTTTCTCATGTAAGTGCAAGGACCCAAGAGCTTGAGCCATCCTCTGCTGCCTCCTCAGGCTATAAGAGGGAACTGGACCAGAAGCGGAACAGCCAGAACACAAACCAGCACCTAAATGGAATGCCAGTCCTGCAGGTGAGAGATTGGCCTGCTCTGCCACCATGCTTGCCCAGCGCTTTTTAAGTATTCAAGGAAAGGATGAGTTCTTCAGACTGGAGGATTAGGTGATACAAATATGGTTCATGAGCTTTAGCAAGTGGCATAAAGTGAAAAATCCTTCCATACTCGCCAGGAAGAGAGAACAACACATGTTGCTGCATCGCCCTTAGATGCTTATCCATGCAGACATACAACCCTGTGAATTCTGGTGTGCGACTGACTTAGCAGATAACTCATTTTCTAGTCCTGTGTTTCCATGTACCGTGATATTATGAGCTTCCTTCCATTCTGATAAAGCTTCCTCATTGGTATTTCCAGGCCGGTGTGAAGAGACCATCACCGGTCTGCCCAACCTCACAGCCAAGGCTTCAGGTTTTGACTTCAGTTGTGTCATTGTAAAGGTTAGATGTGCTCATACTTTCAAAGAGTCACACAATTTTGTACCATATCCTGTGAACAACAGCCATCTCTCATCCATTTCTCCTATCTGCCTCCCCAGAGGCAGCCATGTGCACCTCCTTTATGGTGAATGATTTTTGTGTTGATTGCTGCCTGCTGGCGTTTCATCCTCAGTTCGTTGTGATGGAAATGAAGGCTTTATCTCTCCTCCCTCCATGACCCACAGGAACACATCCATTCCACGTTCTACTGTCCAGATGAACTGATATGGTGGTTTTGGTTTTGGTTGATCATGTGACTGTGACCTCAGTACTGTCGCTGCTGCTGCTGGCTGCCTGGCATGGTCAGATGGTGCAGTGAGCTTCCCCCAGCAGGATGTCTTCCTTGGAGTTGTCTTGCCTTGTGGATTGGGTTCTGGGAAGCAAACCCTAAGAGATGGCATCTAGGGTACAGAGTGTTTACTCAGGAGTGTCCTGAGACTGATGGGCTTGGTGAAGGGGAGAAGCTGGCAGGGCAGGCTCCAGCGGCCCTTCAGAGTTGGTTGAATTTCCCTGTGTCAGTCACTAAGTGAAGCCTGGACTGGTTGCCAGATTCTCCTCTCTTCACTTGACATCAGTTGCTCCACACATTTCTCCATCAGTCACTCCACACATTCCTCCTCCTCAGATGGGCCTAGCCTGGACTTGTGTTGAGCTGCAGCCGTGCTGGGGCTGCCCAGGGCCCACTGTCAGCCATGGCTGTGTTCACTTTCTCTTCATGGGTTCCATGCCTCCCTCTTTTCTGGAAATACCCCTAGAGAAGCTGTTGGGGGAACAGTGGGTGAAGCTACCACCTGGGATGCCAGCACTCTGTATTGGAGTGCTAGCTAGTCCTCTTTTCATCAAACTCCCTGCTAATGTGCCTGGGAAGGCAGCAGAAGATGGTGCAACTACCCGAGCCCCTGCCGCCCACATGGGAGACCCCAAATGGAATTCCTGGCTGCTGGCTTCACCCTGGCCCTCCCCAGCCCCAGCTATTGTGCTCATTTGATGGGAGACCAATGAATGAAAAATCTCTGTCTTTCCTTCTCTCTCGATTGCTCTATCTTTCAATAAATAAATTATCTTTTTAAAAATATCCCTAGAAATGTAAGCAATGTAACTTTTTGGAGATTTCAATGTGCATGAAAATTGTGTTGTTTGTTTTTACAAAGTCCTTTGGGAAAAGATCAGATTTCCACATTGCCCCAGTTTTAAAAGCATTGCCTGGAGCCCTCCAACTCTATATTACTACTGAAAACTCAAAGCTGTTCCAGTGTCTGAGCCTTTGCAGGAGACTTGAATTTATCTTCTGGTAGCTTGTAGGATCTTTTTGTTTCTCCTAATGAAATCTGCCTGGGAGTGTGTGTGTTCACCCACTGCTCACTGGATGGGCCCTTTTAATTCTTTTGGAAATTCATGAGCATTAGTTCTGGGAGCTTTTATTAAATTGTTTCTTGGGTGATTTCCTCATCTTCCTTTTCTGTTTTCTCTGCCTGAAACATGTATTATTGATATATTATGTATCCCGCACATGATCTTAACACTCCCTTGTTTTTTCATCTCCTTGTTGTTGTTGTTTTGTTTTTTGTTTGTTTGGGGGGGAGATTTTCTTAGTTGTATCATCGAACTCTTTCCTAAGTAAGATTTTTCATTTGTTTGAAATACTTTTCAAGCAAGTATTTCTGATTCTACTGAGTCAGAGAGAGATTTATCACCTTTTGATTCATTCCTCAAATTCCCACAATAGCTAGGCTTGGGCTAGGCCAAAGCCAGGCGGCAAGAACTCCAGCCAGGTCTACCACATGGGTGACTGGGACCCAAGCACTTGGGCCACACCCAGAGGCTTCCCAGGATGTGCATCAGCAGGAATCCAGTCAGAAGCAGTGCAAGGACTTGAACTCAGGCACTTCCATTTGGAGCAGCACTTACCACTGCACCAAATGCCTGCCTGCTTTTTAGGTTTTCACAGTGCAGTGGAATATAAACATCAGGTATACAAATCACACACAAATAAACGTGTTTGTGTGTGTGTGTATATACACACATATATGTGCGTGTGTTTATATACATATACACACATACGTACATAATCATGAACTGAAGACATTTGCACATTTTCTAACCAGGCCAAGGAGTTGAATGCTATCGATCCCACACCTGTCTCATACCCTTGACCTCACCTTCAACTCACTACAAATGGCACTATGTGGTTTGAACTTTTCAGCTCAATATTGATTTTATGAGTCATTTAGATTTTTTGTGTGTCTGGCTGAAATTCATTCACCCTACTTGTTGGAGAGCATAAATAAACCATGTTGTATGTTGTAAATGAGTATTTGGGTTTTGTGGTATGGTGGTTATTCACTCTGAGAGGCTCTTCAGAAACA